>NC_133662.1:92533623-93217280 GCF_037893015.1 Macrotis lagotis | reverse complement strand
TCTGAAGTCCCTTCCAGATCTTGAGCATTGTTTGTGATGAATATACTTTGCTCAAAGCTTGCTAGTCCTGGACTAGTATCTGACCTGTGGTCATATGATTCTTGATCTTTTGGAAAATTTGCCAACTCTTTGTCTCATGAGGGCAGCAATAATTTTCTCATATGTGTAGGAATCAGAAAAAATGCTACTTTTTATGGTAAGTATATACAGCAATTTTATTTTAAGTGTAATTTTTGTAAAGAGAGACAGAAAGGCAGACAGAGAGAGAGAGAGAGAGAGAGAGAGAGAGAGTCTAATTCAGGAAAAAAATATTCAATCATCCAGGTTTTTTGTCATAGAAAACAGCCATGTTTGTGAGCCCTTTGGTCAGCTTTGGTTATATGTATCATTTAAAAAGATTGGACCTGTGGACCTACTCTTCCCATTACTGGGAATCATTTTCTACATCATTTGAAAAAAATAGCAGGGTACAATGAACTAGGGGCAGGAAAGTCATCAATAATTGCTCTGTATGTCTCTTGTCATAACAACATCAACATTCTTTCCTCAGTGTCACAACACTGGAATGCTTTTAAAATCTTATGTGAAAAGTTGAACATTCTGCTTTATGTGGTGAGAGCTGTGGCTGAGGCTGAGTAAAGGTTAATGCATTTTTAAAATTTCTAGAATTGAGATGTAAAAGGGAAAACTCAAACTGTACAAAGCAAAAAAAAAAAAAGCAACACTCCCCCCCAAAAAAAACCCAAACCAAAAACCTTACCTTGTTGGACTTTAGCAGTTTTCTGCCACCTAGTGGATAATTGATGAAATGAATTGATTTTATTTCAAGATTTTCTAACCATTACAATCTTGAAAGCATAAGGTTTATTATCCTCTTATTTGTGAAGAAAATATTCATTCTTTTGTGAACTGATTTGTCTTTCTGAGGATTTAAAACTTCTTTCATCTAGAGGCCCAAAGTAGATCAACCACAGACTTTAGTCTAAGTTAACTGAAACAAGAATTTATTTTACTTTGTTCTCCCCAAAGAGCCTTGGTTTCATAATGTACACCAACTGCAATCCTGGGGAAGATGACTTGCCTGGTCCCTAATAGTCTTTCCTTATGGAACACACTACACCTAAAATAAATCAGCACAGAAAGCTCACCCACAAAAAAAGAGTTATGAGGTACCACTTCCCACTTTACTGCAGAGTATGAAAACTAACTGGTGTTACTACATATAATGTTCGACTTTTTTATATTGACAAATTGTTTAGTATTGAAAAAATATCTTGTCATCCCCTTCTTTTTCAATCCTCTCTTAAAATGGATTATTATATAGAAGAGGAAGGAAAGAGGAGATTATTAGGAAATGGAAGTGATATAAGAACAAGTTACCAGTGAATATATTTTTTAAAGAGACCATTAGCTCACTTCTGCTATTTTCTCCTCCTTCACAACTGTCTCATATGAAGTGGGCTTACTCTTTATGAAAACTAACTCTTCAAGTGATTCCTTTCCTTGAACAATTGTTTTTCAGCCTCACTCTCCCTCTTACATTTCCTCCTGCCTACAAACATACCCAAGTCTGCCTTATTCTGAAAAAGTAACTCACTTGATTCTTCTATCCCTGCTAGCATTCTAAATCTCTCTGCTCTTAGTAGCTAAACTATTTTCAAAGACCATTTGCAGTTGATGTTTCCACTTTCTCTCCTTTCACCTTTTTTAATCTCTTATAATTTGAACTCTGAATTTGTTTTTCCACTGAAACTCTTTCTCTAGTTATTAATGATTTGGTAGTTGCTATATCCAATGATCTTTTCTCAATCCCCATTCTCCTTGATCTCTGTGCAACTTTTGGCAGAGTGATCACTCTCTTCAATCTGATATGCTCTTCTGACTAGGTTTTCAGGATACAACTAACCCTCTCCTTTTGTTCCTCCTACCTATCTGACCATTCTTTCTCTGTTTTATTTGCTTTTTTTTCTTCTTTAGATCATGCCCTCTAACTACAGGTGTCCCTCAATATTCTTTCCTTGGCACTCATCTTTTCTCCTTCTAGTTCCCTTGGTGATCTTATTAGCTTCTATTGATTTAGTTACCTTCTCTATGCTGGTGATTCTCAAATCTGCCCATCCTGCCTAATCTCTTTGTTGACCTCTAACCTTACATTTTCAAATGCCTTTCAATATCTAGCAGACATCTTAAGCCCAACATTTCCAAAACAGAACTCATTATATCCCTCACAAAAAACACTTCCCCCACTTCTTACCTTCTCTATTACTGTATAGGGAAGTACCATTCTCTCTATCCCTCAGATTCACAAGTCATCTTCGATTCCTTGCTATCTTTCTTCCCATTGTAAATTCTTGTGAAGGCCTCTTGATTTCCCCTTTGCAATATCTCTCAAACATACCCCCTTCTGTTTTGTCTCCCTCCTCCTCCTCCTCCCCCCTCCTCCTCCCCTCCTCCTCCTCCCCCTCCTCCTCCTCCTCCTGCCATTGCTATTGCCCTTATCAGCTCTTGCCTGGATTATACAGATTATAATAACCTATTGGTGGGTTTGTCTGCCTCAAGTCTCTCCACTCCAATCCATCCTCCATTCAGTCACTAAATTGATTTTCTTAAAGTCACTTTAGGAAAGAACTTCCTAAAGTCCTAATGTCACACATATACCCCAGCCCCCACTCCAGTGATTTGTGTTGACCTTCAGGAACAAATACCCTGACATTCGAAACCTTTTATAACTTAAGTCTCTTCCTACATGTCTTACTCTTCAATTCACTGGCCTCCATCTATTCCACAAACAAGAGAAACTGTCTCAGTTTTGGGAATTCCCTCTGGCTGTTCTCATTGTCTAAAATGATTTCCCTCCTCCATTCTGCCTACTGACCTCTCTGATTTCCTTTAACTCCTAACTAAAATACCACCATCTACAGGAAGCTTTCCCCAATTCCTTTTATTTAGTGCCTTCCATCAGTTATTTATTTATCCTGTCTGTATCTAGTTTGACTATATATGTGTGTGTGTGTGTGTGTGTGTGTGTGTGTGTGTGTGTATGTTGTCTACATATTAGATTGTCAGCTCCTTCAGAGCAAGGGCTATTTTTGTCTGTTTGTATCCTCAGTTCTTAGTACAGAGTCCAATACATCCAATAGATACGTTTATTGATTGATTTGTTGTTTTTCCCCCCAATTTATATTGATGCCATTGGGTATACTGTTTATTTCACTTTGCTTGTGTTTGTGTGAATCTTGTTTCTTTGAATTCATCATATTTCCCATTTCTTACAATATCCATTATATTTATGCAGCACAATTTACTTTACCATTCCTCAGTTGAAGGGCAAGTGTCATTTTTTTTATTCTTTGCTACCACAAAAAAAGCTGAAGTTCGTGAAGATTAGGTTGGCATAGCTAATTTTTTTAGCAAGTCTTACCAGGAGAGAAATTTCAATATGGGCCTTATTTGATTATATCTTAGGTATTTAGAGACCAGCTTAGTTAAGTCCACAGAAGCTCATCACCAGTTTGTCAGCAAGAGAGGAATAGAGGAATTGTGTGTGTGTGTATATCTATATCTATATCTATAACTATATATGTATATAGGTATATACATATATACGTGTGTGTATATCAGAAGATAAAATATTCATATCCATAAAATCACAGGGATTTTTTGAAGTTGAAATTTTAGTATATATATGGTGCATATTTTTATCTAGCAGAAAGAATTACTTTCTAGTTATTAATATCCATTTATTTCCATGTGAATAGGACTCATAAAGGGAAAGGGATGGTCTCCTAGTTTGTAGAGTTACTAGGAAAAGCCATCCTGACTTAAAAACTGGTCAAACATAATCTATCAAGTTGAAAATTAGAAAATTTATTAGTTAACTATATTTTTGAAGGGACAGCTGTGTGGTACAGTGAACAGAGTGCTGGTCCTGGAGTCAGGAAGTCTTATCTTCCTGAGTTTAAATGTGGCCCATGTTGTGTGACTCTGGGCCAGTCACTTAACCCTGTTTGTCTCAGTTTTCTCATACATAAAATGAGCTGCAGAAGGAAATGGCAAACCATTCCAAACCTTAAATGAGACCATGAAGAGGTATACATGATGACAACAACAAATAATTTTGATGACTAAGTAAATGCTGGAAAATCAAATTTAAATAAAAAGAGAAAGATTAATTTAGATGAGAGTAAATATGAAGATTCATGAAAATTTGCAATATTGATTCTATCTCAAGAAATTTAGATTCCCAGCTAGGAAGGACTTTAGAGATCACTGGAGAAAGGACTTTAGAGCTAAAAAGGATTTTAGAGATCAAGGATTTTATTTTTTGAATGGGGAAACTGAGACAACATTCCATAGGGATTTTATTTTTTAAATGGGGAAACTGAGACAACATTCCATAGGGAGTAACTAGTAAACCTAGCATTCAAACCTAGGCACTCGGACTCCAAAGCCAATATTTGTTTGCTTGTTTTTCTACTACAGTGTTCTGCAAGGGATAAGACATTGCTTTTTATTTTGAAATCTTGAAGTTTCTTTTGCTGACTTTCTTGCCAGTTTTTTTTTCATCTTGAAGCATTAAATATTAAAAGGAAGTAGAAGTAATCTGGGCATAATAATATGTTCTATTCTATGTGGTTACGTTTCTTTTTTGGCTGGAAAAAATCTGAATACTGTCATTCAGATTGGCTTCACACAGGTATTCTGTATATGTGTGTAACTTGTCATTCTTCCTATGACCTTGTAGTTTTCTCCAGAGAGAGAATGGTTCTTTTTTAGTACACGTCATTCTTTTCAGAAGGTGACTTCTCCTTCAGGTTGTTATTGAAATATGTCCTGTGAAAATAGGAGATGAATTTATAGACAAGCTTAAAGAGAAGATTTCCCTTGCTCTATTCTCAGAATAAATTACTCTGATGAAGATTTAATTAGCATTATGCATTCTTTTATTTTTTAGGTCCAGGTCCTTTCTTAACTTATTTCTGCATCCTTCAATATAATATCCTTAGATACTATTATTGTAAGAAACAAAATACTTATGAGGATGAACCAGATAGTGGAAAATGGCGAAGATATTATTTGTAACTGTACCAGAGATATCCCATAAGACATTTGAATTTGTATCCAAAAAAGATAAATTGTATCAGAGTCAGGGAGAAAACAAAAAGTGAAAGGTTGAGGTTGAAGGACAGATAAAATAAGGATAAACAGAGAGGAGAAAAAGAAATGTGCCCTAAGAAAAGTTGTAGTGCCAGAACCAGAAAAACTCTCTCTCTCTCTCTCTCTCTCTCTCTCTCTCTCTCTCTCTCTCTCTCTCTCTCTCTCTCTCTATATATATATATATATATATATATATATGTCTAATAATGTAAATTAAAATAACAAAATCAAAGAACAAGCTTGGCCCAAGAGAAGAAGTGAAGGCATTTATTTCCCTTTTCTCAGATGGATAGGGCCCTAGGCATATAGAATATGCACATGACTACTGTGTTGTAAGTGAAGTTACCTTGGTTAGGGTTTCAGGGTGTCAGGAGAGTATATCAAGAGAAGACTGTTATAATATGAAAAGACATTAATAAATTTAATCAAAAGTATTTATTAAGCACCTACTATATGCTCAGCACTTTATTGGAGCTAGCTAGGGATACAAAGAAAGTATCTGATCTCAAAGAGTTTATAGTCTTTTGGGAAAAACAAGCAAACAATTATGTGTACACAAGATTGCGTATCTATTTATATATACATATATTTATGATAAAATTGATATGATAAACAAAATGAAGGCACTAGAATTAAGGGGAATTGGGAAAGGATTCTTGTAGAAGGTGACATTTTTATTGAGGGCAGAAATGATGAGAGAATTCCAACAAGGGAGTCAGTCAGTGAAAATTTATGGATAGAACTTGGTAACAGATTTGATATGGGAATTGTAAAAGAGAGTTCAGAGTCTAGAATGATATCTATGTTGAAAATCTGGGTAATTGGGAGTATGATGATGATGATGATGACTAGACAGGAATAAGAAAAAGAGGAAGAAGAGAAGACTTGGGGGTAGGGGAAGACAATGAGTTCAGACATAATGCATTTAAGATTTCTACAGTATATTCAATTTGGGGTGTCCACTGGATACTCCTAGAGATGTGAAACTAGAAGATAGCAGAGAGGTTAGGACTAAATAGATTTGAGAATTATGAACATAGAGGTGTTAAATGTTTTTATAGGAGATGAGATAATGAAGATTAGTCAAGACTACTCTAAAGAGTCTAATAAGCGTGGGGGTGAGGGTTGCGAAATGTAATATTCTGAAGCTTCTCTGGCATAACACAAAAAAGGAAGCAGCAAGAGTTATGCATTGAACATTTCTTATATATTTCATTACATAGCTTATGGAGTCATTCTTCAGTTGACAAACATCTCCTTTGCTTTGCTTTGCTTTTGTTACAGGAAGGAGATGAAGTCCTAAAAGTGTCACACTGACAAAATATAAATTGCTACAGGTCTTACACATCACAAAGTCATCAATTATAGACCTGGTTGGATTTATTTCTGTAAGACAGATACTGAAGTTTTGTTACTTCAAGGATGCTTGATGCTTCAATTTCTTCCACGTGAGTATTCTCCCCCTCTACTAATATAGAAGACAACATCTCTCATACTAATGTGATTTAAAAAAAAGTTTATTCTCTTGTGGGAAACTTTCTGATGCTTCCCTCAGGACAGCTAGGATGTCCTCAGATGACAGATGTAATCTGTCACTAGGCCCATACTTCTAAGATTTTCCAAACAGAACTTGTGTTTCATCTTCATTTCTTTTCAGAAGCTACAATGTTGGAGGACTTCAATGGAAAATGTTAATCTAATAATTTTTAGAGTATGAAACTCCCAAATAAAAAAATTCATCTGGTACCAGACATTTCACTTATTTGTTTATCCATTTCATTTTGTTGGATACTCTATTTGAAAACTTAAGTTTTAAGAACACTGAAATTGGGGTGGCTGTGTGGTACAGTGGACAGAGCACTGGCCCTGGAGTCAGGAGTGCATGGGTTCAAGTCCAGCCTCAGACACTTAATAATTACCTAGCTGTGTGGCCTTGGGCAGTCCACTTAACCCCATTTGCCTTGCGAAAACCTAACCACCCCCCCAAAAACAAAACTGAAATTAAAAAAAAATCATTTTATAGCAATTGCAATTTTCTGACACCCTTCCCCCTTCCATCTTCTCAACTTTACCCTCCTTCTCTTTCCTTACTTCTATCCTTGAATTTCCTGTTTGAAACAAAATACAGGTAAAAGGTTGGGGTTTCTGGGTAAACAGTCATAAGGTGAAGGGGGACAATGCTGCACACTGTTTCCAGAAAGTGCTCTTTTGATTGTTAAGAAAACTTTATGGGGTTAATTGTACAGGGATTGCCAGAATAGTCAAATTTACTTTTTTTTCCTAGTGGGAACATCTTAAAGTCACTGAGTCAGTAAAAGGATGGATGTCTGTTGAACTCATTAACATTCCTCACTGAGAGCCCCCTTTTTTTTTAGAGATCCACTCCATAAGTTTATCATCATTCATGGGAAAACATTTGACCTAGATACTCTGCTCAGCAAAGATAAATCATAATTTTATTATAGTAAACTGTTCTCATTTTCAACTGCAGAGGTAGCCCAATCATTCCAAAAAGAAAATTTAGTCTTTTGAGCTTGAATTTGCTATCCTCTTCTACTCTTTTGTGACTTCCCAGTTTTAGATATGTCCTTTGCCCCTACCTTGTGAAGCTAGACTCCATCTGGGCCATTCTTCAGTGTGCTTGAGGGATGGTCTCTCCAGACTGGAAAATCTGCATTAAAAAAGTTTCTTTCCACTTTACTCAAGAAACTGTAATGTCCTTCCACCTAAATCATTTGTTCCAAATTCTTCCCTTTATTATGTATATATGTCTAAAAATAAGCCTTCCAGCTGTTCTATTTGCTATATCAGGAGAAATAGGATAACTGTGGAGGTGACACTTTAGCTAGTAACTCCTCTGTGGCCTCTAAGAGGGATTATTTAAGAAACATGATTCTGGCTTATAGCCTTTTCATCATTTTGATTAAGGAATATTCTCCTTTACAAAACTGCATCTTCCTAAGGAAATGATCTCAATCTCTGGGGAATACTTTCCAAATCTTTGACAAAGAATGAAGAGATTCTAAATTAAAGCATAGAGCTGAGGAAAACCTCTCTGAATTATGAACAATTTTTACTTGAATCTAGAGATTCTAACCACTATGTATAGTATTGTGCCTGGTGTCTTGAATATACAAACAAGACCATAAGGGTATAGGGGAACAAGAAAGGGGTGTGAATTTATACTACATGGAAAGGCACAATATCTGAATGAAAAACTAGGACATACTTTAAGTGGATTGACTCATGAGAGAAGGGCTCAATTAGTGGATCAAGGGGGAGATAAAGTTCTACTAGCAAGGGAGCATTGAAAAGATTCTAGTGGGGGGAAGCTAGGTGGTGCAGTGGATAGAGCACTGACCCTGGAGTTAGGAGGACCCAAGTTCAAATTTGACCTCAGACACTTAGTAATTACCTAGCTGTGTGACCTTGGCAAAAAAAAAAGACCCTAAGAATTTATAGCGTTTCCATTTTGTTTTGTTATTCCCCTAATAGAACATAAAGAGTCTATAAAAATTAACATGCACTGTTGTGTACAGCTTGCAAGGCATGGGAGAAAGTCCTTATGTTATTCTTGATTACTTATTTCAGAGGGGAAAAGGTGAACTGAATCCTGGAGATTGTTGATGGAGTAGAATCAATAGAAAGAGCAGACCATATAGTATCACATGATTTAAGGAAGGAGTTAGCATAATCCTAGTGTTTATAGAAATGGTTTGAGCAACTATCAAAAGTAGCAACATGAACATTGAAATAACCTGTGTCTGATAAAATATTTTATTATTGTAGAAGTGAAAATTGGAAATGTGACAAATAGTCCATCATCATTCATATCAATTTTTATTTGATCACATAACAGTAGTGATCCTTGAGAAACTTAATTTACTGAAAAATTTACTACTTAATAAAATAAAACCAAGAAGTAGTGACTCTGAGGTTAACATGACAGGAGTAATTATTGTTGGAGGGCATGTATAAAAAGTGACTTAATAGTATAGTGCTTGTCCCAAATAACATCTTAATGACAGCTAACTTTTGCCTTGCAAGAAAGGGTATCTAGGGGAAATGGTTCATACTCTTCTAGAAAATGGAAGAAAAAAATCAGTTACTTCTTATCTATTCAATACTAGCACAGCTAATTTGAGAATTAGGTAGCAATGAAGAAATCTATAAAATCTTTTTAGGAATACAAACTCCATAAAATTCAAATTTACTTCAGTCTGAGGAATTAAATACAACTTGCAACAGAGACACTTTTGTGCACTAATAAGCATCTACTATCAGTGACTATATAAAGTCTTTATTTCATATGTATTATTAAATATCTCTTAAGTGCATTTTACTTAGAAATGATATGGCTTATGAAGAAATTCTTTTACTTATTTCAAAAAATAAGCTATCATTTAGCCAGAGGGATGATGCTTAAAAATAACTTTGATCCATATATAGCAATAATGTTGACATCATAGATCACACAAATGCTGACTATCCTATGTACCCAAACTGTACTTCTTCCTTCCCCCACCTCTTAGTCAGTACCCCTCCCTCAATGTGCAGCTTGAGCACTGTCTTCTGCATGAAGTTTTTCTTATCCACCTTGTGCTCTCTATCTCAAATTATTTGTCTCTCATAATAATGCAAATTACTTGTGAAAAGGGATTTCATTTTTTTTGTACCTGTATCTTCAATGCATAGCATAGTGCCTGGTATTAATAAAGACTCGATTGATTGATTGGTTCAGGAAAAGGAATGGATTTATAATGACTAATTTGGTTTCTGCCATTACTAATGCCTTTCCTTTTTAGGATAGCCACCAAATGATCTGCCTGGTTTGTATTAGCATGTTTCTTTTTGTAAAGCTATCTAGCCTCTAGAGTAAATAAATTTATGAGCTTGTTATCACTTTTAGTCTCTAACCCACTGATCTTAGATGATCCAAACATTTTTAATGTTTCTAATGAATGACTTACTAAACACTTTAATTGATCCCATATTTTATACTTGAAACAGATTTTTTTCTTTTTTTCTTTCATGGCACTTTGTCCCTTCTGACCTCATATTACATTAATACCCAAAGTTTCAGTTTTGGAGTAATTTTAAGTTCTTTTCTCTATTCATCATATATCAACAAATCATACTGATGGTTCACTCTTCCTGTTGCATTTTCTTAGCCATCATTTTAGCATAGGCCTTCATGACCTCAATTTTTTTTATGACCTCACTTTTACACTATTTTCACAGTAGCATTCTAATGCCCCTATTACTTATAACCTTAACTCATCTTATAACCATATGCTTGAAAAAGCTTCCTAAAATACTATCTCCATTAAATGATTTATGATTCAAGAACACTCGATGTCTGTCACCTATTTTTTCATTATATCTCATCTCATGAATCTAACATTTGACGTCCTTTAGCAATTGACCATTTAATGGTTTATCAACCTCATTCTTGTTACCCTTTATAACACATTCTATGGTTTCCAAATCATCAAATTGCTCAAATTCACATGATTTGTTCCAGTCCTCATCTTTCAGTATGTCATTCTTTCCAATTAATTCCCTTCCACTTCCATTCTACTAATCTGTGTCGCTCATATCACATTTCTAAGAAGCCTTTTATATTTGGAGATGACAGTTCCATTATATTTTGCCTTAGTCAAATAACATCCATTATATTGTGTTTAGATCTACAATATCCAGATGAAATTAAGAGAATATCCATAAGAGGGAATTCAATCAATCAGTAGAAGTAACTGAGGAAGTTTAGCTTGGAAAACAAGACAGGAATGGGATACCTTACATATTTTCTTCATGTGAGGTTTTGTCCTTTGGAAGAGGGATATGACTTACTATTCTTGGTCCTGGAAGAACTAGGTCCAGTGAGTGGAAATTATAGGTAGATATCTGCTTGATGCAAAAAAATAGCTTATTAATAAAATTAACTGGCTCAAGAGGTGGTAGATTCTTCAATAATGGAGATATTCAAGCACAAACTAGAAATTCTTTGCCACTAATTAATTTTTTTGGATAGACTAGATGGCTACTGAGGTCCTTCTGAAATTGATTCTATGACTCTCATCTGACTCAGTTCATTTTTCTACTTGACATTATTCTTATTACTTAAGATATTTGATACTTTATTATCTTTTCTGATCTTATTATTCTGTATATATATATATAATCAGTTTTCTTCATGCATGGTTGTTGGATCCTGGAATCTTTTTTTTCCTCTTAAGCTCCTTGAGGGCAGGATTTGCCTATAGTATTTGGGAGTGGGACAGGGGAGGTAATCAAAGTTAAGTGGCTGGCCAAAGTTAGTATCTGAGGCAGGATTTGAACTTAGGTCCCAGGACGGGTGCTATTCATTATGCCACCTAACTGGTCCTGGTTTATACATACATACATACATTTTATGCATATGTGTGCATATGCATAATATGTATGTATGTATGTATGTATGTATGTATATAAACATTCTATCCCTCTTGTCCTGACAGTATAAAATTCCCCCTAATTCCAGTGAACAATAGGTGATCTTCCCAAGTAGGATATGAATATGGAAAATATTTTGCTTTTAAATAGATATTGTGGTTGACTGAATTCATTTTCAAATTACTGAAAATTACTTTCAAAAGATCAGAAGCAGAATATAAAGAAGATGAATTGTATCAATCATTTAACTTTAGAACTGTTGCTTAACAAAGTGTACTAAGAGTGCTTTTTGTGATGTGGGTGTGGATCTTCTGACAAGTCTCCAAGAAATATTAAACTCTTAAAAATTACCCATGAATAAATGGTCATATTTTTAAATTGGATAGAATTCCCTTTCGAATAGTTTTCTTGATATGTCAAAGATCTACAATTTCCTTAGGATGAGACACAAATTTCTATAGCTTATATATGACTTAAGAGAAGTGCTTGAAGGTGATAGGAGTTAAATGACTTGCCTGTGGTTATATGAAGACATAAATGCCAGAAGAATGATTTGAACTTATGTATTCCAGAATCTACTACCTTGTCTTCCTCCTGACATCACTTTTCTAGTCTTTAAAATTTGTGACAATGTCACTTTAATTCATAGCACATTCATTACATCCGGTTTTAGGTTTGAAATTTTAGAATAATGTTCAGAACATATAATACTGGTGTAATTATTCTTGGTGTTCTATGTTCTGTGGAGAAGAAGAACAAGCACAATTCATCTAAAAACTAAGAGCAGTTTTATCAAAATTTCCAAGGAATCCTATTTTAATGACTCTGCATTTTAAATTTAAAATTCAAAAATTTGTGTCCACGACGATTTTAATTGAATCTCCTATGATTACAATTAACCATAGTAATCAATGAAAGTATATAATTAAGTCGCAATCAGTTTTTTAATAAAAACTAAGAGCAGTTTTGTCAAAATTTCCAAGGAACCCTATTTTAATGACTTTGCATTTTAAATTTAAAATTCAAAAATTTGTGTCCTGAATCTCCTATGATTACAATTAACATATATAATTAAGTTGCAATCAGTTTTTTTTTAAATATGTATGATGAACCACTCTGTGAATGGTTTAAAAAAATGCATGTGTATAATGATGGTTATCATCCCCTCTCTATCTTCTTATCTGACTGTCCTGGGAACCAGGAGATCATAGGATCATAGATTTAGACCTGAAAAAGGTAGACAAAATCATTTTATAAATGAGTAAATTGAGGTAAAGAGTAGTTAAGTGCGAATTTAAATCATGTTTTCCAGCACTCGGATTCTGTGCAATTCTTATCCATGTATTTCCATAAATCCTCCTTAAGCTATTTTTCCAATGCACTAGAAGCCTTTTACTTTCTTACACTTCTCTTCAAATATTTGAAGAGTTGTTGTATGGAAGATATATTAGATTTGTTCTGTTTGTCCCCAGAAGATAAGACACTTTGAAGAGAGATTTCAGATCAGCATATAGAAAAACAATAGTTAGATCTGTCTTGGGAACAAATAGTTTCTATCCTTCAGAAGTCTTTAATCAGAGGCTGGGTTAATCACGTTGGCATATATTTTAGAAGAATCCTTATTCAGGGATTAGATAACCTCTGAGTTACTTTCTAAATTTAAGATTCTATTACTTTGTTCTTTTATATATTCTCAAGCACAAATCCTTAGTGGCAAGAAATTGAAACCTGCCACCAGCATGCATATCTTTCTTTGCCATGTCAGTCATTTGTCATTGTGATTCCTAAGAATTTTGGTGAATTACCACCATTTAGAATCACCAGGGGAAAAAAAAAATTAAATATGGACTTTTGAATCAAGAGGTCAGTTTGAGTTCACTGAGAGTAGGGTTCAGTTTCTTAGATATAATCTGAGTCTAATTCTGTCTATTCAATTCTTGACTAAGCTTATTATCCTTCTCAAACACTAGTTATGAACTCTAATTGGTACATTTTCTATATGAGGACTAAACAGAGGGAATAAATGATTAATCAGCTCTATGCCAGGATTTGAACTAGGTTTTTCAGACTCCAAATCTAACATTATCCCATCCTGCCTCATGATACTTTACTTACATTCTGGCTGACACTGGTGTTCACCTTTGGTAAGTGTATGTTTTATTTTATGTTTCACTTGGTACTGAGATTCAGCAGATCACTGAAAGAAAGGTGTGTTCATGGTTGCTTCTATCATGTAATCTCATATAAGTCCTCATCAAATTTGCTTCTCATGAAAATTTGACAAGGACCAGCCAGACAAATGAATCAACTGTTAACTTCTGATATCTTATATACCTGACCACATACAAAGATGATGAAAAGATGATGCTTTTTGACAATCACGATTAGATACTACACTTTGAATTATTGTTCTAATAGTGATTTTCTAGCAGATAAACTTGTACTGAACCTTTCCTCCATTGACCAAGTACATGTATTTGTAGGCAACTATCTTAGACACCCTCTCTTGCATGGCTACCATGTAGATTGTTTATTATCAATGTTAATTTCTTTTTGAGTCATACTAGTTTTTTAATTAAATTAATTAACTGTCCCTATAATTATTAGGAAATGGAGGGAGGGGATTAAGTGGATAGAAAATGGGAATACTATTTGAAACTTTAGAAGATAATATGATTGCAATGCATAGTGTATATTGTATAAAACCTTTGTATTCTATGCTGCCTTGGAATCTGCTGTAGCATTTTGACTGTTGTCATAAATGGGAAAATATAGAGCAGGGAGTAAAGGTCTCTGGAAGTATTTTCAAACGATGTAGGGGAGGAGAAGGAAGAGAAAGGAAATGATTTGGGATCATTGTTCATGTAGTTGTGAAAAGTCAAAAATTGGTGCCCCTCAGTGGATTCACTCATTCCATCAGTGCAACAATCAGGGACAATTTGGGGCTGTCTCCAATGGAGAATACCATCTGTATCCTGAAAAAGAACTGTGGAGTTTGAACAAAGACCAAGGACTATTACCTCTAATTTAGGGGAAAAAAAACCCTGATATCTTATTGTCTGATCTTGCTATCTCTTATACTTTATGTTTCTTCCTTAAGGATATTATTTCTCTTTCATCATATTCAATTTGGATCAATGTATACCATGGAAACAATGTAAACTATTACCTCTAATTTAGGGGGAACAAAACCCTGATATCAAGATTTGCTATCTCTTATACTTTATGTTTCTTCCTTAAGGATATTATTTCTCTTTCATCATATTCAATTTGGATCAATGTATACCATGGAAACAATGTAAAGACTGGCAAATTGCCTTTTGTGGGGGGTAGGGGGAGGGAAGTACGATTAGGGGAAAAATTGTAAAACTCAAAATAAATAAAATCTTTATTAATTCAAAAAAAAATCTGTGCCCCTTAGCCCCACTCTATAAACTTTCTAATGTGTTTGCATGACATCAAGATTGAAAATACCAGAATACTCTGATCATTTAGGCTAGCACTGTCTTTCCTCATTTCCAACTCCTTTGTAGAAACTTCAGAGACCCCCTCAGTCCATGAAATTGTGGAACTGATTGAATTCTGAGAGAGTATTATCTATGCTATGGTTATTATAATCCAGGTTCAGATTCTAAAAGAGAGTTACCTCCATATCTGCATTTTTAAAACATGCAAAAACACTCAACTCTTCCCTGAAACCTCATTTGCCCAAAAGGTAACAAAAATCGTTTTATTTTAATTTTGTGTTTTGGGCATAAGGGTAAGCCTGATTCATTCTAAAAAGGATTTTATATCATGGTATTTGTAGAATTTATTTTTAAAATGTTTAAAAAATTTTTAAAGCTATAGAGACTAAGTTGAATCTGTGGTTAGATTGTACCTGGAGGGGTGGCTAGGTGGAGCAGTAGATAGAGCACTGGCCCTGGAGTCAGGAGTACCTGAGCTCAAATCCAGCCTCAGACACTTAATAATTCCTAGCTGTGTGACCTTGGGCAAGCCACTTAACCCCATTGCCTTGCAAAAAAAAAAAAAGAACCTAGATTGTACCTGGGCAATATACCTTAGCTTTAGAGAAGGAGAGTCAGTTTTTTTCTTGTTTATAAATAGGAACAAACCTGCTTGGAAAACAGTAGGCGTGAGTATGTATAAATGATAACTTAGTTTTTCCGCTCCTGTGTCAGTATATGACACAAGATTGAGAGGTGATAAAAATGCATTGTATGAAAGTTCCGGATGTGGTCATTGTCAATGAGCCTTGCCTGATATATTCTCTTTGATCATGACTCACAAAGAATCCACAAGTATATATCTTGAAAAGTGGGAAATGATTTATATTTGTTGAGATTGATAAACATACATATCCTCTCCTAGAAGTATTTGGATATTTCTACTTGGAATGTTTGGATATTCCTACTTGGGCTCTACGATTATTCTTAAATTATTCTCTTCTCAGTAATAACTCATTTAAAATTCTTAGGTAGAAATCATAATCAATTTAATGGAGTGATACTGCCTTTAGGATCTAACAGTAGAGTGCAGTATGATATAAGAAAAGGCACCTTTTGGAATGAGAAGACAGACAAGCCTTTTTCTCAATCTGTTAAAATGGTTGCAAGAAAGGTGTACAAGGGAACTATTAAGACAAGCTGTATCTCCCTAAGGCCTTTTTAGAAATTAGCATCAATATCTTACCTTTAGGGTAGCTAGATGGCACAAACCTTGACTCAAATCCAGCCTCAGATAAATACTGTGTGACTCTTGGAAAAATTATTTAACCCTTGTTTGCCTCAGTTTCCTTCTCTGTGAAATGAGCTGGAGAATGAAATCATTCTCCAGGAAAACCCCAAATAGAGGTTATGAAGATTCAGATATGTGTCTTAAATAACAAAAACAACATCATCTTTCTTTTGAGAGAGGTCAAGATTTAGTGAGCTTGAAACCCTCAAGAAACACAGATAAAAGTTAGGTTGTGCCACTCAGATCTCAGATTCTGTGTTGGAACCACATTTCCCGCAGAGAATGGTATCCTGGTAAGTCAGGAAGCCTTGACCCACTAACGAGACGTCGCATTTGCCACATTTGAAGCAGTCGATGTGCCACTGCCGTTGTTGGAAAGCGATGTACTGGGGGCCGCCAAACACTAGGAAGGAATTCAGAAGAAAACACATTTTTTTCACATGGTGGCATGTAACATCAACCCAGGATGTGGACTTTTTTTGGTTTTGTGTGTGTGCGTGTGTGTATGTTTTTTTAAGACATGATATTTTTATTTTCTAGGATATACCATGAAACCCTAATGGGGAAGCCATCATGTAATGACCACCTAGTATGCCTTTTTTTTTAGCTGAAGTGTTATTCTCTAGGATTTACCATGAAACTACTTTTAAGTTCCATGATCTTTTCTAAATGACTCCTGAATTCACCATCTGCATTCAGACCAGGTTTTTCAATTAAGTAGAGAAAAAAGCAAACAGATAAACAAGAATATAAATGCTTTCTCTACCCCTAATCTCTGGATTCAAAAATAAGAAAAAAATATAAAATCTTACTATTGGACCTCAGTGAAAATAAATCTATGACTCTTGTGAATTGATGCAGAATAAAATAAGACCCAAGAAAATAATATACCCAATGATTTCAGCAATAAAAATAATCCCAAAACAATTCTGAAGAATTCTAATCATCAAACTTGTCTCCAAAGAAGAGACAAAGAGAAATGAGTATTATGATAAAATATAGTGGTGGTGGTTGTCCTTCATTCTGAAAGAGGACCAACGACATCAGGAAAGTGATGACTTGCAAGTGAATTGGATTTAAGTGAGGCAGAGCTGTGCAAAGTAATATAATAAATAATATATATGCATAAGTAATATAATATAAATAATAAAATATAAATATAATAATAATCCTTTATTTTCCTCCTTCCAAGTCCTCCTCCCTCTAAGTCCCTATTATTGTTAATAGTACCACCATCCTCCCAGACATACAAGCCCCAAACCTAGATATCAGTGTTGATATTTTCACTTCCCTATAACTTTTTTCAGGAGTGATGGTATATATTTGTATTATAGAGGATTGGTTTCAAACACATTAATTTCTAGCCTCAAATTCTTTCTTGATTTCTTTCAATAAGCATTGAGTATAATAGAGCTTATATCTAAATTTTCTCACTTTTCTTGGACTAGTTTACAATGCTTTTTTGTTGTTGCACTGATTCAGTCACATCTGACTCTTCATGATACCATGATTTCTTGGCAAAAATACTAGAGTGGCTTGTCATTTCCTTCTCTAGCTCATTTTACAGATGAGGAAATGAGGAAAACATGATTAAGTGACTTATTCAGAATCACACAGCTATTAAAGAGTCTAAAGCTAGATTTAAACACAGGAAGATGAGTCTTTCTGATTTCAGTGCTATATACACTGCAACAACTAACTGTGAAATGAATATTTTGTAATAATGCATGAAAGGATAAATTATTTCTGTACTGATTGATTGAACTAAAGTTTTAAAAAAACTGAAACAATGAATTTTGCCCTAGTGTGTACTTATACTCGAATTATGAAGAAACAGCTCATCATCCTCACTCTCTTCAGTGTTTCCATATACAGAAATATTTCTAAAGTCTGTTAAATAAGCCTTATTTGTGTGGCAGAGACACATCAGTATATTCATTTCAAATTGAAGTAGGTAGTAACAGTGATTTTAAATAGGCCTGACAGAGTAGCAAATCATTCAATTTTCATTTTCCCTCTTGAGACTGCTTTAGTAAAAGCAAGGTCTTCAAGGGGCAAAGCCAATATTGCAGGGAGAAGCCTGGAACTTCCTTAAGTTCTCCTGCATTTCCTTTAGGAACAACATTAATCAATTCTCTAAATAATTTCTGGAGTGACAGAACCCACAAAAGAACAAGAGTGGAGCATTTTTCAGCAAGGTCTTTGGTGGAGTGGGAATGTGACCAGGAGCAAGGAATGAAGCCCATCCAGCCCAGTGAGCAAGGTGTTAGTGTTCCCCCAACCAAGTGAGCAAGTCTCTAGGGTTCTCAATGTACAGAAGGTCTGTGAATGGACCCCTTTCCCAAAACAAGAAGCTTGGGGCAGCACCTAAGAAGCAAAAATAAGAATAAATTTAAAAAGTCAAAGTTACTATAGAAAGTTACCTTGGAGATAAGGGTGGGCAAAACATCATCTCAGAAGAGAATGACAGAAAAAGTACATGTGAAACTGCAGAGGAGACTATGAATTCGAAGGATTTTTAAAATGTAGAAGAAAAATTGGGAAAAGAAATGCAAGAGAAATTCAGCACTTTGCAAAAAGGAAGGACAAAAACTGACAGAAGAAAATAAATCCTTTAAAGAGACAATTAGATAAATGCAAAAAAGAAACTATTTGCTTCAAAAATTAAATTGGGGGGGTGGCTAGGTGGCACAGTGGATAGAGCACTACCCCAAAAACCGGAAGTACCTGAGTTCAAATCTGGCCTCAGACACTTAATAATTACCTATCTGTGTGGCCTTCAGAAAGTCACTTAACCCCATTGCTTTGGGAAAAAAAACCTAAAAAAAATAAAATTTAAAAAAATTTTAAAAATAGAATTGGGCAAATGGAAAAAGATAACAGCTCTTTTAAAATAGAATTGACCAAATGGAAAAGGAGATGAAAAGCTAACTGAATAAAATAATTCCTTGCAGAATAGAGATGGGCAAGTGGAGGTTAATGAAGTACCTGAGTTCAAATCTGGCCTCAGACACTTAATAATTACCTATCTGTGTGGCCTTCAGAAAGTCACTTAACCCCATTGCTTTGGGAAAAAAAACCTAAAAAAAATAAAATTTAAAAAAATTTTAAAAATAGAATTGGGCAAATGGAAAAAGATAACAGCTCTTTTAAAATAGAATTGACCAAATGGAAAAGGAGATGAAAAGCTAACTGAATAAAATAATTCCTTGCAGAATAGAGATGGGCAAGTGGAGGTTAATGATTCAACATCAAAAATCAGCCAGGCAAAAATAAAAAAAATTAAGAAAAGTAGAAGAAAATTAAAATACCTCATTGAAAAAACAACTTGCCTGTGAAAATAAATCCAAGGGTGATAATTTAAGAATTATTGGATTACCTAAAAGCCATGATAAAAAAAAGAGCCTGGACATAAATTCTTTAAGAAATCATCTCAGAGGGGCAGCTAAGTAATTCAGTGGATAAAGCACTTGTCCTGGAGTCAGAGGACCTGAGCTCAAATCCAACCTCAGACAGTAATTGCCTGGATTTATGATCTTGGGCAAGTCACTTAACTCCATTGCCATTAATTTATTTTTTTTAGGTTTTTGCAAGGTAAATGGGGTTAAGTGGCTTGCCCAAGGCCACACAGCTAGGCAATTACTAAGTGTCTGAGACCAGATTTGAACCCAGGTACTCCTGACTCCAGGGTCGGTGCTTTATTCACTGCACCACCTAGCTGCCCACATTGCCTTTAATTTAAAAAAATTATACAGGAAAATTGCCCTGATACTAAAAACCACAGGGTAAAATAGTCATTGGAAGAATCCACCAATCACCCCTAAAAGGGATCCCAGATGAAAACACCAAGGAATATTGTAGCCAAATTCCAGAATTATCAGATCAAAGAGAAAATTCTGCAGGTGGTCAGAAAGAAGCAGTTCAAATACCAAGGAGACAGAGTCAAGTAGAGAAGGGTCTGGAATATGATATTCTAGAGGACAAAGAGTTTGGACTGCAACATAGAATCAACTACCCAGAAAAACTGAGCACACTCTTTCATGGGGAAAAGATGGATATTTAATGAAATAGATGACATTTGAAGCAGAGATATACACACAGAGTAAAGGTAAAAACGCTGGAACAGAACATATTATGCTTCATCTGAAATAAAAAAAAAAACAAGGATAGCAATCCTTTTATCAGACAAAGCAAAAGCAATTATAGATCTCATTCAAAGCGCTTAGGAAGAAAAATATACATCTTCGATAGCCAATGAAGTATAATATCAATATTAAACATATATGCACCACAAGTATATCCAAATTCTTAGAGAAGCTAAAGGAGTTACAGGAAGACATAGAGAGCAAATCAAACTTCCCCCTCTCAGAATTATATACATCTAACCAAAAAATAAACAAGGAAATTAATGACATGAATAGAAAATTTTTAAAAAATTTTATTTTTGCAAGGCAATGGGATTAAGTGACTTGACTAAGGTCACACAGGTAGGCAAGTATTAAGTGGTTTAGGCCTGATTTGCACTCAGGTCCTCCTGACTCCAGACTCCAGGGCCAGTGCTCTATCCACTGTGCCACCTAGCTGCCCCATGAATAGAAATTTAGAAAAGTTAGCTATTATAGACCTTTGGAGAAAACTGAATGGGAATAGATACATGGTACTTATTCAAAAATTGATGATGAATTAGGGCATAAAAACCTCACAATCAAATTCCTAAAGGGAGAAATATTAAATGCATCTTTTTCAGATCATGAAGCAATAAAAAGCATGTGTAATAAAGGCCATGGAAATATAGACTAATTTAATTTTAAAGAATGAGTGGATCAAATTTATGATAGAAAGAATTAATAATTTCATCCAAGACAATGTCAATGAGACATATCAAAACTTGGGGGATACAGCCAAAGCAATTATTAGGGTAAATTTTATATCCCTTAATGATTACATGAATAAAATAGAGAAAGTAGAGATCAATGAATTGAGCATGCAACTAAAAAAAGCTAGAAAAAGAAAAAATCCCCAATTAAATTCTGAAAATCAAGAAAAGAAAGAAAACTATTAAACTAATAAAGCTAAGACTTGGTTTTCTACCAAATTACCAGTATCAAAAATGAAAAGAGTGAATGTATCATCATTGAGGAGGACATTAATGTTAATAATTTGGAGCTATTTTATCCAACTATATGCCAATAAATTTGACAAGCTAATGAAATGGATGAATATTTACAAAAATATAAATTGCCCAGATTAACAGAAGAGCAAATTATATCCTTAAATAGACCCATTTCACAACAAGAAATAGAACAAACCATCAATGAATTCCCTAAGAAAAAATTTCCAGGGCCTGATAGATTCACAAATGAATTCTAACAAACATTTAAAGAACCATTGATACCAATTCTAAATGAACTATTTGAAAAAAAAGGTGAAGGAGAAATTCTGCCAATTTTCTAGTAAGACTACAAAATTGTGTTTATATATATATATATATATATATATATATATATATATATATATATATATATATATATATATATATATATATATATGAACCAGGAAGAGTCAGAACAAAATTCTAGACCAATTTCTCTAATGAATATTGAGGCAAAAATTTTAAAGAAAATATTAGCAAAGCAATTATAGCAAGTTATCATTAGGATAATATACTATGATCAATCAGGTAGTATTTATGCCAGGAATGCAGGGGTGTTTCAACATTAGGATTTTCCTATCATTATAAAATTAATAGAAATCATGATTATTTCCATAGAAGGTAAAAAAGCTTTAGATAATACAGTACCTTTTCCTATTAAAAACATTAGAAATCATAGGCATAAATGGGAGTTTTCCTTAAAATAATAAGCAGACTCTTATCTAAAACCAATCACAAACATTATATGCAATGGGGATAAACTAGAAGCATTCTCAGTAACATCAGGGGTGAAAAAAGGATGCCCCTTATCATCACTATTATTCAATATTGTATTAGAGATTTTAGCTTTAGCAATAAGAAAAGGAATTAGAATAGCCAATGAGGAAACAAGACTCTCATTCTTAGCAGATTAAATGATGGTATACTTAGAGAAGTCTAGAAAATCAGCTAAAAACTATTTGAAAGAATTATCATTTTTAGCAAAGTAGGGTTTATATCAATAATACTTCTATATGTTAACAACAAAATACAGTAGCAAGAGAAAGAATTAATTGTAGATATCATAAAGTATGTGTGAGTCTACCTGCCAAAACAACTTGGCAGAAACTGAAAATAATTACAAAATATTTTTCATACATGTAATATTATATCTAAATAACTGGACAAATATCAATTGATTGAGTTAATATTGACAATCTATTTAAATGAAATTACTTATCCATGCCATACCAATCAAACTACTATAAAACTTTTTACAGAGCTAGAAAAAATTGTAGCAAAATTCATATAGAAGAACAAAAGATCAAGAAAATCAAGGTTATTAATGAAAAAAATGCAAAGGAAGGTGACTTAAACATACCAGATATAAAATTTTATTATAAAATAGCAGTCATCACAATTGTTTCGATATAGGCTAAGAAATAGAATGGTGGAATCAGTACAATAGATTAGGTACAAAAGAAACCATAATAAATTACTATAGTAATCTACCTTTTGATAAATGCAGACTTCAGCTTCTTGGATAAGAACTCACTCTAACAAAAAACTAGAAAATAGTATGGCAGAAACTAGGCAATATCTTACACCCTGTACCCAAGATAAGTTCAAATGGTACAGAATTTGGACATAAAAGGTGATACCATAAACCAGTCAGAGAACAAAAGATGGTTTAGCTAACAGATCTATGGAAAGAGCAGTTTTTGATCAAAGAAGAATTGGGGAACAATATAAAATTCAAAATGGAAAATTTTGATTACATTAAAGCTTTTGCACAAATTAAACCAATGAAGTAACTTGGGAGATAATTTTTACAACTAGTGTTTCTGATAAAGGACTCAATTCTTAAATGTAGATAGAACTGAGTCTAATTTATTAGAATATAAGTAATTCCCTAATTGGTAAATGATCAAAGGATATGAAGAGGCAGTTCTCAGTTGAAGAAATTAAAACTAACTATAGTCATAAGAAAAAATGCTCTAAATCATTGATTAGAGAAATGCAAATTAAAACAGCTCTGAGGTACCATTCTCACACCTATCAGATTGACCAATATGACTAAAATGATCAATGTTAGAGAGGATGAGAAAAAACTGGGATTCTAATGCATTGTTGGTGAAGTTGTGAACTGATCCATAATGGGATTATGCCCAAAGGGCAATAAAACTGCATATCCTTTGATCCAGCAATACCACTACCTAATCTAGTACTAAAGAGATCACAAGAAAGGGCAAGAACCCCACATGTATGAACATATTTATAACAATTCTTTTTGTAATGACAAAGAGTTGGAAATAAAAGAGATGCCTATCAGTAGGGGAATAGATGAACAAATTTATGATTGTGATGAAATGCTTTTGTAGGAAATTATGAGCAGTCAAACTTCAGAAAAGTCTGGAAAGACTTCCATGAGTTGATGCAATGAAATAAGCAGAACCAGAAAAACATTGTGCACATTGACAAATATTCTGTGGTAATCAGCTATGATGAATTTGTTCATCTCAGCAATACATTAATCAAAGACAATTTATTTATTTATTTATTCTTATTTTATACAAATAATGTTTTTTAAAACATTACTAAAATATTCTTGTTTGAGAGTAAACATAATACCCCTCCTCCCAAAAAAATATAGATCTGCATGAGCAATAAAGTAAAGGGGAGAAAAAAATTAAAATTAAAATAAAAAAATAATAATAATTGTAGGTATGGCTATGTGGTGCAGTGGATGGAGCACTGGTCCTGGAGCCAGAAGCACCCAAACCCAAATCCAGTCCAAGACACCCAACAATCACCCAGCTGTGTGACCCCATGCAAGCCACCCCAACCCCCTTGCTCTGCAAAAACAAAAAAAGACCCCAAAATAAAATAAAATAGTCATAATAATAATAATAATAATAGTGGAGTGGCTAGGTGGCAGACAGAGCACTGGCCCTTGAGCCAGGAGCACCCAGGTCCAAATCTGACCTCAGACACCCAACAATCACTCAGCTGTGAGGCCCCAGACAGGTCACCAAGCTCCATTTGCCCTGCAACCCCCCCCCCCAAACAATAATAATAATAAAAAATGTGCTTCAGTCTGTGTTCCAACACCACCAGCTCTGTTGTGAGTGGATCAAATTCTTTATGATAAGCCCATCACAAAAGTTACTTCCATATTTTTCTACTGTTGCTGCCATTGCTGATCGCAACTCCCTCCATTCATACTTCTCTACTACCATGTACTATATTTTCTCTCTCTTTTCACTCTGTCACTGCTGTAGGGTAGCTGAGTGGCACAGCAGACAGATCCCCGGCCCTGGGGCCAAGAGGCCTCGAGTCCACATACCACCCCTTAGGCCCAGCATCCACCTGGCCTATGGCCCTAGACAGGCCATCCAATCCCAGCCCCTTGCAAGAAGTAAAAAAGTAAAAGTGTTACATCTGACCACTCTCCCACCATGGTCCATCCTCTCCTCCATCACTCACATCCCTCCTTTCCCCCTGTCCCCCTTCTCTCCTTCTTCTTACTCCATATGTCTATAACCCATTGAGTGTATATATATATATATATATATATATATATATATATATATATATATATATATATATAGTTTACTCTCTTAGCCACTGCTGATGAGAGCAAAGATTCCCTCATTCCCCCTTGCCTTCCCCCCTTTCATATCATTGCAGTAGCATTGAAAGTCCATCTTTTTCCCTGGGAGAGGACAATCAGTTTTCCTGGGTACTTGATTCTCAGTTGCATTCTAAGCTCTTTTGCCTTCTGGTATATTATATTCCAAGCCCTAAGAGATTTTAATGTAGTTGCTGCTAAGTCCTGTGTGATCCTGACTGCAGCTCCATGATATTTGAATTGAGTCCTTCTGGCTGCTTGTAATATTTTCTCTTTGATTTGGGAGTTCTGGAACTTGGCTATAATATTCCTGGGGGTTGTTTTTTTGGGGGGGGGATCTCTTTCTTGGGGAGATCAGTGGATTTTCTCCATTTCTATTTTGCCCTCTGCTTCTAGGATATCAGGGCAATTTTCCTGTAGTAATTCTTTGAAAATGATGTCAAGGCTCTTTTCCTGATCATAACTTTCAGGTATTCCAATAATTTTTAAATTATCTTTCCTAAATCTGTTTTCCATATCTGTTGTTTTTTCAAGGAGATGCTTTGCATTCTCTTCTAATTAATCATTCTTTTGGTTTTGAAGTATTGTGTCCTGATTTCTCGTAAAATCAGCAACCTCCCTCAGTTCCATTCTTTGTCTGAAGGATTTGTTTTCCTCAGAGAACTTTCTTATCTCTTTTTCCATCTGCCCAATTCTGCATTTTAAAGCATTCTTCTCCTCAATTACTTTTTGAACTGTTTTATTCATTTGACCTAACATGGTTTTTAACATCTTATTTTTTTTAGCATTTTTTTGGAACTCCTTGACTAAGCTGCTGACCTCTTTTTCATGTTTTTCCTGCATGTCTCTCATTTCTTTTTGCAATTTTTCTTCTATCTCCCTCACTTGATTTTCAGTCTTTTTTTGAGCTCTATCATAGCCTGAGCCCAATTTCTGTTTTTCTTGAAGTCTTTAGGTGCAGGACTTATACTTCCCCATCTTCAGATTGGGTGTTTTGAGCCTTCTTGGGATCGCAAGCAAAGTATTTCTCAGTGGTGTTTTTTTTTGCTCTACTTACTCATTTCTCCAGCCTGTGCCTGGTTTTGGGGTGCTTCCTGAGCTTTTGAGTATTAGTGGGACACCCCCACAAGGATCTTCATGTGTGAGTTCTTCTTGCCTCCTGGTATGTGTATGACCACAAGCATACCCCTCTGCCACGGGGCTGAGGGGGGTGGGCTATTCTATTGGGGGGGGTCTTAGACTGTGATCAGGATCTGAATGTGGTCAGAACATCAGAGTCCTGTTCCAGGGAAAGAGGATAGAGCTCCGCAGTCTCTCTCCACTCCCCTCCCTAGGCTCAGCACTCATGCCCTAGGGGCTCCTGCTTACCAGCTCTGCCTGCTTCCCATTCCTGGATCTGGGCTATGATGGCCATGCTGCTTGCTATGTACCCTGAGGGCTGGGCTTCATGTGCTCACTCTGGCAGAGGTCCCTCTATTGATCCCACAAGTTGTGCCTGGTGCTCCCTGGGGTGTAAGTCAGGAAATTGCCCCCTCTGCTGTGAGCCCTGGCTCCCAGCACCCTGGGGCTGCCTCTGGGAGTCTGAAATTCCTTCACTCTGGCAGGCTAGCAGAGCCTTTCCCCTCTTTTTCAGGTCACCTTGTGTTGGAGAACTGCCTCACTGGGTCCCTCTGTGGATTCTGTCTCTAGAAAATGTAGTCCTTAATTTATAAATTTTGATCGAGAGCACCTAAGAGACAGTCCTCTCCTGTCCCCATCTTGGCTCTGCCCCTCAATCCTTCAATCAAAGACAATTTTAAAGAAATTATTATGGAAAATACCATCTATAGTCAATTAATGAACCATGCAGTCTGAATGTAGACCTAAGTTTTCTATTTTCAATTTTTAAAATTGGTTTTAGATTTTGTTTTCCCCTTTTTGTTCAGATTCTTCTTTTTCAGCATTATTGATGTGATAATATGTTTATTATAGTTATATATGTATTAGATTGTTCACTGTCAGGGAGAGGAGGGATGGGGGAGGGAAGGGAAGGAGAAAAATGTGAAACTCAAAATTTTACCAAAAATAATTGTTGAAAGCTATCTTTGCATGTAGTAGGGAAAATAAATTCTTTTTAAAAAAGTTAGATCATTTATTAACTAGCTACTATAAGAGAAAATTTCCTCCTTGTATCATAGACAAGACAGACTTCATTTGCACAGAACCCAATGAATGACATTCATGTTTCCTTCTGAAGAGATCACAATCTTTTAATTGTCTTTCTATAGAATTCTAATGTCAGAGCTGTTAAGGGATTAGAAATCATAGACTTACAGGATCATAAATCTTAGAGTTGAGAATCTAGTCCCCTTACTCTACAGATGAGGAAACTGAGATCCTGAGAGGTTAAGTGTTTTTTTTTTAAAGTTTAAGGTTCCAGTAAGTGGCAGAGAAAGGATGAGAACTCAGGTGATTTGCCAGTGCTCTTCCCACCATACCACAGTCTTTTTCTATAGTTTACTTATTCTAAGAAAATACAAAATGGCAGTACATTTTTTTTACAAGGGGGAAAAATCACTTTTTCATGAGTTTCTACTTTCGAGGATAAATATTGTCTATATGACTCAGAATTCTTCATAGTACCATAATAGTTCAAACTTCTTAAGGTTTTCAAAATGACTTCTTTATCCAAGCAATTATATTTTATAACTAAATAATTTTGCTTTCTTTTGCTTTAGTAAGATATATTGACCGTAAAATTCCTGAAGTTGTAACATAAGCTTCCTTGTCTTTCTCTTTATTGAATATTTAGAGGAAAATTAGGATTAGATAAGATTTTTCCTGCAATCTGTTTTTAAGGTACTTTTTAGTTGATGTAGATACTTAACCATGTGAGGATGGTTGTTCTTGAATCCTCCTGATGATCTAAAGAATTCTCTAGTTCCATCAAGTTTCAATTGTTTTAATGATTTGAAAAAGGAACTCAATGATTGGTGGACAATCCATTTAACAATCAGCCTATGATTGTTATAGACATAAGTACTGATAAGACTTTCAGTATCCTCATTTGAACAAGCAAACTTTGTTGTTGGAAACTTTGTTATTGGTTCAGTTTTTTATTTCCAATAACACAGGAGTGGTTTGTCATTTCTTTCTCTAACTCATTTTACTGATGAGAATACTGAGGCAAAAGGGTTAAAGTGACTTGCCCAGGGTAATACAGCCAACAAATTTCTGAGGGCAGATTTGAACTCACAAAGATGAGTTCTTGACTTCAAGCCTTATCCAAGCTTAGGGATGAATCTATTTCCTCACTTTATTGTGCCTATTTATTCTTAATATATAAGATGGTGCTCCCCTCTAGGAAAAGGTGATGCTAAACTTGGTAAGGGAATTATAGAAGGCTAAGTGCAAAGGTAGTAGAACTTTCAGAATAACTTTTAAGGGCAAAGTTATTAGAACTTTCAGATTATCTTTAAAACTCCACTGTATGATCTTATAGTTTTCTTAATTCTTGGTCAGCTCAAACAATTTGTTAACTTATCTAAACAAAAAGAGGTGCAACAACTTCAGACTCCTTAAAGCTGAAATATTCCTAGGTTTTGGAGTTTCCATTTTTTCAAGTTCATGGAATAGAGAATGTTGCATAATCTACCAGGAAGCATCAGATAGCAATCAACAAGTGGCACTGATCTTGGGTTCACATTTAAAGACCTTTCCCATGAGTTTCACTAGATATAAAATGAATTAATCTAGAAGGTGGCAAGATATGAACTACAGGGTGTGTGTGATGTTGAGAATTTATTACCTGAATTTGCTAAGGACAAGTAGAATGCTGATTTCAATATAAGGCAAAACAGAATACATATATTATGCATATATTACATAAACTGAATTATACATTTGGTCTGCTTTATCGAATATGTATATATTTAAGTATACATACATTCTTCTTTGCCACAAACAGATAAACACACACACACACACACACACACACACACACACACACACACACACATATTGCATGGATGACAAATTTAAAAAATAAGAATATAGTCAAATATTCTTAATACTAAAGTTAAAATGAATATGATTTAACATTTGGTGTAGAAGCTAGATCAGATTTTGGGCTCCAACAACATGAAGATGGTTTCTTATTTTATAGAAATGTAAATATAAAAGATGTAGGGCTTGTACTGAATCCTTTTTGACAATGATAAATTTTGAAAGTTGTTTTTTTAAAATGCCAAAGATCACCCTGCCTGGCAGTGAAGCAGTGAGGCCTAGTGGTTTAATGGCCTATCCAAATTAGGAAAGTCTCAGTTCAAGATCTATTGTGTACACACCCATATAGTATTGGCAGTGTGACTTTGGTAAAATCACTTAAACCTTCTCAGTGCCTTAAAGATAGCTCTTTAAGACTCTTACAATTGGGAGAGGGCAATTGCTCCCTAAACTTCTTCACAATCATTGTTTTCTGTGACAAATAATCTGACTGAGAAAATTGATGGATTTGTATGAGGTCTCTAATATTAGAGAGCTCATACAAAACTCACACAAGTTTTGTTCCTCTCCTTTCCTGTCTCCTCTCTCCAAACGTTAAAAAAATTAAGCTCTTGGTTAAAACAATATGGTACAATATCATGAAGTAGGTAGCATGTTGAAGTTGAAGACCTGGGTGGAAATTCCATTTTAGACTCTTATCAAATATAGGATCCTGGGTAAGTAGACAGACAGACAGACAGACAGGCAGACAGACAGACAGACAGATAGACAGACAGACAGACACACACACACACACACACACACACACATACACACACACAGAGTTTTCTTCTTCTCCCCTACCCCCATTTATCGTAAAAGTTGAGTGAAGAATATAAATATACAGTTAGGTTTTTTGGATTCCAAGTAATTATTTTGCATAATATTTTTTCAGTAGCCATAAGTTTGGCAGTTGGAAACAGATTTTGCCAATAATTGAGGGAAATTATTTATGTTTTAACATAATACATATATGAATATGCTTGTCCAAAAATCTGCATGTGAGTATATGAATCTAATTATAATTACTTTTTAAAAGGGATTTGCAAAGATGACTGGTTTACTATATGAATTGTATTATTTAATATAAGCTTCTACATATACCCAGATCATTTGTTCCACTAACTTGGGGTTTGTTTATATAATTCAAACAATTCAAGACAGATGATGATCGAATATCATACTTTGGATCTCAATTCACACATGCTCCTTTTATGTACAACTTGAGATTCTCTTAAGGATCTATTTTCTTATTTTTTCCCAAGGCAATGGGGTTAAGTGGCTTGCCCAAGGCCACAGAGCTGGGTAATTATTAAGTGTCTGAGGCTGGATTTGAACTCTGGTACTCCTGACTCCAAGGCCAGTGCTCTATCCACTTTGCCACCTAGCTGCCCCCAAGGATCTATTTTCTGAATTAGAATGTTAATATATGATAGAACCAATGGGTTCTATACAGGTGCCCAGTCATTTTGGTTAATGATGTTTATAATGTGGCTCTCCAGGGTTGCCTTGGTGTAACCTGTGCAGATTCAGATGGGAAAAGAGTCAAATAGCTGATATTTTATTTTCCTCATTTCAAACATCAGTATATTTAGAAATAGCTGGAAAACATTTGACTGATTTTTTTTCTTTACCCAGATGTCTAAAGATTGTTAAACCATACTAAGGCTTAGAATTTTTTAAAAAATACTTATCTTGGCACCCATTCGACACTTCTATTTAGGTTTTTGGATTTCAAGTAACTGACTATTTTTGAAATTTTACAAGCAATGCAAGTGAGCCTTCCTTTTATAGTTAGAAGACACTAACAGTTGCTATCCTTGCCTCCTCCAAAAGAACCTCCAAAACCTTCAAGGTAACACTAAGTCAAATGGTTAAGAAGGATCCCTCTGGTGGAAAGTTGTAGGGAGAGGCTTATCTAGCATCCCTTGAAAGATTTTTAGTCATGACTTCTTGCAGGCTTTCCCCCTCTTTCAGTGTCTTCCAGTAAGGTTTGATGCTGAGTATTAGGCTGCTAATGGGAGGCCTAGGATGATTTATACATGTATGTAAAGGTAGCCTTCTCCCTCCCTTTTACAGTCCAAGAAAGGATGGTGCAGTTGAATCATGGGTTCCTAGTGTTAGTTCTAGAAAAGATCTAAGAATCTAGCTGATCTGCAGCTTTATTTGTCATTTAGATGAAGAAACAACCCCAGACAAGTTACATAACAATGATCTTTCCTTTCTCTTGGTGGGTGGGGGTGGGGGAGAGATGGTGGAATGTCTGCTTGGTATTTCCTAATGCCCTTGAGATTGGAGGTGGAAGAAAAGGGAGGTGTGGGGATTGTGATTTTTAAATCATATGTCATCAAAGCAAAATGAATAAAATTGAGTATAATATACAAATATTAATCTTGGAAACTGCAGTAGGCTCCAGGAGCCTGCTTAGTAAGGGAAAAGGGATTAGAAATATGGTTCTGCCACACTGCTAAATGTGTCTATAAATTGCTTCCAAGATTAGCTGCTACTTTGTGTGTACCTGAGCAGGTGTCTTGCAAGCTGTAGTTTTCCTGGTCTATGATTAACATTTCAGTTGGGTCTCTGAGGGAAAGGTAATGTTTATTTTATTCATGGAAATCGATTTACCATGGACCAATTTACCATTTATGCTATTTTAAGATAATTTTAAAGACTTTTTGTTCCTTTAGTGAGAAGACTATCTTGTGGATTTCTGGCTAGTTCTTAATTAAAACTCATTTAAAGTGAAACGAGAGAAAATAGAATGCCATTCTTGTTAGCAGGATTTCAAATTCTGATTAATGAATGTTTGGCTTGTTCGACCCACATGATTACCATGTTGGGTTATTCATATCAATACTTGCATTTAATTAAACCTTTGCCTTATGAAGGTCACAGAGACCTAGTAGACAATTATTTAAAATGCTCATTTATAAAGACTGCCTTTTCTTGGGCCTTCCAAATTTTGCTCAATCCATTCATCCTTCCATCCATCCATCCATTCATTCTAGAAGGATTGTTTAAGTATCAGACACTGTATTAACTGCTGAGATACAAAGGCAAAGAAAGAAGTATTTCCAGCTTGTTATATTGGAAAAAAAAACTTTTATACACAAATAAATGAATACACAAATAAATGAATACCAAATACAAACTAAGTAAAACCAAAAGCAATTTCTAGTTTACAAAGCCTTATCAAACAAGGGAAGTGGGTTAAATCTCTTGTAGGAGGAACATTTTAGCTGAGCAAGGTATTCTAAAGGAATTCTTGAATGGTAATATGGCAGAGTGGAAAGCATCCAGCTCTGGAATCAGAATGTTTGGGCTCAAATTTTGCTATTGATACTTAACTGTGTGACCTTAGGCAAGTAACCTTTCTGGACTTCAGTTTCCTTATCTATAAAATGAGGTGACTTCTGAGAAACCTTCCAGTTTGAGACCTAGGATACCTTAGAATCTAAGCCAAATCCCATCTCATTTATGAAAGTTCACACCCATTTTTACCCTTTCTTGTATCCTGAGGACTTAGCACAATACCAAACATTGAGCTAGCTAGTGGTACAGTAGATACAGCACTGGGGTCTAGAAGACCTGAGTTCAAATCTTAACTCATATAACCCTGGACAAGTTATTTAATCTCAGTTAATCTCAGTTTCCTCAAATGTAAAATGATGACAATAAGAGCACCTACCTTGGAGTTTTCTTGTGAGGATCAAATGAGATATTTGTAAAAAAAAAAAAAAGAAAAGAAAAGAAAAGAAAAGAAAAAAGAAAAAAGAAAAGAAAAGAAAAGGTACTTAGTACATAGATTCTATAAAAATGCTTATTCCCTTCCCTGGCACATAATAATTAGTGTTTAATAATTAAATGCTTCTTGACTGATGACTTCTTAACTGCCATTCATTTCAATATGGCAACTAATAATTGGCAAAATACTGTGTTAGCTCCTGGGAAGAAAAAGATAAAAGTGAAATGATCCCTGCCCATATAAAGCATATATTCTTCTGATCATTTTTTCCCAGCTAGTCTAAAAAGTTCCTTGTAGGGAAGGACTATATATTTTTCCTGTGTATTTTGCTGTGCTCAGTAAATACTTATTTAAAGGCCAAACTGAAGTGCTTCATGTTGAATATTATTATACTTTTCTGTTGTAAAAATAAGCTGAGCTCAACTTTTTCTTTTGCATACATCTCACTAAAATGAAATCATAGCCTGCCTATGAAAGGACCACATAAAAATCTGGGGAAACTTACCAGTGATGGGTTTGGTGCAGCCATCACACTTCTGGCCAGAAAGCTTGGCAAAGCATTGTTGGCAATATGGATCATCATCTTTGGAAACAAAACTTTCTCCAAACAGCTCTTTCTTGCAGCCAGTACACAGAAAGCAATCTTTGTGCCAGGGTTGGTCATGGAATGTAATTCCTCCAGAAGTAATCGGCTAATTTAGGAAAACAGAGCAGATGAACCAGTGAGCCCCTGTTGGATTAGGATTATTTTGCTATTTGTTGCTATGGATAAAGGAGTCATTATATATATATATATATGTATATATATATATATACATATATATATAAACATATACATGTGTGTGTGTGTGTGTGTGTGTGTGTGTGTGTGTGTGTGCGTGTGCTTATTCTCTTGCTCTTTCTGTCCCAATTCAGCCTGATTCAGGCAGTGGATGGTTTAGTGGATAAAGTGTTGGATTTGGATAAAAGAAAGCTAGACATTTCATACTATGTCACATATATACTAGCTATGTCACATAAGCATCTTAGTAAACCTTTTTTCAAACTCACTTTCCTAATCTATATAATGAGAGTCCTCACAAGGTTGTTGAAAGGATTAATTTTTCCATGTTTATGAATTCTGTTATAAGTTTGTTATGAGATTGATTTTCTATTATCTTTTAGAATAAAGATATCAAACTGAGAATGTTTAGATTTTTCTCTGGTTTAAAAAAAAGAACTTTAAAAAGCTGCTCAGGATAAGTAAATGGGATGTAAAATATTTTTCAGACACTTCAAAAAAGTGTGGCTGCTTTTTATTAGCCAAAGAAGTATTCAAGGTTTCTTTGATTTGTTCTATAAAATAACTAGCTTAAAAGATTGGACAAATGAATAAAAGTAGCATTCTTAGCAGTTTAGACCCAGACACACACACACACACACACACACACACACACACACACACACACACACACACACCGCAGAGGTTGCTTATTAGGGAGAAGAAAACCTCTAGTATTCAGAATGAATTGGGTGGGATTCTGGCCCTTAAAAGAAGGTAGAGTGATTTAAACTTAAGTGGGGGATTTCTGTCTTCTCATTTCTCAGTTTGCTTTTGTCCAGATTGATCCTGTGACTTTTAGAACTAGTGTCTTCTTTAATAAAATTAAATAAAGCTTTTCCATTCAATTGATGGTGGGTAATTAAGTGAGGAATTAGAGAAGATTGACTTTTTTTACTTTTAGAAAAATATAAATTTCCACTTTTCAAAATAAAAGCTCATGGTCAACACTCATAACAGTAACAAAAATTTTTTAAGGTCTAGAAGACACAAGGCCTTTGATTGGAAAATACTTTAAATTTAGTTCACATTGATCACATACATATAATATTCAACTTGCCTTAAAAGATAAAATGAATTCTAAATCCAAAGAAAGCCTTTTGGGGGTGGGTGGAGGTGGTGGTGGTTCTAGGACTTGGCAAGGTATACCCTCTTTCTTATCCAATGTAAATAAATAAAAAATATTACCCTAAAAAAGTCCTATATATAACCATAAGTCATCTTGCTCTGTCAAAATGAAGGCATTTTGCACCCTGGTCATATTTAGCTTTGATTAATCAGAGAGGGCCCTACCCCATGATCTCTTTAGCATGAAGACAAACTGTTCTGTGTGCTTAGTATTTTTTTTTATCATTCCCATGAATCTATCTATATCTTGGCTCAAGTATACAGAACATTTAGCTAAGGAATGTCGTCATTTTTTTTCCTTTTAGACCACAAGTTTTTAACCTTCTTGTATGTATTTGTCAAGAACATTTTGGCAGGCTGATCAAGCCCATGAAGCCCTTTTCAAAGTAAAGTTTGATGCCTACACTTATAATAGAAGGAAAAAATAAAGATCTAATTTTTTTTCATCCAAAATTACAAATCTTCTTAAATGAACCCTCGGTTAAGAACTTTTGTCTATGAAATAAAATTATGCCTCTGACTTGAACTGAACAGTTTTAAACCATATATGATTGAGTTTGTATATTTTATCAGGAACCTCTCATGTCTCAATGAGTGAAACAGTTCTCTAAACCAGGGCCATGCTTCCCAAAGTATGACTGGAGCCCAGTGGAAGTCTCAAGTCTTATCCATATGCATTCTGATGAACTTGATGCCTTTTATTTATGGCAGTTGTATCATTCATATTGAGGAAATCTCATTGGTATCTCACCACAAGCAGTTTTCATATGCTCTAGAAAACTACACACTTCAATATTTGAAGGACTGGTTTGGGGATTGATGAGATTTATCATCCTTCTATAATGTGATAGAGATGGGTTTTAGGAGATTTTAATTGAAGCCCTTTGAAAATGTTATTACTGTTCAGTCATTTTAGTTACATTGGACTTCTTGTGACAACATTTGGGATTTTCCTCCCAAGATATCAGAATAGTTTGCCATTTTCTTCTCCAGATCAACTGACAGTTAGGAAATTGAAGCAGAGTTAAGTGACTTGTCTAGGGTCATACAACAAATAAATGTCTGAGGCTGAATTTGAACTCATATCTTCCTGACTCCAGGTCTGGTGCTCTATCTACTTTCTGCATCACCAAGCTACCCCATACCAGCATGGTAGGGGACCTTGTAAGAGTTAGTGTCCTTCTGACCTAGCTTACAAGAGCTCTACATGACCTCTATGCTACAAGGAATCATAAGAGGAGGAAATTAAGAAATGGATAGATGTAGATGTAGAAGCTAACTATTTGCCTGATACTATGCTAATTGATGGAATAGGATTAATGAGAATTAAGCATTCTTTCTTCTCAAGAAGTGTATATGTTTGTGCGTATACACATGTAAGGTGTACAAAGGCTGCCAAACCCTTTTCAGGGTTGCTTTTCACCTTTGATGTCCACACCTAAGCCACCCTCTAACCTATGGCTCCAAGAAACTATAGTATACCCAGCAGCCACATTTGTAAACTCTTTCAGTAGATAGGCTAAATTTAAGGTTAACTGAGAGGTCTCAAACTTGTTTCTCCTGATGGAATGGGTGGATGAGATCAATTTATTCCTATAACCAAAAGCAGCTATAGCAGGAGATGTGGATCACTGAGAGCTTTCTTAGACACTGGAGATGCCAAGGTCATCCATTGCATCTCAAAGTATCACCATTTGTTTTAACTCTGTCTTGTCACTGGAGCATGACAACTTTGGAATAAAGAGTTAGACTGATGACTTCATGCTATCTGCCTCATTTAAATCCAGTTTACACACAAATCAATAAACACCACCTATATCACTTTACCATTCCTATTTTGCTACTAACTTGGAGGGAAAATTGAGTCAACAAAGTGTTGACAACAGTGGAACAGAAATGAAGTGGGCAGCATGAAGATATTTTGTATGCAGAACTACATTTGCTCATTTGAGTCAGAACACTTGCAAATTGCAAACATCAAGACTGATTTGATGAAAATGATAGGGAAATACAGAAGTTGCTAAATGAAAAATGAGAACTCAGGTTTTATATCCAGGATAGTTCATTTCTAAGAAGGTAGCATTTAATTCCATCAAAGGTAAAGTCCAAGTGAAACTTAAAGAGAAATACAGGATTCTTGACTCAGTAAGAAGGCAGATGAAATTCAGTTTTATGGAGATAGTAACAATCCAAAGTGCTTTTATGATGCTCTGAAGGCTATTTATGGGTGAAAGACATTTGAAGCATCTCAACTACTTAGTGGTGATAGAGTCACATTGATTGGCAATAAGTACATGATCCTAGAGAGATGGACCAAACACTTACATAGTGTTCTTAACAGACTATCATCCATTGATCATTTACCTCAAGTAGAAGTCAATTTGCCCTTAGATTACATTCAACTAAAGAAGAGGTTTTGAATGTCATTAGGTCCTTGTTTCCAGTTCCATTGCTGATACCAAAACTGACTAATTTTCCAAGGTTACATGGCATAGATTATCTACCAGTAATTCACAGATGCCTCCATTATCTGTCTCTATAAACGGGGATAGATTACTTTGTGATAATCACAAAGGTGGCTTTCTCTCTTAGTCATTGCTGGCAATGGATATTAATAAGTGACCAGCTATCAAAACCAGTGTGGCTTCAGAAAATTTTGAGGAACAGTTGATATGGTATTTGCTGCCCAACAAAACAACTCCAGAAAAAAATTCCAGGAGCAGAACAGATGTTTGTAAATGTTTGTAAATGTTTGTAAATCTGGCCAAGGTCTTTGATACCATCGGTAGTGAGTGCTTATGGAAAATCAAGTCAAAATTTGGTTGTCTGGAGAAGTTCATCAGTATTGTAAGTCAATTTCATGATGGGGTGCTTGCCCAGGTTCTGGATAGTGAACAATGCTCTCATGATTTCCCATAACACAGTAAGAAGACTGTGTCCTTGTTATCATGCTTTTAAGCATGATATTTTCAGTCATATTATTAAACACCTTCGCTGAGAATGAAAAATGCATCAAGGTCAGATGCAGCACTGGTGACAGATTCTCCAACTTGAAAAGGTTGAGGTTGCAAGTCAAGACTAAAATGGAAGGAATGTTGGTGCATGATTTTCTGTTTGCAGATGATTGTGCACACAATGTTGCCTCTGAAGCTGAGATGTAGCAAAATATGCATCAATTCTCTGTTGCTTGTACAAATTTTGGTCTAACACTATTAAGAAAATATGTGTTCCATCAGCCAGCCCCACACCATTCCTATGTGTTACCATTGGATTAATTACAGCAAATAGATAAGTTTTGAATACTGTGGATAAATTCACTTCCTTTGGTAGTATACTTTCCAGGGAGGTACACATTGACAATGAAGTTGACACACACATATTGCCAGAGCTAGCCCAGTATTTGGGAGACTCAAAAGAAAGTGTGGGAGAGAAGAGGTATTAGACTGACTACCAAAAAGATAGTCTACAGAAACACTGTGCTGGCCTCATTATTGTATGCCCAGTCTACCATCTCCAAGACAAGGAACTGAATTGCTTCCATTTAAATTGTCTTAGGAAGATTCTGAAGATCATCTGGCAGAATAAGATACCATACTCTCAGGTCCTGTCTTAAACTAAACTGCCTAACATTCCATTACTACTACCAAGAGCTGACCATGGCTTTCTTTTTTTTAATTATTTTTTTTTAGGTTTTTGCAAGGCAAATGGGGTTAAGTGGCTTGCCCAAGGCCATACAGAGCTAGATAATTATTAAGTGTCTGAGACGGATTTGAACCCAAGTACTCCTGACTTCAGGGCTGGTGTTCTATCCACTGTGCCACCTAGCTGTCCCTGACCACGGTTTTCAAATGCTAAATGTATACTTGCTGAAAAGGCTATTTAATGGAGAACTCAGACAAGGCAAGAGCTCATGGGAGAATCAGAAAAAGTAATAAAGTAATCTTAAGCTCTCAAGAACTTTGGAATTGATTGTTCAGCATGGCAGACACTGGCACAAGACTATGTGTCTTCATCAAGGAGGTGATGTGCTCCATGAGCAAAGTAGAATTGACATAGTTTATAGGAAATTTCAGATATACAAGTTTAGACTAACCACCTAATGTGTTCACATGGATATTTGTGCCTGGCCTGTCTATGCCTAGCTCACATTGGTCTGAGCAGCCACAGTCAGAACACAATGTAACTTGTCTCTAACATAGTGAAGTTATTTTACTTCAACAATGAATACCAACCAATCGATCAATTGATACATTTACATACACACATATATGTATATGTACATATATGGGCATATGCATATTATTATTCCAGCAGTAGTTTGTGTTTATATATTATATACATAAATTTGCTTATAGAATGGTACATAATGGATAGAAAACATAATGAGTAGATACTTTGGAATTGGGATCACATGAATTCAACTTCATGTTCCAACCTTTTCTAGCTTTGTAAAACTCATAAGTCATGGAAGTCTCCAAGAATGATATCCAAAAGGCATGGACTGGATGCCCCATTGTTCTTAGTGGCTCAGGCAGTTCTCTAAGACTTTTAAGTTTCAGAACTTTCCAGATACTCATTGATAGAGGAAATTTCTTCACTTGGAAATCACAGATCTGGGCCACTACATTTAGAAATGTAGACATGGGTGGGGGGGGAGAGACAGACAGAGAGAGAGAGAGAGAGAGAGAGAGAGAGAGAGAGAGAGAGAGAGAGAGAGAGAGAGAGAGAAGCAGGTATAGTGGTATAGTAGAGGAGTCCAAAAAGATTTCTGTACTATTACATTAAAAGTTTGAGAATTATTACTTTAAAAACCAGCGTGTTGCTATCCCCTGCTCTTCTATGGTTTGTATTATTTTATCTACAAATAAAGTCACAGGTTGAAAGGAGATTAAAGCACTATGATTTGGTCTTGAATAGAATGAAACCGTAGAATTTTTTTTTTCACACAAAAATTTGGAGGAGAAAAAAATGGAGTTGAGGGAAGTTCATGCTTCCCCAAATGACTTTTTTTTGGAGCAAGAACTCAAGAGACTACTATTAGTCAGACAAACTTTGGGGTTCTGTACCCAGGACACAAAAGCACAGTTTCTTCTTTCCTGAAGTTAAGACTAAAGTTTTTGTAATAAAATGTTAATTCCCTGGGGCCAAATAGTGACAAACAACTTAGAAATACAAAAGCTTTAGACCAAGGAGTTATTAGCATTCCCAGATGATAATGTGAGGAGTCAAGCATCCTGTTTAAATTGGCTTATCCCAACACTTTCTGAGCCAAAGTAATATTTCTCTGAAACAGATACACTCAATATACCAAAATTTGTTTTCTAAGAGCTGTTTTATATTCAAAACACTTTTGGCTACCTGCTAATTCATGTTTCACAGTAGTCAATTGAACTGAATCTCAAAGTCATAAAGTGATTTGGGAGGCTGAGCACATTGTTCTGCAAAGGTTTGAATTTCTAAGATGAAATAACAAAGTACAAGTATGATATCCTTATCAAAAGGAGTCAGTGACCTCATCTGTGTCCATGTACATGTACAAATATAAAATCTATAAGCTTACAAGATTCCACGTTTTCCAAAAATTTTAAGAGAATTACCTTTTGGCAAGCTTTGCAACGGGGAGAAAAATCCTTTTCAAAACAGGGCACACAGTAGTGTTTATTGTCTTTGGTGATGAAAGGGTCTGTTCCTATAGGTTTTTCACAAGACTGGCAAACAAAACAGGTTTCATGAAATTCCTTTCCTTCAAATTCCATTTTGCGAGAGCCTGTAAAATATAAAAATAAAAATCAGAATCTTCTAAGAATGCTTTAAAGTATATCTTTTTTTGTACCATCTTATCCAGTAATATGTCAACCTGTTTAGAGAGGGTTTTTTTAATGTTACAAAGGATTAGACTGAGAGGAAGGATGGTGGTTTATTTAAATTGGCACTGTTTACTTCTTGAAAATATTTAGTTGTCTATGCCCAAAGGGCAACAAAAATGAGCATACCCTTTGATCCAGCAATACCACTACTGGGTCTGAAGAGATGATGAAAAAAGGGTAAAAACATCACTTGTACAAAAATAGTCATAGCATCCCTGTTTGTGGTGGCAAAGAATTGGAAATCAAGTAAATGTCCTTCAGTTGGGGAAAGGCTTAGCAAACTGTGGTATATGTATGTCATAGAACACTATTGTTCTGTTAAAAACCAGGAGGGATGGGAATTCAGGGGAGCCTGGAGGGATTTGCATGAACTGATGCTGAGTGAGATGAGCAGAACCAGAAAAACACTGTACACCCTATCAGCAACATGGGGATGATGTTCAACCTTGATGGATTTGCTCGTTCCATCAGTGCAACAATCAGGGACAATTTTGAGGCTGTCTGCAATGGAGAATACCATCGGTATTCTGATAAAGAGCAGTTGAGTTTGAACAAATTTCAAGGAGTATTCTCTTTAATTTAGAAAAAAACAGATATCTTATTGTCTGATCTTGTTATCTCTTATACTTTTTGTTTCTACCTTAAGGATGTGATTTCTCTCTCATCACACTCAATCTGGATCAATGTACAACATGGAAACAAAATAAAGACTGACAGATTGCTTTCCATGTGTGTGTGTGGGGAGTAAGATTGGGAGAAAAATTGTTAAAATTCAAAACTCAGATAAAATCTTTAAAAAATAAAAAAACAAGATATGATTTCAAACTTAAAAAAATTTTAGTTGTCAACCACTAATAAATAATAGAATGCCTTTCTTGAAGACACTCTTGGCATTGTACATACCACCAACTTGGAAACATTACCCTTAAGAAAGTGATATTGATGGAGTGCATGAATAGTTTTTCATGTAGTTTAGATAAATTTGTGAATCATAAGATCTATGCTACTTATAAAAGAGAAGCTAAGGTTGATCAGAATCCAAACCCATCTTTTTGAGATAAGTATTCCGACCTCCCACAAAATATTCATGGTGTCAGCCTCAGAGGCATATTATAGAACTGATTGGAACATTGATGTGCCCCCAAACCAGTTTTTTTTCCAAGAACAAAACATACTCTTGCCCTCTTCAAGTGAAGACTTCTGTAATCTAAAGAAGATTACTAGGAAAATAAGAAGTATGTCAATCAGAGTAGAAATTAAACTATAACTCTATTGACACTTGCTTTTTAACCTTATAGAAATGAATGGTACATGAAATCCCAAAAGTTTGCCCCAAGAAACTGGAGATGAGCAAAATGAAACTATTTAAACCACTATTTTCCTAATCCTATTTGCTCATACCCTGGAATAACTTGGCATATGATTAGTTACTAGAGGGACTTCACATTTATCTTAATAGTGCTTTTTGAATTCTTACACTGATCATAAAAATTGATTTTAAGAGAGAAACACATGGTAATATAGTTTATTTATGTACCAGGAGAAGAGAATGGTTTACAGGTTCTTTTTGGCTTTGTTTTAAAATAAAGAAGCAACACAAGACGAACTTTGGAAAGATGAATCACTCAAAACTAAAGAATAATTCTTTTTCAGCTGCTATTCTATTCAAATGCCTTCATTTAATTAAAAACTGCAATATGACACTTTTATTTAGTGACTGAAGAATTCTTGTTATCTTACCAGGCATAATGTTCTTCTTACAATGGAAGCACTTGGAGGAATACTCATTAGAATAACACTCAGTACACAGTATGATTTCATCCTTGGCAGCGAAAGGCTTTTCCACCAAAGAGCTTTTACACTTGGCACACTTGAAGCAGTCTTGATGCCAATGTAGGCCTTTGTAGGACAGATCCTTTGAGACAGTAAATAAATGTTAATTAAGAGCATTTGCTACAAATAGGTCTTTTTATAAGACAAAACTAAATACTCCCCAGACCCTGGTACCAGTAGGTTGTGCTGGTTGTTTGAGGGAAAGTTGCCAGTGATTCTGTTATTTATAGGGAGAAGAAATCTATGAGCTTATTAAGGGCCAAAGCCTGGGGTCTTCTTGGTGGATCACCAAAAGACTGAAGCAGAATAATCTGAAAGCTTTGCTTGTCTTTCACATTCACTAATAATACTATGTAGTTAGATTGCATGGTGGATAGAACACAAGACTTGGGTCTCAGGAAAACCTGAATTCAAATCCTACATCAAACACTAGCTCTGTAAACCTGGGCAAGTCACTTAATCTTTCTATGTCTCTTTCATCTATAAAATGGGTACCCATGTTGTATGGATCAAATGAGTAAAGTGGTTTTGCAAACCTTAAAATGCTATGTAAATGCTAGTTGTCATCATCATCATCATCACCATCATCATCATCATCATCATCCTGCCTCTATGACTTGAAAGATTTTTTTCATTGAAAATTGGAGCAAGTTCTAAAGGGGGTGGTATTGGTACCTCTTCTGGTCTGTGCCTTGCCCTTTTAATGTTGTCAACAGGTTAACTGATGCTGCAAGTTGAGCCATTATGGATGCCATGATTAAAAGTCGACCTTTAGGACCAGAACACTAAGAACCACAAAGGAAATATTATACCATTACTATTCAAATGAAAACAAAGGAGCTAGGATTTCAGCAGAGAGGGAATTCCCAGTATGAGAATTGTCTCTGTGATGTGAATTAAAACCCATTCATGATTTGGTAGGTAAATTCTGAGATCACACACACACACACACACACACACACACACACACACACACGATTTGTAGAGTTGGATGAGACCTCAGAAGTCTCAGTCTAGCCTATACCACCACCCTCAAATTCCCATTGCAACATACTTGACTAGTTATCATGTAGCCTTTCTTTGAAGATTTCTAATTGAGGAAATCCATCATTTCCCAAGTTAGCACATTCCACTTTTAGACATAACTGTTTTTGGATGAGATTTGAACCTATTTCTTCCTAACTCCTTGCCCTAAGCTTTGTTATCTCTATTCCAATAATTCATTTTCTGTGAAAAATATAGTTAAACAATGTAAAGGAAAATTCTTTTTAAAAATCTATAAATTGTACCATTTCTTCTTGATTGGTAAGAACTACTCTCAAACAGTCCTACAAATTGTTTATTCACTCTCAAATACTATTATTGATTGTACATTTTAAAAATTAATAATCTTGAACTAATCTTTCCTTGCTCTTCTCAGTGATACCACCCCCCTAGGGCCAAGCTGTGGGAGAAGCTTCCTAGCTCATATTGATATGATCAGCTGCAGCCAGATACCCTGTACATTGACCTTGACCTCAAGATGTCATTTTAATCCTTTTATAGTCTTAAGGACTTACAACAAAAGCCAGCTCTGCTGGGTTCTAGGTATATGAAGACCAAAATTTAAAAGTCCCTGCCCAGAGGGATACATATAGGTATAAGGATAGGGACTGGGCCCATGATTTATCTCTTCCAGGTTAAGAAAATTCCCTACATAATTCAGGCCAGCACCTTCTCTGGAACTTAAAAGTCTTTGAGAATTGCTCAGAGTTGAGAAGCTAAGTGTTTTGCCCAGTGTCTAGCCAGTGTGTGTCAGAGGTAGGACCTAAACCAAGATTTTCCTTGCTTCTAAGCTAACTATCCACTGAACCACGCTTCTCTACATCTATATATCTATATTTGAATATGCATATATTTATTTGCATATACATATAATTACATTCAAAATAGATATGAGGTAGTTGGGGAGGGAGGTTTTGGTATCTGGGAGTATTACGAAAAGCTTCATGTAGGAGGTGGGATCTGGGTTAATCTTTGAAGAAAATTAAGTATTACATGAGGAAAAACTTGAAGGATATGGAATGCAACCTGTCAGGAATAGCCAGAAGGCCAGTAAGATGCCTGGACCATAGAGTGCATGAAGATAATTTGTTAAAATGAGGTTGAAAGGGACTTAAATACTAGACAAAGGAGTTTGTATTTGAATCTAGTAAAATTTAATGTTTGACATTTGCAAAGGAAGTTATTTAGAAAGTCAGTGATGTTATGTGTTCAGTGGTCACTCTTGGTCATAATGATTTTAAACTCCCTCTGATCTTTAGAGGAAATAAAAAATATAAAAGATTTAATTTAATTAGTTTCTGACAACCATTTGTAGGTATTCCTACCTTCCTAGGAAAAGACCCCAGTGGAGAAGACAAAGACTCACCTTTGAATCACACTCAATAATCTGTTTGCATTCTGCACAGGTGTTAGCAAAGAGCTTGTTATAACATGGGAGACAATAAGGTTCATTTTCCTTTAATGCATACTTTTTTCCATAAAGTAGACCCTTGCAGTTTTGACACTCAACTTGATTACTTGTCATTTTGGAGTTGATTCTGTTCAAGAAGAAATGAAAAATGCAGTGAATATCAATGCATTTTTTTAACCTTTCATAGAAAGGAAGGAGACTTTTGTCATAATGAAAGTTAGGAATTTTCAAAGTCACTTCAACTCAGCATATTTCCTAAAGGAATGAAGCCAGATTAAAAAAAGACATATAGCCATGGTAGCACTTCAGATGGACTAAAGATAGTTTATGTATCCTGGCTACATATTTTATTTCCTAAGAGCAGTTGACAAAATGGATCAAGTCAGTAGCCAAATGATGACAGAGGTCTTGTACTTACCATGCACAAAAGCTCCAACAATCAGTGGAGTGTTCTATTTATGTTGAAATGAGGAATTGTGACCACAAGGGAATAACTATAATCTGTTAACATTTCCCTGACTATGTTATCACTTGTGGGAAAGTTCAGGGGTTGAATTCTATAGGAATGCTAGTAGTTCTCTGCTTTTCCAACTTAAAATGAAATAATTCATATACACAATCATTTTCAACTTCATTTATTCAATTCATAAATGAATGTGCCTAAACTCACAAATGAATGCATCTATACTCATAGCCCAATGCTGTCCTGGTTATAAGATCATAGATTTAGAACTTAAGGAATCTTAGAGGTGCATCTATAATCCATAACACCTTTATTTTATATATGAAGCACTGACAGTCAGAAAGATTAAGTAACTCATCCAAGACTCATCCAAGCCTGTAAGGGACTGATTCAGAGAAAATCAGCCTCTTTATCTCTTAACTTTAGCATCCCTATTTTCACATTACTTATTATGGGACACAAGAGTTAAGTATAGTACTATTACAAGGAATATATTATAGTTGCTGATATAATTTGACTTTACTGTGATATAAAGCATTTGTGTATATTTTTCTATTAGTTCCTTTTGGAAACCCTGGGAATCATGCAGTGCATCTATTATCCTTATTTTATAAACCAGTTTTAAGGAGCCTAAATTACTCATTCAGATTTGTAAGACAGGCATCCTTATCTTAAATATAAAGTATTCCCCTCCTACTTCTTCTCTTGGGGACACTTTCCTAAAATAATGTATATACATAAATATATATATATATATATATATATATATATATATATATATCTGAATTTTTGAAAGACTTATGATTTCATTAGGTAGGTGAGTAGGGAAAGCAGTGTGGGGGGTGGAGAGAGAATTCCACTAAACCTAGAGTCTACGATTATATAAAACTTAGAAATTTCCTAAGGTTGTGACTTTGTTAGACTTACATTATAAGAATGTGTCACAGGAAGGGTATTTGAATCAAGATATTTCTGACACCAAAATCTTCCACTCTATTCACTTTATCAAACGTCTTTTGCAACGAGAATGAAAATACTACAAGATAAAATACAATGAGGTTCTGAATGCATATAATGATGAGACAGGAAAGAATTGAAAGGTTAATACATTGTTCAGAAGAGAAAGTGGTAAACCTTACCCAGGAACTGGATTCACTGAACACTAGACCAAAGACAAGTAATATTAGAACAATATCAAAGACTGATAAATAGAATTAAAAAGTAAGATGACTTGGGAAACAAGTCAAAGATAATTTAAGAATCACTGGACTCCTAGAAAACCATGGTTATTATATATCAATAAATTATAACTTTAAACTGCCCAGATCTATTAGAACTAGGAGGTCAGAAGGCAAAATTAAGATAAAAAGAAACTATAAATCACACTTTCTGAAAGAAACTCCCAAAAGGAATTTCTTAGGAAAGTCATATTCAAAATACAGAACTCCCATATTAAAGAATAATTACCATGGAACCAAGATGAAGCACTTCAAGTCAAAGGAATTATATTTAGTATGACACAAGACCTGGAAGCTTCTTCTATTACTGAGGAGATGTTATCATACAATATTTCCAGAAGTAAAAGAGATGAGATACACAAACATCAATAATGTATCTACAAATATGAGTATAATCTTAAAAGGAAAAAAGGAATTTTTTAATGAAATAGAGGACTTTAAAGCATTCCCGATTTGAGAAATTGGAAATACAAACGAGTCAATAGCAAACTACAGAGGTAAAATTTCAGCAATTATAATGAATATAAGAGAGAATGTTGCTAACTTTCTAGAGGGAGAGGGGACCCTTAAGTATCCCTTTCAGAACCTTGATCTCTTCAAAAGGTATTAAAGAGGAAAATATAAAAAAAAACCCTGAGATCTCAGGAATAGATTGATTCAGTTCTGAGGGTTTTAATAAGAGGAAAAAGAAGGGAAAATAAAAGAATAACACTAGTATAAAAGGGATAATAAAAGAAAGCTAGGACTTGCTGTTTCTTATCATTGGAAGACATAATATGCACATTTTCAGGAAGAGATGGGAGAATGGTTCATTAAATAAACCTTACTCCTATCTGAAATGGAAAGAGGATTAAAATCCAGAACGTTTAATTTAAAAATACTTAACACTTCACAGGGAAATGAAGCAGAGATGAGGTATGGTATTAGGAGAAAAATGTTAGGGAGGGAATAGTCAAAAGCAAAACAAACTTAGTTCTTCTGAAAAGAGAAAAGAAAAGAGGAAGAAAGGAATTAAATTTAGAGGGTTACCTTAGATTTCCTTAGACAATTAGAGAATACATGAATAAACTATGGAATACAAATGGTAAGTAATTTTGTACCCTAAGAAATTATGAAAATGATGATTTCAGAGAATGCTGAATATTGATAACAAGAGTGAATTAAATAGAACCAAATGAACAATTTTTATGATTATGATATTGTAATAACTTTGACAGGATTAAAAATTGTAGTCAAAGTAATGACAAACCAGTCTTGAATCTGGAGGATCAATGATGAGGCATTTTAATTAACTCCTAATGAATAATGTTGAACACAAGATATAGACTCATATTTTTGCAAATATAGCTACTATGTGGATTAAGATTTATTTAATCATGCTTAATGATTAAGTGAATTTGAAGGGACGAAAAAATATATGCGTGTGTGTGTGTGTGTGTGTGTGTGTGTGTAGAAGGGCAGATTTAGCAATAGTAATGAGAGAGAGAGAGAGAGAGAGAGAGAGAGAGAGAGAGAGAGAGAGAGAGAGAGAGAAACACTCCTGAAATACTTTCAGAATTAAAAAGTTCAAAAATAAAAAATAAAATAAAAACACTTTGGCCAGGGGAAAAAACACAAAAGAACCACAAAGCTATAGTCCACATGTAGTTTCATTAGCTATTCCCACAGAGATTGCATTAACTATTAATATGATTTGATAGGAAAAATGCTTTTGGGGAGTTATAGTTTAACTCTTAATATGCAGTTAATTATTATGACATCAATACCATAGGAGGCAAAGATTAAAAAAAGACCAAGAACTTTTTTCTTAAGAGACTTAAGTGAATGAACTGCATGAAGAAAAAAATTAAAGATATTATTTTGAGAGAAATAAGAAATTAACTAAGAATTCCTGAGGGTCTTTAACTTTCATTCTGAGAGAATGCAGTTGCAGCTAAAAGAGATGACTCTGATTGTGATGTTTTTCATAGGAGATACATTCTAAAAATAATCAAATATGGAATTCAGTGATCTTTGCAAAGAGTTTTGATCATGTTTCATTGAGAACTTGATGATCTAAATTTCATTTTTGTCAATGACCACAGTGAAGCACTGATAAAACTCATAGCTTGAAAGTCCTAGTAGTAAAGAATAATTAACTAAATTTAGCCAGTAACAGTAAGATTTATGTAAATTTATGTGACCCAGGGAGATGGAGGGGAAGAATGGATGGAGAAAAGGGAGAGGAGGAAGAAAGGGAGAGAAAAAACTTATGAAGAAAAAGGTTTCTCTTATTTACTTCTAAAGTAAGATCAGGTATAGAGTTAATTGAAAAGAAATTATCTACTATTTATTTTCAAGGAAATATTTAAAAAATTAAATTCTTAGAAATCCCAAAGAAAATCAATGGGTTAATAGCAGGTGTAGTTACCAACTAGAGTAATCACAATACTCATAATGGGTTATATGTGGAAATCATTTCTAATTATGTAACAATATATATTATTTTGTTATCTAGTATATGATTGTACACCCTCAATATTTTAAGGAAGCACACTTCATTGAACCTCCTTTGACAATGAAATTACTCACCACTCTTAAGTAGATGGTTTTCAACAGGTATTTGGATCAAAAAAGTCATTCCCCTAAGGTCAACTTAATGTTTAGCTTCTTCAAATTCACTTGGGTTGGTCCGTGGATGACAGCCATATGGGCTGTCATTAGAGCTATGCTTGCAGTCTTTCCAACTTGGTGGAACCTGTCAGAGATAAAGCTATGTTGCCAGACTTCAAGAGCTTAAAGTCACTTCCATTTAATAATTAGGACTGAGACTGGTCATTTTTTAAAGATTAATTTTTTTATTTATGGCAATGAGGTTAAGTGACTTGCCCAAGGTCACATAGCTAGACAACTATTAAGGGTCTGAGGCCAGATTTGAACTCAGGTCCTCCTAACTCCAGGATAGGTGCTCTATCTATTGAGCCATTTAGCTGGCCCCGAGAGTGGTCATTAAAAAAAATAAACATGCTACTGAATTATTTTTTAGTTTTATTATTTTCATACTATTAATCCATCTCTCTCTCTCTCAGCTCTCCTTAGTCATTTTATTCCCATGGCTCCTCTTATTTCTACCCCTGGTAAAGAAGTTTCTGATAAATTATTGTAAGAATAAAAGTTTTTTATTCCCATTTCTCCCCTTATTTCTATCCCTGGTAAAGAAGTTTCTGACAAATTAAGAAGTTTCTGATGAATTATTATAAGAATACATATCCTTTATTAATAAAGGTATTATTGTATTATCCTTTAACTCTAGGACTTTCAAGCTAGGGATTTTGTCAGTGCTTTTCTGAGGTCATTTAAAAAACAAAATTTGGGCCAGAAAGTTTCCAGTGAAACATGACCAAAACACTTTGCAAAGATCATTGAATTCCATATTTGATTACTGCAGTAGAAAATGTCATTTTCCAGTTAATACAATCACACTCTCAAAAGGTTATAGAGGGAAACAGGAGCAAAGTAGATTAGCTTCTCTTGAAATGTTTAAAAATATATGTCTGATTCATATTAAAACCATCGTTTCCTTCTATCCACTCTATCCTTACCTCCATATTCTATTGCTGTATTACTAATTATTAATAAATCAAATCTAAAGTTTTAGGAGAAATCTTAGAAATGAGACTCAGAGAGGTTAACTTTCCCAATGGTAGTTTTCATAAAACTTTTAACATTTATAATGTAAAAGATTACCAATATTTTCATTTCTGAAATACCAGTAATTTGGTCTATTGCATTAACTTTAATTTGTCTCACTGCTTCATCTTTTTTCTTTCCCTTCACTTATGGTCCTCTCCAGTTTATGGTGCTGTTACTATATTAATCTCTGTAAGTAATTGATCTTGTCATATTACTTTTCTTTTCAGATGCCTTTTGATGTTCATTATTGCTTATTGAATTAAATCAAGATTTTATGAACATTTGAAGCCTAGAGTAGCTAGGTGGTGCAATGGATAGAGCACTGCCCTGCAGTCAGGAACACCTGAGTTCAATCCAGCCTCAGACGCTTAATAATTGCCTAGTTTGTGACTTTGGGCAAGTCACTTCACACCATTGCCTTACAAAAACAAAAAGTTTTCAGTGATCTCATAAGGATGATAAAAAGAAAAAAAGAAGAAAATTTGAGGGCCTTTGTATGCTAGGTTTCAATGTACTTGACCAATTGTCTATCTGGTTCTTTTTAATCCTGTGGTCATGTAATAACATTACCCATACACAGTTCTGGATTGCAGTCCCAGAGCAAAGGGGAGCTAGTAGCATTTATGGCTTAAGGGGAACAGGAGCTTCAATCACAGTTCCAGGGTGGAGAAGAATCTTTGTGTTAATTCAGAAGGGAGCAGGGACACTGGGCTTGGTTTTAAAGCAGAAAGTATTATTAACACTTGTAGCTGCAAGAGAACAGAACACAGTTCCAGGACCAAAATGAACAATAGCACTTGCAGTCCCAGGAAAGTACAGAACCTTGTTCCCAGTATCAGGAAGTGGAAGAATCCTTGAAGTCATTCACAAAGTGTAGGAACCCTGCTCTCAATTCCAAGGCAGAAAGGAGTATTAGTAAATTGATGGTTTAGGGGAGCAGGGCACCTGACCATCGTTCTAGGGTCTAGAGGATCACTAGTCTTTGTCTTTATAGGGGAATATGGTGCCTTCTGGGAAAATATAGGCCAGGAAAGCAGTGACCATAGATACCTAGATCCTTGGGTCAAAATGTTGTACCATTTACTCTGCTGTTATACCCAGTTAGACCCCTGGGCTTTATCATCTAACTTATTATGGATCCTTATGCCTGTTTTGTTGCTGAATTGTTAGATTTTCTGGGTCTTTACATATGTCCTGCTGCTGAAATTCCTTTTTATGTATGAGCTCCTACAGTGCAGAGATTATCTTTGCTTTTTTTTGGAACAAAATAAGCACTAATTAAATATTTTCATTCTTTGGTTAGTCATACATTCAAAACAGTTTCACCAGAAAAAAGAAAGTCCACCATCTTTCTCCCTTCTCTAAATTCTCTTCATCCTTGAGAGGAAAAAAGTGTTTTCACTAAACTAATTTCTCATATATTTTTCTTATATAAATTTTCATTCTTTTTTTCACTTTCACCAACATGATAGGCATTTCAATCACCTCATTGGTATGACAAGTCTTTCTGAAATGACAGCTAAAAGTCTCCAAACTGTCAGCCAAGCTATTCTTTTTTGTAACATTCCATTTCAGTCTTAACGATAAAATAACAGTATCTGTAGTCTAATATGGGCAAACCTGGTGAAATAAGTGTTACTCATGTGTAATGGTTTTTAGCAGTGAACCACAGATCTCTTGTGGTTCATGGATAGATTAAGGGGTTTGTTATTTGAATGGGAAAGAAACACATCTTTATTTTCAATAAACTAACACATTTAATAACTAAAAAATTTAATTTATTAACTAACAAATTTAATGATTTGCTTAAATTATTTAAAACCATTCTTCTAAAGAGTTCCATCAAAAACTCCATTAGACTGCCATAGGGACTACATAACACATACAAAAAGTTAGCCCTTTTCTTTTAGAGATTTTTTCAGGGAAGACTTTCTAGAGATGGTACTTAATTTGATTTTTTTTTTGTAAGATGAGTATAAATTGTATAAGTGGAGCTTGTGGTACAGGAGCATAGTAATTTAGGGTCAAAGGAAACAATGTAAACTAAGTCAGAGAGATGAGAAACCATGAGAATAACAAGTCATATCTTGCTGTGCAAAAAGAAAGATAAGACTAGAAAGAGCCAGTTAGGAGAAGGACTTCATTGCCAAATAGTGCAAAATACACACACATAGGGGCAGTTGGGTGATGCAGTGGAAAGAGTACCAGTGCTGGAATCCAGAGAACCTGAGTTCAAATCCAGCTTCAGATACATTACTTAGCTGTGTGATCTTGGGCAAGTCACTTAACTTCACTGCCTTGCAAAAACAAAAGATACACATATATAATATGTATGCATATAAGTATATATTTATATATATATGTGTGTGTGTGTATGTGTGTATATATATATATATATATATATATATGCATTGTTTTTTCGTTATTCAGTAATTTCATTCATTTCTAAATCCGTGAACCCCACTGAGGGTTTCTTGGCAGATACTAGAGTGGTTTGACATTTTCTTCAACTCACTTTGCAAATAAGAAGACTGATAAATGGGATTGACATGTGCAGGATCACACTGCTGTTAAGTTATATGAGACCAGATTTGAAATCAGGAATATCAATCTTCCTGACTTCAGGCCTGGTATTCTCTTCATTGTGCTACCTAGTTGCTTACATATACATATATATATATATATATATATATATATATATATATATATATATATATATATATACACATATACATATATAAGCCCATGCATCTATACACACATATAGTCCCCTTCATAAAATACATGCATCTAGTTCATATATGCTTCTATTGTCTATATATGTATATTATATATATATATATATATATATATATATATATATATATGTATACTTGTGATTTCATTGATATAGAGAACTCCCTATTAGGAAACTCACTCCTACCAAAGAAGATTAGGGCAAGGAATCTTAATGTCTTGGGGACACTGAAAATTTAAATTACTTTCCCAGGATCATACAGGTTCCTTATATTTCAAAGGTAGGATCTGAACAGATATTTTCCAGATTCTGAGTCCCCTATGCCATACTACTTTTCCCTGAAATTCTCATATTTCTCTCTCTCCTTGCCCCCTTCTCCTCCTACCTGCCCCCCCCCCGGGGTTAGCACATTTTTGAAACTGAAAAAAGCATAGAAGGGTGAATGAATTAAAAAAGAAATCAGTTATCTTGAGGAATATCCAACAGAATACCTGTGGTTTGCTTTTCCAAAGTCTATGGAGAACCTTAAATTCCTTTCTTTTTCTTTCCAAAAAAGATTTCTGTTGCATAAAGGGAGACATTTCAAATCCACAAGCTTACAAATGGGAAATATAAATTCAAGTGGAAGCACAGTGTGATGGTAAGAACACTAAATTAGTAAGATTCATATTCTAATCCAATGCCTAGCACTAATTTATCTAATCTGAGCAAGTCATTCAAGCTTTCCTCAGTTCTCGGTTTTCCCTAATTGTAAAATGTCAGCTCCAGTTTGTCCTGAACCAAGTTACTTAGCATCTCTAGTTCTAAGTGTTTACCCAACAGTAGAGTGAGAACATTAATGATAGATCTCCGTCTGTAACAGGGTTGCTTGTTGTATGGGTCAAATGCAATAATGAATGTATAAATACTTGAATAAATCAAGATCTAGCTATGATCATTTGGAACTACCCGTTTATAATGGAAAGAGCAATGGACTGAAGGTCAGGAAACTTTAGCTTTAGCTCCAGTTCTTTTGATAATTAGTCTCATAACCCTGGTTAATAAGTTATAATAATAATTATGACTAATATAAAATGCTTTTAAGACTTTCAAAACACATCATATTATCTTATTTGATCTTTACACAATGACTATATATTAGATTATATTATTATCTCCATTTTACAGCTAAGTAAATATACCTAGTATTTCACAGCCAGGGTGTAGAATTAATTAGCATCTGTAGCAACATTGATATTCACTTCTTCCTGTTCCCAAGTCCAGTCCTCAGTTCATCATGCTACCTGTCAATCTCTACCATTTCACATCCTTGGGCCTTACTTTGCTCACCTGGAAAACTAGTGGGTTGAATTAGATGTTCCCCCCAGGTCCTTTTTTGTTCTGAGATGCTGGAACTCTTTGGAATATTGACTTTGGGTTCTGCATCTGTGTTTATCATACTAACAGAAAAGGTTGTTTTCTCCTTTTAAAAATAGCTTGAGTTTTTAATTCCACCATCAATCAAAATAATCCAAAACAAGCATCAGAGAATTGGGGTGGAATGTTTGATATTAATCTCTAGGGATATATTTTACTGGCCCTGTTTTTTACTGGCCTTCAATGTTTTATGTTGGACATTCAACTCCAGATTCCCTGGGGAGTTGACAAACAGTTCTCCCATGAAATAATACAGCTGACTACAGCTTTTTGGTGGATTAATTTGTTCTCTGGATGCTGAAATAATACATGACACACTCTTTGCAAAGACAGATGTATTATGATAGCTCTTACTAGAATAAAGATAAATAGCAATTCAGTCAACAGGAATTTATTTATAGATCTAGAGCTCAAAGGGACTTCAGAGGTCAACTGACTTATCTTCTCTCTTTTTTAAACACATGAAGAAATTGAGGCCCAAGTACTTTTAAGTGATTTGCTCAAAGTTACACAAATCATCAGAAGTAGAATTTGTATCTACATCCTTAAGAGCTCAGAGTTAATGATTTTACCACTGTATCAATGTGCTTCTCTTTCAAGTGCCTATCATATGCTATTATTCTGCTTGGCTGGAGATATAAATTCAAAAGGGAAATGCTTAATGGAAAAAAGAAAACATAGGTAATGTCCATATTTTAAGGAGCCTCTAATTTGTTAATAAATACTAATTTTTTTTACTTGAGGTATATGCTAACTGACTCTTTCATAAGATAACTTTCCAATATAGTTTATATTAATTGATGGAGTCAACATTGTATTATCCAAACATATAGGGCATCTAGATAATGCAGTGGGGGCAGAGGGTCAGGAGGACCTGAGTTCAAATCTGAACTCATACACTTATTTGCTGTGTAATTTTGGACAAATCACTTAATCCTGATTTCCTCACATCTAGGATCATCTCCAATCATCCTGACTTAAATCGAGTCATTGGATCCAAAGGGCTCTGGAGGAGAAAGTGAGGCTGGAGACTTAGCTCAGCAACTCCCCTCACTTAAATCCAATTCAAGTGCTTGACATGATATCCCTACATAGGAGAACATTAGAGGTGGATTACAAAGTATAAAAATTTTTAGCTTGTAATAAGAACCTCAAGAGTTTACCACTGGATACCAGGCATCACTTTCTTAAGTATATCTTTTTTGCCCAATTTCCTTTGACAATTTGTTTTATCCTTGATGATAGTTCAATTCTAACTTATTTTCCTGTGGATTTAGTTGGCAAGACTGCTGGGTATCCTAAAATCTTTTTTCTCAACCCTTGGGTAGAGGTGGGGAAATGCATAGCCTGGTACCGTCTAAATTGTCTGAGAGAAGAAATCCTATAGATCCATAAGATAATGCTGTTAGGAGCCTCAGAAACCATCTAGTTCAACTCTTATCATTTTATAGATAAGAAATGCCACTTAGGCCATTCCATGGGATATTTTATCTTAAAGTACTGGCTTTGACTTGGGTGTCAGAAAATGTTTCATTTATTTGATTGTGGTGGTTTTTCTTACCTCATAGACAACCAGTTAAGTGAAATTTTCCAAGCCTGTGCCCTCTTTTTCCTCCCTTCTAGTTCCCTTCATACCTTAAGAGCCAATGGTACCTGTATACTTTCATTTGTTTTTAACTTATTGGCTTCAAATATTTCCCTATCTTGGGGTGCTTAGTTATGATTCAAGACCTCTGATTGTGGGTCTTATGGACTACATTAAAAAACAATGAATACAAATCCACAGTTACAGAATTATTAACTTCCCTTTTCTTCCCCACCATCATCAGATAGCATTATCTAATCCCTTGATTTGATTCAATCCAGGATTCACTGGGAACAAACCTATGATAGTTTTCCAGAGTTTCACAGAAAGTATATTTAATATAAATTCACCCTTTTTTCTAATCAAGATAATAAACTAATTTTTAAATTCCTGTTTTGTGACCACCAGAGTGGCTAGTGAAAAATTGCTTCAACTCTCTAGGCCTGTTTCCTTATTTATAAAATAAAATTGGCTTAGACATTCTCTTAGGTCCTCTTTCCGGCCATAAATCTATGGTCTTATAGAAAAGAGTTTATCTGAGTTCTCTTCCTACTCACAAATCCTATGATCCTTTATTATTTCATGCCTCATGAGCAAGGATTGTCTATAAACTTTCATCTGCCTTTTCTATTTGAAGATTATTTTAATATGTTTGACACATCAGAAAATGTTTTTAGAACTGTTTTTCCATAATGGAGCTAATTTATAGTGATCCCTTGACTTTTTAATATCTATTATAGCCAACAATATATGTGGGTTTTTCCTCAGGATTCAGGGTCTTTGGAATATGTTGAAACTTAATGGACCATGTCAGCTTTAAACCCATAACCTCAATTACACTGGCAAATATTCATTAGTTGAATAATTCACAATGTGCCTGGTCCTCAGTCTGATTGTGATTTTTGTTTTCTGTGAATCAATGAAATAAAAATTTTACTGGGGGCCATAGAAGACTACATGATTAGAGAAAACTACAAACCACAGAATTAAAAGAAGTCAATTTTTTTTTCATTTCCCTCCTTTTACCGATGAAGAAGTTGTGGTTGTCCAAGGTTTTATAGATATCAAATAGAAGGCCTCAGATTTAGGTCTGCTGACTCCACATACATTATGCTTTGCAATATACTATGTATATGTATATTGTATCCTACTTTATAGGCTATATTAGTCTAACTCACATATTCCCCAGAATTTGGGGTTTTTGAAATATGTTGAAACTTAAGAGAACTCAATTTATTGATAGTGGGGGTAATATTTTCAGCTCCGAGCTTTAAGAAGATCACTGAGTTGAGCCTAACTAGAAAGGAAAGAAATTAGGGTAAGGCAGCCCAGCTAACAGGCTATAGAAATAGTCCAAGCATGTGGAAATGGAAATATGCTTGGTGGTCAGCTGGTGGTGGTGGTATCAGGAGGGAAGAGGAAGTATGTGAGAGATTATGAAGGTAAAATCTACATGACTTGGAAACACATTAGATATGAAGAGTAAGAGAAAATGAGAATGATAGCTAGATCTTAAGCCTTTGTGATTGACAAGATAGTGATATGTTTGAAGTCTGGAAGATGGAAGGGTTTGTGGAAGAAAATAATGAATTTACTTTTAGATCTGTTGAGTATAAGATATCTATGGGATATACAGTTGAGATGTTCAATAGCACTAGAAAGCATCGGAGAGATTAGGACTAAATAGTAAATTTGAGAAACATCACATATCTGAATTTAGCTCTTTGCAACCATATAAAACAAATATTTTATCAAATAAAATTTTTGTGTAGGTATGCAAGAGCCTAAGTTATAGGGCTTTAAATTGGATGGCAGCTAATGAAATTACCATGAGAAATAGCATATGGAGAGAAGAGACTTCAGAAAAGTACTGTGTGGTATTTATCTATGGTTTGCAGGTATCATTTGACTGGAGAACCAGAAAAGAAGATTGAAAAGAATTATTCAGATAATTTGCAGACTCAATAGAGAATAGTAGTAGAATAGAAAGAGCATTAAGGAAAAGAGGATGATTAACATTGTCAAAGGTTGCAGAGATAGATTCTGAGTTGGGAAAGGAAATTTAGACATTAAGAAATCATTAGTAACCTAGCTAGATATACTCTCTCTCCTTTTATTTTATTTTTTTTTAGGTTTTTTTTTTTTCAAGGCACTGGGGTTAAGTGGCTTGCCCAAGGCCACACAGCTAGGTAATTATTAAGTGCTCTATTCACTGCACCACCTAGCTGCCCCCTCTCCTTTTATTTTTAGCAGGACAAGTGACTTGCCCAAAGTCACATAACTAAGTAATTATTAAGTGTCTGAAGCCAGTTTTGAATTCAGGTCCTCCTAACTCCAGGGCTGGTGCTTTATCCACTGTGCCACCTAGCTGCCTCTTCTCTCTCCTTTTAAATGAACCCAATACTTTGTAGCTTTCATTTCACTTCCATAACTTCCACATTCTAATGTGATAATTTTTGTATAAGTTGATGTTCCTTTCTGATTTGGGCAGTTTGTCCAAAGAGGTAGAAAGCAGCCTGTAGAACAGAGGTGTTTTCATAACTGATAGGAGGTTTTTGGAACTGATAGCTTAGAACCTATATATCTAATTTATCCTAAATTGGTGACTGTGGGACAAAATATATTACATAGTCGTGACTCAGCTGGCAGAAATGTGGATTTTGGTTTCTCACCACAACAGAAAAATAAGTTATTTCATATAAGAGACTATTTTGGAGAAGTAGGATTGTTTAAGGGCAGACCTTTGAGTAAGTCACAAAAGATCTCTGAACTGGGTCTGAGAAAGATATTCAGAATTGAGACTCAAGAGAATTCTGTTCCAGTTTGGAAACAAAGTTTATATGATTAGGAGAAATGACTGGAGAGAAAGAAAATGTGCCACCTGATGAACTGAATTTAGAGTTCAAAGAAGAAATGAACTTGGAATGGAGTTGAGGAGAGCTAAATTTAGGCTTCAGAGAGGACATCTGATTGGATCCTTATTTATGACTCATTAGAGGGTAGAGCTAGTTAGTTCATAGAACATCGAGTCAGGAAGAACTGAGTTCAAATCTGACCTTCTATTATTTCCTAGCTGTGAGACCCTGGCAAATCATTTAACGTCTTCTTGCTCCGTTTTCTCATCTTTAAAATGAAAATATTAATAGCACCTCTCTTTCTAGGAGTACTGTGAGAATAAAATGAGATAAAATATGTAAAGAGCTTTGCAAACTTTAAAATACTATATATAATTGCTAGCTATTATTAATTTTAGCTCCAAAAATTAACAATGGAAGAAATAATTCTCAGCTTACTTAGGTTAATTTTCCTATGTAAACCTATTTAAATTGTTATGTTTATATTCATCTCTCTAACAAGAAAAAAAATCTCTAACAAAAAACAATCCAAATAAATAGCTTACTTAGGTCATATTGAGTTGTATTATAAAAAGCTAAAGTCCAACACATGTACAAACATTTTAATTGTTAACACATTAGCTTTTGGTGGTTCTTAAAAAGCATAATTTATTGTCTCAAAATATGAGACAAATCCAAGTGACTTTGAGAGCTGATTTTCTTTAAAGAACAGATTTTTACAGTGGTAACTGTAAAAGGAGTGACTTACCACGGGGAGATCACTGAAGGAGAATTCAGAATCTGCATTCAGATTCTTATCTTGCATATTTGGCTACTATTATGACCTTGGGCAAGTTATTTAGCTTTTCTGGGTCTCAATAGGGCATTCAGGACCTTTAAGAAGATCTCTTAGAGCTCATAATCTATAATACTTAGATTTCAGTTCTTAAACAACATAGTATGAATATTTCTCTCTAGGAACCTTGATCTACAACAATAGTTCTCAACTTTTGGTCTCACAACCCCTTTGGTCTCACAACTCCTTTATACCATTACAAATCATTGAGAGTCTAAATAAGTTTTGTTTAGATATTAAGTCTTGATGTTATTGAAATTGTTTCTACCTTCTAGGCCCCTTAAAGGGGTCTGGGGACTCCTAAAAATTCCCAGACCTACTCTGAGAATTACTGGTCTAGAAATCTGGTGTGTTTAGGTACTCCTCTTCTGGTTCCAGGAGGCTTGGTCCTGTAATTTCTCTGCTTTTATGGCTACTTCTTGTTCACTCCCTAATTGCCACACCTCTACTACTAATTGGCTCTCATCCTTAAACTTCAGGTACAATCCAGGAATTCCTTGCTACTCATTCTGCTGCCATCTTTAAGGTCATGGGCTTTTTTTCTTCCCATAATGATCCTACTACTCTCTTGGGACCTTGTGATTCTCTAAAGCAACCTTACAGGTTTCGGCCCCAAGTCATATTTCTATGTGTGTGTGTAGATCATCTCTCACCTTCTCTTAGTTCTTGTCTTCTTCTTCTATGTCTTTCTCACTTTCCTTATAGAGCCTAAACCTAAGGATAGGGGATTCAGGGTTAAGACTAGTCACCGCTCAATCATCCCCAAATATAATGTTGAAGTTTTCCCTTCCAGTGCTAGACATCCTCATCAATAGGTAGCAATGAGATCACAAGACAGTGCCTAGGTGGAAATTCCCTACACACACACACACACACACACACACAGTCAATGATAGGCATTTACAATTTGTCAAAAATCTTAAACTTGACACCCCAGGTTAAACAAATGTGTTTGAAAAAAATTCAGTCACTTAAAATAAGAGGAATAAATACAATTCCACATACAATCATATAATTCTTCCTTGATCATACAGACAGGTATAATTGTATAATATATTATATTTCACATATTCTGACATTGAGTTATGTTCTGCAGGCTATTGGTTTATGACTATTTTCTTCAATTTATGAAAAACAAGCTGATGAAAGAAGTGCTCATCTATGTTTTATTCTGACTACTGAGATAAGGTCTATCAACAATTTCTATTTTTCCCCTCATTTAAAGCTGCACAAAGTTTTCTTTTCCCCCTTACTGGAAATATGTTTGACATATCTGTATTTTAAAATTTCTCAAGTTTTATCATTAAAATATATTAGTTAAAAAAAACAAAAGACATGTTAGCCATGAAAAACATAGCATTTAGAAAAAACTCAGGATTTGGTGAAATGATACTGATTCAGTCAAGAAAGAGACTGTGTCATTCTTGGCTATAGCCAGATGTTATAGGGCCTCTTAGCACAGTTCAAGGATTCATAGATCTAAAAATCAGAGATTATTTAATCTATCAGTTCTTAAACTGGACTCCATAACCCTATACTCATCTATATGATGTATGTAATACATACATATGTATGTATATAACAGATGAATAATACACACAAACACACACACACATATATATATATATGTATACATATGTTGGTAATTGCATTTCAACATAATTGATTTCCTTTATAATCTGTTATTTTACTTTATTTAAAAACATTTTTGAGAAGTCTATATAGGCTTCACCAAACTACCAAAGAAGTAAAGAACCTTGATCTAGTCTAATCTCTTTATTTTACAGATAATGAAGGAGACCTGTGGAATTTAAATGCCTAAGGTCATACTGTTAATAAATCTCAGAGGTGGAATTTAAATTCATGTTCACTGATACCAGAGTTAGCAGTCTTTCTATTATATCATATTAGCTCTTCCAAAATAAGGACATTATGAACATGAAAAATAGGATCGATATTAAGTTCTCTGAATCTAGAGTTGGTGTTTTGTGCATTGCATTATATTGCTGCCCCCCTTCTCTCCAAGACTTGAACATTATGAATAGTTTTTTCCTCAATTATAGGGAGGCAATTGTTATTTTGACCTTTACCCCTTTAGTGAGCCTTTTATAATGCCCCGGGGCGGGGGGAAGAGAAGATATAGGGATTTTTTTTTTTTTTTTTTAGGAGACTTTATTAAGCTTCCCTTGATGGAGAATATCTCTATCTCTATAACCTCCAGTGAGTGAGCATGGAATAGGAATGGGAGAAAAGGGAGAGTTTGCTGCTGGTGCTTCCCCCAGGTCTAGTAAAGATGTAGGACAAGAGGATAGTATGAAGATTTCCTGTATCATGTTTTCCCATCAGGTTGGGGACAATAAACCCAGGGTCAGAATCAGGGGTCTTGGGGGACTATTCACCTCTTGAATTTTCATCTCTGTCCCAATTTCTGCTCTGACATTCTCCAGACATATTATACTTGTTATGGTGCATGCCAAGGTCATCTCTCACAATAGTAAAGGACATCCCTTAAAGTAGTAAGGCACTTTGGAAACATGTAAGTACCACATTAATCATATTTTTCAGAAACAGACACACGCAAAAAATCTTTGAAAGGGGTAATATTGTCCATTGAAAATTCTATTTTAAATAAAGCATGACATGAGGACAATATAATGATAAGTAAAGTCATTTTTGAAAGTAATAGTCCTTTGCATGAACCAATAGCAAAGTGAAATGAGTAGAACCAGATAAAACATTGTACACAGTAGCGGTATCATTAGATGGGGATCAACTATGACTGACTTAGCTCTTAGCAACACAATGATCCAAGACAATTACAAAGGATTCATGATGGAAAATGCTATCCAAATTCAGATAAGAATGATTAATGATTCTGAATGCAGATTGAAGCACACTTAATTCACTTTATTTTTGTTTTTCTTCTTTTTGTTTATTTCACAATTGTGCTAATATGGACATATGTTATGTGATTCCACATAAATAGCTCATATCATATTGCTTACTTTTTAGGAAGTGGGAGGAGAGGGAGGGAGAAAAATTTGAAGCTCAAAACCTTGTAAAAATTCAATAGGGGGGGGAAGAAAAATCTATAAAATAGATAATAATGTTCTGAATCTGAACGTGACATTTGCCATCTGACTGAAAAGTCATCCACTATTTTTCGCTCTAGAGGGGCAAGGTTGTATAGCAGATAGAATGTTAGACTTATATTCAGGAAGCAAATGGTTAGAAATTCCACCTTTCTTAATAGCTATTTAATCATACTAGCAAGTCACAACTCCTCAGAGCCTCAGATTTCTCATCTATCAAATGGGCATAGTAAATTACACAGAATTTTGCAAGATGGTTATGGTGATCAAATGCAAATTCTGCAAACCTTAAAGTGATATATAAAAATGAGTTAGTCTCAAGCATAGAAAATGTCAATCTTTTGCATCAGAAGAGACCTTGAAGATCATCTAGTTCAAGTCTTTTATCTTTTAGTTTAGGACAGTAAAACTCAAGAAGATGAAATGATTTTATCGGTGGTCATAAACCAGAAGGAGGAAGAAAAAAAGGTATGTTTATCATGTTACTAATTTCAAGTAAATAGACTGAAAATACTCAACTACAAAGCTATAGTAGTAATTCAAATTAGCTTCAGCATGCTCTTTTATAGATAGCCTAGAGCTTTATAATCAGTGACCTATTTAAAAGCAGCTTTTAAAGTAGCAATAAAAAGACTTGGAAGAAAACTTAACTTTTAAAAAATTTTTAAGTTAACTAAAGTTGGATATCAGTTTATTAACCCAGTTAAGAACCAACTATGTTTATCACCACTTTGGCCATCCTTCTCCATTTCTTTTCCCACAGCTCTCCTTTAGCTTAGCCTAGTTTTCTTAAGGATGAATTTTTTTTAATGGTCTCTCTTTCCCCGCCTCCAATAAAACTCAGGCCTTCTTTTAGAACAAGTTCTCTCAGAGATGTAAAATATCCAGTCATAAAAATGAGAACAGTGTTCTGCTTTAATGAGGTTTTGGGAAGAAAGCAATCTAAACACAACCTTTATTTAGTTAACATGTAGAATACGGCTTTATTTGCTTTCTTTCTGAAAAAGGCTTCAAGGTATTTTGATTCTTTATTTCTCTTACAGGGTAAATCAGATCTATTTTAATCATTAGATTTGTGAACTTGAGGTTGGGGACTGTTTTTCATTTTTCTTTATAGCATCAGTACTTTGCATAGTACCTTGTCCAGATAGTAAGTCCTTAATAAATGTTATTGACTGTAAATAGTATGCAATATTGATTTGTGATTGTCAATATTTACTAGTTGATTATCTAGACTCAAGGCAATGGAGAAAATATTAATCCTTGTACCTCAGTTTCTTTATAATATGAGAAGTTGGAGTCAGAAGTTTGCTTGTAAATGTTTAACAACCAGTTCTACAGAAAACATGTATTAATGACACACTTTTAAGCATAATCTAAATTAATATTTTCATTATCTCAAGTCTAGATAATCAACAAAAATCAAAATAAGATTTTTATTTATTTTCTGATTTCTGGCATGTATATGCTCACACTGAAAATTTAACCAATCAGTTTCTGGTTTGAGCTGGATCTAGTACCCCACTGAAATGATCTGGAAGGTTACTTCTAGTCCTAGTATGAACTCATTGCTTGTATATAGTACTAGCAACCTCTTATTTTCACAAAAGGAAAACTCTCCAGGGATATAAATAATAGCATTTACATGATTGTGTCTGAAAAAAAAATCCAAATTCCCAGGGTCACATCTGGATTTCATTTCTGGATCACCCTTTGTAAATAAAGGAAGTGTTGTTATCTTTTTAGTAATCATAACCCTAAGAAACATAATATAAAACTGAGTCCCAGGCCCACATTAATTGTTTGCTGGGCATCTCCACCTGGATGAATTACCAATATTTCTGAGTTACTTAAGTTCCTCCCCAATCCAGTTTATGACCCCAATCTCTTTCCCCCAATTCATTCTCCAGTTACCCAGGTTTAAGTAAAAAGCATTATCTTTAATATAACCCTCTCTCATTTCCCAAATCTCATTATTTGCCAAGTCTTATTGATTCTATCTTCAAAATATCTCAACTCCATTCTCTCTTTTCCTCTTCTATGATTATTCAAATTCAGTGCCTCATTCACCTTTGCCTGGACTCATTTAATGGTCAACTAACTAGTCTGCCTGTTTCCTATCTCTTCCCTTTCTAATCTTTCCTTCATTCAATTGCCAGAGTAATCTCTCTAATGCACAGATCTGAGTGTGTTATCCTCTTTCAGGAAAACCTCTAAGGGCTCCCTATTACTTCCCAACAAAAACACTAATTCTCTGGGAACTCAAGGTCCTCCTTAGTCCAGTTCCCAACCTCATATCTTATACTTTGCCCCCTTCTTTTATTCTAAATTTCAACTAAGTCATCCTGACTTCTGACCCATTCTTGATTTTGTCTTGCCCTCTGTCCCATTACTTATTTCTATTTCCCCACCACTGGATGCTGTTTCTACCTCTTTATAGTTTTTCTTTTCTTCAAACTGCAGATGCAGTTTTCCCCCCATGGAGGAAAAAACCTCAAATTTCTCACACATTGGGAACCATTCTTTATTTTCTTTTTCTTTTTCTATGCTTTTTAATGTTTTATTTTTTAATAAAATTTCCTTTTGTTTTCTGTTCCAAATTCTTCTTCTCCTCCAGTTCCCACTAACTGAGAAATCAAGGAAAAAGAACAAACTCTGTAATTAACAATGCCCCAAAAAAAGAGAAAAAAAATGAAAGGAAGAAAATAAAATATGTTTCAATATCCACTATTACCTCTCTTTCTGAAGTGGATCACATGTTTCATCATGATACTTGTTATATTTTTTATCATTGTGTTGATCAGAGTACCTGTTTGTCAGAGTTAACTGTATTTACAATATTGCTATTATTGTATAAATTTCTTCCATGTTCCTCTATCTTGCTTATGATATCACCTTTAATGTCTAAATCAAGTACTTAATTGAAACTTATCTTGGTATGTTGTTTCAGGTGGTGGCCTCTAATTTCTACCAAACTGTTAGCTAATTTTCTTAGTAGGTTTTGTCAAATAATTGGTTTATTGACTCAGTAACTGGGATCTTTGGGATTATCAATATCAAGTTATAGTGCTTATTTGCTTTTGAATATTGTGATCCTAATCTATTCCATTGATTAATCTCTTGATTTCTTACCCAGTTCCAAACTGTTTTTGACAATGATTTTGTAGCATAGTTTGAGATCAAGTACATGCCAGATTCCTTTCTTTCCTCCCACCGCCTATTTTTCAGTTTATTCCTCCAAATGAACTCTAGCTCTCTCTCTATATATTTTCCTTTGGTAGTTTGGTATTGCACTTGATTAGTAAATTACTTTAGGTAACATTGTCATTTTTATTATATTGATTCAGCATACTCATGAACAATGAATATTTCTCCAATTATTTTCTATTTGTTGATAATTGTCTTCATGTTTTTATGTGAGTTTTGGCAGATAGAATCTCAAATATTTTATTTTGTATGCAGTTATTTTAAATGGAATTTATCTTCTTGCTAGATTTTGTGTATACAGAAATGTAAATGATTTGTGAGGGTTAATTTTAATTATTGCAACTTTGCTAAAGAGGTTAATTGTTATAACATTTTTTAGTTGATTCTCTGAGACTCAAGGTAAACCTTCAAGTAATTTGCAAAAAGTGATGGTTTTCCTTCCTTTTTACCTATGCTTATTCTTTTATTTTTTCTTGTCTTATTTCTAATATTGTTAATTTGGACCATTTTTTGAGGGGTAAACATGCTTAAATTTGATATATTTAATAATTTCCTGGCATATTAAAATAATTGTTTTTGTTATTGGTTATGAATTCACAATTTTTATTTTGATACTAGTTAATTTGGTTTTCTTTCTGTTTAAAATTCAAATTAGTTAATGGCTTAACTTTCTCAAGCTCAAGTTTTATTTAATATATCTGGGGTTGGTTTTTTACTTTTATATTCTATTTTGTTCATCTCTTATGAATTCCAGGATTTTATTTTACTTTTTATAAAGGAGTTTTTTAATTTTTTTACCCAATTAATTAATCTGCTCTTTCTTTTATTGATGTAAGCATATAATGGTATTATTTTCCCCCTAAATTCTACTAATACTGCTTTGTCTTTATTACACAAATTTTTGGTATGTTGTGTCATTGTTTTCTTTAATAAAATTATTGTTTTTATGAAGTTGTTTGACCTAACCATTCTTTAATCTTAAGTCACTTTTGTTTCCAATTAATTTTGATTTTTACTTCAAATATCATTATTGAATATAATTTTTATCACTTTATGATCAGTAAAACATGTACTTAATATTTCTGCTTTTCTGCATTGTTTGAGGCTTTTACATTTAATAAATTTTTGTGATGGTGTCATATATCACTAAGAAATAAGTATACTCTTTCCTATTCCTATTTATATCCTATTAAAGTCTTTTTGAAAGTTCCCAAATTCAAATTTCCTAAAATTCTACTAATCTTAACTTCTTACTTATTTTATGATGAGATTAATCTAAGTTAGAAGAATAAATTGAGGATAAGGGAGAAGGATAAATTGCTATCTATTTCCTCTTGTAATTCATTCAAGTTTTTCTTTCAGAAATTATATAATATTAGCAATTAGATGATATTTAGCAGTAGGGCTAAAAAAGGTCTTCCCATTAAGATCAGGCAAAGGTGAAGCAAAGATGCCCATTTTTACTACTATTACTCAATTGTACTAGAAATTCTAGCTAAAACAATAAGAAAATAAATTAAAGGAATTAGAATAGGCAATGAGGAAACAAAATTCAGTTTTGTAGGTGATATAAATATATGTATATAGAGAGAGACTAGAGAAATCAATTAAAAAATGAGTGAAAATAATCAACTACAGCAAAATTACAGGATATAAAATAGAACCAAATAAATCATCAGCAGAAAAGGATAAAGAAATTCTATTTTAAAAACTACAGACAGTAGAAATGCTTGGGAGTCACTCTGCTAAGACAACCCCAAGAATTATTTGAACATAATTACAAAACACTTCTCATAGTCACTTTGTTGGGCAGCTAGGTGGCATAGTGTATAGAACACTGGTCTTGGAATCAGGACAACAGGAGTTGGAATCCATCCGTATGATTTTGGGCAAATTATCTAATTGCCTCACATCCAGAGTCATCTCTAATCATCCTAATCCATATCTTGCCACTGGACCCAGATGGCTCTGGAGGAGAAAGAGAGGCTGGCCACTTAGCACAGCACCCCCTCCCCCATTCAAATCCAATTCATGTGCTTGTCATGGCATCATCTCCCTGATGTTGTGGTGGTCTATCAAAATGAAGGACAAACATTATTATTATTATTGTTACATTGGACAAATATTCATTGCTCCGGGGTATCCTGAATCATTATGATAAAAATGACAATTTTTAAATTAACTTATTCAGTGCCATAGAAATCAAACAATCAAAAATTACTTTATAGAGTTAGAAAAAAATAATTCACCTAGAACAAAAGGTCAAGAGGATCAAAGAATTAATGAAAAAAATGTGAACTAGGGTGGCTTTAGCTGTATCAGATCTCAGATTGGATTATAAAGTGGTAAGCATCAAAACAATTTGGTATTAGCTAAAAAATAAATGATGAAATAATGATTAAATCAATCAATAGATTTGGTATAATAGTAAAATGGGTAAATAGTAAATGATCATAGTAAACTGGTGTTTGACAGAGCCAAAGACCTAAGCCTTGGGGACAAGAATTATGACAAAAATTTCTGGGAGAACTAGAAAACAGTATGGCAAAAACGAGATATGGATCAACATCTCAAACCATCTACTAAAATAAGGTCAACATGGCTACATGATTTAGACATAAAGATGATTATCATAAGTAAATTAGGGGGAACATGTCAGATCTATGATGAAGGAAAAAATTTATGAGCAAACAATAAATAGTGATCACCATGAGGTGTAAAATGGATAATTTTAATTATATTTTAAAAAGTTTTGTAGCAAACAAAATAAATAGAACAATCAAGATCAGAAGGAAGCAGAAATCAGGGGGAAAACTATAGTTGTCTCTAATAGAGGTCTTATTTCTAAAATGTATAGAGAACTGAGTTAAATTTATAAGAGCACAAATCATTACCCAATTATTAAAATGTCAGTGGATATAAGCAGGCAGTTTTCAGATGAAGAGTTCAAAGTGATCTACAGTTATTTGGGAAAAAATGCTCTAAATCACTATAGATTAGAGAAATGCAAATTAAAATTCTGAGGGATGAACCTATCAAATTGGCTAATATGACTTAAAGGGAAAATTATAAATGTTGGAGGGGTTATGGAGTTGTGAATTGAATCAACCATTCTGGAGAGAGGCAATTTGAAGCTATGCCCAAATGACTAAAAATTGAGCATATTTTTGATCCATCAATGCCACTAATTTGGTTGGTATTCCAAAGAAATAAAAGAGAAAGGAAAGGAACCTATATATACAGAAATATTTATAGCAGCTCTTTTTGGGTGACAAAGCATTGGAAATTGAAAGATGTTCATTAATTGGGGAATGGTTGAACATGTGGTATATGATTGCATTGATATTCTTTTGCACTGTAAGAAATGAAGAGCAGGAAAAATCTCAGAAAAACCTGGAAAAACTAACAGGAACTGATGCAAAGTGAAGTGAATACAACCAACAAACATTGCAATAGCAATACTGTTATGATGATCAACTGTGAATGACAGTTATTTTCATCAACAAAATAATCCAAGACAATTTCACAGAATTCATGATGAAAATGTTATAGCCACCTCCAAAGAAAGAACTGATAAGAATCTGTATGTAGATTGAAGCAATCTTTCACTTTTATTCTTATAGTGTTTTGTTTTCTTTCACAACATGACTAAGATGAATTTTTTTGTATGATTGCACATGTGTAAACTATATCAAAATTGCTATTGTCTCAGGGAGTGAGGAAAGGAGAAAATTTGAAACAATTTTAAAAAACAAATGTTAAAATTGTTTTTACATATAATTGGGGAAAATAAAGTGTTATTCAAAAAGTAACAAAACAAAATTAATTTAGCTGCTGGGCCATTTGATTCATATAGATTTAGATTTAGTATTTTTAATTCAATATATTGTTACTATTTAGCAAAATGTTAATTATGTCTATATTTTCTTTTACTTTGTCTGAGATCATGATTGCTACCCCTGCTTATGTGGATTGCAACAAATCATTCTCATACTTGATTAGAATATGATAAGAATTTTCTTCCTTAAAAATAAGCTATGTAATTTTATCTAAATATTGTTTTTTAATTGAAGGCAAATACTATAGTTATATATTAGTTTAGATTACTTTGTAAGGATGGAAGAAGAAATGTAAGGAGATGAAACTGAACTTCATTCTAGGATTTATCTGAGAGTCTCCTGCTCATCATTTCTTATAGCACAATAATTTCATTGCAATCATATATCACATGTTCAACCAGTACCAAATTAATTGACCAAATTTGACATTCTATTCTTACTCTCTTTGTATAAGAGTGACCCTAAAACCTGAAGTGTACTCCTTTTCTCCTCACCCCTGTCTCTGAAAAACCCTGGCTTCAAGACTCAGATTCTGTGGGATCTCAGATCATGAAATTGTTATTAATTTCTTTTTTTCTCTTCAAATTAACCTCTATGTGCTGATCTATTTATGCATTTGCATTCTCAGAATATAAAGCTTGTTGAGGATAAGGGTTGGTTTTTATTTATGTTTGAATCTCCAGTACCTTATACTGTAAAGTGCTTTGCCTTTCAAACAATAGACATTCAGTAAATGATTGTTGGATTGAATTGGATTGGAAGGGATGAAAAAACAATTAGGATAAGTAAAAATAAGCCTTAAATTATACTTACTTTAGCCAGTTTGACAACAGTTAGTATAATGGGTGTTTTGTTTCAAATACAAGGCACATAAGTTGAATCTGATCAAGATTTTTTTTTTTTGGCAAGAGGAAAGATTAATATAGGAGATAAAGTGGATAAAGAAAGTGGAGTTCACACTGGGAAGCTTTGTTGCTCATTTCTGTGATTAGAATTTGATTTGCCTCCTGATCACAGGAACACAGGAAAATTACTGTTGCCATCAGTACGAGCATGAAAATTCATAATTTGGCAATTAATTATCAGGAGAAATAGTGATGTCCAGATTCTCTTCCATATTCTATAAGTACTTGATTTTTTTTACCTAAATTTATGAAGGTGTTGGTCCTGGCCAAAGGAAGATAGGTTCAAGATTAAATCCTGTGGGTGGCATATTTTGTTTCTCCTTTGGTTATTCAATTCTTTTTCAGTCACATACAACTATTTGTGACTCTATTTGTTGTTTTCTTCGCAAAAATATGGAATGGTTTAAGCCCTTTTCCTCCCTAGCTTATTAAATAGATGAAGAAATTAAGTCAAACAGAATCAAGTAACTTGCCATGGTCATACAGCTAGTTAAGTGTCTGAGGCCAGATCTGAAGACAAAGATTAATCTTCTGACTCCAGGCCAGATTCTCTACCCCCTGGGCCACCCAGTTACCCCTTTACTTTGTTACTATAGTAATAATTCAAATGCAAATAGTGAAGATAATTTTGATGCTGAATTATATTGATGGGGAAATTTGGGAACATGAAGACTAGAGAGTATCCCAAGTACCTTTCTAAAATTCCGAGTTTAAAGTACCCTGCTAGAAAATGTAACTGACCTTTTATGGTATATGGAAATTTGACAGATTGTGTAGGCAGAAAGAAATTTCTCAAAGCATTGCTAATGTAGCAACCAAGTTGAGTTTAAAATGCATTCATGCCAAGTGAAATAAAGCCTTTAAAGATAAAAGATTACTTTTTTATTTGAAAATGCTGGTCTCTTTTTAGTGAAATCAAAACTTATTGCTGACATATGTATAATCTGTTTGTCCGTTTTGAACTGCTTAGAAGTGTAGTTTACACTTAGATTTAGGCAAATAACTATGGTCTAAAGGTTTGACCTAAAATTCATACCAATGATCTTTTAGCATGGAGCACATATGTCCATCTCCTTTATTGGAACTCTGTTCCAAAGTAAGCAGGACTGAGTAATTGCCAGGCATTAAGATGATGTATTTCAATTTGTATAGAAAAGAAATTAAATTCAGTTTTTGTTTGATAGGTATATAGGCTGACCCAGAAGTCTTTATGTTCCATTTTAAATTGGGCTCTACTCATTGAATCTCTATTCCCAACTATTTTCTCCAATTATATATAATATTTATATTATGCTTATAGTATGTCATTTTTATTTTTTTTAGGTTTTTACAAGGCAAATGGGGTTAAGTGGCTTGCCCAAGGCCACACAGCTAGGTTAGGGTTAGGGTTATTAAGTGTCTGAGACCGGATTTGAACCCCAGGTACTCCTGACTCCAAGGCCGGTGCTTTATCCACTATGCCACCTAGCCGCCCCTCATTTTTAATTTTTTTTTGGCTCATCTGGATACCTCCAAGAACTAAAACCTTGTCTTTTACAAGAAGCATTTTTGGTTTTGCCTTATTATGAATGTTTTCTAGAGGTATGTGTTAGTAAACAGGGGTGTGACAATAAACATTTGATAACTGGCTCACTAGAAAAAGTAAATATATATGTATATATGTATATATACATATATATTCATGAGTTTTAAATTTAATTGCATTATTAATATTTCCTCATATTTTGTTAAATCGAGATATTAAACCAAGTAATAAATCAAATTCTGATTTATAGCATTTGCAGATTTCCAACATGTAAAATGCTTACCCTGAAACTTTTAACAATTGGTTGCTTGTAAGCTGGCTCCTGCTACTTTTGTTTGATTATCTCCAACTCATTTCTAGTGTACCTAAATTGTACAGTTATTTACATGTTGGTTCCTCCATTAAATAGCGAGTTTCTTGAGGGCAGAACTATTTTTGTCTTTGTAGCTTTAGTTATTTAGCACAGTGCTTAGTACTTAATAAGCACAACAAATACCTATTGGAATTTGTCACTCAGTTTCTCATCAATCTTCATTCTGATAGCAAAATATTTTCTTTAAAAAATTTTTTTCTCCAGAGACAACAACATTCACGAATTCAAAAAAAAAATGTTCTGACCAGTAAAGGAAATATATCTGAAAATGTAGTCTACTGAGCACATCCTGAAAACAAAGAATTTTTTAAAAAATCTTTAAGGATCTTGATCCTGTGGCTAAGCAATTCCGTTTTATCTATGATATCTTCCCTTTGTTCTGATTGGTTAGTTGATAGGTGGTTGTTCTTAGTTCTCAAAAAAGAACCAAAATAACATCATTGTGTTGGAATTAAGGTCCAATTGTGTCCAACTGTGGCTGATCAAATCAATGCAAGCTCAGAAGGTTCTACCACAGAGTAGGTACAAATAGTCTACATGAACATTTGGAGTTGATGCAGGCATGCTCTTCTAGGTTGTGCTTTGTCAATGTCTCTCGTGTCAAACAATTGATTCCAAAGTTCTTCAGAGAGACCTCTAGAGTGTCCTGGTATAATGACTTCTTCTGATCTCCATATGAGTGCTTGCCTTGTGTGAATTCTCCTTTAGAAAGTCTTTTAGACAAAATTTTTGACCGATTATTACCATTATCAATCCTAAACCTAGGTCACTCATATTATCCACTTTCTCTACTCCTCCCATGCTGCTGAATACCCCTGAAGAAAGTCATGTAACTGCCAACTGGATCCTCTACAAATTCATATTATATGACCTCAACTGAACTAGCTAGTACTGGATTGTATATTAGAAGTAGGTAGCATTTTACAGCATTTTTCTTAACCTTCCCTGATAGAAATATATCTTTAGAGGTGAAGAAACTACAGAAGAACCTGCAACTCTAGATAAATGTGTTTTCTCCTCCCTCCCTTCCTTCCTTTCCTTCCTTCTCTTGACTTCCCATCCCTTCCTGTCCCTTCTTTTTCAACCAAGTATTACATAATAGAGCAAAAGTCTTATAGGTATGAAGGACTAGCTAAGATCAGTTCTTAGCTTTGTTTAGTAACCATGTGAACTTAGATACAAGTTATTTCACTTCCCTGTACCTTGATTTCATCAAATGTACAATTAAGGTTTCAGTATACATACCTACATACATATGTATGTATACATATATATATATATATATATATATATATATATATATATATAATCTAGTAAAATAATGAATTCTTTTCAAATCAATTTTTTGCAAGGCAAATGGGTTAAGTGACTTGCCCAAGATCACATAGCTAGGTAATTAAGTGTCTGAGGCCAGATTTGAACTCAGGTTCTCCTGACTCCAGTGTCCATGCTCTATCCACTGCACCACCTAGTTGCTGCCCCCTTTTCAAATCAATAATGATGATTCTTCTCTCTTTCTCAGAGAGCACCTCAATTAGTAAGAATACACACCATGATGGAGTTATTATCTTATAGCTTCTTAGAGATCTAGGCCTTCACTTTTGTTCATTTGATAAACTTACCTAGCAGGGGGAAAGGTCTAAGACATGAAGATTTACCAAATAGATTTTAAGTATATTGGTCAGAAAAACTAATCTTTGAAATATTAGCAAAATCCACTTGGATTTAGATTTATTTAGAGCTTGAAGGACCTTAGAAGGCCACTTAGTTCAACATTTTATAGATGAGAAACAGGCTAGAGGGAGGTTAAATGACATGCCCAAAGTCAGAGCAATAGACAGGATTTGACCTCATGTTCTCCAATTCCAAAGCCAGTACAGTTTTTGATTTATGCCACTCTGCCTCTAATATATTGTAGTATCAGAAATTCAGTGATTCAGTGAATAAATGAAAAGGCATTTGATTAAGTGCTTACTATGTACCAAGTAGAAAATCAAGGTGGCACAATGGATAAAGTGCTGGGCTTGGAGTAGAGAAGACCAGGGTTCAAATTTGACTTCATATATCTGCTAGCTGGATGATGCCAGGCAAGCCATTTAACTCTATTTACCTCAGTTTCCACATCTGTAAAATGAGCAGGAGAAGAAAATGGAAAACTACTCCAATACCTTTGCCAAGAAAAACACCAAATGGAGTCACAGAGTCAAACATGACTGCAACATGCATCTTTTTTTTGCATTCTAAGGAGATGCAAATAGAAAAATCAAGACAGTATCTGCTCTCAAGTTTCTTATACTCTATTTGGAGATGATGCATAAGACCATTTAACTGAATAGGGTGAATAGGAAGGAAGTCCTGAAAGTCTTAAATGTACGGTAGCATTCATCAGTAGGTCAAAGTCTAAGTATAAGAAATAAAATCATTGGAAAAAAAAAGAGAAAATAAGGGGAAAAAACATTGAAGGCACCGAAATGAAAACTGATTTAAATGACATCTGACTGACATTCCAATATGCAACAAAGTATTTGGTTCTTATCTCCCTAAAGAAATTTTCCATAATTTTAGAATGATTGAAAACAACCATTACTATGTTCAAATGCTCCTGAGCAAAATTATTCTCAATTCTATATTAAATAGTTACCCTATTATCTTAACTTTGCTCCATACTGTTGCCTTGCCACAATCTTGGCAGAGTTACAAAATGAGATAGCAGAAATGTCAATGATATGATGTTTCATAAAGAAACCAATCCCTTATTCCTGCCTATACTTGAACAGCTCCAGAAAGATTAAAAAAAGGGGGGGGGGGGTAGAATATGCAACACAAACAGACATTTCAAGTTTTTCTCTCAATCAAGAGATTTTTGTTTTAGCTTTAGGCATATGTCACAACAAATATGTTAGAGTTATTTTGTCTGATAAATACACTTACAATATTTATGTAGTCAATTACTTTCTATATACTTGGCTTTGGAGGAAATGCCAGTGTTTAAAAAAGAACATAGCTGGGTATATGAAATCATAACTCAAATAACTCTCGTTATTTATGGCAAATCCACATTTTATTAATGTTTGTCCTGTGTTCCCACACTTTGGAAGCACAAGCAGAAGCAGCTATATTTGGCCTTAAGATGGATCATAGACACAAAAGAGGTATATGATTCAAAGAGTGGAAGAGGAAGACAAATGTGTGGCACGGTTCTTTTCACACATCTTTGCTTTATTCTTTGCTTCAAGAATTATTACTCTAAAGGTTAACTTTCTAGAGTTATGGACATCAGATCATAAGAGCATATCTGCGAACAGAACTCAAGATTACTCACATTTCATTAATTTGAATCTTATTATTGGATATTTTTCCTTGAAGACAGGGTACATACTGTATTTGAAACCAGAAAGTTCTTTCAGAATGTGCTATGTGCTTTCTAAAAGTGCCCTAAATGATGTAACTATAATACTAAACAATTATTAAACACTATTCTATGTAAGACACATGTTAGGTTATGAAAATACAAAGATAACAAAAATGATTCCTGCATCTAATGTACTTCATTTTGACTAAAAGTAGTATGTCATTCATTCAGGAAAATGAAATGAGGGAGAAATTAGAAATCCCCATTTTTTTCCAGACCCAGAATGTTGGAGATCATACTTAAGGAATTCAGAAGACAATTGTAAAGCATTATTTGTTAGTTGTTTGTTCCACCCTCATTGAATCGATAAAAGTCACATGAAGAGATCCTCTTTTGAGCACATCAAATACCAGTAAACAGCTATTGGTCCCAATATCTTTGTTACTTTTGCAATAGAAAACTCCATATTTGCATCTACTCATCCAGAGAGGGCTTAGGCTAAAGTGGCCTCTGGAAAGCTCATGGAGAGATCTCCAGTTTTTTTTAAATTTATGTAATTCAAGTACCCCACAAACAAGTGGAAAAAAAAGAATTTGCACAAAGACTCATATTTGATGCAAACAGCTTTTCTTTGAGATTTGCAAAAGAATAAAAGACTAGGAACTTATTATATATCATCTTTTTTTTTCTTTCCCCAATAAATACATACATTGAATCCAAAGGAAGCAGAATAGGCTGGCAGGGATGTTTGAGGATGTCCTCCAACTTCAGCTCTGTGGGAGAAACATGAGATTCAGTTTGTTTTTTCTAGGTCTTGTGACATACAAAGAGATCACTCCCACTCTGCAGCAGAACAACCACTCCCTGGCTAAATATATTTATACACTGTGGATAGCGAATCTCCTGTAGGATGTCCCTAAAAGAGAATTCAGTCTGATGGATAGATTGAAATTTTCAATTGAGAACCTCCCACAAAATGGGCCCTTAATTGATTAGAGAGGAAAAGTGGCAAAAAAGGCTATTAAGAATTACAAAGTTTATAGGCTATAAATATTAACAACTATTGGTACCCCAAATGTGGGATCCTCATCTAATCTAAAAGTTAATGTTTATCCTTTCTTCTCAAAGAGGACTAATGACATCAACAAAGTGATGTCTTGACTTGCAAGTAAACTGTATTTAAGTAAGACATCAGCCTCACTCTCTCCTCCAGAACCATCTGGGGCCAGTGCCAAGATAGAGATATTAAGATGACTGGAGAAGGCCCTGAATGCAATGGGAGACTGATCTTTTTAGCTAAGGTCTTTACCACGTCTCAGTTTGTATGAAGCAACATCCATTCAGTAATTGAGGGTAGGTAAAAAAATGAGACAAAAATGTCCTCTTTTACCTACTCCAAAAAAAAAAGAACCATACAACACTTTGCAGGTAAATCAGTTGGTTAAATATCCACTAAGAGGTGAAGGAGGATGAAACCTGAGGAAAGACCATTGAATCTAGCATTTGAGAGAATAGCTTTAATAAAAGAGTGAATCAGGAGAAAGATCACAAAAGATTGAGGTAGTAAGGAAATGGAAGCAGTAAATATATAATTTTCTGCAGAGAAGTCTATATAGCCTCCAGGTACTCCCAGGGAACTCATGGGTCCAGGAGTACCAGGAGTATTAGAAACCATAAGACCACAGACATGGTATTGACAGAATGAGTTTCTGAACCAATCTGGGAGCTACTAGAACTTGAATTGGCATCAGTGCTAAGAACATTGAAGATGATCCTGGTCCTAAGTTTTTGAACCTAGAAGGGGTATTTCTGGGCTAAGCAGTATCCAGAATTCAAAAATCAGAAAGGGGAGTCTTAATAGGGAGAATCAAATACTTACATTGCTTCCACCATTGGAATGGTGAGTCAAGTGGATTGCTGAGGCCTATATACTTGGAAGACCTGTGCTGGCACATCATTTTATAATCATATGCAAAGTCAACCTCTCACAAAAGCTCCTCTAACTTTAGGCTGCCGAGATGAATGGCTCTCAAAATGAAGGAGGGGAAGAGTCCCACTGCACTCTACCCTAGTTATAACATACCTGGAGCATTGTGTTCTGTTAGCCACATTTTAGGAAGAACATTGATAAACTGAAGAGAATTGTAAAGAAAGTGATTTAGAACTCCAGATTATGGTATATCCCCAATCAGTTAAAGAAATTGCTGCAGTTAACCTGGAGAATAGAGAATGTAACTGAGGTCTTTAGTAGGTGTGGTCTTCAGAGATTCTGCTATAAAGGAAGCATAATTTTCATTTTTAAAATATACATTTTTCTATGTTTATAGAATCTGAAAATGGGTCATTTAATGGAAAAAAATTCCTAAACTAATAAAGCTAACAAGAAATTGAATGGGCTATCTCTGGAGAATGCTTCTCTCAGGGTGAGTTTCCAACAAAGGTTGAATGACAAGCATGTTAAGATATTACTATATGTTCTCTTTCCTCAACTGCCTCTTTCAAGTACCAAAGAGGCCTTTCCTAATTCCCCATTATTTCATATTTATTCTACCTAAATCCTTTGTTATTTGTGTTAGTTATGTTCTGTCTCCCACTCATATAACACATACTATTGATATTTTTAAAATAGGCCTTCCTTTTTAGGAGTCTGAAATCAGTTTAAGAGTTTTTCCATTTCCTGAAGATAATTTGGCATGTTCTTATGCTCAATTTTGGACACATTCATCTTCTATGTACCACATATAAAAACCAATGTTTTTTTAGAAAACATGCGGCATCTTATTAAAATATTAACTCCCTGAGTGGAAACTCTCACATTTGTCTTTTCATCCTCAAAGGTTAACACCTAGTAGACACTAAAATACTATTGGATAGAAGGAATTTGATTAAATGACCCAGTTTCTGATTCTATAAACATAGAAAAATGTATATTTGAAAAATGGAAATTATTGATTCGTGTATAGCAGAATTATTGATAAATAGTAATTATTCAGTGCTTTTTCATTCATTCATTCACTACTTACACAACAGAAATGTTCTTAAAGCACTTCTGTAGACTACAGTATTATATAACTTGGCTTTTTGGGTTAGCAATTTGCCTTTTATATATTTTTGTAAAATTCTTAAAGTAGTGAATCCCTTTTGTTGTATAAGGTGCTAGATAGATGATAAAGATAACATTTACCCTCACATCACATTTGTTTGACAGCAAAGAAACTCCTGAGAGAGAAGAAATCAGTGTTCAATTGTCTCCAAAACTGGCCTTTCTAGGTTTAGGTTTTTTTTTCCCATCTACCCTGTTTTCCCACATTATTTCCAGGTTCACTTTCTCTAGACCTTATCTCTGTATTTCAGTTGAGATAAAGTTAATTTCTTAAAAAAAAGGAAATGAAAAATAAAATAGCAGTTTAAGTCTACAGAGTGGAAGAGTCTCCTGGACTAAATCAAAACTAGCTTCAGAATAGTATAGTTTATAAATAGCTTACCAGTTATCAGTCTTCATCCCTTTTGATGACTTCCATTCAGAATGGTTTGAATGTTTCTTAAGTAGATAGCCAAGGAAACTTATATACATGCCCTGACACAAGTGTATGCTGTTGCCCTTGCCAATCCTTTGTCCCACCCTCTATCACCTCATTGTATTATGACAATGGAACTTTGAGAGCATAATGTGCTTTTCAAACACTGGTCACATTTCCTCAAAGGGAGAAAGGGAAGCAGTTAGTCAGATAGTAGAATACATCAAAAAAAATTTTTTAACCAACTACTATATGTATTTTTTTTCTAGATTACTAATGATTAGTTTATTCGACTAATAAATAAGCAAGCAGTTATTAAATGTCTAGTATGTTTCAGGAACTTTGCCATGTGCTGGGAATATAAAATCATTTCCTGCCCTCAAGGAAATTACATTTACATTTTAAGGAAGGTGGGTAGTCTGTGTGTGTGTATATATACATACATATATATATATATATATATATGCTCATACATTTATGCACATGCATATGCACTATAATATATGTGTTTATACTTACACACACACACACACACACATAAGATTGGAGAGGGGCAGAGCTCCAGTAGCTGTGGGAATCAAGAAAGAATCCATACATAGGTAGCTAGGACTATAAAAAACAAACTAGGGATTCAGTTATTTCCATGAATAGAGGATTACTTGTCGTAGACAGGTGAGAAGAATTGGAGTTGTGTGTGTGAGGAAGAGTAATAAGTCCACTCAGTTCTAGACAACATGAAGACTAATAAGACTGAAAAAGTGATATTCTATAGACTAAGCAGACCCAGGCATCTGTGACAATTTGACTTTTCTAGCTCCAGTGCTCAGAAACCACTATTTTTGGTAGAACTGAGCAGCTCCTGGTTGGATGACATCTTGGTTCAGGAAGGAAGACTATGAAGCTATGCCACAAAAGTGACCATTTATTCTATTATATCATTTTTAACTTCATTCATTATGGGATCTGAATGAAATGGATGAAAGCCAACCTTATTTTCAGGAAGACCTGGGTTCAAGAACTTCCATTGAGGCAAATAAACAATATGACCCTGGACAAATTTACAGTACCCAAGCACCTCTCAATACTATAAACTGCAGAGGGTGCAAATCTGCATTTGTTAAAGGGGCTTCCTCACTAAAATATCCTATACTAATTAAATCATAGGTTCAGTCCAAACAAAGAGTTTGAAATAAATTAAAATCCTTGTGAGCATATGCTATGTCTTTCTTCCTTAGAGCCAGATGAGCCAAGAGAGCCACAATAGTTATAACAATCTAGTGAATAATTATCACTCTTAACATTTGTGGGTAAATGGGAAAAAAATTGATCTTAAAAGAGTTAAACTGTAGAAATTTCAAATTTAATTCAAATTCAAATTTCACTACAATGTGATAGGAAAAGCACTGAACTGGAAGTCAGGGAACTTGAGTGTTCTTGCCTATGGCTTTGCTATTTACTTGTGTGTAACCTTCAGCCAGCTAATTTTTATTTCTCATGGTCTCATTTCCCTTTATTTTTACATTGAAGACACTGGACTAGATGATTTCCAGATTTTCTTCAGATCCCTTTCTAATTTTGATCTGAATAAAATTCTTGGGTAATTATTAACCTAATGGCTCCCACAATATTAAGTGACCAGTTTCGAACAAGGTTGCAACTATTTTGGTTTCATTTGGCATTGAGTCAAATTTTTTCATATTAACCAGTTTAAGGGCAACTAAGTAGCAATTAGGGAGGTACATTGAATTTGCTCTAAGAAGAATATTAATTAGTGATGCTCTATTATCTCCATTACATAGGTTAAGAAAAGATGTAAATGGAAATCAACTGACTGCATACTTTAGGAGGCTTCCCTCCAAGAATGAATGATCAATGTTTCAGTGTTATACTTAAACCCCAGGATTATCAAGTAAAAAATGCTCTATTGGCATCTCAAGCTCAACATATACAAAATCATAACTCACCTTCCTAACTCTCTATAAATTCTTTTACTCCAAACTGTTGGTTTTTGTTAGTATCAAACTCTGTGATGCATTTTGGGTTGGCAAAAATACTGCTATTTTCTTCTTCAGCTCATTTTACAGATGAGGAAACAGGTTAAATACTAATATGACATGGCTAGTATCCAAGGCCAGATTTGAATTTAGGAAGATATTTCCTGACTCCAGGCCTGGCATGCTATCCTCTATGCCACCTAGATGCCCCTCCTCTAAGCTGCCCTAGCTCTTATTGAGGACACTAAATAATATAAGTGAAGCTTTTGTCTGAATGGTTATTCTACTAAGACAATTACATTTTTTTTACAACCTTTAATCATAGAATCTTTTCAACACTTATTCCTTGTGGCTGTTTGCAAATCTCAAAAGCTAATACAACTTTGCCTTTTACTTTTATTTCATCTGAATTCTTTACAATATTCCTTACTCTAGTTCCAGCCATTTCAAGATCATGTCCTATTTTATTTTTTTACCTAAACATTTCAAATTTTATTTTCTCAGTTACATTCGAAGATAGTTTTCAACATTCATCTTTTTATAAGCTTTTGAGTTCTCCATTTTCCGATCATTTTTCTCCCCCCAAAAGCAAGTAATCAGATAGATTATGTTTAACATATTTCTATAGTGATGATGATAGTTTTGTCCTTTGTTCTCAAAGAAGGCCATGACATCAGGAAAGTGATACCATAATAAGCATGTGAATTGGATTTGAGTGAGGAGGTGCTTTGCTAAGTGACCAGCCTCACTTTCTCCTCCAGAGCCATCTGGGTCCAGTGACCAGATAGGAATAAGGACTGGAGATGGTTCTTGATGTGAGACAATCAGGGTTAAGTGATTTGCCCAAGGTCACATACCAGTTATCAAGTGTCTAAGACCAAATTTGAACTCAGGTCCTTCCAATTACAAGAGTGGTGCTCTATTCACTGCATTATCTGACTGCCCCATTTCCATTATAATGATATTGTGAAGGAAGAATCAGAACTAAGGGGTGGAAACCATGAGAAAATATGTATTTTGTAGCGATTTGAAATAGAATTTCCAGGAACAATTGGTTCCAATTCTATATAAACTCTTTGGAAAAATAGGTAAAGATGGAACTCTACCTCTTTCTATGACACCCATATGGTGCCAATACCTAAACCAGGAAGAATCAAAACAGAGAAAGAAAATTTTAGACCTATCTCTCCAATGAATATTGATACAAAAACCTTAAATCTTAGCAAAGTGATTACAGCAAGTTATCACTAGGATAATACATTATAACCAAGTAGGATTTATCCCCGGAAGGTAGGGTTGGTTCAATATTAGGGAAATGATTAGTATAATTAACTATATTTGTTATTGATATACAGAAATCATATGATTATCAATAGATGCTGAAAAAGCCTTTGACAAAATACAGCACCCATTCCTACTAAAAACACTAGAGAGCATAGTAATAAATGGATTGTTCATTAGAATTATTAGCAGTATCTATCTGAAACCATCAACAAGCATTATATGCAATGGGGATAAGCTAGAGGCATTCCCAATAAGATTAGGGGTGAAACAAGGGTGCCCATTATCACCACTACTATTCAATATTGTATTAGAAATGTTAGCTTCAGCAATAAGAAAATTAAGAAAGAACTAGAATCGAGGAGAAACAACTCTCACTCTTTGGAGATGATGGTATACCTAGAAAATCCTAAAAAAATCATCTAAAAAACTACTAGAAATAATGAGCAACTTTAGCCCTAGATGAGGGGCATTTGTTGTTTTGTTGGTGATATGATTTGAATTGTATTCATGAATTCAATATGTGACCTTTAAGGGGTCTTTGTTGGACAATGCAGCCCAGAACAACTAAAAGGTTGGACTCCTCTGATCCAGAGGTTGAGTACAAATGATTATTGTTTGCTAAGCTCAGAGCACAACTTGCTTGCTAGGCTTAGTACTAGAAAATAGTATCTCCTATTATCTTTTCTTTCTTTTTTCCTCCTGCTGATATCTAGATTTTCTCTCATTTTTCCTCTCAATTGATTTTTCCCTTCTATATATCCTGCCATGTTGTAATGTAGTCCCACAAAAGATTCAATGATTCACCTGTAGCCAGGGTGTCAACAGGTTTTGTCTATAAAGCCCCTATTACCTCTTTACTGCTCCCAGCTACTGACTTCTGCCTTCACCCAAATCTTGTGTTCATTTATAAAGGAATCTCTCATTGATTTTCCTGCTATCACTCTGTGGTTGTTGCTCTCATTATTCATGTATTTTCCATTGTGTGCGATGTTCAAGAAGCAAATAATCTCTTCATTTGTGGTTTCTTTCTAAAAAGTTTCAAATACTTGTTTAATATCAAATATCCATCTTTCCCCCTAATTGTTAAGCTCAGATTTGTAGATTAGGTCACTATTGGGCTGCATTCTAACTATTACTCTTTTGGAACACATTATCCATTCCTTCTTCATTTTCTAGTAAATACAGAATAGTCTTTTATTATTTCCTTTTTATTTTGAAGGTCTTTCTCTTGAATGCTTGGAGAACTTGTTTCTGAATTGAACAATTAAATTTAAACACTATGTGTCTTGGAGTTCAAAGCCCCCCCCCCCCCCCCGAAGGTAAACTGTGAATTCTTTCAACTGGTTATTAAAATATCTATGTTCAGAAGTTGGGGTAGTTCCTTTCCATTAAATTCTGGTTTGTGATGCTACGGGTTTTTTTTTTTATCCTGTCATGTTTTTTATGGATCCTTGGATTATCTCTTTCATCCTGTCCATAAGATACCAGTATATTTGGCTTGTATTGCAAGCATAATTTCTATTTTAATGTTACTGATTTTTTTGACTTCTCTTCTATTGTCCTTGACTTCTGTTTATTTGCATTCCTGATTTTTTTTTTCCTTTTTCCCCATGGTGAGACTTGACATTGTGGTATTTTCTATTCTATTCATAATTTTTGCTTTGTAGATGATAAATTCTGTCCTCAGCACTCTCATTTCTCTCTTGAACCACTAAGGAACAGCTTGTTGTGGTTCCAGATGCTCTTCAAATTCTACAGGATCCTTAGTCTCATGAGAAATTGGATCTTAGTTTTACAGTACTTATTCACAGATGCCTGAACTCATTTACTAGATCTGGAGGTCATATTTCCTTTACTATTAAGTTTTATGTTTTCTCTGCTTATATTAAAGTTTTAAGTTTTCTTCTTCCTGAAAACTTTGTAACTTCAGTGTTTTCCCTTAATTTTCCCTACTGTCTACTTTTTTTTCTCTCTGTGGTTTGATTGGGGGGCTGAATCTCATAAGCATCTTAGCCTTCTTCTGTACTGAGCAATTCACAGTTCTCCAACTTAGATCTCCACCCCAAATGACTTTTGAGTGGCCAGATCTGACCCATGCTGGAAACTGTTTCTTCAGGCTTAATGAACTGCTGCATGGTCCCCCAAAACACACAACATCCTATCTCACTTCCTTTTGTTCCTTTGTTCTTTGAGGAATTTGAAGTTTTGTAGCTCCAAAGCTGGTGCTATAGGGTTGAGGCCCTTAGCAGATTCCAATTCCAAAGGGCTGGGACTGCATTGACTATGTTTGCACTCATGCTTCTTTCTCAGAATATCCTACTGCTTTAGTTAGGATGGTGGTGCCTCCCCCCATACAGGAGTAGCTTTCTCACAGATGATGGTGAGGCGAGGCTTAAAGAAGGAACAGGAGCCCGACGGGTGCTGCCACTCCCAGGGCTCTTACACTCATCTCCTGTTAGCAGAAGTTAATCAGCGTTTTTGTGCTGGGCATGAAGAAGGTTGCTTCTCCACAATGATGGCCTGAAGAATACACTATAATTTCCAAGACTTGACCTCAGTGTTATGGGCTGTCCTAATAAGGGCAAAGGTAAGATAATAGTTTGACTTGCTTGGTTCAGGCTGCACCACTAAAGCCAATGCTATACCTAATCTACTGAAATTTCAGAGTAATTGATAAAATCAATGTGAGTTCTCTAAAAAGTCAGTTTATGTAAAAAAAAAAACAACTTCAATTGCTTTGGTCTTAATTAAGAGTTTTTATACTAATTGCCTCTGGCAATTCTATATTTCTTTTTTTCTCTAAATTTTATTGTTTTTTACATGAAAAATATTTACAAACTGCTCTATTATGAAGTCTCTTGTAACAAAATGAAATACTTAAGTAAAACTAATAATAACGATTTAATTTCTTTCAAACTGCTGTCATATTTTCTCAATAGTTTTTGTCAAGTAGTCCTTAATAGAGTTTCTTCTATGCTATATACCAAATTATTTATTGTATTAATGCTTGTGGTGTATACTTTGAGATCTGGCACTGAGTACAAATATGAAACATGGAAAAATTAAGTATCAGATTTCTGGTTAGAATAAAAGTTCATAATTAGACAAAGAATAACAATTTTATGTAAAATTTTTAAAAGTTTTGCAAAAAAGGGGGGGGGGGGAAATCTTTGCAAGTTTATCTGAAAGTCTCATTTCTTATCCATAAGGAACTGATTCAAATTTATAAGAAATAGATGAATTCTACTTTTTTCTATTTGAGTCATCTCTTTTGCCTCTCTGAAATAACTCTTTTCCACAAATACATAAAGTATATGTTCCAAAGTTATTTAAACTAGAATTGAGCATTAATAAATGAAATTTAGTTTTATGTTTTAAAACCAAATTAAAATTTCTAAAAAAGCAAATGGATCAAAATCAAATAAAGAAAACACACAACTGGCATTTTATAGACTTTTTTCTTTGCTAAACCAAGACATTAAAAGGTAGAAGAAAACCTCCACAACTATTTGGAAGAAACACTGAGCTTAAGTTATCTGGATATGGTCTGCTGAGCTGAAAAGAAATATTATGAAATGTAAGTCTTTATAAAATGGATGCCATTGACAGGGTTTTAGTTTCCACTTAAATTTTTTAAAAAGTGATTTGATCATTTTCAAAATGTGAATATAATTTAAAAGCTGTGATGCATTATTTATAACTTATAAACTCATGAACATTCTGACTCAGTCCTACTTAAAATAACCAAACACTGAAAAGCAAAATAAGCAGAACCAAATAGAAATTACAGCTTAAAAACTGAAAGGCCATAAATTCCTAGTTCACAGCAGGAGACAAATTAGACACTTAATCCTACAATTTATTAAAATAATTATCTTATATTTGAATACATATCAGATTTTATTTACAAAATCAGATCAATGTAATAAAAATGACATTTTTATTTATTTTTGAGAAAATCAGAATTACTCTGATGAAGTTAAGACAATGTTGTTTGAATGAAGAAAATATCCTTACCCTTTGTTTCTTTTACCCTTTACTTTGTTAGTGACAATAATTGCATCACTTGACATTCACAGATGCACTTATATGCTTATCTGGTGAGATTATCTTTTGTGACCACTATACAATTTAAAACTACTTTTGAATCTGAGAAAACCAAAACATAAATGAATAGATAATTTTTATGAACACAGAGGAGTTGGTATTTTTCTATCTGCCATGTGGAAATATCCCTTATATTGAATTATATTCTATTCCAAGTATCAATATATACATTGTAAGTCTCTAGGCTGTCAGTAGCGCTATCAATTGTCTTTTACTTCAATAATAATGGAGTTAAGATGGAGTAAAAGGAACCCTAGTCACTTTTTAATAACATTGTATAACAGATGAAATCAGGTTGATTGGAAAACACTAAAGTATCTGTGGTTTGTGATTTAGTTTTATCACTAGATGCCAAAAAGTAATTAAAATAATTAAATTCCCTTGAGAAAAAAATACATATAAACACAGATCCCTTTCAATTCTATGCTATAACAAAGCTGCTCAGCAAATTGTGAGGTTCTGAATGATTCACACAACTTTAAAGTAAATAATGCAAGAAAAGTTACAATACTAAATATTTAAAATCAAATTTGTGGCCTTGAACTATATCATTTTTTTTGAACTTGTACTAATTTGTTATGGTAACAGTTTAAATGACACCAAGACTACAATTCAAGGACAAGTGAGACTGGTGACCAGAATTTAGCAACACTGACTGTGCTTCTTGCTTCTCCCTACTCTCTCTTCTCCTCTCCACCTTGGAGGCAGTAGCTTAACCTTGAGGACAGAACACAGCAAAAAGTACAAGGACACCTTTACTATTCCTGCATACACTCACATTTTTATTCATGGGGGAGACCTAAGATTCTGCAATTATCAGAAACAAATGCAATAGTTTAAGAAAATGCAATCAAAATTTAGCAGAGTACTCTTGGATTTTGGATCTGAGACATTCTCTACTCATTTTAATTAAATAATGATATTAGAAAATTCTCATTGCTGACACCAAAAAACTTATTAACCCTGTCCCCCACCAAAAATATTAAAAACCTCAAACTAAAAAGAACATTTTAATTTGCATATCCTACTTTATAATGACTGAAAACTGGAAATGTCACTTATAATTTAGCATTATGACTTTACAAGAATCAAAAGACTAAAGAGAAGGGATTATTTAGTCAGAATTTGAAAAGACAGTGATAAACTTGCAAATCCTAACTGCTAGTTATAATTTTAAAAGAGAAATTTTCTTTGGACAACACATTTCAAAAACTGAGACATCTCATAACCAGAAGCTATAGGGATATAAACATACTGATATGCTGGTAGGAGAAGACTTCACAGCTTCTCAAAAAAGAAGTTGTTGCAGAAGGCAATGCTGAAAAACTCAACTGTGTTTTGTAATCATTTCTTTAAAAAAAATAACTCTTGACTACAGGAAAAATTTCAAATTAAATTATTACTCCTCTGTTACAGAAGATTTTCTGGATTTGAGGACAAGGTCCTTGATGGATGTGGAAATTTCCTGAAGTTCCTTTCTAATGGCATTATTAGCATCTTCATGTTCTTTGTCTACTTGGTTAATCAACGCATCATCTTCTTGTCCAGTTTTCTTATTCTGATTAACCAACTGCTTCACAACTAGGCCTTGGTATCTGACCAGAAGAGAATGTTGATCCTAAAGTGGGGAATAAAAAGACAGTTGACAAGTTATTCATAGAAAAGGAAATAGGCAGCTAAATTCTATTTTTAAAGTGAACCTGTTGTGTCATTAAAGATATTCTCAGAAATATTGAAGTAGGCAAAAAGATGTTAATATATGGATTTGAAATGTAGAGTAAATAAAAATCATTCAATTAATAGTTCAGATTGAGGAATAAAGTTTCAAATATAATAAAACAAATATCTACCTCAGGCATTTTATTGCTAAGAAAAGCAATGATTTGTGGCACACACCGCCCGGGTGCATGTAGCATACAATGAGTTGAGAACTGAAACAACAATACTGAGGTAAGGTGAAGGATGAGAGCTGGATCTTCTGTAACTTTCAACTGTTCAATGAGTGCTTGTCTGTGTTGGAACAGTACCTGTCTAGGGAAAAAAATATTAGTTACATTGCCATTCTTTATCATGTGGAAAATAAAGCTGGAGAGTAACTGTGGTACAGTGTGTAGAGTGCCTGTAGTCAGGATAAGCTGAGTTCAAATTTGACCCAGACACTAGCTGGTGAAGGGATGAAGAGAACAAGCTGTTAACTGTGGGAATTAAATTAACTACACATTCTATCTTGTGACTCAAATATTAAGGTCCATTTCTAATCAATTCTGTCTGGTGAGAAAACTTTATTGTATAGTTTGAACCCAGGTCTGAGGGGCTGGACCACCTCTACTGGCTTAGAGATTCTTAACCAAAGACCTAGGTTATTTAACCCAGAAACTCAGATCTAAAGACTGATAAAAGAAGTTTTCTCAAAATTGTACATTTTAGGCAACCCATAAATTTTATTTGAAAACTAGTCCTCTAGGTGACGCAGTGGATAGCACCAGCCATGGAGTCAGGAGTACCTGAGTTCAAATCCCATCTCAGGTACTTAATAATTACCTAGCTGTGTGGCCTTGGGCAAGCCATTTAATCCCATTTGCCTTGCAAAAACATTAAAAAAAAAAAGAAAGAAAACTAGTCTTACATTTTATCAATTATTGGTTCCATGTTCCTTTGGTTGTTTACAGAGACTTGGTTAGGTAAGACATTCCTTTACTGAATTCAGGGAAATTCTCCCCTTCTCCATTTGGAAAGCCCCTAATCTTTCATTCAATTGGAAATCAGATTACCTAATATTGCATTCTTCTCACACTTTATGAGGAATTGGCTAGGACTGCTTAATAAATCAATTTACTTGACTGAACCTTTGTTTTCCTCAAGACATTTCATTTTTCACTCTTCAAAACTGCATGACCTTGGGCAAATCACTTAATCCTGTTTGTCTCAGTTTCCTCATCTATAAAATGAGCTGGAGAAGAAAATGGCAAACCACACCTGTATCTTTGCCAAAATGGAATCCAAATGGAGTCAAAAAGAGGAACACATGATTGAAATGACTGAAAAACAATGAAGCTCTATTTGCTTTGGAATGAAAGTTTTCATTGCTTCCCAATTAAAATATATGCTTTCTCTGGCTGTAATTTTTAGTCCTTTAATTGCCAAACCAACTTAATGTTGTATCATTTTATAAAGGGAAAAAGAAACCCCCCATAAACAGAGACACTAAGATGCTCAAGACTATTGAAAGTAGATAAAGAAAATATAGATCAGGACAGAAAATATTTCTATTTATTGACTATAGATTTAATTTAATAAAGTGACTGAAAAGTATATGAGTATCCTAAGAATTATTAGATTTTAAATGTGATGAAAATCAAGTAAATTAAGGGTAAATCAGACTTTCTCTCAAGTCAAATCATTCTCATACTAAGAGCATAGTTAGAGAAATATTAGCAAGAGAGATAAATTACCTTTCTTTTTTCTTGTCTCCCCTTTTCACCATAATATCACAAGCATCTGCTGCTGAGTCCAGAAAAGAAAGAAAGTCATCTAAGCTCTAAAGAAAGACACAGTACCACATATTATTCTATATGTATGTTATTACACAGAAATAAATATATTAAAAACAAGAGTTCAAGAAAAGAACAAAGAAGTTGAAAAGCATAATTATTATTTTTCTTTAAAAATTTTGATTAGACATTTGATCTAAGATTTTACATTTCTATCTTTAAAATTTTTCACTATATCTCTTTCTTTCTATTAAACTGATAAATGCCAGAAGCAATTTTTTTTTAGGTTTTTGCTAGGCAATGGGGTTAAGTGGCTTGCCCAAGGCCACACAGCTAGGTAATTATTAAGTGTCTGAGACCGGATTTGAACCCAGGTACTCGTGACTCCAGGGCTGGTGTTTTATACACTACGCCACCTAGCCGCCCCTTAGAAGCAATTTTAACAGATTAAAGTAGTTCAGTTTGTGACTATATAGAGCCTCACTAACAAAAAATATCAACTAACATTTTTAAAGCACTATAATACTTGGAGGTCCAGAATACTAATAGCTTTAAATTTCACTTACTTTTTCATTTAGAGAGTTATGGAGTTTTGTGAGAGGACCTTTAGTCTCTTCTGATAATTTACCTAAAATTTTTTTTCTTACCTAGAAGGAAAACAACAGAAGGTTGGAATAAAAAAGATGGAAAAGATGGAAAAATGTATAAGAAATGTTTAACACCAAATTAATTATTAATCTAATAGATGTAAGAAGCATAATAGTAACCTTTGGTCATAAAAACTCAAAACCAGAATATATTATCCCCAAATAATTTCCTAAATACCATGCTTCTTCTGGAAGAGCTATATACTAATAAGACTAATATACCTCACTTGTTATGGTAGTAGGATCTTCTACTGCCATCATTAAGTCAGCAGCTAAGAAGTTAAAAATTAGATTAGTGATATCCGTACAAACAGTCTTCAATAAGTGCTTGGCAAGGTTGGTTTGTGCATCATCTGTAAGACACAATATTCATTGAACATAGCTTCCAAAAAAATATTCAGAATTAAATTAAAAGACAATATTAAAAATGTACCTGTAAAGAACTTTGTTCCTTTTTCAAATAATCTAATATTGTTATATAGATTTGACACCTCATCTTGTAAATCTTTGATGGTACGTTTCCTACTAGCTCCAGATGTAGAAGAAGTTGAAGACATAAACACTGAGCGCACAACTTCCAGATAACTTCTATTGAGTTGTCTGTGAATGAGAAATATATATTTATCTAGCACAATTAAATGTAGTTGAATCTAGGCTGTTAGGCTATTTAGAAAAATAGTATAGACTAAGTGTTCTAGTGGTATACATATGTCATGAAAAAGCAAGGAAGGGCATCTAAGTGGTGAATTTATATTATATGGATAAGTTTTACAGAGGTCAGAAAAGGCAGGTATGGATGAATGATAACTAAATGGTAAAAGGAGCACTCTAATGGAATAAACAAGTAGAAGAACAAGTTAAACAAGAAGAGGGGGCTCAATCTAAAAGACTATTTGAGCAGAAACAAGTACAGGCTAAGAGAGAAAGGATATGAAAAGGAATCAGGGAGATGGCTAAGTCATTTAAAAATATAGGCTCATCTTCCCTCTATAGGAGATGGAAATAACTAAACAGAAGAGAAAAACCTGACCTATATCAGAAGCAGAAGAATGTCACAGAGAAGTATGAGAAGAAGATTTGTCCTCTACTTGGATCTTTAAAAAAATTTTTTTGAAGTGAGGTTCTTCCCTCCTTCAAATAAATCTAACAAGGACCTGGATCTCTAAGGCAGAAGTGTGTATTTCTCCAAGAAATGACAGAGAAGTTTCATGACTGCTTTTAGGTAAGAAATCATTAATTAAGAATTAAGAGTGGGTGGGGGGGAAGAATGATTGTTGACAAACTCCCAAGTTTAGCGGTACTGGGACAGAAATTTTCAACCTGATAGTAAAAGAAATATATGTAATATTCTCAGGACATGTATCCAAGACATCCAAAAAACTAAACACTGCTCACCTCTGACAACTTTTTGTTAAAATACTGCAAGAAGGAATCTAAAAACCAAGAAGTCTTGAGCAAGAAACTGAAGATCAAAGGGTCGAGGTAGTGATTTAATCACTGTTGCCCATTAAATGCAAATAATTCAGATGAAAAAAGTAGATTTGAAGTAGTAAACAAAAGAACATTTTGGTCTTAGGGAATGGGAAATGGATTTCTGAACCACGACTTAAAAATGCAAGATTGATCATTCCTTGACCAGGAATAATGAATACTTAATCAAGTCTGGTATTTGCCTATCTTACAAATCTAGTAAAAAACATTCATTGGAAAGAATGGAGGGAGAAAACTATCTATCTATCTATATATATATATAGATATCCACTAGACTAATCCACAAAGTCAACAGAATGAAGAAGAAAGAATAGGTAAGATGACCAGAAATTCACAGGAGGCAAAATCCAAAGTAGGAGCTAATAAAAAACAAAAAAAGGGGGAAAAAATCTCCAAGAGATCAAATGTCTCTGAACACACACACACACACACACACCCCCACACAGTTTAGGTCCAAACAAATAGAACTAGAAGTCTGAAGCAAGGAAGCAAATTGGACTTCACAGGTATCATTTAGATTTAGTGGGATGAGAGCTATAGAATACTGAATAGGTACCTCCAATTGTTTTCTTAAAGATATGTTTGAGGTAGCATTGGAACTAAAGGAAATTAATAGGGAAGAAAACAGAGGTCATTTTTTCATTATAGTACAGGTCACCTGGATAGAAAGAAGAGAAATGAGGATTTCAGGAACAAATTATGTGCTACTACATTTGGCAAACAGAAATGGCATTAGGGTTGAAGAACTTAAAATCATGCAGTTAAGTGCTAAAGTCCTCTGCTAAAAACAAAGTTAAAAACAATCCTTGACTTACTCTAATAAGTGTGTCCTCCAAAAAGTGAAGGAACCAAAAAAGAAAAATTTTCTTCTGGACTATTAGGGAGAAACTGGTTGCTGGGGTGGAAATGATGGAAACCTTGGAGGAAATTAATCATTTCTACTAGGATCTAGGAAAACTTAACATGCACCCTAAATTTGGGGAAATCAGATTTCAAAGAGGTGAGAGAAATAACAGGTATCTTGATAAGTTAAAATTCTTCGGATGTCAGCCCAGGAAGCTTACTTATGAATGAAATCCTGAACACACAGATGAGGAAGAAAAACAGGAGTTGTCTGAAGGAAGCAACGTAATGAAAGAATCACTCTCTATCAGGTTAGGTCTTTACCTAAAAAAGCAAGGAAGCTATCCCTAAGTCCAAAAACCTAATGTGAAATTCTTTGTTGCCTCAGGTCAGGAAGATGGAGTTTTTTGATTATCAAAAGGCCCTCCCCAGAATGTGATGCTCTTTAGTTTTGGCAGATGGGTTCATGAGTCACTAAACTCTGCTCCACTAACCAGATACACTATCACATGGGGATGAGGGTCTGCATTTTACACGAGCTAAATGTAAAATGGCAAAGACTATACAATGGCAAAGAGAACCTCTTACTGTACAGACCCATAAGGACACTAGTTTTAAAAAAGGTTTTTTTTTTTAAAGTTGTATTGAGAGGATGGTTAAAGACAAGACAGAACCACTCCTCAGGGAAGATGTCAATGAGGCAGAGCTGCTCAAATTTTACTGTGCTTCTGCTTTCTCTGCTATGAAGAACAGCTTTTGAACTAGAAAAAGGAGAACAAGAATGGCTAATAGAGGAGATAAGCAGACATTTAAAAGCACTAGGCAAATGAACTGCACCCGAGGGCAGTCAACACTATTAAGCTACTCAAGGTTAGTGATATCTGAAAGACTGAACAAAATCGAACAAAACAAGACTAAGGAAGGAAAATATAATCTATAGGACCATTGAGCTTGGCTTTGATTCTTGGCAAAATTCTAATTTCTATTTATTAAAGAAAATATTAGCAAACATTTAGAAAAGGAATGAGTGACAGAATGCCTTCATACAACAGGCTAGTCTTACTGCCCTTTGGCAGTAATTGAAAGATTTGGCCAAAAATTTGGCAGAAAATTGAAAGATCAGGTAAATGGCAATGTTAGTTTACCTGGATTTTAGTAGTATCTGGTAAAAGATATGATAGCTCATACTAATCTTTAGTAAAGAAATGGATACCACATGTTCATTTGTTGGTTAGGCATTGATAGATATCCAGTGTTATGACTGAGGGACTTGTCATTTGCTCTATATTAGTTAACATTTTGATTAATAACTTCTATTAAAGGTATTTTCAGATGACACAAAGCTGGAAGTGATAACTTATCATTTGTGAATGATAAAATCAGGCTCCAAAAAAATCTAGATGAGCTAAAATGTTGAGTTGAATCTGATAAAATGAAATCTAAAAAAATTAACGTGAAATTTTACACTTGAATTAAAAAAAAGTAACTTCACAAGTATAAGATGGAGAAAGCATGATTAAACTGTCTAAAAACAAATCTTGTTTAGTGACCTGCAAGTTTAATAGGAATCAAACTCTGACAGAAATCCTACTTTGTTATAGGAAGTCCTTCCCAATTCCTCTTATCCTCTTAGCCCAACTCCTCTTCCATAATTAATGACTATAAGTTTCCTGAAGGCAGGGACTATCTTTTTTGCCTTTTCTCTTAATTCCAGAGCTTAGCACAGTGTCTGGCACATAGTAGGCATTTAATGATGAATTGACAGGCTCAGTATAATCTTGGACTGCACTGAGAGATGTGGCTCAGAAAAAAAATAGCCTCAATGTAGTTTTCCCTAACCAGACAACAACTGAAGTGCAGTATTCAGTTCTGAATGCAAGAATTTAGAAAAGACTTCATGAGTTGGAGGGTAACTAGAATGGTGAAGGGCTTCGTGACAGATGAAGACCAACTGAAAAAAAATGGGAATGTTTAGACTAGAGAAAATTCAAAGGCAAAGGATGAGAACTATCATATGAAGGAAAAAATATTACCCTTGGACCAAAAGGATACAAGTAGGAGCAATAAGTAGAAGTTGCAAAGAGCAAATGTAAACTTGAAGTTAGGAAAATTGTTTTGCAATTAGAGTCACCCTAAAGTGGAATGCCTTTTGGGGAAGGCCTCATTAGAAGTCTTTAAGGTAAAGTTGGATGTCAACTTCTTGCCTACGTGGTAATGATTCTTTTTTGGATATAAGTTAAAGAAATCTAAAAGGTCCCTTCCATCTCTGAAATTCTATGCTCCTATAGATCCATTGAAGTATTAGAAAATAAGAGAAAAGAAATTAATATTGAATCAATAGGAAAGAAATAGTTGAAAAACTGATTCATTTTAAAAGTTCTAAGCTCTAATTTCCAAACTTTGATTAAATTCTTTTTTCTAGTGTTAATAATCAGTGAAGTTCTATGAACAAATCAGAATGTTACTTATGATTCTAAAATTTTTGAATTCAAAATTTATTTCTATACTTGCCTTATTAAGTGTTCAGCAAGTTCTGTAACAAATTCTTCAGGGCCATCCTGTATGTGCTTCTTTAAAACTTCTTCAATTTCTTCCAATGACATGAATGTGATTTCAGACTTTTTCCTACCTATGACAAACATTAAGTTTTTTAAAAATAATAAACCCAGTAACACATGAAAATTCATTTTATCTGTCCAGAACAAGGACAGCAATACAAAGTCTTAAGTCAACAAAATTTACTGAAAGTCACTGATGAAAAGGAATAGGTATTAAAAATCATTTGACTGACCCTGGGACTTCAGGTCAAGATGGCAGAGAGAAGCCAGGCACTGTGCTAAGGGCTCCTAGTTTCCCCTCAGAAATAATATGAAAGAAACTTCTTAACAGAAATCCAATCAACAAAACTCATAAAGAGAAGCTAGGATCAGAATACCTACAAAAGGTCTGTCTCTGGGATCCTGGGTGAGCCAGGGCTGAGAACAGATAGCCAATGGGGGTGGGGTGAGAGCCTGAGACCCAGACTAACCTCAGATCTGCGGAAGAAATTTTGACTGTGGGAGCAGAGGTCTGGGGAGCCCCAGTAGGGCTGCAGGGTGACGTTCTAACAGAGAGTTACAGAGTACAGCAGGACATTGATCTGCTCTGCTCAGCTCAGGGCCATGAGCTCCATACTTTCAGCAGAGTCCTCTTCCCAGAACAAACAAAGTAACAACCTCCCCTCCCCTCTCCCCCCAGGTTCAGGTGTGGGCAGCAGAGTTCCTTCAGCTGAATAAGGAGTTTAGCATTCTGGGCCCAGGGCCCAGCCTGTACTGTTCAAGAATAACTGAGACCCTGCTGCTCCCCCCCAACTCCAGGCCTAGGGAGAGGGCCTCAAATCAAGATCACACACACTGAAGAAAAAGCAACCAGCACTCCCTACTGGTAGGCCCACTTGAAATTACTAAACCCAGTAAGCCAAGTCTCTAGGGACCTCAATACCAAATCTCTGTGAGCCAGCCCCTCCCCCAACACAAGACTTTAGGAAAAAGAAGAAAGGCCAGTGGTATGAGGTGGATCATTGAAAGCTACTCTGAAGAAACAGATCCTAATCTAGAGAGAACTAGAAATTCTGGGGAGAATATGAATTAGTCTCCAGTCCAGAAAGACTTCCTAGAAAAAATCAGGAAGGAGTTCAAAAATCAATTGGAAAAATTGGGAAAAAGAAACACAAGAGAAAAATAACACCTTGCAAGAGAAAATTAACATTTCACAACAAGAAAACAAAACCTTGGAAAATACAATTGGAAAATACAAAAAGAAAATAATTTGCTCAAATCCTCAATTGGACAAATGCAAAAAAAAAATATTTCTCCAAAAACCTCAATTGGGCAAATGGAAATCTGCTTCAAAAATAGAACTGACCAATTGGAAAAGGAGTTGTGAAAGGTAAATGAAGAAATTTCTTCTCTTAAAAAAGAATGGAATCTGTGGAAACTAATGACTTCATGAGACAACAAGAATCTGTTAAACAAAACCAAAAAATAAAAAAATAGAAGGAAATGTAAAATACTTCACTGGCAAAACCAATGACCTTGAGAATAGTACCAGAGAAACAATTTAAGAATCGTTGGGCTTCCTGAAAACACTGAAGAGGAAAAAAACCCTGGATTTTGTGGTGGAAAATTGCCCTGATGTCATGGAACCAGAGGGCAAGATAGTTATTGAAAGAATACATTGATCCCCTCTGGAAAGGGATTCCAAAATGAAAACAAACAAGGAATATTGGGGCCAAATTCCAGAATTATCAGATAAAAGAGAAAATCCTGCAAGCAGTCAGAAAGAAACAATTTAGATACCAAGGAGCCACAGTAAAGATTACACAGGACCTGGCAGCATCAACATTAAGAGATCAAAGGGTCTGGAATGAGATATTCTGAAGAGCAAGGGAATTTGGAATATAGCCAAGAATTCACTATCTGGCAAAAGTGAGCCTTCTCTTCCAAGGGGAAAAGATGGATATTTAATAAAATAGGAGACTTCCAACTCTTCCCAATGAAGAGACCAGAGTTAAATAGAAAATTTGGGCATCAAACAGGAGACCCAAGAGACACATGAAAAGGTTAAAAAAAAAGGGTAAAGAAAAAAACTGCTATCCAATAAGATAAAATTGGCTATATCCCCACCTGGGATAAAGATTCTCATAACTCTTGAGCAATGTAACTCCATTAAAGAGAATATACTTAGCCAAGAACTAGAAAGAGAAATTCCATTCAAAATAACTTCAGGCAATATAAAATACTTGGGAGTCTACCTGCCAAGGGAGACTCAGAAACTCTATTAAAATAACTACAAAACATTTCTATCACAAAGAAAAATAGATTTTAATACACTGCGCAAATATCAACTACTCATAGATAGGCCAAACTAATATAATAAAAATGACAATTCTACCTAAATTAAACTACTTATTTAGTGCCCTACCAATCAAAATTCCAAAACAAATTACTTTAAGTTAGAAAAAAATTACAAGTAAATTCATATGGAGAATAAAAAGTCAAGAATTTCCAGGGATTTAATGAAAAAAAGTGCAAAAGAAGGTGGCTTAGCCCTAACAGATCTAAAATTATATTATAAAGAATCACTCATCAAAACTATCTGGTATTAGCTAAGAAACAGAGTGGTGGATCAATGGAATGGACTAGGTGCAAAAGAAACAGCAGGAAATGATTATAGTAATCTGCTGTTTGATAAACCCAGAGTCCAACTTCTGAAATAAAAACTCTCTCCAATAAAAGCTATTGGGAAAATTGGAAGTTAGTATGGCAGAAACTTGGATTAAACCAATACCTTACACCCTATACCAAGATAAGATCAAAATGGCTATAGGATTTAGACATAAAAGACAATATTATAAGCAAACTAGGAGATCAAGGAATAGTTTACTTGTCAGATCTATGGAAAAGGAAGAGATGGAGAACATCAATAAAGACAAACAAGATAATTTTGATTACAATAAATTAAAAAAATTTTGCACAAACAAAACCACTATAACCAAGATCAAAAAAAATGTAGTAAATTGGGAAACAATTTTTACAACTACTATTTCTGACAAAGGACTCATTTCTAAAATATATAGAGAACTGAGTCAAATTTATAAAAAAAACAAGACATTCCCCAAATGACAAATGGTCAAAGGCTAGGCAGAGGCAATTTACAGATGAGGAAATCAAAGCGATCCATAGTCATATAAAAAAATTGCTCGAAATCATTACTTATTAGGGAAATGAAAGTTAAAGCATCTCTGAGGTACTACCTCAGACCTCTCAGACTGACCAGTATGACCAGAAAGGACAATGATCTATGTTGGAAATGCACTGTTGGTATAAATGTGAACTCATCCAACCTTTCTGGAGAGCAATTTGGAATTATGCCCAAAGAGCAATAAAAATATGTATACCCTTTGATACAGCAATACCACTACTGGGTATATACCCCGAGGAGATCATGAAAGAGGGTAAAAACATCACTTGTACAAAAATATTCATAGCAGCTCTGGTTGTGGTGGCAAAGAATTAGAAATTAAGTGAAAGTCCTTCAATTGGGGAAACCAGGAGGGATGGGAATTCAGAGAAGTCTGGAGGGATTTGTATGAGGGGATGCTGAGTGAGATGAGTAGAACCAGAAGAACACAGTACACCATAACAGCAATATGGAGTTGATGATCAATCTTAATGGATTGCTCATTTCATAAGTGCAACTATCAGGGACAATTTTGGGGCAACTGCAATGGAGAATAACATCTGTAACCAGAGAAAGAATTGTGGAGTTTGAACAAAGACCAAAGACTGTTACCTTTAATTTAAAAAAAAGTGTTATCTTATTATATAATTTTTGCTACCTCTTATATTTTATTTTATTTTTCCTTAAGGATATGATTTCTCTCTCATCACATTCAACCTAGATCAATGCATACCATGGAAACAATGTAAAGACTAACAGACTGCCTTCTGTGTGGGGTGGGGGAGGGAAGAGATTAGTGCAAAAATTGCAAAATTCAAATATAAATAAATAAAATTTTCTAAAAATCATTTTATTAACTCTCCTAAAAAGTTTCCTCTACAAATTAGTGACAAGACTGCCATCAAGGTGGAGGAAATAGCATGCTTATGATTTTCTAACTAGATATGAAAGTGGCACATTATACATTTATTCTATCTAGTCATGAAATTTCTAAGTGTTTTGAATAATTGGGGTTGGGGGGGTGAAAGATTCTAATATTTTCTATATTTTATGGTCTTAGAAAATACCCTCAAATGCTGAGAGATTATGTGATTTGATCAGATTCCTGCAGTTCACTATGTAGGAGAGGTAGCCCTTAATCTAAAGTCATCCTAATTCTTAATCAGGTATTTATCCAATATATTACTTTAACTCTCATTACTTAGAAATAAAAATAAATGCATAGAATTAGAGTAATTTAACGCAATAATGAAACTTTTAATCTGCAATAATAACTAGCATTTACATTGTAGCTATCAGCATGCCCCTTTTAAAAAGTTGAAATTACAGCATATTTTGATGTGTAAAACCCTTCACATTTTACTAAAAATGTGGGTGTTAGAAATATATAATCTTTAAAGTCTTTTCTAAATTTTTATATTCTGCTTTTTTTTCTCTCATATAATGCCTGTCATGATGTTGAAACTTACTGAATACATAACTATTTTAAGGTACTCAAGAATAGAAAGGCAGGATAGCATAGTTGCTTAAATAAGCTGACTATCTCTGACATTACTAGCTATGTGCCCTTGGGCTAGTACTCAACAGTGACAGAGAAATTTTTCTCATTAGGCAGTTTGTTATAAATGAAATCATAGGTCCAGGTCCTTGCCAGTAATGATTAATTTTTACTTCATTAAATAGCATTATTATATTTGACTCTATGTTAAGAAGTTGAAAATGGACTCCCTCAATCTTTTCTATCCTATTTCTCTTGACACATAAGGCTAAGTCACATCAATATAACTTTGCCTGGTTTCCTTTCTTCTTTAATTTAAACACACCCTACTATCTAAGGCCTTTTCTGATGTGCCCTGCTGCTAGTGTCTCCTCCACCCTCCAGATTATCTTGTAAATGTTCTCTTTCCTGTACAAAATAAAGCTCTTGTGAGGACAGGGTCTGTTTCATTTTAGGCTTTGTATCTTGGGCATAGTGGGACACATTAATTAACGCTTACTGATAAATTTAGGATATATTCCCCTTTGCCTTAATATTTCCATTTTCCCTAAAACATAAATCTAAATAAGGGCTCAATATTGTTGACTAGTGGAGAGGGACATATCAATTTTTATGAATGCCAGTTTCATACCATTTACTAAAATTCTAAATTTTTGTTGGTGAAATAGGTATTTTTATTTACTCCAATAAGAAAAAAAACATCCAGTACTCCAAAGCAACTATGGATAATAGCAGTGGTTGCTAAAAGCTACTGCAAATCCAAAGCAATATGGCCACTTGTGTATTCTTTATTGATTGTCAATAGTATTTCCTCAAGACTCATCAGTCTGATCAGTCTACTTCAGTGAAATCACACTTAAAATTTACCTGGAATTCAGTTGAAATTCAAATTACAATAATCAGTTATCTATTTTTTTCTTGAATTAAGGAAGTCACCAAGTTTTAGTATTTTCATTAACTTAATATTAAACTCAAAAGCAAAACATCCTTATTTAAAATTGAATTTCAAAAGATTCTTTTGTAGAGTTCAAAGCAAAGAACTAAGGAGTCCAAACGTAGCTCTAAAGTCCAAACCCCCTCTAATTGTCACATTTAGATACAGACTTAAGTACTACAATAAAAATTCTGAAGCATACTGTATTTCTCTTTTATGTTTTATAGGAACACAAATCTTAAAATTTTATAATTTCATAATAATTCGCTAGGCATAAACTCAAAGAAAAACCTACACATTAGAACATTTATAATTAAATAAAAATGCTACAAACCAGCGTTTGTTGACTGAGCTTCATCATCACTGTCATCGTCTTTCCTTCCTTTTTTCTTAGACTTTTTAATTTTGAATTCTCTGGCATTTCCACCACCACCTCCTCGAACACTTCCACTGCCCTCTGGTGGAAAATGACATTATTTAGTGCAGCTCATCCAAAGTACTTTACAGAAAAAGTGATAATATATTGTCACATGGATCAGGATTATGTCAGACAGAATCAAAAAATAACTGTTTTATTTGTTTATCTTCTTTGCCTTTTTTCAAATTGCTTGGGATTTTCTTTAAAAAAATTTATGAACACGTAACATCTCAACCAGAGGTGGGGATTTTGTTAGGATATATTTAAAAGGAAATATTACTTCTTATAAAAAAGTGATTTTAGTTCCCATCTCAAAAATAAAATAAATTTTATAAAAATATGAAACCAAGAAAATCTGAAAAACAACAGACTTGTGAAACAAGATTTCTCAGGTAGGCAGCAAATTCTATTTAATGTTTCCTATTTAATGTTAATGTAATGCTACAATATTTATTTTAAAAAGGTTTTAGAAAAAGTCTTTAAAAAAAAGCAACAACAACAAAATTTAGAGCACTTTCCTGGAATCCATTCCCAATAGGTAATTATAGTTAAAAAACAGTCATCTTTATTTGCCATGTTTATTTGACTTTTAAAATATCCAAGTTTACATAAAAATTAACTCTCTAGTTTCAAAGTTCTAAGTAGAATTCTAATAATTTTAATCATATTTAAGATACTACTACTACTTTATTTTCTCTCTTGACTTTCAAAATGAAAAAGAACTTTATCTTCCAGAAAAAGGACTTAATCCTCCAAAGCACAGTACTAAAAGGGATGTGATTTTAAATTTATTAATAACTGGACCCTTATTTAGGATGGCTTTCTTATCTGAAGCCTTTTTCAATTTGAGGGAATAGTCAGTTACATAAGACAGTACAAAGTACTGACATCAAAAAGAACCATACCCAAAGGATTCCTTTAACTATAGGATGGAAATATAATAGATTAGTTACACTGATACAGTGGGAGGAATATTTACTAGGTTCAATTTGCAACAGGATCATCACTTTAAAATAGAACAGAAAAAAAGGTAAGATTTTTGAATAATATGATGCTTTACTACTATGAGTAGTATATCCTTGGTACAATTTTGCCAAAGTAACAGAGAGAGATTTCAAAGTACAGTGATGTTTGGCATAAAAAAAGAGAGAAATATAAACTGGATAGCAAAACCTGAAGTCATATGCAAAAGAACATAAAAAAATTTTTTTACATGTCCAGGGCCAAATGCCACAACTGTGAATGTCATGCATACTTGATTGTTCTAACTTGAGGGTACATCTAAAGGTTTTGAATATTTTACTTTTAATTATTAAGAAAACAATTACAGGTCTGTTATTTTCCAATATAATTAGTAGCATTATCAACAGAAGATAATTCCCACAAATTCTAAAGCAAAAATGTCTTTTAAAAGAGGCCTGGTCTATCTTATTGGGAAACCACTTGACTTTCAAGTGGTGCTTTAAAATTAATAGAAGGCATTTACATATTAGCATTAAAAATTTAACTCATCTTTTGGACAAATTTATCAATTCAAACTCTTGATTAACAAGCAGTCAATTTTCCTAGAAACATAAGTTCTTAATTCTTAATCAAAGTGCCTCAGTTTCCATACTAACATGACCCTAGTATTTTCTGATCAAAAGATGGAGATTTGAACACGCATCAATAAGTCAAACTGGTGAATGATGGTAAACAAAAGTAAAATTTAACATAAATTTCCTAACTTGGTCAATATTATGTGCAAGTTCAACTTTTACAAAGTATATTTTATAAAATCAAAATATTTGGATTAAAAACACCTTTCTCTGAGGTGTCAAAACTACTAATAACCTACCTGTTGCTTTTCTTCGTCGTTCATCTTTTTTATCCTTTTTACTTGAACTAACACTTTCCAAGTTAGGAAGCTGCTTCAAATCATCTTCAGTGATTAAATTAACAGGATTATTCTTCATTTCCTGAGGGGGAAAATGAGCTTACTTTCAGTACATCAATATTTGCTTACTCTGTATCACAAAACAAAATGCTTTTTGGTAATGTAATTATTTGTTAATCTGAGATCTATTTTCAAATAGGAAACTGATCTGCATTGCAGTTGTGATCTCACTTTCTTATCAAAATTCTTTGCTACTGGAAACCCCTACTATGGCTTCTAATGTACAATACCATTCTATCTTTGCCTGTGTCTCCTTTTTCCTTTCCTTTTTTTAAAATTTTTCCTGTGATCTTGGCTTCTATGCCAATAAGCTTGGCTTTTCTTGCCATCATCAGATAATATGAAAATCCTTCACTTCTGGGCAGTGAAACAACCAACTTATATTTTTGATGATTTCCTTAGAACCATTTTTGTGATTAATAGCTGTTAAGAGTATGTTAGAAAGAATAAATCCAAATTCCATAACAATTTTCCCCCTTAATTACTATTAAGATGGGCAAATTTTTTTCAAGGAATATGTATGTCATTCATTTGCTTCTTATTCTTTAGCCTTAACTGTTCTAAGGCTACACATCTGGAATATTAAGACAAACCAAGTAAATATATTCAATACCTGTTGTTTTCTATACTAGAAAAGTTAATGGTTATATTAAATATAAAGAATTATTATTTAAATACAACACCAATTAAAAAAAGATGAAGAAGCTTCGATTTTCTGGATAGAAGTACAATATTCCTCTTCTGAAGAAAACAAACTTTTAAGGTCCACATTCAATACTATAAAATTTTTATTAGCAGACATTACTCAGGCATCCTAATTAAAAGCAAACATTTCATAAAACTCTCTAAGTCTATTAGGTTATTGCAAGAATGTAAACCTGAAATGGCAAAGACAGTTTCATCTGGAAGTTCCCTATAGTAATGAAACTATAAATGCTATACTTACTTAATAAAACAGAACAGGATATTGTCACTTTGAAAAACACTGAGCAGTATTTCAATTATAATATTAATAATAATAAATGTATATAATATATTAAAGTGCTTTATGTATAGTTTATTAAAACCAGATGGAGTGCACATGTGTGATGTGTTTTAGACAACAATTCTGTGAGGCAGTATCTCATTTACCGATAAAGAACCTGAGGAACTGAGAAACTATGTTACTTGCCCAAGATTACAAGCTGCAGAGCAGGAGTAGGATGTGAAACCAGGTTTCTCCTTATTCCTAGTCCAACATTTTCCCCCAGTGATAATAACGATTGTTCTTCATTCTCAAAGAACATCATGACATTAGGGAGGTGATGCCATGACAAGCATATGGATTGGATTTGAGTTAGGAAATATTGTGCTAAATCACCAGTCTTACTTTCTCCTCCAGAGTCATCTGGATCCAGTGACTATATATGAATCAGAAATGGGAGATGGCTCTAGATAGGAGGCAATCAGAGTTAAGTGACTTGTCCAAGGTCAAACAGCTATTAAGTGTCCTCTTGACTCCATGGCTAGTATTCTATCCACTATGCCACCGAGCTACTCTTTCCCCCCATTATGTTCTTGATAATAACAAAACTATGTTAATCAATCAGTAAACATTTATAAAGTGCCAACTTTGTGTCATATAATGTACTTAAGCACAGGGACATAAAAAGAGGCAAGACAAGTCCCTAGCCTCAGGGAACTATTTTAAAAGACTCTTTGATGATTCTGTCTTTTCAATGTCTTCTTTCCCCACACTTAAATTCAATTAATAACATTTTACTACATAAAATATTTATAGGTACATAGATTACAGAGATATGTACATAGATTAAAGATATATGCTGCAAGAAATTATTTATCACATGGAAATTCTTATTCAAGTCCAAACTGCTTTAAATACATGGGATAACTTTTGCATATTTAAAATTTTAAAATCTGTATCTGTTCCTTGAGGGGAAACAGTTGAGAAGACAATGATTTTCTAAAAAGCCAAACACTGGAAGGCAGAGGATAGATACTCAGAGAGAAATAAATTGAGAGACAAAGCCTAAAGGAATAAACTAATAACAAAACAAAATAAACTAAATTTAAATATGTACTGATTATTTCCAGTTCTCTCTCTCTCTCTCTCTCTCTCTCTCTCTCTCTCAAAAAAAAAGAACAGAATCAAATATTTAAAGTATTTCAATGTTTGGTGTTCGACAAATATTGGCATACCTTTTCAGCTTTCTGGTGCATCAATTCACTGAACAACTCTATACAATTATTGATGAACTTTTCACTAACTACAACAGTATCATTAAAGACCACGGCTGATGGCTGTTTACTGAATGTTCTCATCACCTGCTGAAGCAACATTCCAGCATCTTCTACTGATAAAGAACTGGGCAGTAGTGGCTAAAAAGCAAACAAAACTAATGTTACATATAGAGAGAAAGATTTCCAATTCAAACATTTATTAAGTACTTTCTATATGGAAATTGATGCACTAGGTGCTGGGGTGGGGGGGGGGGAAGTGTCAAAAAAGCAAAAAGTCTCTGACCTCTAAGAAGCTTCCTAATTTTACCTAGGGTGATACAAAACAAAAAAGTAAACACAAAATAATTACACAAAAGAAAGGGTTCTACCAACTGGAGGGGTACAGAGTACAAACCAAGGAAGACTTTAAATTGGAGGTAGCACTAAGTATTAAAGGAAATTAGAGAATTCAGAAGAGCATACATTCTAGGTTTGTGAGATAAACTAACTACAGAAGCATAAACCTGGAGATGGTATGTGAGTTTGGGGAACAGTCAGCCAATTGGACCAGAAAATAAAGTTCATAAAGAGAAGTAATGTGAAGTAAGTCCAGATTGTGGAATGCTTTAAATAACTAATTTGTATTTTATCCTGGGAGGCATTGAAAGCTTTTGAGGAGAGGAGTTTGTTTCAAGAATCAGTGTAGCAATAATGTGGAAGATTAGTGAAAGAACAATTAGGCAGCTATTATAGTAGTCCAAGCAAAAAGTGATGGGGGTCTGAAAGAGAGACCTGGCACAGTGAGTGCTAAGGATGGAATGTAGGAGACATATTAAGTAATTATGTATAAGTAAAATCAATAAAGTTTGGCAAGAGATCAAATATGAGGGGAGAGAAAAGAACGGAGGATTATTTTGAAGTTAGGAAAATCTCCAAAACTAGAATTCAATATCAAAGGGGAAGAAAGGCAAAGGAGAAGGTTTTTTTAAGATGTTGATATAACATCCATATGGTATGTATATGGCAGGAGGTTACATATAGTTCAGAAGAGATAACATGTACATACATTCATGCATGAATATAAATGCAAGTGGATATAGATATGAATCTAGATATAGACTTCAGTAAGAGAAAGTAGAAAGAAAGGAGGTCTCAAGAAAAAGCTTTGGCGAACCATCTATACTTAACAAAGGGGAAAGGATGAAAATCATGATGCTGCCACAAAGGAGAGTGAAAAGTAACAGTGAGAATAGTAGGAGAATCAAAACAGGGTATCAGAAAAACCAGAAGAGGAAAAAAAATTGGGATTAGGATATGGTCAATAGTGTTGCAGGGGATAAAAAAGAATGAGGTCTTTCAAATGATTTTAACAGTATCTGTTGGCTACTGAAGAGAAAACAGATGGTAAGAGTGGGAAGTGAGAAAGTAGAGACAGTGAGAGAGCCAAGAGGGTGGAGAGAAAAAAGAGAAGGAAAAGCATGGGTGACTGACTAGGAGAATAGGTAAGGGAAGAAAAACTAGATTTCAAATCAATGAAGCAAAAGACTAGAACCAAGGATAAAATTTACCCAATATAATACTTAAAAAATTAAAAGATAGAAGACAAAACTGTTTCCTAGGGAAATTACAGTAATTTTTTTTTGGGGGGGGCACACAGGACAATGGGGTTAAGTGACTTGCCCAAGGTCACACAGCTAGGCAATTGTTAAATGTCTAAAGCTGGATTTGAAATCAGGCACTCCTGACTCCAGGGCCAGTTCTCTATCCATTGCACCACCTAGCCACCCCTACAGTGATCTTAATAGGGAAAAAAATCTCTCACAATTGCATTCTCACACGTATGCTTTTCTTTTTTGATTTTTTCTTTCTTTTGTTTGCATCATTAACTCCATCAGTAAACTCTGCTATATCAAATCAATCATCTCTTCCTATTGATGAGATTGGTAACTTGCTCATGACTTAGTTCTAAAAAGTTTCCTGGGAGATTAAAGAGGTTAAATGACCTGTCTTGATTATGTGAATTAAATTATAAAACATATAAAATGGTTACACCTTAAAGAGAATTATCAGACTGCCATCAAAGGTAAATAATAGAAAACATACCAAAATATCCACCCAGGAACCAGAACTGATGGCTTCCTCTACCGAAGCTTCAACCTGGTCTACAATTCCTTGACCAACACAAGCAGCTTTCAAAAACAAGAGCTGGGTAGTTTTGTATCTTTTCTTTATGTAGCTAACAGCATCTGGGATTCCAAGTCTGGATAAAGCATCAAATTCTAAATATCCATTACAAAAAATCGTATGAGTTATAGTTTCTTTAGATGCTCAGAACATTCAAACATATACTTTTCTTACTACTTCCAACATTTAAAACATGTCCTCTTCAATGATTTTAATGTGTGCACACTATAGTTTACTCATTCATTCATTCATTCAACAAGAAGTTATTAACAACTTATATGCTAGGAAGTGGTATGCAAACACAGAAATACAACTGTCCCCCATTTTAAAGAACTTTCTATCAAGTGTCTCAGATTCTGACATTTTTCAGTATCTTGATGCTGATGAATTAACTTATAAACTGTTTATATGCTATAGGTGGAACACAAAATAGGGAAATTTTCACCTATTATCCTATTATCCTATCCTAAAATTATCATCCTATTATCCTATTATCACCCAATATTAAAAGAGTAGAAGACTTTTTGAAAAAATACAGGTGATAGAATGAAAAAACATAAGGAGAAATTACAATTTTTCATCAGAAGAAGGAATATCTATACCACTAAGATGATGTAAATAAACTAGGAAAAATAGTTTAGAAAGAGCATTACAGTTAAGATTCAGAAAACTAAAATTCAAATTCAATATTTACTGATTCTGTGACATATAAATTAGTCCTCTTTATAGGTATTAACACAGTGATGTGTAAATTATTTTTTTCCCCCAAGACAATGGGGCTAAGTGACATGGTCAAGGTCATAAGGCTAGGTAATTATTAAGTGTCTGAAGCCAGATTTGAACTCAAGTACTCCTGATTCCAGGGTCAGTGCTCTATTTACTGCACCACCTAGCTGCTCTATGTGTAATTCATTTTTAGGAAACTTAAGTGCATTCTTTTTTTTTTAGTTTTTTGCAAGGCAAATGGGGTTAAGTGGCTTGCCCAAGGCCACCCAGCTAGAATTATTAAGTGTCTGAGACCAGATTTGAACCCAGGTACTTCTGACTCCAAGGCCGATGCTTTATCCACTACGCCACCTAGCCGCCCCTCTTAAGTGCATTCTTTAGAGTAACTTATTTTTTTTCATTAAAATTTTTTTTTGATATGTGCAAAACATGAAGATCAAATATTTATTCAATTAAAGCTTTGTGGCTTTAATCATTAACAATATCACTTCAGAGCTCAAAGAGAAAGATAAGAATTACAGAGAAGTAAATCAGACTTTTATAACTAAGGATAAATTCCAAATTAAGCAAAATAAATCTCACATTTTATTTCCTATTAAACTCAATTAAAATATTAGTGTTCATGTAAGTGTAATTAGTTTTTCAAAATAGTTCATTTGTCCCTAATGTATATTTATGTAACTTGAATTAGAACAAAATTGTACAATGAAAAAGTTGAAAAAACTTAGAAAATCCAATAATCTTCTGTGATGGCATTTAGTTCTCACAAAAATTATTTTACATAAATAAACCTGTTAAAATAACATAGTATGCAACAAACATCTCATTAAATAACTACCATGTACAAGAATAACAGGATCACAAAGATTCAGAGCTAGAAATAGTCCTAGATGAACTAGTTCACTCTTCTCATTTTACAGATGAGAAAACTGGAAGTTCAGAATGGCTAAATTTTACATAGAGGTCATGGCTACTAAGTAGCAAAGCTGGACTCGAAGCCATGGTCTCTGACTCCAAATCCATCATTCTTTTTCTATACAACAATGCTTCTCAAGTGCAATTCTAAAGTAAAGTTCATGGTTGTAGAATAAGAAACTAAAAAGGGATTTGTAATGTCCATAATGCAAAGTCAAAAACAAAACTAAGAATAGGTTGCCTGCTTTAAAATAGGCAACTTACTGTTAACCTAGGATCTGTGATCTTTTTAAAATATTCTATTGTCTATATTTCAATTTAAGTGGTTTGCTTTGTAATATGTATTTTAAAATATTATTCTCAGAAGAGGTCCATAGCACAAAAAAAAAAAGTTAAGAGCCTCCTAAATTGTTAGGATATATTTTTATTTTATTTGCAAGGCAAATGGGGTTAAGTGGCTTGCCCAAGGCCACACAGCTAGGTAATTATTAAGTGTCTGAGGCCGGATTTGAACCCAGGTACTCCTGACTCCAGGGCCGGTGCTCTATCCACTGTGCCACCTAGCATCCCCTTAGGATATATTTTAAAGCAAGATACAGAATTGTCATCAACTACCTAGCAAGTAGTAAAACTGAGATGGCTGTAATGTAGCAGGCATGTAATAAATATTTGTTGATTGAAACATGGTCAACTTTATTTGCTTTCTAAGACCAAGTAGACGTCACTTTTTTTAAATCATAATAATAGCTAAAAAATATATAGTCCCTGAAAACTTGTATAGCGCTTTACATGTGTTATTTGATCCTTACAACAATCTTGTAAGATGAAATCAAGAGATATTCTCTCTCAGTGAGTGGAAATGAATCAGGCCCTATTCTAAAAGACAACTATTGCAGCAAGCAATAGCAAGGTTTACTACCATCATTTTGAAGCACTTTATAATAATCAAAATAAATAATATAAAAAAAGGTAAAAGACTAGCAAACTGGGGTGGCTAGGTGCCACAGTGGATAGAGCACCACCCCTGGAGTCAGGAGTACCTGGGTTCAAATCCGGTCTCAGACACTTAATAATTACCTAGCTGTGTGGCCTTGGGCAAGACACTTAACCCATGGTTGCCTTGCAAAAAAAAACCTAAAAAAAAAAAGACTAGCAAATTTCTGGAACTAAAACAGCATACTGAAAACGACCTATTTATGAAAAATGGAATTGTATAAAAATGGAAAAAATGAGCTGTTTTCCAATGCTACCTTCAAAGAAAAAAAAAATAGGTATTTAGTTAGCAAAAAAAAAAAAACAAAAAAAACCCTATGCTGTGCATTTTAATCTTTAGATAAAGCACTATGGTAGTGATTGGATTAAGACCAAGATTAGAATGTGCATTTATTATGACTATTTTCTTTTAGGTTTTTTTTGCAAGGCAAAAAGGGTTAAGTGGCTTGCCCAAGGCCACAACAGCTAGGTAATTAAGTGTCTGAGACCGGATTTGAACCCAGGTACTCCTGACTCCAGGGCCGGTGCTTTATCCACTGCGCCACCTAGCCATCCCTATTATTGTGACTATTTTCATAAAAAGAGAGAAATAAAATGAAATCTATTCATTTAACAGCTTGGCTCATTTGTTGTTTATATAACTATTTGGAGCTTTTTTGAAATGTGTGATCAAATTTTAGAAAGAAATTAAAAAGTTGGAAGTTAGAAAAAGCCAAAAATCAAAAAGTAATTACCTAGATAGCCATTTTGCCTGAAAAAGGAATCCACCCAGTTGCTCTGAGTTCTTGAATATATATCAGGAACAAAAACAGCTTTATCTTGTCTTCCTCCAACTACTGCACCTTTTAAACGTCCACAATTAACAAGTTCTTCAAGCACAGCTTTGATGGAGAAAAAAGGACACAAAAAATCAAGATAGAATATGATAAAGTCAAATAATTCTAATGAACATATAATTCTTTGGTCATGCTTCTTGGAGTGAATGAATGAGTGAAAGCACCATTTAAAAATCCTCACTAGCAAAGAAAATTCTGAGAAATCAATGCTCCAAAAATACTTGTGATAGTTAAAAATGTTACTTCTTACTTACGCTATTTGAATCTATATTAAATTTCCTCAAATTATTAAAATGAATATTCTATAAATTATTTAATAATTTTTTTTGAAAAGTAGATAGTTGTATGACATCAAATTTATGCCTTTTTAGAATTATGAAGATTAATGTTCTGGAATTTAGAATGCTAAAAAATTTGCAAAATTCATACTAAATTAAGTTCTTTGCAATTAAATCATAAACATTTCAGGAGGTCTTATAACTGCTATTTTTCCAAATAAAATGATTATATATATATATATATATATATATATATATGTATGTATATACATATATATGAAATTTTCAAGCCATCTTGACTAATTTACATGATTCTAAAATCAATTCTAACCACTATTTCAGATTCTTTGCTATATATAAGTGCTATTGCACATTGAAGCTGAATTTTTAAATAGAATTTTCTCAAAGTGCAATAAAATCATTGCTTAAAACTTAAAAGTTTCAGAAAAAGTTATAAGTTTTTAATAAGAAATCTAACAGCTCGCAACATACAATTTAAACTTCAGGTGATCTTAAGCTTTATCATTTTGGATTCAATTAAAATATTCTGCTTTAAGATAATTTTAAAATTTTTTATCAAGAATATTGGTTAAAAACCCCAATACATCATAGACTCAAATTAAAGTCACCAGAATTATCAGTTCTAGGGCTTTGATTGTAGTTAACTATAGTATCATTTTGTCATTCAGATCCTATTTATTGATGAGGTTTCAGTTTACTTCACATTATTTCACATTTTAAATTTTGTTTTTAAATTGTATTAAAGAGATAAAAAAATCAAATACCAAGTGAAATAAAATTTCAACATTACAAAAATAAAATGAATGAAAATAAATCTCGGAATTCTTTTTCCTGTTGTAAATTTAAAATACAAATGGTCAATCAATTGGGTAAAAAAGATATTCAAATTCTCAAATGTATAGGGAAGATCATGTCTCTGCAACTCAGGACAGGTAGAAGTAAGCAAAATCTAAAACTACACAAAATTTATATTATGAAAAGTTTAATGATAAAATTTCTAAAGGCAAATACTATGTTGAAAACAAGATTTTTAAGTTTTCAGACTTTTGAATATAATTTGAGCTCTAAGAATATGATTTCATTTTTTTGTACCTTCAGAAATAACTTTAGTGCTGGAAAAATACATCTTAAAAACTTTTTTCTTTACTACACAATTATGTTGGCTAAAAAGCAAGAAAATCAATATTAAAATTCTAAATTTAACACAAAATCCATGAAGTAGTTATTTAACAAAAGAAACATAATTTGAACCAAACTTACTATAAAGCAGTTGCTCTTGAAATCCATAGCGGGAAATCAAAGAAATTACTGGAGTAGGCCTTAAGAAAGAGAGAGAGAGAAACTTAAAATCACTGATAAGTATTAATTAAAAAAATTAATATTTTTAAAGGAAATTTCAATAAATTTTCTAGTAAAAATGAAAATATAAAAACCATAAGTTAATTTACAACAAAAGTGACACTCAAAATTCTTTCCTGCAGAAGTATCCTTAATTAGAATTACCTATCAAGTCACAGGGCAAAAAAAAAAAAAAAAAGATCAATTATTCAATTATTCCTTTGTAGGATGTCTGGTTTTTCTGGTTACATTTTAGATGCTAAACTGTTTTAATTAAAAAAAGAAATATATTTTAGCTTCTCACATAGGCTTAGTCCTGGGTCCTCTTCTCCTTTTACTCTGTATTATCTCATGGGTTCAAGAACTCTCTCTGTATAGATGATTCCCAAACCTACATATCCAGTCCTAGACTCTCTCTTGAGGTATAGTCACAAATCACCAACTGCCTTTTTTGACCTTTTGAATACATATACCATAGTAAACCAGAATTCAGCATATTCAATTATAGGGCTCATAATCTTTCTGCCCAAACTCACTGCTCTTCCAAACTTCCCTTTCACTGTCAGGGACACCTCCATCCTAGTTACCTAGACTCCTTTTCTCACCCCCAAAATGAATGAACATTGAATAAGGAAGCATTTATAAGTGTTATTATCCCAAGTACTATACTGAGGGAGTAGACAAGACATAAAAACAAAGTCCAGTTGCAGAGCAGAAAAAGGCCCAGAATTCTTAAGGGTGGAATGGTGAACAAATGGTAAGTTTTGTATTCTCTATCTCAGAGGTGCTAAAACCCACTATTCACAGCTCACATTGAATTCACAACACTCCCAAGTATGGTCTGAATAAGATTAAAATATAATTTGAAAATATTTAACTAACAAAATTAAAAAATACAATAAAACATAGATGATGTTAATATATGACTACCTAAGTGAATATGAAGTTCACAAGCTGCATTTCAGCCCAATGTACATACTATAGCCCTATGCAGTTTAGTGGCTTCTACTTTTTTAAAAATTTATTTTTTCACATTACTACAATAGACTTACTGTAGAAGTAAATAATCTCCCCTTCCCTCATATAGATAAACCTCAAGAAAAACAAAGTGAGGGGGGGAAAAATGTGCCTCAGTCTATTTTCAGATAAAATTAACACTGTCTTTGGGATGGACTGTATTCCTTTTCATAGGTTCACCAGAGAAGTTGTTTCAATATTTTTTCCCATAGTTGCTATTGCTAGCTGTATTTCCCTCTATCCTATTCCTCCCCACCTGCATTTATTTTATTCTTTCCTTTCACCCTGTCCTTCACTACCCTCTCCTACAATCTTCCCTCTCTCTTCTTTCACCCAAACCCCACCTCCCCTCCCCCAATTCCTTTCCTTTTTCTTTTCTCTCATCCTTTCCTTTCCTCTTTCCTCTATGGTAAGATAGATTTCTATACCCTATAGAATGTGTGTTATTCCCTCTCTGAGCCACTTCTAATAAGACTGAAGGCTCACTCATTCCCCTTGCCTTCCCTCTTTCCACTCCATGGCAAAAGTTTTTTCCTCTTTTACGTGACATGTCTTAGTTCATTCTACCTCTCCTTTTCCTTTCTCCCAGTACATTCCATTCTACCCATTACATTCTTCTTTATATCTTCACATTCAGCTCCCTCCTGTTCTTGTCTGTATATGCTCCTAATTAATAAATGAGAAGGTTCATATGAGTATTATCAATATCATCTATGCAGGAATACATGCAGTTCAGCATCATTACGTCTCTCATAATTTGTCCTTCCAGTTCACCCTCTCTATGCTTCACCTGAGTCCTAAACATGAAGATCAAACATTCTGTTCATCTTTGGTCGTTTCAACAGGAAAGTCTGAGAAAGTTCCCTATTTCACTGAATATCCATCTTTTCTCCCCTTGAAAGAAGTTCAGTTTTGCTGGGTAGTTGATTCTCAGCTGTAATTCAAGTTCTTTTGCCTCCTGGAATGTCATATTCCAAGCCTTAGGAGTCCTTAATGAAGATAATGCTGAATCCTGTGTAATCTTGACCATAGCACCATGGTAATTGAATTGTTTCTTTCTGGCAGCCTAAAGTATTTTCTCCTTTACTTGGGAGTTCTGGAATCTGGCTGAAATATTCCTGGGAGATTTTTTTTGGGGGGGAAGATCTCTTTCAGGAGGTGATCAATGGATTCCTTCAATTTATATTTTACCCCCTGCTTCTGGGATATCAGGGAAATTTTCCTTGAGAATTTCTTGAAAAATTAAGTCTAATCTCTTTTCTTAGTCATGATTTTCAAGTAGCCCAATGATTTTTAAATTATCTCTCCTCGATCTGTTTTTGAGGTCAACTGTCCAATGAAATATTTCATTTTCTTCTAGTTTTTCATTCTTTTGGTCTTATTGTTTTTTGATTTCTCACAAAGTCATCAGCAGTTTCCTTTAGCTCCATTCTACATTTGAGGGAATTATTTTCTTCAGAGTTTTTGTATCTCCTTTTCTATCTGACCAATTCTGCTTTTTAAGACGGTCTTCTCAATAGCCTTTTGGACTGCTTTTTTCCATCTGACCCAAACTGATTTTTAAGATGTTATTTTCTCTCTCTCTCTTTTTGCAAGGCAATGGAGTTAAGTGGCTTGCCCAAGGCCACACAGCTAGGTAATTATTAAGTGTCTGAGGCCAGATTTGAACTTGGGTACTCCTGACTTCAGGGCCGGTGCTCTATCCACTGTGCTACCTAGCCTCCCCAAGATGTTATTGTCTTCAATATTTTTTTGGGTCTCCTTTACCATGGTTTTCATGATTTTCTGCATCACTCTCATTTCTCTTCCAAATTTTTCCTCTACCTCCCTTATCTGCTTTTCAGTCTTTTTTTGAGCTCCTCCATAGCCTGAGGCCAATTCATATTTTTCTTGGAGGATTTGGATACAGAAGTTTTGACTTTGTCATTTTCTGAGTGTGTATTTTGATCTTCCATGGGACCAAAGTAATTGTCTCTCATCAGATTCTTTTCTTCTGCTGTTTCCTAATTTCCCCAGCCTGAGACTTGATTTTCACTCTCTTTTTTTTTTTTAAAGGTGGGGTTCTGCTTCTAGAATGAAGGATGCACTTTTCCAAGCTTTTGAGGTTTTTTTGCAGCTGTTTGCAGGGACACCCCCCCCCCAGGACCTCAAATTCCTTCAAAATCTTATGAGAGGCTCTGACTTACTTCTGGCCTGTGCTCTGGTCTGGGGGTAAACACAAGCATTCTCCTTTGTCCTAGAGCTGTGAGGAGGGTTCCTGCTCCATTATGGATGGCAACCTGGATCTGAGTATGGTCAAAGCAACAGAGTCTCGCCCCAGGGACAGCAGAGAGACCTCTGCAATTTCCCCACAACCCCCTTACTGTCCATGGGCTGAGCTCTCTGAAGCAGTAGCTGGGTGGCTCCACAGGCCTGCTTCTGGTTCCTGTGACCAAGGCTGTGCTGAGGTCTGAGCTGGGCTGCATGTGCATTCTGGTGTAGCAGTTTTCCTACTGATCTTCCAAGTTGTCCTAGGAAATCCCTGAGTTGAAAGGTCTGGAAACTGCCACAGTTTCCTGCCATGAATAGTCCCAGGGACCCAGGTGCTCCTAGGGCTGTTCCTGGATGGCAGGAGCTAGTTTGCCTCAGTGGTCAGCAGGCCTTGCCTCAAATTTTTTCCAACCCTGGTGGAACAGAACCCCTCCCTTGGATCTTTCAAGTTGTCTTGAGTCAGAAAATTGTTTGATTCAGTCTTTCTATTTAGTGGCTTCTGTTTCTATTTGAGTTTGACATTATTATTTTATCTCATCCGAAGGAATAGGGCTGTTTATTTCCATCTCATTCAACACCGAAAGAAATCGAGCAAATCAGTCACCCTGCCATTCTGGGTGGGTGGTAGGACAGCCCAGATTAAGGAGGGAAGAAAGCAAAAGGACAGGACACTTTTGGGTAGGCCATCCCAGATGAAGCCAAAGCTTGTCATTTCTTCATTCACAACCAATCTTTTTCCACTTACAGTTGCAACTCTAGTTCTGGTTGTTATTACCTGGACTATATCAATGCCCTTTTAATTGGTCTTCCTGACTCAAGTTTCTTTCTATGCCAATCCATCCTTCACTCAGCTACCAAGATGATTTTACTAAAGTATAAATCTGATCACGTCAATCACCTGCTCAAAGAGCTAAAATGGCTCCTTCTTATTTTCAGGATCAAAAATAAATTTCTTTCCTTGCAATTTAGAGCTTTACTGCAATTTAGAGCTTTACATAAAAGGTTGCTACCTTTCTTATACTTGACTCTCCCTCACATAGTCTACAATTCAGTTAGAGACCAACTCTGTAATGCCAGACCAGAACACTCTTATTTCCCCTTTCCCTGCCTTTGCTCTGAACTATTCCCCTGTGCCCACCGGAATACTCTACTACCTCCTCTTCTCAACTTATTTTCCTGACTTCTGTCAGGACTTAGCTTAAATCTCACCTTTTGCAGGTCTTCCCCTGGTCTTCCCCAGCTTCTAATGCCTTCCCCTTTTTTCAACAGACCTTTAAACTGCTCTGTATGTATCTTGTTTGTGCTTACTTACATCTTGTCTTCTCCATTAGAATGTAAGCTCCTTAAGGTCAAGGAATACTTTTGGTTTTCTTTGTATACAGAGAACCAAACATAGTCCTGATCACATAGTAAGCCCATAATATAGAAATATATACTTGTTTACTAAGTTATTGGGGCAAATAGCGATGAAATTAATATCCTTTATAGCATGGCTGTCCAACCTTACTTTTAAAAACTTTTATTGAAACAAAGATAATATATTTTGATTTGTCATTTTAGTGAGAGCTCTGTGGTAGCTTGGCTTCTTTTACTAAAGTATTTTGTAACAGGGTGCATGTGGCCCACAGGCCGCACTTTGGACAGCCCTACTTTATAGCATTCTAGTATTGTGTCTTGAATTTGGCATAAGCTTAATAAATGTTTCTCAACTAAGTGAAAATTTAAGTAGAAAGATCTGAAGAACTAGGGGTGAGAGTGGAGGAGGTATGTTTATAAAACAAGAGATTAAATATTAGAATCATCACTTAATCACTCAATGTTCAAAAATAACAATAATAACTAAAAATCTTCAAAGTGATTTTGCCAAAATGGAAATAAATCATGAAATAATACAATTTTATTTTTATAAAAATACACAAGTTCTGACTCATTATAATAATCCCCACTATGGGCACTAAGTTACGTATGTAGAAGTAAGATGACTGATTTTTGGAAATTTGAAATTTTACAAAAAAAATAATTTTAAGGTGTCAGAGACTGGAACATTTAGCTTCAGTGAATGCCACTTTATACCACCTCCACAGCATGAAACTGAAGCTTGACAAAATAAATAAAAAGGACTGTGTAATCCCATGACTACAAAGAAAGCTCAGCTGATTTAAGATGTGAGGGATCACATCTATTCTATATAAACATGGAGATACTTTTTATTGGGCCCTTCTTACCGGGTAATGGCACTAAAAAGACCACGTATGCGTGCCTTATGTCGAGCCACAAATGCCTCAGTAAAAATCACTCCCCTATTGTCCAGGTCTATTTGTCCATTGATGATTTTACCCAGACGCTGGGACAGTGCCTAAATATCAACACAACATAAAATGACAATAAATGCAAGGTTAGGTTATAATTAATTATAGACATAGATACACTAAAATCCAGAAATGTCATAAATGAGTAAGCTGAAGGAAACCAATGATTAAGAGAATGAATACTTAGTGATCAATGACAGTACTATGATAAGAATTATACTAAAATATCCACATCTGATTTTCAGGCTAGAGGTTTATTTTTTTTTTTATGGTTGACTTTCAATAAATCAAAAACATATATTTTTCCTTCATGTGACTAATTGTTTTTAGTAAGAAAGTAAAGTGATATAATATCAATACACCACCTTTACACAAAGATAAAAATACCCTATTTTTAAAGTAAAATGCCTCCTCTGTGTATTACTTGTTATTTATTTATTTTTTTTTAGATTTTTCAAGGCAATGGGGTTAAGTGGCTTGTCCAAGGCCACACAACTAGGTAATTATTAAGTGTCTGAAGTCGGATTTGAACCCAGGTACTCCTGACTCCAAGGCCGGTGCTCTATCCACTGCGCCACCTAGCTGCCCCTGTACTACTTGTTATTCAAAATATATTTTTATTATTGTGTTTGTTAGAAATACTAACAGATGCTCAAATAATAATGTGAATAAAACTTTACTCTTTCAGTTATTGAGCTGAGAGTCAGTAGATAAGGACAAAAAGTTAAAAATAAAATTATAGCCTACATTGGAAAATATTTGAAATACCACAAATTTCAAATTAAGAACACTAATGTAGTTTTTATGAAATTCTTAATAAGTTATTAAAAGTATTAAATTAACTGTATCCACTTTACTGTAATGAAACATTCAGTCTTTAGTCATTAAATTTTAAAGTTTCCTTATGTTTTAATCCATTTATACTACCACCAATATACTAAAAATTGACATTTTTAAAAAAGTTTCCCTTCTCCCCATTCAATTAGTAATTTACACATGATAAGACAGTTTATGGTATCTATTAATTGGTAAATGGTTGAAAAAATGGTATTTGAATTTATTGCAAATGAAATATTGCACTAAAAATGATAAATGTAATATAAGGAAATCAAAGAAACATGGAAAGATTTGTGTGAATTGCTGAAGAATGAGTGAAATAAGAAGGAACAAGACAGCAACATACATAATGAATACAATACTTTAGACACAAAGATCAATAAGAAAAAGTTGAAGAGTAATAATGGAAAAAAATGGAGATGATAAGAAGAAAGAACAAAACATACCTCCTACCTTACAGTAGAGAGGTGGGAAGCTACAAGGACAAAAATACAGTATTGGCTGACAAGGAATCTGAATCAGATGATTTTAATTAATTACTTTCATTGTCACAAGAGAGGATTCAATGGGGAAAGCTGTGAAAGACAAAAGATATAGTTTTTTTTTTAAGAAAAGAAAAGACAATTTGTATTAATAAGGAAATTACCTGTGTCAAAAAGTTTCCTGGAAGATCATAGGTTTTACAAAGTTCTGATATGGGCACTTGACCTGTTTCCTGTAGTTTGTCATTTACTTCTTCAGCTAAGTGATCCAAATAGTTCCTGAAAGTAAAATGAATGATCAAATTGATTCTTGTATTTACTTATGTTTTCAGGCAAAAGTATTATTGACTAAAGGTATACATAGATTTCCCAAACATCATATTGTAAAACAGTTATTTTGGAAAGCACAAATTGCTGCCAATAATCTAAAAAAGTATTGCCATTATTCTTTCTCCTACCTTGCTAAACATAAAGATATTCAAACAAGTCTTAGGCTATTTTGGTAGGGACAGACAGATGGGATAAATGTTTAAATATTTTAGGATTAGTAAATAATTCCCATTTCTCTCAAAGTCAGATAAAACTGCATCACAATTGGAATCAAGGACTACTGAAGAAAATCATGTTTTCCATTTCTTTGGTTAACAGCAAGAAAATTCAAGGGCTATAAATTGTCACAGTGGAGGATTTATATCATTAAATATTTAATTTTAAAACGCCAATATGCAGAGAATTATCAACATTTTAAAATAAGATACTCAAGTCCAATACTGTTACATATACCAATCTGAATGCAAATCATGATCACAGATGTAAAACTGGAAAAAAATTAAACCAAACCCTTCATTTTACAGATGAGAATACTGAAACCCAGGGAGGTTTAAGTGACTTGCCGAAGTCTCACAGATAGCAACAGCAGAGATGGGATTTTATGTCACCAAACAAGAATGGTATTAGGTACCAAATGCCAAAGCAGCCACAAATAATCAACAAATTTAAGTGGAAATTCTTTCACAAAAACAACATACTGCTCTGAATGTTGTACTTACTCATCTATTAGTTGTCCTAAAACTACTTGAACATTTTTCTCTGACTTAATAATGTCACTTATTCTGTTTTCAATATGAGTCAGATCCACATTAATTACCTGGAAAACATACAAATATTTCATTATTATTAAATTTGCATTATTTCTTGGGTTCTACAATGCATGCTAAAATGTAGTATATATATGAACTTATATATTTAGATTTTTTACTTTTTGACCTCAGATTTCTAATTTGAAATAATATTTCTTTATAAGCCAGAACTGAATCAGAAGTTTATCACATAATCTTATGTTCCAACTGCTAGGAAAAAAAAGCAAAACTTTTATTTCTAAATAAAGAGTACAGTATGAATAAGCACTCCCCAAATGAAACTGAAAACTATTGTTCTCTTCATATCTTGGCTTCTCATTTACTTTGTCTTATAGTCAACCATAATATGGGGATAGTACCAAAATAATTTGGAGATTTACTGAATTTGATGAGTGACTTAATCTTTCGTATAGTTCTCTATCCTACTTTGGTCATCTTTCTTCTATTAATGAATACAATTTAATTTTTCTAAATGGTACAAAATACTAAACTCATATTTTGTGATCTAGCTGAAAAAACACTATTGGGGATTTGAAAAAATTCTCAGGTCTGAAATTTTATGTTTACAAAACTTCTCTGAGCTTCATGCCAATTTCCCCATATGTTAAGTAAAAAATGGTAATATGACCAGAAATTGTGTGAAATCCCTTAAAAAAAAAAAGATTTATAAAACAAATACTGACTTATTTTAGAAAAACAAGATAGTGTTTAATAGCATTTTTCCATCAAATATAAAGACTTTCATACCATGCTCACCAAATCATTTTCAACATGTTTTAAAAACAAATCTCATATCTACAATTGTGCATTAACTATCTAACTTTCATGTAGACAGAAATGAAATTGTTAACTTTGCAGAAGTAATTATATAAAAATTAAAGTATCACAAAAATGAGGTAAAATATGATTAAAAATATGAGGGAAAATGTTCATAAAGAAAGGGAAACTAAATTTGCAGACTAGTCACATTAAATATAATTTGCATAGCTTTTACTTAAATATATTATGTAAAAGTATTTTCCTCTTGTTATCACATACCAAATTTTTTAAAATTAAGATAATGGCACCTATATTATTTAGAATTGTCAAAATCAAGTTATGTTAGAAATTTTTAAGTTACCTGCTGTAGATCAACAATGTTTACTCGACCTTTAAAAAAAGCACAAAGTTTAAATGTCACTTTTAAATTCATGTTCTAAAATACTAGAAAAAAATTGGTAGTAATAGAGGCAGAATCAATAATTATCTATTTTGACAGCTAATCAAATATCACAATAAATCCTCTTTCTTAAGGCATAAGCAAAAAATTCAATAAATATATGCACATATATTTTTTATATTTGCACATGTTTATTATCTGTCCCAATTTTTATAATCATATTTATTCCCCAATATATTTCTCCCACACAACTTCCCACAGTAAGTCATCCCTTGCAACATATTTCAAAAAAGGGGAAGAAAACTAATTCAGCAAAACCAACTAACAATTATTTCTAACACTATGAAATATTCTATATCCATAGTCCCACTCCACTTGAAAGGAAGTCAGGGAGATAAACAATAAAAATTTTTTATGTATCAAATGGCATATCTGTTATCCTAAGAAAGAATTGTGGAGTTTACACAAAGACCAAAGACTATTACCTTTAATTTTTTAAAAAAGGTATCTTATGCAATTTTTCTCTTATATTTTATTTTTTTCCTTAAGGATATGATATCTCTCTCTCAACATATTCAATTTTGATCAATGTACAGCATGGAAACAATGTAAATATTATCAAGCTACCTTCTGTGGGTGGTAGGGAGAGGGAAATGAGATTGGGGGAAAAATTCTAAAAATTCAAAAAACAATAAAATAATTGTAATTTATCAAAAAAAAAAGGATCAAATGGTATATACTAGGTCACTAAGAAAGGTAGTACATTCTAACTTCTCAAAATATTCCTAGACAGTTGGTGGTAACAAATCAAGAAAATATTCAAAGTTTAGATCAGAAAAATCATAGAATTTCAGAGCTGCGAGGGACTTCAAAAGCTATTTAATCCAACTCTTTCCTTAAAAAAAAAGATAATGTGTAACAATATCCTTTTCTTTTTTTTTGGCAAGACAGTGGGAAGGGTCATACAGCTAAGTAATTATCAAGTGTCTGAAGCTGAATTTGAAACACGGTCCTCCTCATACCAGAGCTGGCGCTCCATCCACTGTGCCACCTAGCTGCCTCAACAATATCCCTTGCAAACCATCATCTACCCTTTGAAGATCACCAAAGGAGAACCCATCACAGATTATAAAGCAATACCCACCCCTCCCCCTTTGGAGAGAGCTCCATTCACTGGATAATGTGTTTTGCCTGGAATTGGAAGATCTGAATTGAAATGTGGTTTCATGACTCTAGACAAGTCACTTTAGCTCTGTTTCTCTCATTTCAACAGCATCTATCTCCAGGGGTTGTTGTGATGATCAAATAAGAATATTTGTAACGTGGCATGCAGTAAGTGCTATCATTATTATTATTCCATAGAACCAAAACGTTCCTCCTCTTTGAAAATTCTCTCCCTCCTAGTTCTGTCCCCTTGGGGGCCATGAACAAGAAGTCTCAGTCTTTCACAAGACAGACATTCATGTGAAGTTGACTCTCATGTTCTGTCCTGGTTTTCTCTTCCTTTCCCAGCTCCTCCAAACAATTTTTCACATGGTCTAATTTCAAAGCCCTCCTTCTGGACTTTCTCCTTCCTAATATGTGGCATTCAGAACTGGACACAATACTCCTGGATAGGATCTGCCCAACATAGAGAGCAGCAAGGCTAGTTTCCCATAGTCTCTGCTTTGCTTACTGTAATCTAAAAAATGGCAATACTATTCTGGACAGCTGACTTCAATTGAACTTTAACATCAATAACATTTTCGGATACTTTCAGATGAACTGCTATCTAGCCAAAATCACTAGCCAACTTGCATTTGTAAAATGGTTTCAAAACAGAGGGTAAGACTTAATTTACCTCAACTAAATTTCATTTTATTAAATCTGACCTGATGCTCTAGTTTATCAAGATTTTTTAAATCTCTATACCATGATCTAAAGAGTTGTATCATCCATATACATATATATGTACACACACACACACACACACACACACACACACACACACACACGATAAACATATATTTTGGTAATCCAAAAACCTGTTATCCAGGGTATAGACTCTCTTGTAACAGGCCACCTGTCCCCCAGAAATACCTTTCCATCTTCCTTTTCACACACTAGAAATAAATGTTCATTGATTTTTGTAGGGGTTGAGGGAAGAGCTTCCTCTGGATAATCACTACCTAGTAATTCCTGAATTATATTAGAGAGGAGAAATAAATTAAAAGTGCATCTACTTGAGACTCAACTTGTCCCTTTGAGACCAATGGACAGAGATTATGTCATCAAGGGTCCTAGTTGTAACCCTTCCTCTCCTTGATGAAGAGGGGATAAAGAACCCAAACATTACACTCATTAATTATAAGGAATGGTGGAAGTTTGCCTTAACTTAAGAGAGCCAAATATAAGGGAAACCTCTTAGTATTGAACGCCCTTCCTACTCTAACTCTAACTCATACTTGAGCCCAACTCCAGCAAAATGAGAGCTGGTTGCATACATCCATCCAGCTCTGGCAACTGAGACTCAGTTGTACCCTTTCCTTAGAATGACTAAGACTCCTGTGTACTCTCTATCCTGAACCCCAATTTCTTTGCCCTTGTGTGTCAGTTATTATGAGTTGAAATTCACCTAATAAAAGGTCTTGTGCTCTTAACATTAGCTGGTCTGATATGTTCATAAAAGGTCCTTTAAGATTCCCCCAACTTCTGAATTGGATTGGGACAGATGCTAACTCTGCCTTTATCTGAGTCACTGATAAAAATGATAATCAGTCCAGGGTCAAGTGTAGATACTTGGGTACTCACTAGAGATCACATTCTAATCTAAAATTAAATCTTAACATGGGTTGTTCCCTCTGTCAATGAAAATGCAGAATTGCTAAAAGAAAACAAAGTTGTACTTATTCTTAATTGGGATACTTAGACAAGTCAAACAATTGTTAAATTCAGAGCATTTTCATTTCCTACAACCTCTTCAGATGGCACTAATAAATTAGCACCCATAATAGACAAATTATTCTCAAAAAATGAGAAAGCAGACTACCAAATCTAATCCTGATTCTTAGGGCAGGGGATGGCAAAATCCAGATGGAAATTGATTCAAAAATTTTTTTAAACAAAATTCTAACTATAATGATTTTCTATATGGCATTTTCTTTATAAAAACAAGTTGGGTTTATATCAGAAAAACAATTTAAAAAATTAATCATATTAAAAACCCAAAATAATTATCTCAAAGATGCAGAAGTTTTTTTACAAAAATACAACAATCATGTTTGCCATAAATTCTATAAAGTGTAGGCACTATATGCATTAAAGATACGCTAGAACTTTTTGCCAAAAATACTGGAAAAAACAAGGCTAATCACTTTTCCCATTATTTATTTTATATATTTTTGGGAATGGTAGCAAGAGCAATCAGACGGGAAAAAATGAAAATGTAAATATAGGTAAAGAGGAGATAAAAGCCCTCCCTATTTGCTGATGATATAATGATATACTGGGGAAATTCTCAGGAATCAGTAAAGATGCTACTCGAGACAATAGTTTCAAGCAAAGGTGCATTCAATAAAATACACATTTAAAAATCAACTGCATTTCTAAATAATATGTATATATTATAAATAAAATCCAAAAGCAGTAATAGAAAATGAAATCTCATTCCAAATCACTACAAAATACAAAAAGTATCCTGAAGATCAATCTGTCAAAGCATATAAAACTCTAGATGCAATTATAAAATTCTCCTTAAGCAAACGGGGAACAACTTAAATGACTGAGGGAATATTCAGTGCTCATGGCTGGGCCATACCTACCAACATAATATGAAAAACAGTACTACCAAAGTTAATTTACATTTTTAATGCTAATACCTATCAAGGGGAAACTTCAGAGAACTTGATCTTCTCTTAGAATTGTCACTTAAAAAATGTATGTCCAAGGCTAGAAAGCTGTTGAGAAAAGATTTTTTGTTTTTAAATTTTAACCATTGTTTGTATAAAATAAAACTAAAGGCGGAATTTTTTTTTAATCCTTGAAGTTTAAGTTCTTTAGGAACAGATATTGTGATATTCTTAGAATAAAATACTTTGCCATTGAACTTGCAGGGAAATAAAGACTGGAGATGGAAAGAAAATTAGAGACTATTGCAATATTAATTTTACAAATAAAACTAAAAAAGGTTCAAGGAGACTGTAACTTGTCAGAACTCATATAACAAGTCAGGATATGAACTTTGACTACAAAATTCAATGTTTTTTCCACAATGCTATAATATTTCTTGGCCCTTTTGTATGCAGACAAGTGAAAAAAAATCCATTATCACGTTCTTGACATGTTAACTAGCTGATTTTTCCAAAACCACTTGAGTCATCAGTTCACTCACAATTATCAAGCAGCTTACAAATAAGATCTATTTTATGGATAATATAGTGATACAATACAGTTGAATGACTTATGAGCTACAAATTAAATTAGAGAATTAAGTAAAATAAACTAAGCAAATTAAAACTTTAGCATTTAAAATACACATCTATGTGTATTTGAAGTTCTGTAATCATTTTAAAAAATTTGAAATAGTCATATTTTTATTTCTGTTTTTTAAATCATGTAAATATCATTCTTATTTGCAAATATATTATAAGCTTTAAATATCTATTGCATAATTACAGATCTGCAAACATTGTATGAGAGAATGAAATAAAATTTAAAGACACTTACCACCACGAACATGAAGTTCATCTCTCATTTCTCTACTTATCTGAGCAGGAGTAATATATTCTTTACCATCAAGAGTGTGAACCACGTCTAACTGCTTCTGAGCAATCAATTTAGTTACAATTTCAATACAGTTCCGTTCTGATAACCTGTAAAAATGGGGAAAGATTTCAATTTTAAAAAGATATTTTTGATGGACACATAATCTCATTGCCATTGGTACTATATTCACCTGTGCAAATCACAGGCTAGTCATGTAATCTCTTGTCCATGATTTTCTATAAATTTTCTTATGAGATTCTATACCATATGTACTAGGAAGGTTATTTCTTAATTCTTTAACATTTCATGGATTCAAGTACAACATATAGGTCATTGAGTCCTTCCTTACTCTATTATAGTATTTGCATACATGTCCTCAATAATAACTTTGATGCTTTTTTTTGAATAGTTAATTTTTGATGATGTATTTTTATAACATGTAAATTTTAAATATCTTGTTACAGTTAATATGTATTACCTAATTTTACAGTTTTGAACATCTTCATTAAAGTAAGCTAGTTGAAATGTTTTTTTCATTTACTTAGTCCATTTATACTTCTGAATTTTATCATACATGTCAAATAAATTCTTTTCATACTGTTTACTTTGGTTACTCGATTACCATGATCAAGATCAAACAATTCAAGAATAAAAAAAATTTTTCTCAATATTCTGGATAATTATAAAATAATTTCTGCTCAGGCGATCTGAAAATACAAGTTGATTACAAAGTCCTAGTATAAATTTTAAGCTATCAAAGCTTTAAAGGTGTACATAGTATATTGTAATGTTTTACTTCACACAAGTAGAAAATTCATTCTAATAATACCTTTAATGTTTTTACTTACCTAAGCAATTTCTGAGCCCTAGTGTATTTATAGCATCACTAAAGGGATTATCTTAGGCTTATAGGTTTTCCAACTTCAATACCACTACTAATTAGCTATGTGAATTTATTTAATCAATTGTGATTCAGTTTCTTGAGTCTATTAAAGCAGAATAGTATATTGATTGTTTCTTCCCAGTTACTTGGTCAAAGATTTTTAACCTGAGAGAATAGAACTTGTTTTATACAAATATTTTGATAACCACAATTCAGTAAATTATAGCTCCTTGGTAATTTGTTATACATATTAATATACAAATTAATGTGTTGATAGTTATTATTATATTCACGTTATTATTTATTATCAATAATATTAATAAAAATATTTGCTGCCCCTGGACTTAAGTTTTGTGCAGCTCTGTCAGCAAGTTTTCCCTTCAAAAGAAGCCTTAGTCTGCCTCAGCCCCTTGCCACTTCTGCTATCTGGGGACAAGCAGGAGAAATGCCATCCTTTTCCTCTTCGCGGCCTCTGTGGGTCCCAGCTTCTTTATCTGTACCATTAGGAGAAGCCCATTCAATATCCACAAGGCCACTTTTTCTTGTGTCAAATCTCTTCTCTCGTGTGGGGTGCTGAAAAGAGAGCTGGTTAAAAAAGGAAAAAAAAAAACCCCTGCATTGGAATTTGGCCTGGGCTACACAAGACTTTCTAAAGCCAGTCTAGAATTCTAAAAAGGGGCACCAAGGCTTGTAGGGTCGTTCACCCATTTGGAGCTGGTTTGCCATTTTTCCCTACAAATGACGGAACACTCGCTGAGGGCCGGCCAAGTCTCCAAGGCCGAGTCCGACTCCGCCTGCGCCGCCCAGCTGCTCAAGGGGCATTGACAATAATCATCTTCGCGCCGTCGCGTCCGGCCACACCTGGGTCCGGCGCCCGCAGACCCTGCCCTCCCTGCCCTCCCGCTGCCGGGCCCGGCCGGCCGGCGGGAGTCAGGCGCCCGCCCAAGGCCTCGCTGGGCGGCGGGGAAGGCGGACGCGGACGCGGCCCCGGGGCAGGCGGCATCGGGCCGCGCACCTCTGCGTGGTCTCGGCGAACTGCGCCCGCTGGAAGTCGGCCGCCAAGCGCCGGATCTCGTCCCACGCCTCCGCCATAGCGGCCTGGGCCCGGCGGCTTCGGCCGGGCGCCCCGACAGCCGCGGACACGTCAGCCCGGCTCTAGGGAAGCCCGGCTGTCGGGAAGCCCGGCTGTAGGGCCGCCCCGCCGGACGGGTCGCGCCGAGGGACAAACACTTCCGCGCTCGCGCAGACGCGAAGTTGGGCCGGAACGGGGGGCGGGACTAGAGCGAGGAGGAGAGGCCCCCACGTGTTCAGGGCTTCGCCCCGCCCCCGCTCGCCTTGGGCTGGAGACAAGGGACTGGGGCAAAGGGGTTTGTGCTTGTCTTCTTAAATAGCGGGTTTCGGGGGTTTTATTTTTTTTTTCTTGGTAGAGGATGCCCCTTGAATCAAAATAATTTTAATGCTGTGCTGTAGGCTTTCAACCTCAAAATGTCCAAATTCACACTTTTCTCCCCGCCCCGCCACCAAACTCTAACTTCTTTCCCAACTTTGTTATTTCTGTCGAAAACACGACTCCACCGGCAGTCATCCCCATAGCTTTTTTTCCTTGTAATTTTTGTTGTATGTGAACTTATTAAAAAAAACCTTCAAAACTTAAAGACTTTCTATTTTTTTATAATTTGGGGGAATAATTATGGGGCAAAAAATTTCTTCAGGTTATCTGAAAAAAAGTTAATATAATTAGTAATGATAGCAAACATCCATATAGTGTTTTCTATGTGCCAGGCTTTACGATTACTATCTCATTTGATCCTCAAAACAGCCCAAGGAGATAGGTGCTCATTATTATAGTCATCAGGAAACTGAAGCATTTGGAGTAGTTTAGGGTTAGACAACATTGGAATTCCCACAACATATTTGGTTTTTCACTAAGACACCCCACCCCACCCAAACCTGTAGTAATTATAAAAAAAAAGACAACAGGAGAAGGAGCTATAGCATATGTTAGTGCAGATTGGCTGATATTTTGAACTCTGTTCCCAGATATCTGATTGCCCTATCAGTCCTGTTTTGGCTAGATTTCAGTGGCATGAAAGATCTGATGATTGTTGTAATGCCCCAGTCCGTGTGTTTTCTTTAGGCTTACATTAATATGGATTTACATTGTTCACTGAGAAAGACTCAATATTATTATTATGACTTTCACTTATAGAAACTTTTGCTAGGAAAACACACTTTATTCCTGGTTTTTACAGCTTAAAGGGGTTAGTGATAGATAGATAGATAGATAGATAGATAGATAGATAGATAGATAGATAGATAGATGATAGATACAGACAGACAGATAGATAGATAGATAGATGATAGATAGATAGATAGATAGATAGATAGATAGATAGATAGATAGATAGATAGATAGATATAGATATAGAGTAGATATGTAAAACATACATTTGGAATTGGTTTAGATGTTTAACATATCTCTCTAGCAGAATGAATATCACCTCCTTGGAAATTATTTTCTTTGTATCCAAAGTGCCTGGAACATAATAATAGGCAGTTAATAAATGTTTTCTAGATTGATACCCTCAATAATGAAAAGCTTTAAAAATTAATCAAGTTTCCCTTTCAGTGTCTCAGAATGTGCAAGACACTATTACAAGTATTTAAGACACTATAAATGTAATGTAAGTGAAACTTGCAATGTATGTATAATAAGGGTAACAAATATGTAGCACAGATGCTATTGGAGTGGTCAAGTATAAAGAAGCAATTCATATATACTGCCAACAGAAATGATGGTAGCATACCAATTTAGAGTACTGAGTCTGGGAGAGTTAGTACAGCCTTTTGAACAGATGCATCATTGTTAATGAAGATGGAAATTACTCTATGACTGCTTTTCTGTTGTTATTTATACACAGTTGAATAATTTGGATTCAAGTACTAGAATTCTTGGAAATGTTTTTTCATGTTTCCTACCATCTCATTTTATTTAGACCTCTTTGAAAAATGGCCTGTTTCATTTAGTGTTAATAATATAGAAGGTTTATATTGATAAGATTTAAGCAGTCTTTTCCCCATCATGCTAAAAGGGAAAGGATAAAAGATGATGCCCATTCAGGAGGAGAATGAAGTTTCTTGTGTTGCAAGAGAAGATGTACATCAATAAAATTCTAAATCAAAAAGGGAAAATATTAATAAACATCTACCTAGAAGACAGGGCAAGAACAAAATTACAAATATAATTCTTTGAACTAGGTCAGGTGTGAATTTCTAAGACACCCCCCAAAAAAACCTATGGGGGGAAGGGAAATATACTCACCTGCTCAACTCAGTCCCTGTGGAAATCTGGCTCAAAGAAAGCATTTGTTACATTTTTTACTAACTCATTTATAGAAAAATTATGATGGATGTCTTGTCCCCTTGTTTGCAGGACAAGGCATTTTGAATTCCAGGTCAAGTTGCCCCCAGGATTGTGGTAGCACAGTTACTGGCAAACTATATTTCAAAGCTCATAAAGTTCGCATTATACTTTCAGTCTTCCTTCTTCTAAGAACAGAATTATAGACACAACAAGTAGAACCAAGTAGTGACTATATGTTTCAGCCCACATTGTCCTTGGGTGAGGAGAACCTGAGACTTCTACTGCACCAGAAGACCCATAGCAGTTCTTGCCTCACTAGAGCTCAGTTTCAACACTTTGTGCACAATCACTTCCACCTCAGAAGCCCATCAATAGACTATAATCAAAGACCAACAAGGAATAGAGTATCCCTGAATTCCAGCTCTGGAGTGACAAGCCAGACCCCTCTATTCCTCATCAAATAATTCCAGACACAAGTCTCTCCTTTGCCCATATTCCTCAGATTGAGACCCTTTTGTCTAGTTCTTTATATAGGGTATTGTAAGGACCAAATATATGTTAAGGAATTCTAGATAATTAACTATTAAAAAAATCAAGAAACGAAATCAGCAATTTAAAAATAGGCCAATCTCAGAGGAGTAAATAAGACAAGTCATCAAGGAATAACTTCACAAAGCAAAACAAACAAAAACTAATAAATTGGTCCAAATGCTGTCAAAAAGTAAAAAGGGCTGCTTCGAGAAGTTATGGGTTTCTGATCCTTGAAGGTTTGCAAGAAAAGGCTGGATGACCATTTGACAGGTATATTATGGTACCAAGTCCTTTCTGTTATAGGTTGTATAAGAAGGCTGCTGAAGCTCTTGCCAACTCTCATGTTCTATGATTCAGTGATTCTGTAACAAAGATTTAAAAAGAGGAAAAAAAATTCAGTTAAAAGAAAAGGTCAACCAAAACCATCTATTGTGTATTCTACACTCAAGTTGTCCACCTTTTCAAAGAGAGGTGGGAGATTATTTTTCTAAATTCTCCTCTGCCAATACTATTCTTTGCTCTTCAAATGCTTAGAGTTTGATTTTTTCCTTATCAGGTGCCATTACCTGCCCTCTTTTTTTTAAAATTGCAATTGTTTGATATATTTTGATTAGTCTTTTAATTTTAATCTTTTTTTACTGTAATATGGTTAATGCCTTTAAAAAAATAAACTTATTCTGTAATTTTTTTCCCCTCTGATAATTGGGGGAGGAAGAAGAATTAAACCTAAGCTCATAAAAATTCTCACTGGAATGAAATTGGGCTCCCTCCAACTTGATTTATTTCTGAAGACCTCTCGTCACCATAACCTGATTTGTTGACCCCTAGGCATGTTTGCAATTTGAGGTTTAGGATTGGGGAAGAATGGATGAGATCTTCCATAGGAGCTAAAAACTTCTTTGTCCTTTTCACATATCTTTGCTGTATTAGAACAAAGAAAATATATTGTTAACTGTTCAATGCCTTATATGTGTCTCATTTTATCCCTAATATAGAACTTGAATTAACAGAATACTATCCTAGGACTGCACCAAACAATGGAAGCTCCTGATATGTGACCTTGGCTTTGGTCCTATCATATGAGTTGAAGAAAGCAGGATACCATTCCTCCTCATTCAAACTATTATGCAAGCCAAGTCCTAGAAAAGTAGGATTTATCATCCACTAGGGCGCAGATAAAAATGATTATTTTTATTTTAATCTATTTATTATGTGATATACTACAAAACTAGAAAATCCATAGGACCCTGCATTACCTCAGTTTGGTTCCAATGGTGGGAGAGGTGAATGGACTCTCCTGGACTCTGGTGAATTTGTGGGGCATTCATGCTATTCTGGAAAACAGCCTGTAGTTGCTATGGGCCTAACGGGCCTAGACATGCAGACTGAATAGGAAATAGGCAAGAAGCAGATTTTAAAGACTGAGACTCCTCAAACTTTACAGGGAGATGGGATGTAGAAGATGCCCTTATTTGGACTGGGGAAAAGGGTAGGGTCCTTGGTTCTATAATTGCAATAGCAACCCATACCTGGCTTATTTTCCAGTTTTTTTTGCAACTGATTAAAAAAAAGCACACTCATTTAATTAATTAAATCACTAGAAAATATGATACTTTTTTTTTGGTCACCAAGTGGTACCACTAGACAAATGACTCCATTGAGGCAGTAGGTATAAATTTACTGTGGATACTGCAGAGTATTTTTCAAGTCAAGCTAAGCGAAGAAGCCTCTAAGTGCTGCTTTGGAAAACAACAACAACAACAACAATTATAATAGCTGGCATTTATATAACACTTTAAAGTTTGCAAAGTACTTTCCTTATAATAACTCTCTGAGGTACAAAAGGATATAAGAGGTTAGAGGATAATAAGAATATATTAAAATACTGTACAAATGTAACTTAAACTGAACCCCAACCCAGGAGGTTTGGAAAAATGAAATTTATGAAACTATGGAAGTTGGCTGAGGCATTACAAAGCCCAGAGAACATGATGGTTCATGCAGTTTGTCCTGGTGAGATTAAAGGATGTGAAAGGGGTTCATGCTGTGTAGCTCCTAGAGTTTTATCATTATACTTGGATTCCCACCACTATTTTAAAATATTTTAAGGTCTTGGTGCACCTAGAACATAAACCCTTAATGCAGAAAGTCAGAGAGCAGACTCTCTGGTCCCCAGCAAAAAAAACAAAAACAAACTTGGAATGGTGCCCTCTGAAACCCAGGAACAGAGCTCAACATTCAAAATGAGCAAAATAAAATAAAATAAAATGAGCTCTAATTATAGAAAGCTATTATGGTGTCAGGCAAGATCAAAATGCTGTCTCAGAAGAGGAAATCAGTGATAAGATGCCTACTTGTCAAGCCTCAATAGGGATTATATATTGGTCTCAAATCCAAAAAGTTCTTTCGGAAGAACTCAAAAAAAGATTTTAAAACCAAATGAGAGAGAGAGACAGAGACAGAGAGAGAGAGAGAGAGAGAGAGAGAGAGAGAGAGAGAGAGAGAGAGAGAGAGAGAGAGAAAGGGAATTGGGAATAGAATTGGGAATCATGAAGATTTATGAAAAATTGCAAAAGGAAAACAATACCCATAGAGTTGACCAAATGGAAAAAAGATATAAAAGCTAACTGAAGAAAATCCTTAAAAATTAAAATAGGAATAGTGGAGATTAATGATTCAATAATATATCAAGAATCCACCAAATAAAATTAAAATACTGAAAAACATTGAAAAAATATAAAGGATCTCATAAGAAAAAAAAAACAATTTGTAATCTAGATAAAGGAGGGATGATTTAATAATAATTGAACACCTGAAAACCATGATCAAAAAAAAAAGAGTACATCAATATCTTTCACTGTTCTAGTAACCTAGAATGAGAGATAAAATAGTCTTTGAAAGAATTCACTGGTCACTTACTGAAAGACTCCAAAGTAAAAGCTCCAAGGAATATTGAGGCCAAATTTCAGAAATATGAGATAAAGGAGAAAATACTGCAAGTAGTCAAAAAATAATTCAAATACCAAAGAACCACAGTTAGGATTATGCAGAATTTGGCAGTTTCAACATTAAAGGATCAGAGAACCTGGAATATGATATTCTGGAGGGCAAAATAGTTTGGATTATAACCAAGAATTCAACTGCAAATTTCAATATTCTTTCAGGGGGAAAAGTGGACATTCAATGAAATACGGTACTTTCAAATTTACATGATAAACTAAAACCGAATAGAAAATTTGATCTTAGAATATAAGACAAAAAAGATGTGCAAAAAGGTAAATGGAAAGGAAAAAAAGTTAGCCAATAAGACTAAACTGTTTACATCTACATGGGAAAACAATACTTGTAGCTATTGATAGTTGTATACCTCTTAGAACAGTTGAAAGGACAGTGCTTAGACAGAGGGTGTGGGTTTAAGTGTGATAATATTAAAAAAAAACAAGACATAAAAAAAGAATTATACTGGGAGGAGAAGAAGAGGTAGAAGAGAGTAAATCACTTCACCTGAAGAGGCCCAAAAGGTCTTTTACAGTAGAGGGAAAGAAAGGAGAGTTGACTCAAAGAGGGAATAATATATATTCCTAACTGGATTTTAGAAATTTGTCTTATCCTATAAAGAAATAAGAGGGGAAAGAGAAAAGAGAAAGGAGGGACTCGTAGAAAGGGAGGGAAGAGGGAGAGAGGGATGGGAGAGAAAAATAGGATGTAGGGAAATAGAAAATTAATAATTGTAACTGTGAATGGAATTAACTCTTTCCTAAAATGGAAGCAGTTAGCAGAGGGCATTTAAAACTACAATCCTTTAATATTTTTGAAACAGAGAGTTAAATGTTGTAAAGATAAAAAACTAGAGCAAAATACATTATGCTTCAGCTGAAGTAAAAAAAAAAAGCAGGGATAGCAATCCTGATCGCAAAGCAAAAGCAAAAGCAAAAGCAAAAATAGATATAATTAAAAGAGATAAGGAAGGAAATTACATCTTGCTGAAAAGCATCATAGACAATAAGGTAATATCAATACTACATATATATATATATATATATATATGCAGAAAGTGGTATACCATCTAAAATTTTAAAGGAGAAATTAAATGAGTTACAGGAAGAAATAGAGAATAAAATCATACTAGTAAGGGACCTCAACATCCTTCTCTCAGAATTAGATGAATCTAACCACAAAATAAACAAGAATGAATTAGAGGTGAACAGAATTTAGAAAAATCAGCTATGAAAGAACTTTGGAGAAAACTGAGTAGACATAGAAAGGAATATACATTTTTCTTAGTGGTATATAGCACCTACACACAATAATGTATCATGTATTAAGTTATTAAAAACCTCACAATCAAATGCATAAAGATAGAAATATTAAATATATATTTCTCAGATTGTACTGCAATAAAAATTACATGTAACAAAACACCAGAGAAAGATAGACTAAAATGAATTGGAAACTAAATAACCTAATCCTAAAGAATAAATAAGTCAAATAACAAATTATAGAAACAATAATTTCATCCAAGAGAATGACAATAATTAGTCCTTAGGGGAAATTTTATATCTCTAAATGCAAACATGAATAAATTAAAGATAGCAGAGATCAATAAATTGGACATGCAACTAAGAAAGCTTGAAAAAGAACAAATTTAAAATCACAAATTTATTTTCAAATTAAAAACCTGAAAATCAAAGGAGAGATTAATAAAATTGAAAGTAAGAAAACTAGTGAATTAGTAAATAAAGTCAAGAGTTGGTTTTATGAAAAGACTGACAAAATAGGAAAAAATTGGTTTATTTGCTTTAAAAAAGAAGAAAACCAAATTACTAGCATCAAAAATGAAAAAGTGAACTAATACCAATGAAAAAGAAATTAAAGAGATAATTTGAAGCTATTTTGCCCAACTATATACCACTAAATCTTAAATCTAAGTGAAATGAATGTATGTTTATAAAAATAAAAATTGCTCAAATTACCAGAAAATAAAATAAAATACTAAAATAACCCCATTTCAGAAAAGAAATTAGATCATAAATGAACTCCCTAAGGGAAAAAAATTTCAGAGTCAGATGAATTGACAAGAAAATTCTACCAAACATTTAAAGAACTTAATTTTAACACTATGTAAGCTATTTGGAAAAATAGGTGAAGATGGAGTCCTACCAAATTCCTTTTATGACACAAATATGGTGCTGATACCTAGACCAAGATGAGTCAAAACAGAGAAAGAAAATTATATTTTTAAATAAAAGTTTTTGCAAAAATTTTAAAATATTAGAGAAGAGATTACACCACATTATCATCAGAAAAATACACTATGACCAAACTGGATTCATGCCAGAAATGCAGGGCTGGTTCAAAATTAGGACAAATATCATCAGCACAATTGACCATATCATTAACAAAGTATCTTAATAGATGTTGAAAAATCTTTTGAAAAATGCTGCATCTATTCTTATTTAAAACACTAGACAACAAAGAAATAAATGCATTTTTCCTTAAAATGATAAACAGTATTTATTTAAATCCATCAGCAAGCATCTTATGCAATGGGGATAACCTAGAAACCTCAGTAAGATCAGGGATGAAATAAGAATGTCTTATATCATCACTATCATTCAATACTGTACTAGAAATGATACTTCAGAAAAAAAGAAAAGAAAAAGAAATCAAAGGAATTAGAATTGGCAATGAAAAAAACAAAACTACTACTTTTTGCAGATGATATCATGGTATACTAAGAGAATCCACAAAAAAAAACCTACTTGAAACTATTATAAAATCATCAGCATTTCTTTACATTGCAAAGAAAGCCTAGCAGTAAAAGATAGAAAGATAAGTTCTATTCAAAACAACTGTAGATAACAGAAAATATTTGGGAGTCTACCTGCCAAGATAAATTCAGGTACTATATAAATATAATTACAAAATACTTTTCACAAAAATAAAATCAAATCTAAATAACTGGAGAAATATCAGCTACTCAATAGTAGACTGAGCTAATATAATGAAAATTACAATTTCTTACCTGAATTGATCTACTTAGTGCCATGCTAATCAGCTTACCGAAAATTATTTTATAGAGTTAGTAAAAATATCAAAATTTATTTAGAAAAGCAATAGATCAAGAATATCAATATAGTCAATAAAAAAAATCAAAGGAAAGTGGCCTAGTTGTACCAGATCTAATACTGTATCATAAAGCAGCAGTTATCAAAACTATCTGGTACTGGCTAAGAAATACAGTGGTAGATCAGTGGAATAGGTTAGACATAGTAGTAAATAACTATAGTAATTTGGATTTAATAAACCCAAAGACTCCCAACTTCTGGAATAAGAATTCATATTTGCCAAAAGCTATGGAAAACTGGAAAATAGTGTGGCAGAAGCTAGACTTAAACCAATATTTCACACCCCATACCAAGACAAGTTCAAAATGATTTAGACATAAAGGTTGATACCATAACCCAATCAGAATAGCAAGGGATCTTTTCCCTAACAGATCTATGGAGAGAAAGAGATTTTATGATCAAAGAAGAGATAGAGAACATCATGAAATGAATAATGGATGATTTTGATTACATTAAATTGAAAAGTTTACACAAACAAGAGCAATACAGCTAATATTAGAAAGAAAGTAGAAAGCTGGGAAACAATTTTATAGCCAATATTTCTAATAAAGGTCTTATTTCTAAACTAAATAAGGAATGGAGTCACATTTATAAGAATACAAGTCATTCCCCAACTGATAAATATTCAATGAATATGAACAGGAAGTTTTTAGATGAAAAAATTAAAGCTATCTATAGCCAAATGAAAAAAATGCTCTGTCACTATTAGAGAAGTGCAAATCAAAACAACTCTGAAGAACACCTCACACATAACAGATTCGTTAATATGACAGAAAAGGGACATAATAAATGTTGGAGGGGATGTGGGAAAATAGGGGCATTAATATATTGTTGGTGGAATTGTAAACTGATCCAACTGGAGAGCAATTTGTAATTATGCACAAAGGGGAATAAAACTGTGCATACTGGGGTGGCTAGGTGGTGCAGTGGATAAAGCACCGGCCCTGGAGTCAGGAGTACCTGGGTTCAAATCTGAACTCAGACACTTAATAATTACCTAGCTGTGTGGCCTTGGGCAAGCCACTTAACCCCATTTGCCTTGCAAAAACCTAAAAAAAAAAAACCCAAACAAAAAAAAAAAACTGTGCATACCCTTTGACCCAGCAATACCACCACTATATCTGTATCCCAAAGAGCTCACCAAAAAAGAGAAAAAAAGAACTCGCATATACAAGATATTCATAGAAGCTCTTTATGTGGTGGCAAAGAATTGGAAATTGAGTAGATGCTTATCAATTGGGAATGACTGAACAATTTGTGGCATATGAATATAATGAAATATTTTTGCTTTATAATATTTCTTCAGGTAGATTTCAGAAGAACCTGGAAAGACTTACATGAACTGTTGCTGAGTGAAGTGAGCAGAAGCAGGAGAACATTATATACAATGTATAAGAACAGAATGGACTTGTCTCTTCTTAACAAAGACAATTCTGAATGCAGATAAAAGGATATTATCTTTATCGTTTTAATTTTAATTTTTGCTTTTCCCTTTTCATGGTTTTTCACTTTTGGTTCTGATTCTTCTTTCACAGCATGGCCAATATGGAAATATGTGTAACACTATAGTACATATATAACATTCTTTAAGGTCTCCCTGAAATAGACTGTTTTGTGTCTTGTGATGATGATGTTTGTCTTTTGTTCTAGAAGACCATGACATAAGGGAGGTGATGCCATAACAAGCACGTGAATTGGATTTGAGTGAGGAGGTGCTGCACTAAAGTCACCAGTCTCACTTTGTCCTCCAGCCATCTGCATCCAGTAACTAGATATGAATCAGGACAACTGGAGATGGCCTTGGAATGGGAAGCATTCAGAGTTGTGACTTGCCTAAGATCACACAGCTAGTAAGTATCAAATGTCTGAGGCTGGATTCGAATTCCTGACGTCTTAACTCCCAGACCAGTGACTAGTTCAATTGTCCAGAAAACAAATGCTACTTTGAGCTGGTTTGGGGGTTCCAGGTTCTAGGGAAAAGTAGATCCAGGTTTGAAAGGTGTTTGTTTCTGATTATTTGCTCCTGGACATGCCACGTAGGAACATTTTGGCATGCCAAGTGAATAGTTCACATTATCTGTCTGGGGAACAGGGATTTTCTTCTCACTACTCTTGGAGCTAGATATCTGAGGGTTGCTAAGTGATTTTACAGGCTTGCAGTCTTATGCTGTAATTTGTAGATGAGCCTACAGGCTTGAGTGCCCTCTCATGGAGTTACTTGGAATCTGTTTCTATTTGCACTACCTGGACCCAAAACCACTCTAAGCTCTGAAGACATTGGCTAAAGGAATAAAGTGGAATGTCTGACCTGGAGGCTGGTTTATACACTCAGACTGAAGTCATTGTGTCACAAATTAGCAGGAGGAATTCTTGGAAATGTAGTTTTAAGGTAAGCTGAATGAGTAATTATAAAGAGCAGCAGCACATTGGATGATAAAACAGTCTGATGAAAACAGATATAGAAGAATAGCGTAAGTGAACAAAATTTAGATCAAGAGCTATAATCCCATCAGAAAAATCTCCACTATTATTTCCTCTTAGAAATTATAATGGTTTAAATAGGATAGTAACATAAATTTCATTCAAAAAAGTCATTTTAGCCACAAAAATTCAATAGGATTTTTATGTAGTTGTGGTCATTTAAATTCTAACCATGGTAAGAATAACATCAAATAATTTCTACTTAGAAGAATACTTTCAAAATAATTCAGTTGCCTTATTTATTTAATTGTTTTTCTGTCTTGTTTTAATATGAAAACATAGCATAGGATGTTATTGGAAGAGGCTGTGTGATCTTGGGAAAGTTACTTAACCCCATTGCCTTGCAAAAGCCAAAAATAAAAAAAATAACACAAAAGCTGATGACAAATTCAAGGTAAAAAGTTTGGGGCATAGTTAGAATAGATAGATGATTACTTTGTTCTATATTGTAGTACTGAATAAAACTTTTTTCATATACTAATTCCATCACCTCTAGAGAAAGTATAATGAACTAACTGGTTGAACTTTTGTTCAGTGAATTCATCTTTCTATACAGTTCTTGAGGCCTTGTCCACAAGGAAAACTGTCAAATGTCTTGCAAAATCAATTAGGTAAAAAAAAAATTCCTATGGCATTCCTTAATCTACCCATAATACTATAAACTATTCTAACCCATATTGACTCCTAAGAATTCCTTTATTTTCTTGAATCTTCATCAATCATCTCTTTAATAATCAGAGAATTTTGCTAGGGATCAATGTTAAATTGACTGATCTTTAATTTCTCGAATCTACCTTTCCTGACATTTTGGAAAATGAGGAGAATGTTTACCCATCTCCTATATTCTGGCTTCTTTCTCAAATGCCATGTTTTCCCCAAGATTAATGACATTTTAAAGATCTTTCTGTACCTTGGTATGGAATTCACTTGATGTGACGTTTAAATCAATTTTTATTTTTATGACAGGAGTGAAGGAAAACCACATGTAGATTGCCCATATCCTCATGATATCAAGGGAAAACAACGTTGAGCCCTAGCATGTGGGTTGCTCTCTTCTGTCCTTCCTCCCCATGATGAACTTAGATGAAGATAACTGTCTACAGTAGTTGTCCAGGATGTGCAGTAGTCTAACAATGTCTTACCTTGTTAGAAGTGACATTCACTTTAATAAGATCACAATCCATTTATACAGTTGAATAAGTGCTCTCTTACTATTGCTATACCTAACCTGAACTTTGATTCAATCTTTTTTAAAATTCAGTTTTATTTTATTTTTAGTTTTATATTCTCTCCCTCTTATTTTTCTCCCACCTCCATCTTAACAGCACTATTATTTTTATTCTTTAAAAATATTTTTATTTCTTTATCTTTCCAACTACTTGCAAAAATAGTTCTCAACAATCATTTGTGTAAGGTTTTGAATTTCACATTTTTATCCCTCCCTCTCTTATCTCCCCCCTGACAGAAGGCAATCTAATATAGGTTATGCCTATATAGCTATGTTAAACATATATCCATATTAATCATGTTTTGAAAGAAGAATCAATTCAAAAAGGAAAAAATGATAGGGGGGAAAAATGTAGAACACAAAATTTAAAAAGTGAAAATGGTAAATTTTGGGTTGCATTCAGACTCCATAGTTCCTTCTCTGAATGTAGATGATATTTTCCATCAAAAGTCCTTTAGAATTGTCTGAGTATTGTACTGCTGAGATGAACAAGATCATCACAGTTGATCATCACACAATGTTACTTTGTGCAATCTTCTGATTCTGCTAGCTTCACTCAATATCAGTTCATGCAAGTCTTTCCAGGCTTTTCTGAAGTCCTGTCCTTCATAATTTCTTACAGTAAAGTAGTACTCCATCATATCGGAGCTGGTTTTATTTACATTTTTAGTGGCGTTATATGATATATCCAAGGAATGATCTATCTTTCCCTTGCTCTTCTTCCAAGTTCTCTTCCAGTTGTCTTTCACATGTTATAGCTAATTCTAGGCTTACACATTTAAGCTGTTATTCTTTTTTTTTTTTTTTTTTTTTTTTTAGGTTTTTGCAAGGCAAATGGGGTTAAGTGGTTTGCCCAAGGCCACACAGCTAGGTAATTATTAAGTGTCTGAGATCAGATTTGAACCCAGGTACTCCTGACTCCAGGGCTGGTGCTTTATCCACTGCACCACCTAGCTGCCCCTAAGCTGTTATTCTTACAAGTTTAGAGCATTCTTTTTGCTTTGTTTCAGGTTAAATGCTTCTGTTTCCAACTTTCATCCCTGTTTTTTTCTTTCTGTGTCTAAGAGAACTGCCATTTGAATTTCCTTCAGCTACAACCCTCTTTTCTATCACAGCTAGATCTCTTGTGATTTAGTTCATTTTTATGTGTGTGTGTGAATGTTTGTGTTAGCACCAGTATTTTAGGAATCAGGTTGCAAATAAATTTAGCATTCTTTGTTCCTGAAGCTTCCTGAGTATTCTTGTATTTCCAAGGGAGCAAAATCCTCTTCCACTGGTCTCATTTTTTTTTCCTCCAGGTCTTCAGTGTTACAATAAGAGCCAGATCTTTTTAGCTCCAGGCACCACTTGTATTCCTGTGTATCCTTCTCCTCCCAATAAAATGACAAAAGGCAGTATCATAAAGGAACAAGTTAATGTTCTTAGACAGTGCTGTGGGTCCTGTTCCCACAGGACCTCAATTTCTTCTATTTCATCAACCAAATGTGATTTAAAAGAACATTCTGCCAACTCATATCATTGTAGAGGCAATGGTGTGCTGCTGAAGTCCTCTTCATCACAGGAATACATTTTCAAGAAATAAACTCCCTGCCAAGTCAAGGGAAAAATAGCACAATGGTTAAAATATTGCTTTCTTTACTAAATTTATTATTAAATGTACCAATGAGATTTTTGCCTTAAAGGAATGGGGAACTTGCTACAGATGTTATATTAAGAGTAGCTGCCATGATAGCATCTGGGAGTTCTCAGAAGTTACAGCTGGCACCTGGTATCCAACCTCCTGGATTTCACTCTGAGGAGATTGCTTCTTTTTAAAAATTTTTTTATTTAAGGCCGATTTGAACTCAGGACTTCCTGACTCCACTGCCTAGCATCTCAGAGGATATTGTTTCTGAAGGGAATTCTTGGTTAACCTTTTGGAAATGTTAAAATTAAGAGTATTAAACTTCTCTAGTTTATTTGAAAGGCAGAACTGTCCTTGGAAGTTATGGATAGATTTGTCAACCAAATCAACAAGCATTGTTTTATTTTTTTAGGTTTTTGCAAGGCAAATGGAGTTGAGTGGCTTGCCCAAGGCCACACAAGCTAGGTAATTATTAAGTGTCTGAGGCCAGATTTGAACTCAGGTACTCCTGACTCTCTGGCCAGTGCTCTATCCACTGCACCACCTAGCTGCCCCAATCAACAAGCATTTTTAAAGCACCTTTCATGTTCCAGGCACAATGCTAATTGTTAGAGATACAAAGAAAGAAAGAAAAAACCAGCTTGTGCTCTCAAGGAGCTCACAACTGGTGTAAGGTATCTTGTGCTTATCAATAGACTTCCTTATGGCCTTATCTTTGCTTTGACACAAGACATCTGATTATATTCTGAAATGAATACCCAGATTTTTACTTGACTAATTTTTACCAAAAAAGATATTTCGATTTTGCCTCATTTTATTTGTTTTCCAATTATATGCAATAGTAATTTTTATCAATCATTTTTGTAAGGTTTTGAATTTACAATTTCTCCCCTCCTTCCCTTCCCTCCCCTTTCCCCCCAATAGAAAGCAGTCTGATAGTCTTTACATTTGTTTCCATGCTATACAAATATCAAAATTGAATGTGTTGAAAGAAAAAAAATATTCTTAAGGAAGAAAGAAAATATTAGAGATAACAAAATTATGTAATTCATAAGACATCAGGTTTCCTTTATTCCTCCTACTTGATAATTGTTTGTGACGGCAAGAAGAGTCAAAGGTCTGAGAGCTGTTTTAAGAACTAGATTAGATTGATGAGAGGGAAATTGGGCGATGCTGTCAGAGAAAGATCATGTTATTGGAAGTGAAAAACTCATGACTTTTCCTGGAGTTGTAAAAAAGTTCAGATCTTTATTTACAATCCTGTAAAGTCCATCACGGATCCACAAAGCACAGGCAATTCATGGAAATAACATAGAACTAGGAAAGAATTTAGTCACAAGCTAGAAGCATCATAGGAAAGAACTTAGAGGAAAGAAGGGAGAAGGAAATGGCAGGGAGCCTAGGAGAGGACAGTAGAAAAGTTTAGATCAATATAAATCTCAACACATTGGACCTGGTGTCATATTGTTCCAGCATCTTTGATCAAAGCACGAAGTTCTAGCTTAGAGAAAGTGGTCATTCTGCTGGGGAAATACAAAGAAGAAAGAGAGAAAATAGACCCATTTCTGAGGACCTTACTTATGTGCATTTCCATTGTGGGTGGGACAAGGGTAGTGCTTGGGGAGTGGTTTAGCACCTGGTTCTAGGTATTCTCCAATACTTACACCACAGGTGGCCCCTCGAGGAATGAAAATGGGTGGCATTTTACATACTAGTCTTTCCTGTCCTAAAGGATGTGATCTTCAAGTCCAATGGGGCATTTCCCTGTGCCCTGCTTCAAGATGATCTCGAAAATTTCAAGTTTTTATTTATTTGTTTGTTTGTTTGTTTGTTTGTTTATTTATTTATTAAGGCTATACTATGGGTCAGGTTTGGTGCTACACTCTGGGTATACAAAGAAAGGTAAAAGATAGGGCATACATCAAGTTTAATCTAGGAAGACAGTTTGCTTCTTTGAGCATGCAAAGCTATTCAACTATCATAACTGCCATTATTAGCAATAACTCAAAAAAGGAGATACTAAGCATAGCACAGTTTGAGTTGATCGAGGAGCTCTCTGAAAGTTTTTTCTTTGAAAAAGTTTTATTGATGCCCTTTATCATTATACCATCAGATTTTATGGATTTAATCCTGCCTCCACTCCTCCTCTCCAATAGAACTTGTCCTTTATAATAAAGAAATTCAGTTAAACAAAAGTGACTACCACCAAAACTGTTTTGGATAACATATACAATATTTCATACCCATAGCCTTCAGTTACTGAACTGATTGGAAGGATGTGTATATCATCATCTGTTTTCCAGGATCAAGTATAGGTATGTGTTTAATCTAAATACTCCTGCCTTTTAGTGTTTTTATTCACATGATTTTAAACACTGAGTTTTATCATTTTCCATTTCTGCTTTCTTAACTCTCCATCATTTCATACATTGCCTTATAGTCTCTCTAAATGGTTCACATTTATTTCTTGTGGTACAATAGTATTTTTTATAGCCTTGTTCACATTTTATTCACCATTCTCCAACATGTTTAATTTTGGTTTTCACCAAGAGATCTAATTTGAAATATTTCACATACATTTTTTTCAGAGCTAAACAAAAGGAAAAAGTTTAGAGTATGAATAACTCTGTGAGACCCATTATCTTACCCCAGGAGTTTTACACACAGCAGGACATATAATTCCCTAAATTATTATTATATAACATTCACATTCAAAATAGAAACTTGATGAGATATTGGCATCTGGTATTAAAAATGGTGTATTTTGTCATAATAATTATCTGGATATCAAGTATCAAAATATGTTATGTATTTTGTCATCTTAATTATAGATAGGATAACTAGGAACAGAATGCACTAGTAATTGCTTTTGATTTTTTCAAAGCTTTGTTGCATCTATCAGCTCATTTGGTCATGACAATACTCTGCTTCTTATCTTCCCTTGACATACAGAACAAATGCTATTGTCTCCATTTTATAGAATAAAATTGGCACAGAGATTATTAAGTAACTTGGTTTAGGTGATTTAACTAATTAGTAGCAGAACCAGGAAGTATATGGCAATTACATTGGATTTAGAGTCAAAGGCTTGAATTTGAGCTCTACTACTTTTTAGCTGAATATATTATTAACCTTTGGGCCTCAGTTTCCTCATGTGCAAAATGAATGGTTTGAACTACAGTCAATTCAACAAGCACTTACAAAACATTAAAATCTATTCTCTACACAGCTGCCTTGACCTATGTAATAAACTTCAGTGGCTCCTTATTGCCTCTAGGGCAAAATATAAACTCTGTTTGATTTTTTAAAGCCTTTTATCTCTTGACACTAACTCACCTTTCTGGTCTCATTAAGCAATACTCACCTTCCCATGCTTCACCATCTAGCCAAACAGGGTTTCTCTGTTTGTTACACAAGACTTCTCCTCTTTTTTCATCCCCCCTCTTTTCTTTCTATTAGGAAACACCTTCTTCTTGAACTACTTTAGGTTTATTTTCTATCTATTCTGTATATACTTATATATGTACATGTAGTCTGTAAGTTCCTTGAGAGCAGAGACTATATTATTTTGTTCCCCCCAAAGCCTAGCCCACAATAGCTGTTTAATAAGTGTTTATTAATTGTGGATTGATTTTTAAGGTACCAGGTCAGGTGCTAGGGACAAAGATAAAAATGAAATAGTCCCTGTCCTCAAGGAACTTTCAGTCTAGTGGAATATTCCTCTCTCCTGGTTCAACTCCTATCTATCTTACTGCTCCTTCAAAGTCTCCTTTGCTGACCCCTCATCCAGATCATATACCCAACTGTGGCTTTTCCCCAAGATTCAAGCAGGGGTTTTATCACTTGTTAAATTCATTAACTTCTTTGGATTTTATTACTATCTCTATACACATGATCTCCAAATCTTTTTATACAGCCCTAGTTTTCCTTCTGAACTTCATGCCTTATATCACCAATTCATTCCAAAGTGTATGTCCTAGAGATATCTTAAGCTTAATATAGCTCAAATAGAATTAATTTTTCCCTAAACCCTCTCCTTTCCCAGATTCCTCTATTTCTGCCTTACCACCATTTTATCCTTTCTCTCATTTATAACCTCAGCATTAATCTCATCATCTGGTTCTCTCTCACTCCACATGTTCAATAGGTTGCCAAATCTTGCCATTTCTACTTTCACAACATCACTTTCATCTTGCTCCTTCACTCACAAAGTTACCATCTTAATACAGACACTCTTCACCATTCACCTAGATTAATGCAACAGCCTCCTAATTTGCTTCTATACAGAAAATCTCTACCCACTCTTGTCTATACTGTTCACACTACCAAATCTAATCACATTCCTTTGCTCAACAACTCTAGTGGCTTTCTATTACTTCCAGGATAAAATATAAATTCCATTAAAATCTTTAAAAACCCTACAAAAAAAATGGGCTCAACTACCTTTCCAATTTCATTGGATATTGTTCTTTCTTCCCATTTTGTGATGTAGCCATACTCTCAAAGAGTTCCTCTCTTCCTTTAAAAAAAGAGTCCAGGCACCATCTTCTTCATGAGGCCTTTTCTGATTCCCCTCAACAGTTTAGTGTTATCTCTCCCAAACTACCTTGTATTCAATCATTCATTTAACTGCTATATGTATTTACTTTGAGGGAAGCTGGGTGGCATTGTAGAGCACAAGGCTTGGAGTCAGGATTTGGATTCAAATCTGGTCTCAGTCTCTTACTATCTGTGTAACACTGTTTGTCTGCCTCAGTTTCCTTATCAATAAAATGAGTTGGAAAAGGAAATGGCAAATCACTATAGTATCTCTGCCAAGAAAACCCCAAAGGAGTCTCAAAGAGTTGGACATAACACAAAATGACTAAACAACAATCTGTTCTCTTTATATTTGTGCTTAATACTGACTTGTTGAATGATAGAACATATAAAAAGTTGAGAGAATCTTATATTTATATATTTTAAGCTATGAAACTAAGAAGTCATTTAGTCTAAGTGTTAAAAAAAATTAAACATAAGGTAATGAATGGAGAGTAGAAGCATAAAAATCTGGTTTCATCAGGAAGTTCTATGTAAGATTTGTTCTATACTCAAATCCCATAATCTTTTGACTCCTAGATCTGGGGTACTTTTGCTTCCTTAAAGTAAGAAATCATGTCTTTATTGAGGCTTTTGAAAACTAGTTGATGTCAATATGTATTACAGACAAGATGCTTCTTGTTATAGACAAGAACCATTTTATATATTTAATTGGAAAAGGAGATAATTATAAATGCAAATTTGGCATTAATCAGAGAGTGACTAAATAGAAGTAGAAAGAGAGACAGACAGGTTGTTAGTATAACTGGAGGAATAGGATGTCTAGTAACAAAACTCAAAACAAGGTAGAAAATTAAATGGCACTCAATTTATTGAGGAAAGTATTTAATTCATTAGTATAGGACCCAGAAGAGTATAGTTTGGAAAGTTGATATAGATTATATAATAGGCAATGGACCTGTGATTTCACTGGTATGAAAAACTTCTAAGTATACTGGTCAACATCTTCTGGAGCTGCCTAGAGCACTATGAGGATAAGAGACATGCCAGACAAAATGCCATTATGTATTAGAATTGAGAACATGAACCCAAGGCTTCTTGGGTTTTAGGTTGGTTTACTCTCTAGGATTCCACATTGACTCTCATAATGATCTGGTTGGTTGTTGTCCTTCATTACTGAAGACCAAAATGACCTCTCTTTGTTGGGGTCAAGATATAATATGTTTGATTGTGGCTGATAAAACTATTAAAAGTTTAGAAGGTTCAAGTTGGAAACAAATAACCCATATGAACATTTGGAGTTGAGATGTCTCTAAATTTGCACAGCTCGTGTTTCTTTTGAGCTAATACAGTTTTGCTTTGTTCATAGAGTGCTTTCTTTGATTCAGGCATGCCATGCTAGGCAGTCCTGTGCTAGTGTCTCCTAATGTCTCACAATTGATTCAAAAGTTCTTCAGAGAGACCTTGAAGGTGTTCTCGTATTGCTTCTTCTGACCTCCATTTGAGTGCTTGCCTCAAGTGAGTTCTCCATAAAATAGATTTTTTTTCAAAAATACTTTTCACATTTGATTGCCAGTTCATCAGAGATGCTTTCTCTGTGTTAGAGTTAGAGTTAGAGTTAGAGTTAGAGTTAGTTAGAGTTTGAATGCTTAGCAATTCAGCTTGAGAAAGGACCTGTATCCAAGTACTTTATTTTGCCAGGTGATCTTCAGAATCTTCCCTAGATTATTCAATTTAGCTATTCTCAGCAATCCAGTGATCCAAGACAATTCCAAAGGACATGTGATGAAAATACTAATAAAAATAAATATAACTCTCTAGTAGGATTTGAGCCCAGGTTTACTTTTAGTTCTACTAACCTAACCACTACACTACAATGATTTTTCAATACTGTTCAACTGTTTAGTTTCTCTTTTTCAACACTTTATTTAATTTTCCCCAAGTTACTTAAAAGCAAGTTTCAACATTCATTTTTTTTTGAATTCTAAATTCTCTCCCTTCTTCCCACTCCATCCCTCCTCATTGAGAAAACAAGTTATTTGCTATAGGTTAAAAATGTGTATTCATGCAAATCATTATCATAATAGTTATGTTGTGAAAGTAAACATAGCCCCCCCCAAAAAAAGAAAAACCTTAAGAAAAATGAAGTTGAAAAAAAAAGCATGCTTCACTTTGTATTCACACCAGCAGCTCTGTCTTCGAGGACGGATAGTATCCTATCCTAGTATCACTGTATCATAATTCCTTTAGAGTTGTCTTGGGTCACAACCCTGCTGAGGAAAGGAGAGTTATTCACAACTGATCATCTTGCAATCTTGCTGTTACTTTGTATATGGTACATTTCTCATTGTATCTACTCATGTAAGTCTCTGAAGGTTTTACTGAGAACTTTCTGTTCATCATTTCTTTCTCCTTTTTTTTCATTTTTGTTTTTGCAAGGCAAAGGGGTTAAGTGACTTACTCAAGGTTACACAGCTAAGTAAATATTAAATGTATAAGACTGGATTTGAATTTAGGTCCTCCTGACTTCAGAGCTGGTACTCTATACACTGTGCCACTAGCTGCTCCATGTTAATCATTCTTTATAGAAGAATAGCATTCCATCATAACCACCTATCACCATTTGTTCAGCTATTCCATGGGACAATCTCTTTGTAAATGATCACTTCCCATTAATCTCTTGTTCTACCTTTCATCAGAGATTCAGAGATTCTGGGAAAACAGTAAGTGTCTGAGAAAAGGTCAAGAAAAGTCAAACACTTGGATCCCATTTCTGATACTGCCTATATGATCTTTTTTTTTAGGTTTTTGTTAGGCAATGGGGTTAAGTAGCTTGCCCAAGGCCACACAACTAGGTAATTATTAAGTGTCTAAGGTCGGATTTGAACTTAGGTACTCCTGACTTCAGGGCCAGTTCTCTATCCACTGAGCACCTAGCCGCCTATACCTATGTGATCTTGAGCAAGATGCTTTCAGTTCTTCATGTCTTAAATGAGGACACTGGATTAAGTTCGTTTCTGGGGTCCCTTCCAAGTCTAGAGTTATGATGTGTGAATGACAGACTGAAGTAAAATTATAGATGGAACATGGTGCCACCAGAAATCTTAGCAGTTAGTACAATTCCTGGAACATGGTAGATAAATGTTGAATACTTACTGACTGATCTATTAACCAATGACTTGCTTATCACCTCTGATCACAGTCATCATAGTCTGGAAGGAACCTTAAAATATATATAAACCAGTCTTCTTATTTTACAGACAAGGAAACTGAAAACCAGAGAAAACAGGTGAATCAAGGCAGGGCAATTCTGTAATGGGAATGCAGCAACTACTGTCAAAAGCATTGATAAGGTTGCCAGTTTCACTTATATTCTGAAGGGAAATGTAGACAATTTATAAAAACTGATCCAGTCCAAGCTTTACTGCCAGCATTCCTAGACTGGTCTTGATGCTGCAGACCTAAAAATGACAGCAAAAGAAGGAACAAGAGACACAGATGAGGCATTTTTATGACAGAACAATGTGGAGTCTGCTTACATTTGTGGTTTTTTGGTCAATTTTGTGGGAATAAGTTAATATTTTCTTTTATCAGAGGCCAAGAAAGAGCAAAATGATATCTAAAGAGACAACCAAGATGAAGAGAAGAAATGAGTAATTAGATTTAATTAAATAGAGTCTTGCTGAGAAGTAAGTTATCATAGGAAAAGGAAAAATTGGATAACAAGTAGATCTTGGGGCTAGGAAACCATGCATTTAAGTCACTTTCTGACATATGGTTTGGTACACTGCCAGAGTATCTTAACTTTTCAGTACCCAATATAATATTTCAAGATTTTAAGTTGTGGAAATTGCATTGTATTAATAAGAATTCCTTCTATCAGTTAAATAACAAGACTTACTTAAAAATATCCCAAACCTTGCTGGCAATTGTTTTTCTGCTTGATACCATTACCCAGAGGATAAATGAGGAAAGTTTCTGTTTGCTTTACATCTTGTCAGGATTCTGTTAATTACCAATCAGAGGCAGCTAGGATGTTAGCACCATGTCAAAGGAAAAACTGGGAAGCTTGCAATTTAAACAAAATATATTTTTAATTAAGGTCTCCTTTTTTTTATTTCCCAGTGACTGACTCTTTTTGTGTTCAATTTATCCAACAGGTATGGAAAACATGCAGTTTGTCCTAATGGTTTACTTCAGAGATCAGCAAGAATAATAGTACCCAGAGAAATTAGTTTCCAAGAAAATTATATGTTATAATTCATCCATGTCCAGAATGTCTGAAAAGCAAGGAGAATTTTGCAATGATCTGATGAGAACATATTATTTCTATGTTTCTTCTTCTGTCAAGTATCATAATGTATGCACAGGAAAAAGGTTGCTTTTCCTTCTGGAGTAGGTAAAAAGGCTGGAGGAATGTTTACTTCCAAAGTTGTTGTTGAGTCATTTTTCAGTTGGCTTGCCATTTTCTTCTTCATCTCATTTTACAAATGAGGACCTTAAGTAGGCAGGGTTAAGTGACTTGCCCAAAATCACAGTTGGTAAATGTCAGATCAGATTTGAGTACAGAAAGAGTTTTCCTGATTCTAGCCCCCTATCCACTGCACCACATATCAATTTATTAAGAGGGCAATCAAACATTTTGTGAAGAATGGAAGAAATATTTCAAGAAGAAAAATGAAGATTTTTGTTTGTAGACCATGGGTTAAGATACAAACTTGTCCAACACCTAAAAAGGATGACAAAAGTAAAAATTTTTTACTGGAGTTTGGTGAATCTTATCAAGAGCACTTCATAGTAAAAATGGAGGAAGGAGAAAACTGCCCACATAGATCTGCCAAGACAGATACCATGGAGAATAGCAAGTACAATGCAATAAGAATTATAGCAGTGGAGAGGACCAGTAATTTATGGGATATAATATCCAAAAAAAAAAAGAGTTAGCAATAAACTCATGTCCTCAAATCCCCATATGTAAAGACATATGCTGCAAAACTTTGATGGATCTGTTATCTTATTGATAGGGGTAGTTTTTCAATAACACCGATTGTAATGGGGTCAGTAAAAGCACTGCACAATTTCTCAAATGCAATTCAGTCCAGTCTCTTCCTACTATTCAATTCTAGGCTTAGTTGCTTGTCAATGTTCAATGTTTGTTTAAGATTAATGTTTTTTCTTTTTTTATTACAATAGATGCTTTTAAAAATCATATTTATCTCTGCATTTATCCCTCCATCTCTCCTACCTGGTGAGCCCTACTTTGTAGCATAGATTAAAAAATTAAAGAGAAGTGTGGGGGGGAAAGAGTTGAACTAAACCAAACATTAAATTGACTACATCTGACAGTATATGAAAAATTGATGAATGTAATAATGAAACATCCCTCACCTCTGCAATGGAGGGAAGGAGGTGCTTTTTCATAACTCCTAGGTCAAAACTTAGTCATTCTAATTACAGTGTTCATTTTTCTTTTATTATTTTTCCCATTTCAAGATATCTTTCCTAATATGTCATCTTTTCATTCAATATACAAAGACTAGATAGGTAAAAACAAGTTGAACTAAAGATTCTAAGGGAATGAGGCAAAATTGATCTCATAGTTATTACCAAGATTTAGTAGGGTGAGACTCATAGGAGCAAAGGGAAGGGAATAGTAATAATAATAAAAGGGAATAGAATAGATAGATAATGGAAATGGAATAGTAATAATAATAAAAAATAATAATTTATATAATGTCTTAAGGTCTTCAAAGCATTGCGTATATAGTCTCTTTTAACCAATAATCCACAAACATTTATTAATCACTTAAAATATACCAGGAAAATGTGTTAAGTGTTAGGGATAAGAAAGATTAAGCAAAACAAACCAGTTATAGCCTTCAAGGAGCTTAGAGACTAATGAAGGAAGCAAAAGTTCAAAATCAGAAGATTCAAGATAAATACAGAATAGATAGAACTTAGGTGCTTTACCCACATTGTACAGATAATAAAGCTGAGTCTGAGAGACTTACTTAGGGCCACATAGCTAATGAATACTGTATTCTAAAAAAAAGCAGAAAAGAGAATAAAATACTAAGTAGATTAGGTATTGAATATTAAGATTGAGAAAAATCCAGGAACTTGAGTTGGAAGGTATTTGAGTAAAGAGTAATTGAAAGGAAAAAAAATATTTGCTATAGGAATACAGTACAAAACAAAATCTCAGGAGCTTGAAAAACAGATGCATGGTGTAGAATTGATGTAGGTCTTCAGTTACTTGACCATCTTTGGGGGTTATATTTCACTGCAATCAACTGTAAAGCAATCAAGAATTCCTTGTTTTATTGTTCAAAAAAAGTAGATTTTGATTTTTAATGTGGTTTTTCTTATTTTTACATGTAAAGATAGTTTTCAACACTTATTTTTATAAAATTTTGAGTTCCACATTTTCCTCCCTTCCCTCCCTCCTCCCCTTGACCATGAGTAATCTAATAAAGCTTATACATGTACAATTATGTTAAACATATTTCCATATTAGTCATGTTGTAAAAGAAGAATCAGAACAAAAGGAAAAAAATGAGAGTGGAACAAACAAAACAAAAAAATTGAAAATTTTATGCTTTGGTCTGCGTTCAGACTCTAATTCTTTCTCTGGCTGTGGATGGTATTTTCCATCACAAGTAAAAGGTGTTTTTTTTTAAAGGGGTACTTTTATTTTGGACTTGATTCTGGCCATCAAATAGGAACTAGTTGCAGTAACAGAAATGATGAGAAATGACCACTCACCTTAGAATCTAAGACAGAGAAGAGGAAATCTTGCAATAATCTAATGCACACCTTAGATTTATAGAGAGTTGATTTCAAATAGTCCAGATAAAAGATAGATCCTGGAAAATTCTGTGACTTAAAATTCTGCAGGTGAATTTCCCTCCATCTTAGTTGTGGTATATTATTGTAATAGAATAAGAAATGATGAGTCCCTGATTTTAGAAAAATATGGACAGAAATAGTGAAAAGCAAAATAAGCAAAACCAGGAGAATTTTGTATACAGTAATAGCAGTATTGTTTTAAGAACAACTTTGAATGATTAATTCATTCTGACTATTGAAAATATTCAAATTAACTACAGAGGACTTATGAAGGAAGACACCATATGCATCCAGAGAAAGAGCTGATAGATAGAAGTATGTATAGAATGCTTGTATATGTGTGTTTGTGTGTGTGTGTGTGTGTGTGTGTGTACGTATATGTGTAATGGTAGCCATTTCTAGGGCGGAAGGGAGGGAGAGGAAGGAAAAAAAAAGGAAAAAAAATAAGTTTTACACAATAACTTTATTATATATTTTAAAATAACAGTGTTTTACATAATAGATTTGTAGCTTCACAGGCTATCATCTTTTTACATTAAACTATATTGTAGAAACTCTTATTTTTAGTCCATAAATTAATTTTTTTTAAAAATTCCATTGGTAAAGTCAACCCAAGAGGAAGGGAAATTGTGAAGCAAAAATTAAAATAATAATAGCAACAAACTTTCTAGGAAATAGCTTATTTCCTACATACAGGAATTAATAGAATTTTACACTAAACATAACAATATACTATACAAAGAGTGAATGGATTAACAGTATTTATTAAGCCTTACTATTTGGAAAGCTCTATAAGCATGAAGTCTACAAATATAGCAATTAGACAGTGTCTACTCACAAAGAGCTCAGATTCTAATGGGGAGCTTATGTACATAGGTTTCAATTGCAAATGAGATGGTTCTTAGGGTGGAACAGTAAAGCAGGCAGTAATATTATTTGCTTTAATGCTATTTCACTGATAAAAACCTTTCCAATATTGAACCTTTTTCAGTGCCAAGGACTTTGGAGGGTTGTTGGAAATGGAAGGTGGAAGGGGCTGTAGGATCTACTATTAGTAGTTAGGAAATTTAATTAGCCTGGCACAAGTTTTCTTCACTGTTTCACTTGCTCTAGGTGCCTTGCTCCTTCAACAAAGAGCTATTAAATGTTCAAGGAATAAACAGAAATTGCATCTCTTAAGACACATATGATAAATGTCAAATTGTTATGACAGTTTTTTTGATGTTTCACATCAATGTGGGAGCTCCCCTTACACAGGCCACAACTCACTTTAAGCAGGTACAAAATATGTTTCTTAATACTTAAAATATATTATATTTTAATGAAATTCATTACTGATGAATCAGAGGTTTTGTAAGAAATAAATAGCAAATATTTTTTTTATTTGCCCACTAGCTTCAGTCTCATCTTTTAAAACTGAAAAAGTTGAATAAAGAAAAAAGTATTGCAACAAGGAATTCTAAGACAAATCACAGATGCTGGGCAAGGCAAGGGTGAGTAAGGCTCTTTGAATTCTTTAGACTCAATAATCTTCCAATCTTAGCACATAGTCACAGGTGTTCTCTCTTAAGGATACTAGTTGAGACCTTGTTTTTTTGCACCTTTCAAGGACTTTCTTAACTTGGAGTATATTTCATTGCCATTCTTCAGTATGATAAGGTTTTCAAAGATTGGAGCAGCAGGGACTAGTTGGCAGTGTTCCTTATAGGGAATTCCCTTCCTGGTTTGCAAAGCACTCCACTGGAAAGCCCAGAAAAGTTCACCTGGAGGAGTTCAGGAGGGTTGATTTGGAGATCAGAGGTTCTGGTGGTAGGGGCTTTATGAAGAAAATAGACAAGTGTAGACTGAGGCTGAAGGTAAGTTAGAGTAATTTGGTGCTTTGAGCTTGACAGAAGTGAGTACTATTAAGTGAATCCTTGAAGGACCATTTCCCCATACTGTGGCAATGACTTTTTCCACATAAACCTTGTCTGAAATCTGGAAATCCTCAGGGAACTGGAAATCTTGGGCTCTGCACTGTTCTGACTTAGGAAGAAAGGCAAAGAACCCATGTTGAGGTTAGGATTTGGGGATTTGAGGGAAAATCTTTCAGTGAGAAAGAAAATGGAAAATGTAGTTCAAAAGTTGTGCAGTGAATTCATCATTCAATTTCAGTATTTACAATAAATGGAATTCCATAATTGCAGTACTAAGAAGGGAGAGAAAGACATGCAGGTTCACATTTTTTCCTTTAGTGTCAAATTTGATCATTAAACTACATTTAGTTTCTATTTTGATCTGTTTACATAGTAGTGGGTACATATTTGATTGTTGTTGGTTAGCTTATGTGGGTTGCTTTTTCAATTCTTTTTTCATAAAGGAAAGTTCCTAAGTTAAGGGAGGAGAGGGAGAAGAAGAGTGTTTTATTGGAAAATGAAAGTATAACCAAAAATATTTTTAAAAATATTTGCAGAAAGATGGGAACCACAGTACATAATGTAGAATAAATAAAAATAAGCATGAGGATTGTAAACTTAATATCAGGAATGCTAAATCTCAAACCGAGCCTGAACTGGTAGCAAATTCTAAGAAAAAGTGAGCAGAAAGGGAATGAGCATTTATTTAGTGTCATGCCCTGCACTAAACACTTTCTGATTTGATCTTCACCATAACTCTGGGAAATATATTATAAAATCTATTTTATGGTTGACTGAGGCACAGAGAGCTTAAGTGACTTGCATAGTGTCACAGTATCTCAGTATCTGAGGCTGGATTTGAATTTAGGTCTTCTTAAATTTCTGTCTTCAACAAAAAGAGAGGCTGACTTTTCATCTTTTAATTTGCCTTCATTTTTTTTCTGACATGGAGAATCTGTTGTTAGCCCTTCAAAAATGTCCAAAAGCAACCCAGAATGATGCTTTCATTTCATGGTGAATTGGATTTAAGTGAGGCAGAATTACTCAAAGTTGTCTGTCTCATTCTCTCTTCAGGAGTCATTGAAGTCCAGTGGCAAGACAAAAGTCAGGACACATAGTGATGGCCCAGAATGCAATGGATGATCTGGGGGTCCTCTAAAATCTGACCAAGCTCTAAGCACTCCATAGCGCCTGCTTCAAAAGCATTCATGGCCATTAGAATACATTATTCTCATTTGCCCATTCTGCTGACTGATGTCTTTACATGCTTGGAGGTAGATATCTCCCTAAATCACCAACAGGTTTCGAGCCTATCAGTTACCCTCAACTTGGTTTAGTCCTTCTACTGGGACTATTTTGCCAGGGTGGGATTATTGTGCATGCTTCAGGTTCTTGGAGCCACAGGTGAGAGTTAGGTGAAGGTAGACACAAAGATGAACAGGCAGCTGTGGAAAGGATTTGGCAAGCCCCTATATCAGAGGTGCTAATCCTCCTGGAAGACCCCTTAAACCCCTCATGGAGAATACTATTCAGACCACAACAGTGGGCAGAGAAAGTGGTTGACAGGGGGTGCAAATGAGTTTAAGTCACAAGACCTAGCTGATCTTCCTCTCCTAATATAGAGAGAAATATTTGATATGACTTCCAAGTGAGTTTGAAAAATCACTCATTGACCTATTATGGTAAATGACATCCACATCCAGAAAAAAACAACAAAAATCACAATACTCTGGAGCCTGAATTCAGAGCAAAGCATACTATGTTCACTGTTTTTTTTTTTAGGTTTTTGCAAAGCAAACAGGGTTAAGTGCTTGCCAAAGGCCACACAGCTAGGTAATTATTATGTGTCTGAGGCCAGATTTGAACTCAGGTACTCCTGATTCTAGGGCTGGTGCTCTATCCACTGTACCACCTAGCCGCCCTTACTATGATAACTTTTTTTAAAATTTCTTTTATTTTTTCTCTCAATTTTGTGTTTTCCCCCATTACTTCTAATTATTCTTTTACAACATAACTAATGTGGAAATATGTTAGACAAAATTGTACATATACAACTTTTACCAAATTGTTCACTGTCATGGGGTAGGGGAAGGGAAAGGAGGGTGGTAGAAAAATGTGGAACTCATAAACTTGCAAATGGATGAATGTTGAAAATCACCTTTTCACATAATTGGAAAAAAATAAAATTAAAAAACTAAGAATAATCATTCAAAAAGGGATTGAGGTTCAGGATTAAAGTCATACAAATGATTTTTCTGAAAAATAAAGAATGAAATCAGAAAATTATAGGTCAATGAGTTTACTTTTTATTTGTGGCATATTATTAAACTGATGATTTGTAGCATTTATGAATCACTGAAGAGACTGTATGATTTTATTAAGAACAGGTCATGAAGAATTAACCTCTTTTCTATGCTGTTGGGTTTTTTTTAGTACTGTTACTGTAAGTATTAATAAATAGATCAACAAATATAATTCAGTGGACAGAGTTTATTTAGATATTCATAGAACAATTGACAAAATTGTCCATCCTACACTTGTGGATGAGATGGAGAGATATGATTTAAATGTTAATGCAGGTAAATGGGTTAATGCAGGGGAAGAGCCAACATGGCCATGTGAAGGCAGCATTTCCCGGGAACTCCAACCCCTCCCAACCCCCCCCCCCCCCAAAAGAAAGGGTGGCTCTAGCCAAAATTTAGAGGGGCAGAACCCACAGATAGACTGAGTGATACTTTTTTCCAGTCCAAGATAACTTAGAAGTTCTGCAGGAAAGGTGTGTTTCACCAAGACCGGGGGTTGGAAAAAAAAAGATGCAGACAGCCCAGGCCAGCCCAGGCCATCCCAGCCCAGAGATCACCTCAACAGCTTGAGAGAACTCTATTGCACCTGGGTGAGTGTGGAGTGAGGAGCATGGGCCAAAGAATCTGCAATGAGAATGGGGAGAAGCAGCCTGCACCCCCAGACACAGTAAGGAAAGTCTGCAGAGATTTCTCTACTCTCCCTGGCATAGGACTCTGCTGTTTGCCTATACTCAGATATTGCAGTTTGGGCTTCCATACTAAATAACCAAGCTGGATCTCTCCCTATAGCCCCAGGGCAGAGGGTAGTGCTGTAGTCATCTACATATCAAAGCACAGGCTAGAGAGCATAAGACCTTGTGGGAATAAAGGTCCTAGTGGGGTGTTCCCCCCCTCGAAAAAACAACCCAAAAGCCTTAGAAGCATTGTAAATTAGTCTTGGGCTGAGGAAATGAGTAAACAACAGAAAAAGAAGAATCTGACCACAGAAAATTACTTTGGTCCCATGGAAGAACAAAACACATACTCAGATGATGACAAAATCAAAGCTTTTGGGGTGGCTAGGTGGCACATTGGATAAAGCACTGGCCCTGGAGTCAGGAGTACCTGGGTTCAAATCCGGTCTTAGACACTTAATAATACCTAGCTGTGTGGCCTTGGGCAAGCTATTTAACCCCATTTGCCTTGCAAAAAACCTAAAAAAAAAATCAAAGCTTTTATCCAAAACCTCCAAGAGAAATAGAAAATGGGCTGAGACTATGGATGAGCTCAAAAAAAGACTTTGAAAAGCAATTAAGGGAGATGGAGGAAAAATTGGGAGGAGAAATGAGAGCGATGCAGAAAAATCATGAAAACCAAATCAAAAGCTTGGTGAAAGATATACAAAAAAATACAGAAGAAAATAATATGTTAAAAACCAGTTTAGGCCTAATGGAAAAAGCAAAACAAAAGGCAAATGAAGAGAAGAATGCCTTAATAAGCAAAACTGGCCAGATGGAAAAGGAGGTAAAAAAGCTCTCTGAAGAAAATAACTCCTTCAAATGCAAAATGGAACTAAAGGAAGCTGATGACTTTGCAAGAAATCAGGAAGAAATAAAACTCTTCCAAAAAAGCCAAAAATTAGAAGAAAATGTGAAATATCTCATTGGAAAAGCAACCAACCTTGAAAACAGATCCAGAAGAAATAATTTGAAAATTATTGTGCTATCTGAAAGCCATGACTAGCAGAAGAGCCTGGACTTCATTTTTCAAGAAATAATGCAGCAAAACTTCCCTGAGATCCTAGAAGCTGAGGGTAAAATAGAAATCAAGATAATTCACTGATCATCTCTTGAAAGAGATCCCAAAAGAAAAACTTCCAGGAATATTAAAGCCAAATTCCAAAACTCTCAAATCAAAGAGAAAATTCTAAAAGCTTCCAGAAACAAACAATTCAACTACTGAGGCTCCATAGTCAGGATTACACAGGATCTGGCAGCATCTACATTAAGGGCTCATAGGGATTGGAATATGATATTCTGGAAGGCAAAATATCTTGGTTTACAACTGAGAATCAACTACTCAGGGGAAAATATGAACTTTCAATGAAACAGGGGACTTTAAAACTTTCCTAATGAGATGACCAGAGCCGAATAGAATGTTTGATATCTAAGGACACTGGTGAACCATAGAGGGAGTGGAAGAGAGGGACTAACTATGAGGAACTTGATGATGTTGAACTGTTTGTATTCCTGTATGGGAAGAAGATATTGATAACTCATATGAACTTTCTCATTTATAAGAGCTGTTAGAAGGAGCATATATAGACAGAACATAGGAAGGAACAGAATATAATGTATGAAGTGGTAAAGGGATGGAGTCAATGGGTGATGGGGGAAAATACTGGGAGGAAGGAAAAGGAGATGAAGAAGAAGCTGAGAGATTTCACATAAGAGTCAAGAAAAGGCTTTTTCAAAGGAGTGGAGGGGGGAAGGCAAGGGGAAATGTGTGAGTCTTCATTCACATTGGAAATGTCTCAGGGAGGAAATGACATGCACACTTAATAGGGTGAGGAAATCTATCTTGCCCTGGAGAAAAATTGGAGGAAAGGGATGGGATGAGGGGGAATGGGGGGGGAGGGAAGGTGGGGAATAGGTGATAGAAGAGAGGGAAGATCAAGGGAGAGGGTAGTCAGGTTCAACACACTTTTGGACAGGGCCAGGATGAAAGGAGAAAGAGTATAGAATAAGTGAGAGTGGGGATTAATAGAGTAGAGGTGCAGCTAGTAATAGCAACTGTGGGAAAAATATTAAAGCAACTTCTCTGGTGGACTTATGATAAAGAAAGCAACTCACCCCAGAGACAAGCCATTGAAATCTGAACACAGACTGTAGTACAATTCTCTCTCTCTCTCTCTCTCTCTCTCTCTCTCTTCTCTCTCTCTCTTTAGATATATATATATATATATACATATATATATATATACATATATATGCATATATAGATATATTCTTGAGGTTTCTCATCTTCTTGGGGGGGTTATGTTTACTCTTATAACATTCAATTTACATCAAAGTATGGCATGGAAACAATGTAGAGACTGTCAGACAGCCTTCTGTGGGGTGGGAAATGAAGGGAGGAGGGGGAAAAATTGTTGAGTCTTGCAAAAAATTATGGGTGCATATTATGATTTTATGTAATTGGAAAACAAATAAAATGTTAAAAAAAAAGAATGTTAGAAAATTGGTGAAGTTTTTGGATTCAGGGAAAAAGCCATTAGGTAAAGAAAGGTTAAAGATTAGTGAGATTAGAAAACAGTTGAGTGGTCTCCTAGAGAAGACAGAGAGGAATGGGATGAAATCAATATGCCTATTGGAGGGGATAGTCTTGAGAAAGAGCAGTGCTACCTCTTCTTCAAATACTGTTTAAGTCATAGTATTGGAGTTGTTATTGCTTTCTGCATTTAATTATATTTTATTCTTTTCCTTGTCCTATTCCACCTGAAATAACATAAGGCAGTTTTTGTACTTCTGTTTTCTCTCTTCTCATTTTTTCCCTATTGTTTTTGTCTTGTGTTACCTCTTCATTAAAGACTGTTCTAAGTCATAATAAATAAATAAATAGATAGATAGATAAACAAACAAACAATGAATGAATGAATGAATAAATAAGTAAATAAATAAATAGGTTGATGCAGCTAGATTGGAACTCTTGGAATGACTAGACCAAAAATCATCAGTAACTGTAATTTTTTTTTTAGGTTTTTGCAAGGCAAATGGGGTTAAGTGGCTTGCCCAAGGACACACAGCTAGGTAATTATTAAGTGTCTGAGACCGGATTTGAACCCAGGTACCCCTGACTCCAAGTCCGGTGCTTTATCCACTATGCCACCTAGCCGCCACAGTAACTGTAATCTTGAAGAAAAATGTCTAGAACAGAGAATAAGGGATGAGTCTGGTTAATGGTGCTCAACATATTTATCAAAGAATTGGATGGAACCATAGACAGAGAGCTTGGCTGATTTTTAGATGACTTGAAGTTGAAAAAGAATCAATTCATGGATTGACAAAGTCAGTGTCTAAAAAGATCTGCATGATTCAGAATTATTGTTTTCAGTTGTGGTTAACACTTTGTGACTTCTTTTGGTAATCTTGGAAATAATACAGGAGTGGTTTCCTATTTCCTTCTCCAGCTCATTATACAGATGAGGAAACTGAGGCAAATGGGAGCTAGTGACTTGCCCAGGCTCAAACAGTTAGAAAATGTCTGAGGTCAGATTTTAATTCAGGTCTGACTCCAGGCTTGGTGCTCTATCCACTATGCTAGCAATTCAGAATTATAGGTCTAGACTAATATCATAAAATTTTATAGGAATAAATGTAAAGTCTTACCTTTGGATTCAAATAATCATATTCATGATTTTTGCCTGAAACTCACAATTATAGTCTGTGTAAACAAGATCTGGAGGTTTGTATGGGCTGCAACATCCATGTTAGTGAGAAAAATACAAAATACAAAAATACAAATAAACTGTGATTTTTAAATTGCATAAAATGAAGTCTAGCATCCAGACTAAAGGAGGTGATAAAACTGCTTAACTGCTGTGATAAAGAGTAAGAGAGGGGATAGCCCAATGTATTCTTTCTGGAACAGAGGCTCTTCCAACTGATCATTTGGAGGTGGGGTAGCATCTTCTCTGGCAGATGTTTTCTATGTAGAGCTTGGTATGAAAGTTACTCCTTTGTTTTTCTTAGAGTTGTGAAGGTAGGGGATAGGAAGGTAAGTAGGCTTAGAAAATCCCTTGACTCCAAGTATCTTCCTCAGTGATGTTAGAAAATTCTATTAGTACATCTCTCCTTTAAATAAAGCATTTCCTTTTCCTTGAGGAGATTTACAAATGCAAGTAACTCCTAAGGGATAAGTTGACAGATCCTCAGCATCCTAGTGGTACAGTGGAAAAAGCACTGCATCTAATGTTAGAGGACCTGAGTTCAAGACAGTCACATTCTTTCATTGGACAAATCATCCTATCTCTTTGAATCTTAGTTTCTCCATGGTTAGAAAAATGCTAAGACTACCTCAGGGTTATGATCAAAAAGTGTTTTGCCAACCTTAACATACATATATGTGAACTATAATCAGTGAATTTATCATGTTTCTTTTTCTTTCTGAAAAAAGAGGGAGGTGATATGGAAAATGGGCATAGGAACATTGAAGTCAAAATTTGCTTATAGAGTATGAAAATGTATACCCCTTATTGGGGTAAATATTATTGCTAAATGATATATAAGGAAGCTCAACTACATAGAATGACTTTCATAAAAGATATTGAAACTCTATGCTCTCCAGCACTTTTATTCTACCCATCCCTCTTTCTATTTCCTCTCCATGTCTCTTTTCTAGTGATTAATCACACACACATAGCTTCCTGAGTCTTATAATCTATAATGCAAGAAACATGTCATCCTCTTTTAACCAAATTACTTTTAGTTCTATTATAAATAAATAGCTATTATAATTAAAATGTCTCTATAAATATATATATATAAAGTCTCTAGATAAAATTATAACTAAAAACTATTATAACTAAAACAATATTTTTCTCAAGTCCTAATTGTGACTTCTCAAATATTTATTTTGAGGTTAATTAGCTAGAGTTTATTTGCTTGTTTTCTTACAAATAAATGATTTCATAAAAATAGGAAACCTTTTGAATGGAAACTGCCTTCAGATCAACAGTGACTTCTAACTTACAGACTTAAAGGAGTTACTTTGGGACCCTAATAGTTAAGTGATTTATTCATGGTCATGTCATGGTCATACCAATACTATTTTCAGGCAACATTCAACCTTGCACTAGGAACAGCTATTTATCCACTACAACTAGCTTTTTAATATGATTTAGGCAGAGCTCTTGTTATGAAGTAAGAAATGAAAAGAGTTTTTTCTTGTCCTGACTTTTCTTAGAAATGTATAGGAAAATTGGCAGAGCTCTGTCCTCTACCCCTGGAACAGGACTCTGGGGCTCTGACCAAATTCAGATCCTGATCTCAGTCTAGGCACCCCCTATAGAACAGCAGGGGCCCCCTCCACCTCAGCCCCATGGCAGAGGTGGGGTGCACATGGTCATTCACAGGTCAGGAGGGAGGACAGAGCCTCACACACTGAGAGCTTTGTGGAAGTGTGCCAAAAGCTCAGGAAGCACCCCCAAAACAGGCCCAGGCTGGGAAAAGGAGCAAGTAGAGAAACAAGAGGAACACCATTGAGAAATATTTTGCGCATGAGCCCAAGAAGGATCAAAATACTCAGTCTGAAGATGAGGAAGCACAAGCTCCTGCATCTAAAGACTCCAAGAAAAACAGAAATTGGGCTCAGGCTATGACAGAGATCAAAAAAGACTTTGAACATCAAATGAGGGAATTAGAAGAAAAACTGGGAAAAGAAAGGAGAGAGATACAGGACAAACATGAAAATGAAGTCAGCAGCCTAGTCAAGGAAATCCAAAAAAAATGCTGAAGAAAATAGCATGCTAAAAACCAGCTTAGGTCAAATGGATAAAACAGTTCAAAAAGTTATTGAGGAGAAGAATGCTTTAAAAAGCAAAATTAGCCAGATGGGAAAAGAGACAAGAAAACTCTCTGAGGAGAACAAATCCTTCAGACAAAGAATGGAACTCAGGGAGATTGATGAATTTACGAAAAACCAGGATGCATTACTTCAAAACCAAAAAAATGAAAAATTAGAAGAAAATGTGAAACATCTCATTGAAAAAACAACTGATATGGAAAACAGACAGGAAAGATAATTTAAAAATTATTGGAATACCTGAAAGTCATGATCAGGAAAAGAGCCTTGACATCATTTTCAAAGAATTACTACAAGAAAATTACCCTGATATTCTAGAAGCAGACGGGCAAACAGAAATGGAGAGAATCCACCGATCCCACCCCCCACCCTGAGAAAGAGATCCCAAAAAACCAACCCCTAGGAATATTATAGCCAAATTCCAGAACTCCCAAGTCAAAGAGAAAATATTACAAGCAGCCAGAAGGACACAGTTCAAATATCGTGGAGCTGCATTCAGGATCACACAGGACTTAGCAGCAACTACATTGGAAGCTTGTAGGGCTTGGAATATAATATACCAGAAGGCAAAAAGAGCTATGCAGCCAAGAATCAACTACCCAGCAAGGCTGAATGTCCTCTTCCAGGGAAAAAGATGGAATTTCAATGAACCAGGGGAATTTCAAATGTTCCTATTGGAATAGCCACAGTTGAACAGAAGGTCTGATCTTTAGATACAGGACTCAGGTGAAGCATGGAGATTGGAGGGGGGGTGGAAATATGAGGGATTTAATGAGGATGAACTGCATGTATTCCTGCATAGAAAATGACACTGATAATACTCATATGAACCTTCTCAGTTAATAGAGCAGGTAGAGGGAGCTTTTATAGTTGAAGCACAGGAGAAAGCTGAATTTGAAGATAAAATATGGTATAAAAATGGAGTCAATAGAAAAAAAGGGAAATGTGATGGGAGAAAGAAAGAAAAAGGAGAGGGGGAATAGGCCAAGATATCTCATATAGTAAGTTTTTTCTTTATTACAATGAGCTATTGCAGTGATATGGAAGGGGGAAAGGCAAGGGGGAATGAAGGAATCTTCGCTCTCATCAGAGGTGGCTAGAAGAGGAAACAGCATATATACTCAATGGGGTATAGACATCTGGAGTAAGAAGAAAGGGGGGGGACAGGGGGAAGGGAGGGATGTGAGTGATGGAGGAGAGGATGGACCATGGGGGGAGAGTGGTCAGATATAACACATTTTTTTTTTTACTTCTTGCAAGGGGCTGGGATTGGATGGCCTATCTGGGACCATAGGGCCAGGTGGATGCTGGGCCTAAGGGGTGGTAGGGGGGCTCGGGGCCTCTTGGTCCCAGGACCAGGGATCTGTCTGTTGCACCACTCAGCTACCCTACAGCAGAGTCAGAATGAAAGGAGAGAGAAAATATAGTACATGGTAGTGGAGAAATACGAAAGGAGGTAGTTGTGATCAGCAATGGCAATGGTGGAAAAATATGGAAGTAACTTTTGCGATGGACTTACCATAAAGAATGTGATCCACCCACAACAGAGTTGTTGGTGTTGGAACAAAGACTGAAGCACATTTTTTGCTAATATTATTCTTTTTGGGGGGGGGGGGTTGCAAAGCAAATGGGGCTGAATGGCCTGCCTGGAGCTGCATAGCAGGGTGATCTTTGGGTGTCTGAGGCCCGAATCGGACCCAGATGCTCCCGGCTCAAGGGCCAGTGCTCTCTCTGCCACCCAGCCACCCCTACTATTATTGCTATTTTTATTTGATTTGGGGTCTTTTTTTTCTTTTTTTGGTTTTTGCAGGGCATTATGGTTGGGGTGGCTTGCATGACACACGGCTGGATGATTGTTGGGTGTATGGGGCCGGATATGGGCTTGGGTGCTCCTGGCTCCAAGGCTGGGGCTCTGTCCATTGTGCCACCTAGCCATACCTACAACTATTACTATTATTTTTTTTTATTTTAATTTTTTTCTCTCCCCTTTACTTTATTGCTCAAGCAAGTCTATATTTGGGGGAGGGGTATTCTGTTTACTCTTAAGAATATTTTATTAATGTATAAAAAATTTTTACAAAAAGAGAATAAATAAATATAAAAAATAAAATAAAAAAGAAATGTATAGGAAAATCACTCATCTCTTCACTCTCAGTTATTCAGATCTACTTTGAGAAGTCTGGATCCAATCTAGGCCTTTAAAAGCAACCAAAAGGAAAAAAAAAATTTGCACAATTCTATCCTACTTTTTAAGAAATGCTTTTCTTCCCTTAAGTTTATTCCTGACTTTTCCTTACTTCTCTATTTCTGTGCTTTGCCTGCCAAATCTATATTTTTAGACTGAAGGAGTAGTGTCTCATTCTCTATCTAGTATATTGCTGGCAATGAAAATGTGTTAGATAAGACAAAGTAACAGATTTGCTGCTGTTGCAAACAACTAAGTATAAACAAACAAAAAATGATCACATCTTCTGAAGGGGGACAAGGCTAGTGATTACGCTGACAGAAGAGCTAAATAAATTATCAAGAAAATACAAATATTTATTGAGCAAATACTCTGTATAAGGTATTAAAAAGTGACAAGCCTAGTCTTTACTATCAATGAGTTTGCAGTCTAGTTGAGGAAATAAGATATCTATATCATCTATATCTATATCTATATCTATATCTATATCTATATCTATATCTATATCTATATCTATATCTATATCTATATCTATCTGTATCCATATCCATATCTATACCTATAATCTCTCTCTCTCTCTCTCTCTCTCTCTCTCTCTCTATCTCTATCATCTCTATCTCTATCTCTATCTCTATCTCTATCTCTATCTCTATCTCTATCTCTATCTCTATCTCTATCTCTATCTCTATATCTCTATCTCTATCTATCTATCTATCTATCTATCTATCTATCTATCTATCTATCTATGACAAGTTAACCAAATTTCTGGGCTATACATTTCAGTACTAAGTGAATTCAGAAGACAAAGAAATCAGTATTGGTTAGGGCAGACAAACAAGCATGTACATTGTACAAATAGGGGTGATTAGTGAATAGATAAATCTGGCTAGAACAAAAAAAATGCATAGGGGAGTGAGCATAAATAAATAAATAATGACTTATTTATTGCAGAAGATTGCAGAAGAACTTGACTGGTAGACTAAAAATTTTACAGGGGAACAACTGAAAGCTTTTGAATTGAGGAAGCCCTAACCAAATGATATTTTAGGGCCATTCATTTGGGAGAACTTACTAGGATTTTTTGAGGTGAGGAGAAGGGAGTCTATAAACAGGTGCTGCTAAACAGTTGAAATGTGAGATGGTTGTAATTTGAACTTGGATGATATCAGTGAAAATAAGGCGGGGGGGGGGTAGGTGCTGCTAGGTGGCTCAGTGGATAAAGCACTGGCCCTGGAGTCAGGAGTACCTGGGTTCAAATCTGGTCTCAGACACTTAATAATGACCTAGCTGTGTGGCCTTGGGCAAGCCACTTAACCCCATTTGCCTTGCAAAAACCTAAACCAAAAAAAAATGAGGCAGTGGGGTTAGGGGGGCGTGGCAAAGCCAAGATGTTGGAGAAAAAGGCAGGGGTTTATCTGAACTTTCCCCAAAACCTCTCTGAACTGGGATAACTGTCATTAAGCCAAGATCAAAAATAGCAGGTGTGGCAGACTGAGGATCCCTAACATTGATGTTTGTACCTGGGAAAAGTTGTGAAGATGACCTAGGTTATCACCCTCGTGACTGTATTCCCGCGTGCTATTTCCTTTCTGGACATGCAAAGTTTCTTACTCGGTTAATCTTGAGCTTTGCCTTTAATACTCTGTGACTACATGATTGGCTATCAGACATGACTCATGCCTGGAATCAAACAAAGCTAGGAGAATTTTGTTTTCCAGTAGTGTTAAGGGAATTTTTCCCCCTCTGTTAAACAACTATTTCCCTTTTCTTCCTTTCATTGCAACTTTCTATAATCAAGAAATCTTATAAATACAACACCAAGTCTATTAAATAATAGATTGATACTGTAATATCTTTGAGTTACTAGATTAGAAATCAAGTATGAACACCTTACAATTCTAACCTATATAGTCATATTATAATATTGGAATGATATCCTCCAAAGGGGAAATGATTAAACAAGGTAATAAAACAAATATATATGGTAAAATTTTCTAATTAAATGGAATAGGAAATGTTGAGAAAAGTGACAAGAATAGACTGTTTTCTCTAAGAACTATGTACAGATTGACTTCCAAATTGATCAGCCATGGAATTTAGGCTTCAAGTATGCTTTAGTGATAAGTTCTTAGCTTTTATTAATTAGTAATTAATTGGATTTTATACATAAATTCATCAGAAATGAAAATATTTCCTCCATTCTAAAGTATTTATCTGATAATTTTAAAAGACTGTAGAATGTCATAAATGAACTTCCTAAGAAAAAGCTCTAGAACAGATAGATTTATGTGTGAATTTTATAAAAAAGTATATCAAGTACTGGATCCAGGTAAGGATAAAGATAGCAAAAGATATATATATAAATTGAAATGCTCTGAAGTTTCAAAACTAGAAAACCGTATTTAGGTGATTGTATTAGATTAAGTTCACAGCATCTAGATTTGGAACCAGAGAAACACATCCCCTTTAGAATTGTCCTGAGAATAGAGTATATTGTCCAAGAAAAGATATCTAAGGATCAGGTAACTACATGAAACATCTAGGGCTATCCTTTTTTATCCTTTCTGTTTCCCTAATCAACTTTTCCTACAGCTTCTGGAAACCACTTGACTCTTCTTTTTTCCCATTGCCCCAGGCTAAGTTCAGTTAGCTCATGCTTCTGTTAGATGGAACTTGATGATAATGTTTAAGTTTTCTTGATTAAATTTGGTGATATGCAAATCGTCATTCTCAGAAATAGTTCATTTGAGTCCATGAAGGAATTTGATTTGTATTTGACTTAATGTAATTATGACTTTTATGGGAATTATGATAAAAACTTTACTGCATTATTTAAAACAATATTACCAGAAGAAAAACCCTGGTCCTGAATAGATGGATCCAGAAACAGATAACATCCAAATGAGACAGTTGTCTCAGGATTCCAGATGGTTTTTTTTTTAATTTTTCTTTCTTTCCTCTTTTATGTACCCAACCATCAAGACCCAATTCAAGTATGTGTTAACATTTTTTCATCCTGCAATAAATTACTTAGGAAACCTTTCCTTATAGGTTTCCACAAGAAACTAATACCCTGGGCAACACTCTATGGCATAAACCAGCCTCTACATTATTGGCCATAAGGTTTGGGGTTCTTTCAAGAAACCCTCCCTTTGACCAAAAGGGAAAATTTTCAAAATAGCTCTTTTTCCCAGAGCTAAGGACTGGCAAATAGGCCATGTTCTGGAATGATTTTAGCCTCTGGCAAAGTGTTTGTGTTCAATAAAGAATTTAACTCACCTTTTTTCCAGGAAAGTTCATCACATGTTCACAATCCCAGTTCCTTGGCCCTGCACTCCTGTCATGGAACTCTGATTCTGCGGTCTGTAGAGTGACCATGAGAAGACTTGAGATAATGACTGTTTCTAAGAATATCTATATTGTTTTATGAAAAGCTAATCATGAACTTCCTGGGTGGAGCCAAAATGTTGGAGAGAAGCTAGGAAGCTCCCTGAGCTTTTTCAAGTTTCCCTTTGAAATAATCTTAAATGAAGCCTCTAAACAGTCTCTAAAGTGGTAGAACCCACAAAAAAGATAGAGTAAAATATCTTATCAGCTCAAGATATCTTGGAGGCCTGTCTTACTTGGGTAAAAGGGGAGTGCAGCCCAGCACAGGCCAGAAATAGCAAAGTCAGTGAGAGGCTTTGAACCTCAGTGCAGATCAGTAATTGCAGCCCCTGCATCTTGGATTAGCAGTATGACAGGCCAGCAATGAGGACCCAGACCCAGGGTGGAAGGCATAATGGAAATCCCAGAACACTGGGTCAACAGGAGGCCTGGATTGGGCTTTCTTAACAGTTAGTCCCAGTGCAGAAAGCCAATGTCCAGAATCCTTGGTCCCTAGCACAAAAAAGCTTGGGACTATGCCCCCTACTAACCATAGGAAGTTATTCAAAAATGCCATCTAGGAAGAGAAAAGCAGTGACAAAATGCCTACAGGTAAAGGCTCAAAGAGGACTATGAATTTGTCTCAAATTGAAAAAAATTCTTCTTAGAAGAGATCAAAAAGGATTTTAAAAACTATATAAGAGGGGCGGCTAGATGGCGCAGTGGACAGAGCACTGGCCCTGGAGTCAGGAGTACCTGAGTCCAAATCCAGCTTCAGATGCTTAATAATTACCTAGCTGTGTGGCCTTGGGCAAGCCACTTAACCCCATTGCCTTGCAAAAACTAAAAAAAAAAAAAAGAAATCAAGTGGAAAAAGAGATAAAAAAGCTAACTGAAGAAAATACATACTTAAAATTAGACTTGTAAAGTGGAAACTAATGAAGCTATTATAATTATATAAAAAATCCATAAAACAAACTCAAAAGACTGAAAAAATTGAAGAAAATGTAAAATATCTCATAGGAAAAATTACCAACTTGGAAAATAGATTCAGAAGAGATAATTTATGATTCATTGGCATGATCAAAAGAAGAGCTTGGACAATATATTTTAGGAAATTATTAAGAAAAACCGACCTAATATTCTAGAACAAGATGAGAAAATAGTCCTTGAAAGAATATGCCTCCTGAAAGAGATTCCAAAAATAAAAACTCTAAGAAATATTATAGTCAAATTTCAGAATTCTCAGCTAATGGAGAAACTACTCCAAGTAGCTGAAAACAATTAAAATACTTAAAAACCACAGTCAGGATTATTCAGGACTTGGAATTCAACCTAAAAGGATCAGAGGTCTGGAATACACAGTTCTGGAGGGCAAAGGAGCTTGAATTACAACCAAGAATCAATTACCCTGCAAAATTCAGAATATTCATTCAGGGGAAAGGAGGGTCACACAATGAAATAGGAGATTTTGAAATTTAACTGATAAAAAGAGCAGAATTGAATGGAAAATTTGATCTTCAAATACAAGATTCAATAGATACATAAAAAGATAAATGGAAGGAAAAAAAGTCAATTAGTCTAAACTATTTATATCCCTACATGGGATGATAATACTCATAACTCATGAGAATTGTATTTCTATTAGAATAGCTGAAGACAAAGGGTGTAGATATAAACTGATTATGATGTGATAATATTTAAAAAAAGACTTTAAAAAAGGATTATACTGGGAGAAGAAGGGGGAATCAGAGAGGGTAAATCACTTCACATGAAGAGGCAGAAAGGACATTTTATAGTAGAGGGAAAGAAGGGAGAGTGTTGATTGAATTGATTGAATCTTACTCTCAACACATTTGACTCAGAGAGGGAATAGCATTATACTCCCAATTGGGTTCAGGAATTCATCTTACTCTATAGGGGTGGGGTAAGGGGAAGGGTAAAGAAGGGAGAAGGAGGGGCTGATATAAGAGAGGGAAGAGTGAGAGGATGTAGTAATCAAAAGCAAAATACTAGTGAGGAGGGATACAGTGAAAGGAGAGAAAAAGTATAAATGGGGAAAAAATAGGATAGAGAGAAATGCAGATTTAGTAATCATAACTATGAATTTGAATGGGATGAACTCTCCCATAAAATAGATAGCAGAGTGGATTAAAAACCAGAATCTTACAACATGCTGTTTACAAGAAACACATTTGAAGTAGAGATACACAAAGAGTAAAGGTAAAAGGCGGGAAAAGACTATATTATGGTTCAGCTAAAATAAAAAAAAAAACAGGTATAGCAATCCTGATCTCAGACAGAGCAAAAGCAAAAATAGATCTAATTAAAAGAGATAAGGAAGGAAAGAACATCTTGCTAAAAGATGCTATAGACAATGAAGATTTATAAAAATTAAATATCTATGTACCAAGTAGTATAGTATAGTAAACATTCTTTGAGAAATTGAGTTATATGAAGAAAGAGAGATTAAAAACTATACTAACAGGAGACCTCAACCATCCTCTTTCAGAATTAGATAAATCAAACTACAAAATAAATAAGAAAGAAGTGAAGGAGGCGAACAGAATCTTAGAAAAGTTAGATTTGATAGACCTCTGGAGAAAATTGAATGGAAATAGAAAAAAATATCATTTTCTCAGTGGTACAAGGTACCTACTCAAAAACCAACCATATATTAGGGTATAAAAACCTTACAATCAAATGTAGAAAGGCAGAAATATTAAATACATCTTTCTCAGATCATGATTTAATAAAAATTACATGTAACAAAAAGTCATGGAAAGATAGATGAAAAATTAATTGCAAATAAATAACTTAATCCTAAAAAAATGAGTGGGTCAAATAACAAACCACAGAGACAATCAGAGAATGATAATAATTAGACAACATACTAAAACTTAAGAGAGGCAATCAAAGCAGTCCTTAGGGAAAATTTTATATATCTAAATGCATACATGAATAAATGAGAAAGAGCAGATATCAATGAATTGGGCATGCAACTGAAAAAACTAGAAAAAGAACAAATTAAAACTTATCAATTAAATACTGAATTAAGATTTCTGAAAATTGAAGGAGAGACTAATGAAATTGAAAGTAAGAAAATTATTGAATTAGTAAATAAAGCTAAGATTTGGTTTAATGAAAATACCAACAAAATACCAACAAAATTTGGTAACTTGATTTACAAAAGAAAGAAGAAAATAAAATTGCCAACATCAGAAATGAACAGGGTGCACTCAACACCAAATGAAGAGGAAATTAAAGCAATAATTTGGTGTATTTTGCCCAGTTATGGGACAATAAATCTGACAAGTTAAGTGAAATGGATAAATATTTTTAAAAAATCCCCAAATTGTCCAAATTAACATAAGAGAAAATAAAATGATAAAACAACACTATTTCAGAAAAAGAAACTGAACAAATCATCAAGCGACTCAATCAAAGAACACCAATGAACAATTATTTGGAAAAAATAAGTAAAGAAGGAGCCATGCCAGATTTCTTTTATGCCACAAATATGGTGCTGATACCTAAACCAGGAAAAAGTCAAAACTGAGAAATAAAATTATAGATCAATTTCCCTAATGAATATTTAATGTAAAATTTAAATAAAATAGTAGTAAATAGATTACAGTTATCACCAGGATAATACACTATGACCAAGTGGAATTTCTACCAGGAATGTAGGACTGGTTCAATATCAATAAAACTATCAGCACAAATGACCATATCAATAACAAAACTTTCCGAAATCAAATAATTATTTCAGTAGCTGCTGGAAAAGCTTTTGACAAAATCTGGCTTCTATTCCTATTAAAAACACTAGAGAATATGGGAGTACATAGTTTTTTTTTTCTTAAAATGCCTATATATATATATTATATATACACATAATTATAGAAAGCATAATATGCAATGGGGATAAGCTAGAAGCCTTCCCAATAAGATCAGGGGTGAAACAAGGATGCTTGTTATCACCACTCTTTTTTAATATTGTACTAGAAATGTTAGCTTAACAATAAGAGGGAAAAAATGAAATTAAAGGAATTAGAATGAGGAAACAAAGCTATCACCTTTTGCAGATGACATGATAGTTTGCTTATAGCAGAGGCAGAGAACTCTGACCCACAGGCCTTATTGGATATGATGTTTCCAAGGCAACCTGAAGGTGGGACTTAACATTCAATAAATCTAGTAGATTTTTAGTGGTAAATTAATTAAATATTTGTCTAAATATAGCCCACAAATGATGTGATAAATATCCAAATGGCATTTGGCAGAGAAAAGGTTTCCCACCCCTGACTCAGAGAATCCTACAGAAACCACTAATAAAATTATTTGAAACAAGGAACAACTTTAGCAAAACTGCATGATATAAAATAAACACTCATAAATCATTAGTATTTCTATGCATTACCAAAAAGCTTAGTGACAAGAGATAGAAAGATAAATTCCATTCAAAACAATTGTAGACAACATAAAATATTTATGAATATAATTACAAAACATTTTCAGACAAAATCAGATTTAAACAACTGGAAACATGTTCATTGATCATGGATAGGCTAATATAATAAAATGATAATTTTACTTTAATTCATCTATTTATTTTCTGTCATATTAATCAAACTTCACAAAAATTATTTTATAGAGCTAAGAAAAATAACAGAATTTGCAAGTCCCCCAAAACAAGAATATAAGGTAATTAATGGGGAAAAAAATTCAAAAGAAGGTGCACTAGCCATACCAGATCTAAAACTTTATTATAAAGCAAGTTATCTAAACTATTTGGTATTGGCTAAGAAATAGAATGGTGGATCAGTGGAATAGATTAGATTCACACTTTACAGTGGTAAAAATCTATACTAATCTACCAATGGATAAATACAAAGATTCTAGCTTCTGGGAGAATTCACTATTTAACAAAAATTGCTGGGAAAACTGGAAAATGGTATGACACAAATGAGGCATAAACCAACATCTCATACTCTATGCAAAAATAAGTTCAAAATCGGTACACACTTTAAGACATAAAAGGTTCTATACTAAGCTAATTAGAAGAGCAATGAATCTTTTACCTATTAGATTTACAGAAAGCAGAAGAGAATGGAGTCCATTTTTATAAGAATATAAGCTATTCCTCAATTGATAAATGATCAAAGGATATGAACAGGCTCTTTTCAGATGAAGACATTAAAGCTATCTATAGTCATATGAAAAATGCTCTGTCACTATTAATTAGAGAAATAAAAATTAAAATAGCTCTGAGATACCACCTCACACCTATCAGATTGACCAATAAGACTAAAAAGGAAAATCAACAATGTTGGAGGGGAAAATTGGGACATTAACGTATTGATGGTGGAATTGTGAACTGATCTAACCATTATGGAGAGCAATTTAGAACTCTGTCCAAAGATGTAATAAAACTATGAATACTCTTTGGTCCAGTAATATTACTCCTAGGTCTGTATCCCAAAGAGATCATAGAAAAAGGGGGAAAAACCTACATGTAGAAAAATATACATAGAAGTTCTTTTTTGTGGTGACAAAGAATTGGAAATTGAGGGGAAACCCATCATTTGAATAAGGTGTGATATATGACTATAATGGAATATGACTGCTCTATAAGAAATGATTAGCAAGCAGATTTCAGAAAAACCTGTAAAGACTTACAAGAATGAATGTTGAGTGAATTGAGCAGAACAGGAAAAACATTGTACAACGTAAAAGCAATATTATGGGATAGTCAGCTATGATGGATTTAGCTCTTCTAAGCAGTGCAGTGATCAAAGACAATTCTGAAAGACCTGTAATGGAAAAAGTCATCTGAATGTAGATCAAACTATACTCTTTTCATCTTTTTTAAATTTATTATTTCCTTTTTTCTTAAAAAACACAAAAAGAAATGCTAACTATGAGAGCTATGAGAAACAAGATTTAAGAATATTTGTGTTCTGCACCAACCCCTTTCATATATATATATATATATATATATATATATATATATATATATATATATATATATATATATATAAGCCTCAGCCTTAGTAGCAATAAGCCCTCCTTTTTAGGAGAGGGAGCTACTGTCTGCAGATGTCATTATTTTCCTCACTCTGAAATTAATGAAACCTCTGTTTATGTCCTGATTCTTTTATCTTTGGACATATTTCAGTTTCATTCATGCCCAAGTTATAGGCTAGTTCCAGTCCAGTTGACAAAATAAGAGGAGTTTCAAATATTTCTGATGAAGCAACGAAAGCTGAATAGAAATTTTGATTTTTTCAAATATGACTCAAGAGAAGCATTAAAAAGTAAACAGGAAAGGGAAATATAAGGAACTTAATAAGGTTAACTTATTTACATTTCTACATGGGAAGAAGCAGCTCATAAGGACTTGCTCATTATTGAGGTAGTTAAAAGAAATTTTATATATATATATATAAACAGAGGGTACAGGTTTGAATTCAACATTATGGGATGATAGCTAAAAATAAAGTTAAGAGTGAGAAAGGGGGATGTACTGGGAGAAAGGGGAAAGGGTTAAATATCTCACATAAAAGAGGCAAGATAGAGCTTTTACTGTGGAGGGGAAGATGGGAGAGGAGGTGGGGAATGCTTGAAGCTCATTCTCATGGAAATTGACTCAAAGAGGGAAGAACATATACATTCAATTGTTTATAGAAACTTTTCTTATCCTACAGATAAATAGGAGGGGAAGGGTATAAGAGAAGAAGGGAGAGAGCATAAAAGGGAGGGTAGATTGGGGAGCTGATAGTCATAAGTAAAACATTTTTGAGCAGGGTCAGGTTGAAAGGAGAGAGACATTAGAAAAAATGTGGGACAACAGGATGGAGGGAAATAGCAATCATAATTATGAAAAAATCTTGAAGCAATTATCTCTGAAAAAAGGCCTTATCTCTTTAATGTATAGAGAAATGAGTAAATTTGTAAAAATAAGAGCCATTCCCCAAATGATGAGTGATAAAAATATGAGCAGTAATTTTTTTCAGATGAAGTAATCAAAGCTATCTTAGCTATATGGAAAAAAAATACTCTAAATCATTCTTGATTGTATAAATGCAGATTGAAACAATTCTGAGTTACTACATAACTATTAAATGGTTAATAGGGTAGAAAAGGAAAAAGACAACTGTGGAGGGTATGTTGGAAAATTGAGACACTAATTTATTTTTGGAGAAGTTGTAAATTAATTCAATTTTTGCCTATGCCCAAAGGGGTATAAAACTGTATCCTTTGACCTAGGAATAGATCTGTATCCCAAAATAGATTAAAAAAATTAAAAAAGAAAAGGGTATATATGTACGAAAATATTTATAGCACCTCTTTTTTAGTGGTAAAGACTTGGAAATCAAGGGGATGTCCATCAATTGGAGAATATGTGAAAAAGTTGTGGTATATGTTTATGATGGAATACTATTGTGCTATAAGTAATATTGAACTAAATGCTAATCAAAAAACTAGGACTTATATAAATTGATGCAGAGTAAAATTAGTAGAAGCAGAACATTGTACCCAGTAATAGCAATATTATATGATGATCAACTAGGAATGACTTAGCTAGTCTCATAAATAAAATGATACAAGACAACTCTGAAGGAATCATGATGGAATATGCTATCCATTCTCAGAGAAGGAATTGATGGAGTCTGAATTTAGATAGCATGCTTTTTTAAAAAACTTTATTTTTCTTGGGTTTTTATTTTGGTCAGTGTTTTCTTTTACAACGTATCTTATATGGAAATATATTTTGCATGACTATACATGTATAACCTACATCAAAGTGCTTGGAGGAAGGGAGGAAGGGAGGGAGGAAGAAAATTTGAAATTCAATTGTAAAATAAATGCCAAAAACTGTTTTTACAAGCAATTTGGTAAAATAAAATACAAAAAAAAAAAATAAACAAGGCAGTAGGATAAGATTTGTTAAGACATTATGAGGGATAAATCAATAGGATTTAGGATGATTGACTCATGGATATAGGATCATAAGGGATAATCTGATGTCTAGCTCTGACATCTACTTATGAGGAACATAAGACCTAGAGAAGTTAAAGAACTTACCCATGGCTACAACAATAACAACCATTCAGACAATTCAAATTTGAACCCAGTTTATTTGATATCAAAGCCACTGTTTTTTCCACATTGCTTTCCAAATAGGTGAGTCCCATATCTCTGTGTCAGCTTTGGGCTAGAGTATGGTTATATATGTTGGTTGGTAACTAGACCACCAGAAAAATTAGGGATAGCCTTGAGAATTGTTCTCTTGTCTTCTTAGATTCCTCTAGTCCTGGGTCATTCTCAACCCTAATCCTAACCTTACATGAATCATCTCTTAAAAAGATTTTCCTCTTTATTCTCCTTTTTCTGTTTATACAGATGAACAAAAACAATCAAGAAAAATTCTTGAACCTAGTAAAGAAATGTGAAGGGAAAATAATTACATAGTGTAATTATCTTTGTTAATATGAAAAATATCAATACATTAAGACTAATTTTCTCCAAATAATTATTAGGACTTAAACTCTCAAGTCAATTTTAAAAATGTTTGTTTCTGTGACCTAAATAATATAATAAATTGTAAAAATTAAGTACATTTTATTGATATTATTTGGTTTAATTTAACCTGCATTTCTCACCATATCACTTCCTTCACCTCTCCCACCATCTATTATAACATATTTTAAGAGATAAAAACAATTCAACAAAACTAAATAGACTAACAAAAGTATCTGGCATCATAGGAAACATAGGAAGCATCTTCAAATATTTATTCTTTGGTACTAAGTTTTATCCTTATGAATATTAAAACAAACAGGAGAGTATGTGTTCTTCAAATGGTTCCTATGATAGAATTATGACATTTTTAAAAATATAGCTTACTTTCAATTCTGCATAAAACCTCTGGGATTGCAGTGACTTTTCAAATAGGAGTATGTTCTTTTTTATCCCTATTTTCAAATCTTTCTTGATTTGTACATTTTTTTTTGAAAGATGAATGCTTTGCCTTGTAGAGCACACAGATGTAGCTTCTCATTCTGGGCTACAATGATGAAAACCTCCAGTAAGCAATTATTTTGTGAATGGATTTTATGGAATGCCTGCTCAAGCTGAGAAACTAATTTATCCGTCTGTTAACAACAAATATTCACCCAAATGTCCCCCCACCTGCCAAAACAAGTATGTTGACAAATATTGAATTTGAGAAAACAATGTATTTACCAAGTGTTGAAATAGTATTCAATCATTCAACATTTAAGATTCTTTATGAGAGAAATTCATTAGGCTTTAAGCTTCTGCAGTATATCACACTTTCAGAACACTATGCAATGATATAATATTTTAGGAAAACAATCTTGTTAGCTCTACAAAAGATGTTTGAATATTAAAAAATATATCTGGAGAGATTTTTTATACTTGCAGGCTTTATTTGTAGTTCCTGATATCATTTCTTCTTTAAGGTATGATTAACTCTTCAATTCATTTCAATTCAACAAGACTTTACTAAGTACCTACTATGTGCAAGGCTCTCTACTAGATAATAATTTTAGAAATGCAAGTATATAATAGAGCTTGTCCTTGAGGAGCTTGCTTTTGACAAGAGATAAACTCAATAGCTTAAAAAGAAATACTTCTGTTGATAATTAATTTGAGAATTAAAACTCTGAATGAAAATAAATTCAAGTTTAGAAAATGAAGTTTTCTAAGCTCATACTAAATATGGACTCCCCTCGAAATTTCCAGATGAGTCTTGAACTGGTTAGATTTTCAGTCACTTGACCTCTCTGGATTCCAGTTTAATCATCTATAAAATGGGGGTAGTTGAATAGATAATCATCACGATTCTTTCCAGTTCTACAAAAAATTCTTTACTCTACTTTTTGATTTCTTTCTGTTTCCATTTCTCTTCTCTCCTTTTTTTCCCCCCTTCAGAATACTTTATACTGTCAAAGGCGATTAGATTTTTGACCCATTGCTCATCCTACAGAGAGTTGCCTGGGGTACTGAGACTTACTATCCGAGGTCTCACAATCAGAATGTGTCTTAACTTTGACACCAACTCTATTTACTCTGCCATGCTGTCTCTCTTTTCCCCTTACCTGTGTGTAAAGCAGACCCATGTGAGTAATTCAGAGAATTACTTGTAGAAGTTTAAAGGAGTTTAACTGAAGTCCTGTTTTTGAATAAGTTTTTTGCAAACTACCTTCCTGACTTAGCAGAATTTAAGTGGAGATTTCACTACCATTCTACTACTTACTCAGGTGGTCTCTTGAGTGCCTTTAACTTCTCCATCCCTCAAGCTTTGCTTCACTGGTAAGTACCCCAATACTTGGAATTTATATTATAATAGCATTTTAGCTTATCAGTTTGAAGTTTTACTTTTAATTTAAATTTTAAAGGCTACATACTTTTAACCTCTACTTGGGACACATATTCATTAGCTGTAATGAATGTTGTTCTTTGTCAAATGGAAAGGGCCTTCTGCAAGCTAATTTGGTTCAAGTCTTCTGATTTGGGAGCAATAGAGCAGAAACACTTATGTGATGTCAAGATGTACAACTTTGCTAGACATTTTCTATTAATTCAGACCATAAGTGGGAAAAAGTCATTCAGGAGGAATATAAAGAATAGAACTAAGAGGTGTTGATATATATTTGTCCCTAAAAGATGAAGCTGAATGGCATGACTGCAAGCATAGAATCATAACTTCTAAGCTCTTTTGTAACTAATTTCTTTTCGGGGCAAAACATGTATTTAAACTATCCTTATTTTCCCCACTTTTAAAGGTCAGAATACTAATTAGCTATTTCTAATTTTTCCCCTTAAATTAATGAAGATTAATTAGCTACAACTAAATGAATGTATAGGTTCTTAGGAGTTATACAATAAGGAAGGTAAAATTTTCTCATCAATTTTGAATGAGAGCAAAAAGAGAGTATAAGTTCCTGTTTCAGTTACACTATGTTGTTCCTGCTTTCTTTTGTTCATATTTGAGAGTAAAAAAGAATCTGCAGTGCTTCTAACTATGCTGCATTCTGTTATTTGTAAGATGAGTACAATACTAGGATATATTTAAGGAGAACACAGCAAAATCTGGGTACTCCATGTATATAGGGCATTTGTATATATGAGTGTGTGGGGTAGAGTTGGGTTAGATTTTAAATTTTTTCCCCTTAAGGTTATGTAAGATTCTCTTTATGATAATTTGTTCCTTTTTGCTTTCCCATATGAGACTAGAGAATTTTTTAAAAATATTTTATTTAAAAGATGTATATTTTCTATCAGAACTATCTGATATTGGCTAAGAAATAGAGTGGCAGATCATTGGAACAGACTAGGTGTAAAAGAGATAGCAGGAAATGAGTATAGTAATCTGCTGTTTAATAAACCCAAAGAGTCCAGCTTTGGTGATTAAAATCCTCTCTCTTTGATAAAAACTGTTGGGAAAATTGGAAGTTACTATGGCAGAAACTTAGATTAGACCAATGTCTCACACCCTATACCAAGATAAGACCAAAATGGGTATTAGGATTTAGACAAAAGACAATATTATAAGCAAACCAGGAAAGCACGGAATAGTCTACCTGTCAGATCTGTGGAAAAGGAAGCAGTTTATGACCAAGGAAGAGATGAAGAACATCATTAAAAACAAACTAGATAATTTTGATCACATTAAATTGAAAAACTTTTGCACAAACAAAACCACTGTAACTAAGATCAAATGAAATGTGGTAAATTGGGAAACAATTTTTACAACTAGTATTTCTGACAAAGGATTCATTTCTAAAATATATAGAGAACTAAGCCAAATTTATAAAAAAACAAAACAAAATAAAACAAAAAACAAGTCATTCCCCAATTGACAAATGATCAAAGGATATGCAGAGGAAATTTACAAATGAGGAAATCAAAGTGATCCACAACCAAATGAAAAATTGCTTTAAATCATTGCTGATTAAAGAAATGCAAATTAAAGTATCTCTGAAGTACCACATCACACTTCTCAGACTTGTCAATATGATTAGAAAAGACAATGATCAATGTTGGAAGGGATGTGGAAAATCTGGGACACTAATGCATTGTTGTTGGTGTTGTGAACTCATCCAGCCTTTCTGGAGAGCATGTTGGAATTATACCCAAAGGGCAATAAAAATGTGCATACCTTTTGATCCAGCAATACCACTACTGGGTTTATACCTGAAGAGATCATGAAAAAGGGTAAACACATCATTTGTACAAAAATATTCATAGCAGCCCTGGTTGTGGTGGCAAAGAATTGGAAATTGAATGAATGTTCATCAATTAGGGAATGGCTGAACAAATTGTGGTATATGTATGTTATGAAACACTATTGTTCTATTAGAAACCAGAAGGGATGGGAATTCAGAGAAGCCTGTGAGGATTTGCATAAACTGATGCTAAGTGAGAGGAGCAGAACCAGAAGAATATTGTACATCCTAACAGCAACATGGGATTGATGATCAATCTTAATGGACTTGCTCATTTCATCAATGCAACAATCATGGACAATTTTAGTGTATCTGTGATGGAGAATACCACCTGTATGCAGAGAAAGAATTGTGGAGTTTAAACAAAGACCAAAGACTATTACCTTTAATTTTTTAAAAAAAAAGGTATCTTATGTAATTTTTCTATCTCTTATATTTTATTTTTTCCCTTAAAGATATGATTACCCTCTCAACATATTCAATTTTGATCAATGCATAGAATGGAAACAATGTAAAGACTATCAAACTGCCTTCTGTGGGGAATGGAGGAAGGAAATCGAGATTGGGAGAAAAATTGTAAAATTCAAAAAACAATTTAAAAATGTATATTTTTATTTAAAACTGAAATCCATTTAACTAGGGGTCTTTTATGTTTCTATTTTTTTTTATTTTTCCCCTGCTTTTATAATATATGTATTCAGTAGAATAAAAGCTACTTGAAAGTAGGAATTTGACTGTGTTTTTTTTTTATTCCCTAGGATCTATCACAATGCCTTGCACAAACTGTAATAGAAACAATACATATTTACTGAATTAAATCTCAACCAAGAAATGATTATACTACACATACTCTTTAAACTACCTACTTCTACTGAAAGAAGTACCCTAGGCAATCAATCTGTTTTGTTTACTATGAGCTAGGCACTATGCTTAGTGTTTGGGATACAAAAAAAAATGGTAAAATATAGTCTCTTCTCTGAAGGAGATCACAGTCTCATAGGGGATATAAAATGGTTAAACAACAATTAGGTACCAATAGGTTATATCCACCAGGACATGTGATGAGGTGAGACAGAGGAGATGGAGGGATATGATTTGTGAAATCCCTCACAAACTGGGCAGGTAGCTACAATGAAAAGAGGGCACTGGACAGAGGCTTGGAGTGATTTAGATGAAAATCTAGCAAAGGAGATCAAGGAGCAATCACATAGGTAGGAAAACCAGGAGAATGGTGTCATGAAAACAAAGAGAGAAGTATTAAAGAAAGTACACTAAATGACAAAGCCAAATACTGCAAAGATCATGAAGAATACAAATTGTGAAAAGATCATCAGATTCGGCAATTAAGAGATCATTAGTAACTTTGAAGAGAGCAATTTCCATTAAATGATGAGATTGGAAGCCATTCTAAAGAGAGTTAAAAAGAGAGTGAGAGAACAGGATATAGAAACACTGATTGCAGACAGCTTTTTCAAGGAAATTAGTCACAAAAGGGGAAGAGATGGAGGATATTAAGGAGAGATGGATGGATCAAAAGAGGATCTTTTGAGGCTGGGGAAAACATAAATTTATTTATAGGCAGTTAGGAAGCAGCCAGTAGACAGGAACAGATGAAGATGAGAATAGGAATGATGAAGGAGGCAATGTTTTACAGAATGTGGGATGGAATACGATGGCCTCATGCACCTTAAGGCAAGATTTGGCTAGCCAAGGAGAAGTTACACTTTTTCATGTAAGTTAAGGATGAAGGAGGTACTTAACAGAAGACATCTGAGTGAAATGAGATGAGAAGGGGAAAAGAGGGAAAAAGATAAGGGGATTTGCCAGGGTGTGGGGGGGGGAGGAAGCTAAGGGATATTTAAGGAAATATTCAAAGGTTTGGAATGCCCATTGCAATGAATAGGATAAAGAGTCCATTATGGAGGTATCAAAAGATTGCTTTGTCCCAGGGAGAGCCAAGTTGAAATTATTTAACAAATTCTTTCAGTAGAGTATGATGATTTTCTCCAACTTAGTGCAGTAGCACATGAAAATGGGTAAAGTCAGCAGATGGTGGGAGTAATACAAGACTGAGGTTTGGTAGGGCAAAATCTTAGAATAAGAAGTCAAGGAATTCAAATGCAGGGGACAGTGTAGAGATAAATTGGTTTATCCTCTAGTTCCTATCCCCTTCCAAAGTACATTAAAAAGAATATAATCACACATTTAATTAAGATCAACTTGATTAATCTATCATCTACATATATGTGTGTGTGTGTGTGTGTGTGTGTGTGTGTGTGTACATATTTTATCTGAGTATCTGAAAGATAAAATGGCATTATATATTCTTGATTGTTGTGACAGCTTCTACATTTGGGTAAATAGTATTACTTTATCAGAGCAGAACATTTCCAAATATCTCCTTTACAATAGAGCTTATAACTTTTATTTTCCTTGCCCAGATGTATGTTGTAAAATGTCTGGTTTTTTTCCTCTCTTTTCTGTTAATAACAGCACAGTACAAGTCAAATGTTTTTGAAAGTTAAAATGAATCATGGTATGAGTGTTCTGTATTACAGTCATATTGAATTTTATGTTTGCAAACTTCTTTGTAATTTTGTCATTAATTATACTAGGATTGCTTCCTTTAATTTATCTACTTAGGACCAAGAGAATTATCAATAGAAGTTAAGCCAGATTAGACTACCTTTCATGTCAATGAAATATTTGAAATTATTGATGAGATTGAAGTAAATTTCAATCTAAACATTTATTTACTCCAGTCAGACCTGGACCATCTACTAAATTTGAATCCACCTTAATGTGCATTTTTTAGTGTGTCGCTTCACCTCAGAATCTTCTTTGTAAGAATCTGGACAAAAGATATTTATTCTTTAATTGTCTAGTGTAAGCTATTGTGGGGAAGATATAAGGATAAATAAAATAGGGTCTCTGCTATCAATCAACTGATCAACAAATATTTATTCATTTCAAATATTTATGTTTAAAGAAAAAATGAAATGGTCTTTGCCCTCAACGTCGTACTTACATTTTATTAGAGTCTGTCTGTCTGTGTGTCTGGCTCTCTCTCTCTCTCTCTCTCTCTCTCTCTCTCTCTCTCTCTCCCCTCTCCAAATATGTATATATGTATGTGAATATAATATAAACACATAAACCAAATTAACTCCTTTCAATTCTATATACACACATACAGATGTACATACATATACAGAATTGATATGACAATTTATCAGGGGTCATGTTAGCAGCAAAGAGGCTTCTCATAATTGAAAAGCTGAGTCATGAAGGAAGTTAAAGATTATAAGAGACAGAGGTGAGAAGGGAGCTCATTCCAAGCATGGGAGGAAAAAAACAGTTCAGAGACATGGAAATGAAAAATGGAATATTATGTATGAAGAACAATAAGAATATCAGGTTTGGTGGCCTAAAGGATATGTAAAGGAGAATCTGGAAAGATCTATGGCAGCAAGATTGTTAAGGGCTTTAAGTTCCAAATATTGAAGTTTATATTTGATCCTAGAAGTAAAGGGGAGTCACTGGCAATTACTGAGTAGAAAGATAATGGTTAGGCTTCTGTTTTCAGAAAATCACTTTGGCAGCTGAGGACAGGATAGATTGGAATTGGTACAGGTGAGGCAGGGAAATCCATTAGTAAGCTATTGGTGGTGATGAAGGGGGGCGGTGAGAGAGAGAAAGAAGGAGAGAAAGGGAAGGAGGGGGAAAAGGGAAGGGAGGGAGGAGAGAGAAAGAGAGAGAAAAGAGATGGGGTGAGAGAGGAAAAGAGAGAGAAAGTGAGAGAGACAGAGACGGGGAGAGGAGGAGGAAGGGGAAAAGAATTAATGTGCTTTATAAGTGAGTATTTTTTTTTTTTAGGTTTTTGCAAGGCAGTGGGGTTAAATAGCTTGCTCAAGGCCACACAGCTAGGTAATAATTAAGTGTCTGAGGGGTAGCTAGGTGGTGCAGTGGATAAAGCACTGTCCCTGGACTCAGGAGTACCTGGGTTCAAATCTGATCTCAGACACTTAATTATTTTTTTTTAGGTTTTTGCAAGGCAAATGGGGTTAAGTGGCTTGCCTAAGGCCACACAGCTAGGTAATTATTAAGTGTCTGAGACTGGATTTGAACCCAGGTACTCCTGACTCCAGAGCCGGTGCTTTATCCACTGAGCCACCTAGCTGCCCCCACAAATGAGTATTTCAAGAACTTTCTAGCTGCCCCCATAAGTGAGTATTTCAAGAACTTTCTCAAACTAGTTTCCATAAAATTATAAGAATTTGAAGATTATGTGGTTACTTAGAGCAGACTAAAAAAAAAGTAGAATAGACAATCACAGAGAAACAAGAAACCAACACAAGGTGAGTGCATGAGTGAATGAATGAGAGAGAGGACTTCAGTTTTCTAAAAAATGAGTCTGCCAAAGAGTGAGTGAGTCAACCAGTCCATACTATAATCTCCAGTTTTATATTTTCTTCTAAAATGTAATAGATGTAGTTATTCTTGATACTTTTGCATTCACTTGACAAGAATTTGCATGATCTGTTCTTTTGTTGTGTCTTTAGTTTTTCTCTGCTAATACTTGACTTGGCAAAATTACTAGCTTATTTCTATATAAGCAAAATAGCTAGCTTTGTAAATGTTAATTCAAGAGCCAAGGAAACTTCCCAGAATGAGTAGGTACCCTGTGAAAAATCTGTGAGAGAACAAGGGCAAGAACCATGCTGGATCAGTTTACCTTCTGCACTTATCCAAGGACAACCCATATTGTTATGCTCATAGCTCCATTTAAGTATTGAAATACTCCTTATTCAAATAAAACTTAACTTTTGAAGAGAAAAATGAACATTGTGTGGGAATACTTTGAATATTTCTCTCTGTGAGATTTCTGTCCATGAAATTCAAACTAAATTGGTATAAATAATAAGAATCATTATTAATGGTAATCACTGATAAGTTTATTGTTTATTTTTACTTATTATGCATACTATTTATTATTAAACCATGGACATTTACATAGTACCTTAAGGTTTGCAAAACATTTTATTTATATTATCTTATTTCATCTTTAGAACAGCCCTATGAGATGGATTATTTTTTTTTCCCATTTTGCAGATGAAGAAACAAGCTGACAGAAGTCAAGTGTCTCATCCAGGGTTAGATAGTTCCTTAAAGCAGAACTTGTTTAATCTCTCTCTCTCTCTCTCTCTCTCTCTCTCTCTCTCTCTCTCTCTCTCTCTCTCTCTCATTCTTTCTCCTTTTTTTTTCCCTTTGAAACCCTTCCACTTAGTATAGTACTTGGCACTTAATAAAAACATGGTGGTTGACTAATTGATTATTGAGGTTCAAACCTTCCTGACCTGAACACAACACTATTTACTATACCTTATTGTCTTCTTTCATAACCCTACTCTTTAAAAAAAAGGAGATTAAATATAATCCCAGTACTTTCAACTCATCCTATATATTTTCATGCCCACAGGTCTATTGCCTTCTGTATTATTATCATTTTTGTTTGTTCAAAGAGATATTGTGCTATCATTGAATCTAGAATGAAATCTCTGAGACATCAATAGAAGGGTAGTAATAACAGACATTGATATAGCACTTTGAAAACAATTTGACAGTGAGAGATGGCCAACCTTGAAGTCAGGAAGACCTGGTTAAACTCCAGCCTCTAATATCTACTAACTGGCAAGTAACTTAATTTTTCCATGGCCTTAGGCAACTCCTTATGATAAAATGTTTCATCAAATACATATATATACATATATATATATATATATATACATATATATATATATATGTATATACTGCCAATTTGCATCAAACTAGAGAATATTCCCACTGGAAATTCCCTGAGTTGATGAGACCAAGGTCATTTTACATATATATATATATATATATATATATATATATATATATATATACACATATATATTACATATATATGTATACACACACACACATATATACATATAAGATAGTTATTCTAAGTATTTAAGTATTATCTTCACCATTTTACTGATGGGGAAACTGAAACTTAGAAAGGTTAACATAGCTAGCAAGTGTTAGAGGCAGGATTTGATCTCAAATGCTGCTATGTCATGCCAACTCAACAAAGTAAATGAATTTCATTAAGTATACTTTATTTAAATATGTGATATTTATAAATATTAAAATATGTGATATGTTTCACAATATTTTCCATAATAAAGGGTAAAAACATTTTTAAAAGCTTTAGTGACTAAAGGAGTGACAATTTTGTAGCAAATTAATTAATGGGGAGTACTTCATTTTCTGACAATTCAGATTAATGAAGAATTCCTGCAGTTCTTGGTATTTTACTTGATTACATTTATTACTAGATTAAGTTGATTTTATCTTATTGGGTAGTCTAATTTAATATAACTGGAGTAAAATATTAACCTTAAAGAACGACAAATGATTTGTTTAGAAATAAATAATGTATTGTGGACATTAGAATTAGGACACTGACAGCAGAACTACAAACACAGGGCTGAATTTGTGTGGTTTCTTTTGTCATTGATTTCAGTGCCATTGGAACCACTCACTCTATTATGTCTTCCAATCAGTTATTCAATGTGTATTGATCTATTGGCAACTGGAATGGCAGGTAGAGGAAAAAAGAGCTCTACTTCTCTCTACAAATGCACTCTCTTGTATCACCTGCTGTTAGTAAAACTGAGTTGCAGTGAAGGAGCCATGTTGATTTATAGCCATAAAACATAGATCAGGAAGGGATAATGTTCCATATGTCTTTTGGATTCTTATGACAGGAGCAGGAATTGGGGGTGAGAGAACAAGTGCTTTGCTTGCAATGCTTTGCCCCTGACCTCCTCTGGGGAGGGAGGGAGGGAGGGAGAAAGAGAGAGAGAGAGAGACAGAGAGAGAGAGAGAGAGAGAGAGAGAGAGAGAGAGAGAGAGAGAGAGAGAGAGAGAGAGAGAGAGAGAGAGACAGACAGAGAGAGACAGAGAGAGAGAGAGAGACAGACAGAGAGACAGAGAGAGACAGAGACAGAGACAGAGACAGAGACAAGAGAGAGAGACAGAGATAGATATAGAGACAGGGAAAGAGAAAGAGACTCAGAGATAGAGACAGAAACGAGACAGAGAGACACAAATAGAGCTATAGAGAAAGACAGACAGAGAGGGGAAGAGGGAAAGAGAGAGAGATCTAGGGAAAAAACAAATGAAAGGAAAAAAGGAAAAACTTTTTAATAAAGTTAAAAAGAAAGAAAAAGAAAGAAAGAAAGAAAGAAATTAGGTCAGATACAAAATATTCAGAGAAGAGTCTGCTGCACAAAGAGTGATATAAGGACAGAGGAGGCAGATCATAGATCTGATTTCAATAAGTTTTGTACCTTTCATCTCTGGCATACAAGATTCCCCTTGGAGCTAATAGCTGCTCAGTACCCCTAAGCAGCAATGTTATGAGGATCAAATGAAATAATGAATGTAAGGTACTTTGCAAACCCTAAAACGCTATATCAATGTCAGCTCTTGTTATTAATATTTCTTTCTTGTCACTGGGCTTCTTGTCTATTGATGATTTCATTGCCTGACCCTTCTTCTGCAGCCCTTCTGAGCTCAGATATTGTTTGTAGACTAGTTCAAGTGCTGATAAATGTTTAATAACTGGACTCTTCAGAAAAAAAAAAGAATGTATGGACATAACAACTTTTGAGTTTAGACTGCATTGTTACTTTCTTAAGTCAGCCAATCAACAAAACAATAAATCTAGCCCTGATTTGTAGTAATTATGATTTCTGAGGTGTAAATGCTCAAACTCAAAAATTGACAATCAGAGCAATTAGAGTTATTTTCAGAATATTATTTTCTCTTAGGATAGTTTCTGGATAACATTCAGTCCTTGAACATACTTCTTAAATGGAAATAAAGATGAGATGTCATTTTTTCCCTATCATCATCATCATCATTATTATTATTATTATTATTATTATTATTACTTTCCCTATTTATAGAATGATTAAACTAGAAAATGTCTTAGAGGTCATCTATTTCAATTACTATTTTATAATAAGGATTCCGAGGGCAAGTGAATATAAATGACATGTCAGTGGTCTCACAGCTAAATAGTAGAGTTTCAAATCCAATAGATGTTCTATTATTATAACACTATACTAAGTAATAGCTAAATGGGTCTTCAAATACCATTTAGTTTAACCTATATTTAAATAAGAATCCTATGCACATCAATTCCATGATTGATAAATATCAATCAAGCCTCTGCTTGAAGACTCCTCCTCCCCTAATGAGGTAGGAACTCTTTTCTTCCAGTTAAGCTATTCTACTTTTAGATAGCTCTCTTTTAAGAAGCTTTTCCTTACATTGAAGACTCATTGAAGCTTCTACTCATTGCTCCCCCTAAGGTCTAGAAAGACAAATAGAGTTCCTTTTTTCCAGTCCTTCAAATACTTGAAAAAAGCTGTTGTTCCGTCCTCTCCAGGCTTAATATTCCTATTTCCTTCAACTAATTCTGACATGAAATATTCTTTAGACTTTTTACCACCCTCATTACCCTTTATGGACATCTTCTAGCTTGCCTAAATCTTTCCTTAAATGTGGTGCCAAAAACTGAAAACAATACTTAAGATGCAGGTTGACCAGGGCAGAGCATAGTGAAATATTACCCCCTTTGTTTTGGATTCTATGCTTCTTTTCATATAGCATAATGCAGATTTTTTGGCTGTCATTTTAACTCATATTGAACTTTTGGAACACTAAATTCTCCAAATCATTTTCCTACAGAAGGTATTGAACAAAGCCTCCATCCTCCTGTATTTTGTGAAAGTGAATCTTGAAATCCTGCTTTGATTTTCATTCCTCCTTGCCCAGGAATTAAGCACTTGAAATAGTCTTCTCCATTCTCAAATCCCATGTGTTCTTATTCTATTACCTTTCATTCCATTTCAACCCTGAGTTACCCCTTCTGTCCATTTTGTCTGATCTACTTGTGTGGTCCTGAAGACCGAAGGAGGAAGTTAACATCACATTATTGAAAGAATCCACCACAGACTTACATTACCTTAGGTAAACTAGGTTCTCGCTGATACATACAGTCTTTTTATTTGTTCTTGTTTATTTGTTGACTTTGTCTTGTACTCCCCACTGTTTAAACAAGTTGAACTTTCTCTTCCTTTTCCCCTCTGCACAGAGAATTTTCACTCATTAGTGAAGAAATTAGAGGTCATCTATTATCAGTTTTTTTCTTTTCTCAGATTCTATTTGCCAAACTTCCTCAAGATACTTCCACATTCTTGACTTTTTCCGATTCCTGGGAACAACTTCTTGTCAAATCCAACCCCCTTACTTGTGCCTTTGAACTCCTCCTTTGTCCTCTTCTTTAGAAGCCTTCTTTTCTCTTCCTCCCTTTTCTTTCTTTTCTCCCTAGTTCCATCCCTTGTATTCTTTCTTTGGTCTCCCTTCCTACCCTTTATTTCTTATTTTCAGTTTGCAGATCACCTATTCTGAAAAACTTTGACCTTCTTCAAGATGATTTCCTACATCTCTCCTTCCTTAACTAGACTCTTGGGGAGGGGGGAGGGAAAGGAAAGCCTCATATAACTTCTTTGCTGTATCATCTCCCACTCATTCTTCAGTCCTGGAAATCTTGCTTCTGACCTCAGAATTGCTCACATCAAGGGTATCAGTGATCACTTACCTGACAAATCCAATGACTTTTTTCTCAGTTATCATTTTTCTAGATCTCTCTGCAGACTTTTGACATGATCACCTTCTCTTTCTCATGTTACTGTTCTCTCCTCATTTTCCTATTACAGTGTCATTACTACTTCTCTGTCCATGAGAAGACTATAGAGGCTGTGTTTATCAAAGATGAAGAGAAGTGCCACCATATCCTTGTTGAACATCCTTTTTAGGGTAAAATAAACCTTTTTTTTCCTTTCAATTATCTAAGGATTTACTAGTGCCTCATTATCTCAAACCTGAGAATGTCCTTGTGTGAGTATTGCCTCCAACAACCCTTATAAGTAAACCAAACCTTAATCTGACTTAGTTTAAAAAATAACAGGTACTTGTGAACCATAAAATCTAATTTAAAACCGTATTAATGAATAAAGGTTAAAAACATGCAATTCAAGAATGAAAAGTATGGAGGCTTCTACCTGCCCCCCCCAAAATGAAAAAGTATTCCCTTTCATAGTGACCAGATCAAGAACCCAATGAAGCAGTGGAAAAGACCTCTGATGACCTTACCTCTTCTTTTTTGCAAACGCTTCCCCCCATCCTTTTAGAATTCACTGGAAGTTTAAAGGACTAAGCTGGACTGAACAGGAAGATTACCCTGGCAATAATAGCTTCAATGGCCCTGGAACCCAAACTCCTTACACCATCTCTGTGAGTATATAGCAGCACTTTGCCTTTTTCTTTTCTGCTCTGTACACTCTCTCTATTAGTAATCTCATCAGCAACCATGTTGCTGTTTGTAGATTTCTCTTTGTAGATGTTTCCTGAATCTATATATTTCCAATCATTTCCTCAAATATACTTCTATATAACCAATAGCCTACTAGAGACATCTAACAAGATATCTCACAGGCGTTTCAAAATCAATATATTCAAAATATAATTCATTCTCTTTTTTTTCCCTTTTTTTCTTTGCAAGGCAATGGGGTTAAGTGGCTTGCCCAAAGCCTCACAGCTAGGTAATTATTAAGTGTCTGAGGCCAGATTTGAGCTCAGGTACTCCTGACTCCAGGGCCGGTGTCTATCCACTGTATCACCTAGCCACTCCTTCATTCTCTTTCCACTGCAAACCCACCCCACTTTCTAAATTCTTTATTCTTGTCAGGGACACTACCATACTTTCAGTTATACAGATTTATAGCTTTGGACTTATCCTTGACTCTTCTTTCTCATTCAACTCCTAAAATCCATTACCAGGTCTTATTGATTCTACCTCCAACATTTCAATCTGACTCCCTTTCTTTATTTATATGGTCACTATTTTATCACAAAAATATAGAACCACAGAAGTTTTAGAAGGGCCTTCAATGTACATCTTGTCCAACATATACATCAAAGGAATCCCTTCTATAACATACCCACACCATATGGTCATTCAGTCTCTTATCACGTTTAAGACTATTGCAGTAGTTTCCTAGCAAGTTTCCCTGTTTCCAGTCTTTTCTCTTGCTAATCCATCTTCTTCACAGATGCTAAATTGATATTCTCAAAACTCAGGTCTGCCAATAGCATTCTTTTACTTAAGAATTTTCAATTTGTCTCTATGATAAAATAAAAATATCTTTATTTGATATTTAAATCTATTACACATTGCTCCTTTTCACACACTCTAGAATCCACTCCACATGTCCAGCTTAATATTTTCTGTATACATCCTTCCACATCTCCTGACTCCATGTATTTATATATCTTGTCCCCTCTGCTTCCAATGCTCTGCTTTCTTGCTTTTCACTTGTGGAATCCCAAGAAAACTTCAGGTGCCACCTTCAACAGGAGATCTTGCTTACTCCTCCATGTAGTAAATGTGCTCTACTCACAAATTACTTAGTACTTTGTGTAACTTTCCAATTTATTTATCTGTACACATGTTATGGTCTCCAACTAGAATACATTGACTACCTACCAATCCAAAAAATGTATTTCTCACAACTTTTCTTCTTAGAATGCATAGTTTTCCCCAAAATTCAACTCAATTACCACTTCCTACAAGATATTTTTCCTAATACTTCCCAGGTGCTATTGCCTCCCCAAGAATGTACAATCTGCCAATTAATTAGAGTATAAAGAAGACCAGGAAACAGACTATGAATTGATTTTTGAGACAGTTTATTAGCTATGAAGAACAGAGCTATGGTTGTTAATAATGTCACCTTTTAGAATTAGTTGTTAATGGGGAAGATTTTCTTTTCTTTTTCAGATGTGAATATCAGCTTCTCTGAAAGACCAGGAATTTTAAATGTGTGATTGAACAGATGGCAGCAACATTAGAGCAAACAGAGCCAAATTCAAAAATGATGGCTTCCAGGTTGAAGAATCATATCCTTTTACTAGGCTTCTAAGCCATGTAATATCCCAGACTTATCCTTAGTGTAACCTGAACAGTGTTAACTCTAACTTTTAGTCCACTGTGACCTGAAACATGTAGAGCGTGACCTAAATATTGTCCTGAACAAGAAGGTACTAACTAGGCCACCTCTAGATTCTCCAGTTTATTTTACTGCTATGGAACTGTTGGTTAATTAGGGTTAGTCCTGGATGATACATATCATTTCCTATTTATCCCCTCCATGCATTTATTTTCACTCAGTTAAAGGAAGCATTAAAGTAGTAGTAAGGGAATCAAGATGGTGCAAAGCTAACAAACTCCTGGAGCCTTTTCCTACCAAAGATACATGAAGAGTCTATTCTGACACTCATGCTATAGATCCCACCAAGAAAAAGAGAAGATTCAAAGATTTTTCAACTGAAGACATCATGGAGGATCTTCAGTGAAGGTCTGTCTCTTTAGGGGGAAAAGGGGAAGAAAAGTCCAGGAGGCAGTAGAGGGGAAAGCCAGCAAGAGGCTTTTAGCCATAGTGCAATCTAGGTCCCAACAGTTTAATAACAGAGGTCCCGGCAGCTGGATAGCAAGCCAACAAGGAGGATCCCAACTCCAAACAAAGTGTGAATCCTGAGAGCACTGGGGTAAAAGATAGGACTAGGTTGGGAATAATCCTGTTAAGTCAGAACTTGGAACTAAAGGAGGACAGAAAACTCTACAATGGCAAGTCCTGGACTGCATAGGCAACATCTTGGCCAACAGCAAGCCAGGAATCAGACCCCAGCCCCAGCAAAATAAAAGCTTGGATCTATACCAGGTGTATACCAGGAACAGCACTACAACTACAAAGATGAGCCAAAAAGCTAAAAGAGCACTTATTATAGAAAAATGCTTCACAGATAAAAATGACAACAATGCCATGTCTGAAGAAGAAAACTGTGAAACATCACTCACAGGAGAAGTATCAAAAAAGTCTATAAATTGGACTCAAATACAAAAGCTCATCAAAGAGTTTTAAAAAGAATTTAAAAACCAAAGAAGAGAGGAAGAAGAAAAATGGGGGGGAAAAAGCCATGCAGGAAAATTGTGACAAATTGACCAGGGAATTTGACACCCTTAAAAAGGAAACTCAAAAGGTAATTGAAAAAAATAAAATCCTAAAAACTAGAATTGAACAGTTAGAAACCAATGAATCTACAAGACTACAAGATTCCATCCATCAGAATAAAAAGGCTCAAAAAATTGAAGAAAAGGTAAAGTACCTTCTAGGGAAAATGAATGACCTGGAAAACAGTTAGGAAAGACAATCTACAAATCATTGGATCCTAGAAAGTCTGAACCAACAGAAGAACCTGGAGAATATCACACAGGAAATTGTAAGGGAAAACTGCCCCAATATATTAGAACAAGATACCAACATGACAGTTGAAAGAATCCACAGAACCCCTCCAGAAAGAGACCTCAGAGGATAAAAACTCCAAGGGTTGTAATAGCCAAATTCCAGCACCCTCAAATAAAAGAGAGAATATTGCAAACAGCCAAAAGAAAACAATTCAGATAGAAAGGGAACACAATCAGACTAACACTGAATCTATCAGCCTCAACATTGAAAGATAGGAAAAACTGGAATAACATATTTCCAAGAGCTAAGGACCTGGGATTACAATCCAGAATGCATTACCCTGCAAAATTCAGCATATATTGTCAGGGAAAAAGATGGATGTTTAATGAAATACAGGACTTCCAGAATTTCCTGATACAAAGATCAGAACTAAAACAGAGAATTCAATGGTCAAATACCCAACTGAAAAGTTACATAAAAACGGTAAATGAAAAAGAGGACTGAAAAAACAAAACTGTTTTAAACAAATGTTGGTCCCCAAAAGGGAAGATTTAACAATTTTTTTTAGGTTGTTGCAAGGCAAGTGGGGTTAAGTGGCTTGCCCAAGGCCACACAGCTAGGTAATTATTAAGTGTCTGAGACCAGATTTGAATCCAGGTACTCCCGACTCCAAGGCCACTACACCACCTAGCGACCCTCAAGATTTAACAATTTTAACTCATTAGAACTTTATTTCTCTAAGGATCATTAGAGGGTAGAATATAATTGAAGAGAATGAACCTAAGGGATTTAGGTTTAATTGGGTCTTGTCCCTCAGTTGAAGAGGTCCAAGATGGCATCACTATGTTTGAGATAAAAACCCTGAAAAAAAAAGCAGAGTGTCAACTTTAACTTCAGTATCTCATTACACCCTGACTGACTTTAATCACAAAATGCTAAGCACCTTGTCTAATGAGAGCATCATAAACTACAAGGATCTGAGACAGTGTCTCTTTTACTTTACAATCATTTGTAAAGTTCACAGAAAGACCTCCAGAGCCTCCCAGTACTGAGAGATCTTCAAGATACTTTCAGTTAATTAGATCAGGATGCTTCACTTAAAGAGGGGTTAAGTACCCTGGGTGGGGTGTGGGGAGGGGTAAAGTGGGAGAGATGAAGGGCCTTGGTTCACTTAACAAGGTGTTAAGTACCCTGGGTGGGTAGGGGAGAAAGTTATTATAGTTATAATAGTTTTAACTATAATATATACTATAATATAATAGTTATAATTTGATGCAATTTGAGTTGATGCTGCTTAACAATCAAGGAAATAATCTGTGATATCTTGATAACAATAGTAGTTTATCAAGCTTATTAGAGTACCAAGGAAAGAGGCACAAAGATTTATAATTTTAGAGGGAAAGAAGGGAGAATCTGAATGCTGTATAAATTCTATTCAATAGATTTAGCCCAGGGAGGAAATAAGATACATTTCGACTTGGGTTTTAAAATCTAACAATCTACAGAGAAAGTGGGGAGTGGGAAATGAGAAGATAAGGGAAGAAGGGACTGATAAAAGGGAAGGGAAGGTATCAGTGAAAATAAGCTGAATTTAAATTTTTAAAAAATAAATCAAAGGGGAAAGGTAGTGGAATTTTGGTGAGGAGGGATAAGAGAAAAGGAAAGAGATAAATATAAATGGAGAAAGATATTATAGAGGGAAATACAGAATTAGTAATCTTAACTGTAAATGTGAATGGGATGAACTGTCCCATAAAACAGCAATGGATAGCAGAATGAATTAAAAACCCAAATCCTACAATATGTTCTTTATAAGAAACACCTTTGAAGCAGAAAGATACACACAAGGTAACGGTAAAGGGGTGGAGCAAAATATATTATGCCTCAGCTGAAGTAAAAAAAATCTGGGGTAGCAATTCTAATTTCAGACAAAGTAAAAGCAAAAATCAATCTCATTAAAAGGGATAAAGAAGGAAATTACATCTTCTTAAAAGGCACCATTGAAAATGAAGCTATAGGGGCAGCTAGGTGGGAGTCAGGAGTACCTGGGTTCAAATCTGGTCTCAGACACTTAATAAATAATAATTATATTTAATAATATTTAATTTAATATTTAATTTAATTTAATATTTAATTTAATAATTTAATAATAATTAAATATATTATGCTGTGTGGCCTTGGGCAAACCACTTAAACCCATTTTCCTTGCAAAAAAAAAACCTAAAAAAAAAAGAAAATGAAGCTATATCAACCAAATATATTTTCACTTAATGGTATGGCATCCCAATTCCTAGAAGAGAAACTGAGTAAATTAAAAGGAGATGTAGACTACAAAACTTTAATAATGGGAGACCTCAACCTCCCTCTCTCAGAACTAGATAAATCTAACAACAAACTAAATAAGAAGGAAGTTAAGAAGGTGAATAAAATCTTAGAAAACATAGATATGATAGACCTCTGGAAAAAACTTAAGGGGAACAGAAAAGAATATGCCTTTTTCTTGGCAGTACATGGCACCTTCACCAAAACTGACCATGTACCAGGGCACAAAAACCTTAAAATCAGATGCAGAAAGGCAGAAATAATAAACACACACACTTCTCAGGTCATGATGAAATAAGAATTACATGTAATAAAGGGTCAGGGAAAGATAAACCAAGAACTAATTGGAAATTAAATAACTTTATCTTAAATAATGGGTGGATCAAACAGCAAATAATAGAAATAATTAATAATTAGATCCAAGAAAATGATAATAATGAGACATCATACCAAAATTTATAGTATGCAGCCAAGACAGTTTTCAGGGGAACCTTTATATCTCTAACTGCCTATATGAATAAAATAGAGAAAGAAGAGATCAATGAATTGGGTATGCAACTAAAAAAAAGCTAGAAAAAGAACAAATTAAACATCCTCAATTAAATACCAAACTAAAAATTCTGAAAATCAAGGGAGAGATTAATAAAATAGAAAGCAAAAAAAAAAATCCCATTGATCTCATAAATGAATCTAAGAGTTGGTTTTACAAAATATTCAAAAAAGCCAAAAAAATCTGATTAATCTGATATTTTTAAAAAATGAAAAGGGTAAACTAACCACCAATGAGGAGGAAATTGAATAGATAATTAGTAACTATTTTGTCAAACTGTAAACCAATAAATTGGACAACTTGAGTGAATATTTACAAAAATAAAAACTGCCCAAATTAACAGAAGAGGAATAAATTACTCAAATAACCCCATTTCAGGAAAGGAAATTGAAGAAACCATCAATAAACACCCTAAGAAAAAGTCTCCATGTCCAGATAGATTTAAATTTAATTTTTTTAATATTTTAAGGCAATGGGGTTAGGTGACTTGCCCAAGGTCACATAGCTAGGCAATTATTAAGTGACTGAAGCCAGATGTGAATTCAGGTGCTCCTAACTCCAGGGCCAGTGCTCTATCCACTGTGCCACCTAGCTGCCCCCTCCAGATGGATTTACAAGTGAATTCTACTGAACATTTAAGGAACAATTAATTCCTATTCTACATAAACTATTTTAAAAAATAAGAGAGAAAGGAGTTCTACTAAACTCTTTTTATGACAACATGGTGCTAATACCTAAACCAGGAAGAACCAAAACAAAGAAAATGATAGACCAATCTTCCTAATGCATGTTGATGCAAAAATCTTAAATAAAATTTTAGCAATGAGACTACAGCAAGTTATTACCAGGATAATACATAATGATCAGGTTGGATTTATACCAGGCAGGCAGGATTGGTTCAACATTAGGAAAACACTCAACAAAATTAAACATATCAACAGTTAAACCAACAGAAATCATATGATTATCTCAATAGATGCTGAAAAAGCCTTTGATAAAATACAACATCCATTCCTATTAAAAACACTAGAAAGTGTAGGAATAAATGGAATTTTCCTTAAAATAACAAATAGTATCTATGTAAAACTATCAACAAATATTATATGTAATGGGAATAAACTTGGAGCATTTCCAGTAAATTCAGTGGTGAAACAAAGATGCCTACTATCACCATTACTATTCAGTATAATATTAGAAATGCTAGCAGTAGCAATAAAAGAAGAAAAAGAAATTGAAGGAATCAGAATAGGCAATGAGGAAGCAAAACCGTCACTTTTTGCAGATGATATGATGGTATACCTAGAGAACCTGAGAAATTCATCTTAGAAACTCCTTGAAATTCAGCAAAGTAGCAAGGTATAAAATAAACCCACATAACTCATCAGCATTTCTATATATGAACAGCAAAGCCCAAAAAGAAGAGGTAGAAAGAGAAATTACATTTAAAATAACTGTTAAATACTTGGGAATCTACCTCCTAAGACAAACCCAGAAACTGTATGAATACACTTATAAAAATCTCCTCACCCAAATAAAGTCAGTTCTAAATAATTGGAAAAATGTTAAATGCTCATGGTTAGGTCAAGCTAATATAATAAAAATGACAATTCTATTCAAATTCAATTACTTATTCAGTGCCATACCAATCAAACTACCAAATAAATACTATACTGAGCTAAAAAAAATTAGTAAAAAAATTCATCTGGAATAAAAAAGGGCAAGAATAGCAAGGGAACTGATGAAAAAAAATGTAAAGGAAGGTGGCCTAGCTCTACCAGATCTATATTATAAAGCAGCAGTCATCAAAATTGCCTGGTACTGGTTAAGAAATAGATTAAATTAATAGAGCAAAAATATTCTATCTGATTTATGGAACATGAATAAATTTGTGACCAAAGAATTAGAGCACATTATAAACTGCAAAATTAATGATTTTGACTTTATTAAATTAAAAAGGTTTTGCACTAATAAAATCAATGCTGCCAAAATTAAAAGAAAAGCATAAAGTTTGGAAACAATCTTCACAACCAGGAGTTCTGATAAAGGTCTCATTTCTAAAATATATATAGAGAATTGCATCAAATTTATAAGGTCACAAGTCATTGGTCAAATGGTCAAAGGATATGAACAGACAGTTTTCAAATGAAAAAATTAAGCTATATATAAGCAAACAAAAAAATGCTCGAAATCACTGTTATTAGAGAAATGCCAATTAAAACAACAACGAGGAAACATCTCACATCTATTAGATTAGCCCAGATGAGAAAAAAGGGAAGATGATCAATGTTGGAGAGATTTGGGGAGGATTGGGACATTGATGCATTGTTGGTGGAGTTGTGAATGGATCTAACCTTTCTGGAGAGCAACATGGAACTATGCCCAAAGAGCAATAAAACTGTTCATACACTTTGACACAGCAACTCCAATTCTAGGACTATATCCAGAAGATATTACAAAAAAATGGAAAAAGGCCAACATGTTCCAAAATATTCATAGTAGCCCTTTTTTTGTAGTGGCATAGAATTGGAAATTGAGGGGATGCCTATCAAATAGGGAATGGCTAAACAAGTTATGGTACATGAATACCATGGAATATTATTTTTCTATAAGAAAAAATAAATGGTTGGACTGTAGAGAAGCATGGAATGACTTAGGGGATCTGATGCTGAGTGAAGGGAGTAGAGCCAAGAGAATAATTTACGTATCAACATTATGAGATAAACAACCTTGATAGAAGCAGCCCCTCTTGGCAGTCCAGACAGCCAGGACAACCATATTTAACAGATTATGGATTATATTATCCCCAACCAGAGGAAGAAAAACAAAACAAAACAAAACAAAACAAAAATACACAGAAAAAAACCTCCCTGAATCTGATGAACACTTTATAAAAATTATCTTTTTTGTATCTCTTCCCCTTAATCCTAATTCTTCATGCCAAAACTACTAATTTATAAGTATGTTTAATAAAATATGTATGTAAAACTAAACTATTAACAACTGAGGGGAGGGGATGGGAAGGGAGAGTGGAAGGAAACTTTGTAACTTGGAAATATACATGTACAGATGGATGAAAATAAATTTAAAAAAGAAAAAAGTAGTAGTAGGGAAATTAAAAATGAGGACCTGATCATAGAAAGCATAATTTAGAATAAAAAATTATTTATTAAATGCTTACTATGTGCCAAGCATTAGGATAAGTTTTGGTGTTATTCAAGCAAATAAAAGTAGTCCTTGAACTAAAATATCTTATATTCTAATGATAGGAACAACAAGTAAATAATTATAAACATGGATGATATATTGAGATATAAGGAAGGTAATCATCAAAGGTAATCATGAATCCTTTGGCAGTCTGTTGAAGTCCTATTTAAAATAATGTTTTTAACTGCATAAAATCAAATATTTATAATTACAAAGAAAACAAATTATACTGAAACATAGTTACCAAAATATTAAAAGTTCTACGTTCAAAGATGCTGCCTTCCAATAGCTATAGACAATTTGTCTTTGATTCCCAAGTTAAAAACTCTTGTTTTAGCAGGAGGAAAATATTTGCAAAATGATATGATCAGTATGTTCTACAATTTAGGAAGAATCAAGATCTAATCTCTAAACTTGTCTTTCAAGTATTGACAAGTATTCCAAAATCTAACTTCTTCTATTCGCTTTCATGATGTAGCTTCACACTCTAATTATACTCTCAAAACAATTTAAGATTTAGAGATAGATATCATCATAATCAACGCTATCAACCAAATATTTAGTTTGTACCTACATACTTAGGACTACAATATGTTACTAATGATGTTTGAAAAAAAAAGACAAAAAGGACATTCTCAAGAATCATAAGAAGAAATAGATCATCATTTAGCCATAGGGAGAAATAACAAAATAACAAAGGTATAAGCCTAAATATGTCACTAGTATCTGTGAACAGCAAAAGCAAAATCTATGCATTATGACTTTGAAATGTTTAGAGAAGCAAAGGAGGGAGGCAACTTAGAACAATGTAACAAGCATTGGTTCTTGAATCAGAGTTTGTGTAAGCAAAACCCATCTTTAATATTTATTAACTGTAGAGACTTGGACAAATTAACTCCCTGGGCCTTGGTTTTCTCAACTACAAAATGTGAGGCAATTGGATTAGATTATTATTGAGATTCATATTAGTTCTAGACCCTATATATTTTAATTTTTTTAAATGATTTCACTGAATAATGGATGTGATCAACAATGAATTAATGGTGGTCATCACAACCATTGGGGTAGAAAGTCTAATTTTTTTAGGCCACAGAAATTCAAAATTGAAAATGACTTTCTTGCTGGCTATCTAGGTAGTTAGATGGCACAGTGGACAGGAATGTTAGACTGGGATTTGGGAAAATCTGAGTTCAAAGTCTGCCTCAGACATTTATTAGCCTTAAGACTCCAAAAAAGTCACTTAATTTTCTTAGCTTTAGTTTCGTTTCAAAAATGGTAATAATAATAATAATAATAATAATAATAATAATAATAATAATAGCTTCTACCTCAAATGGTTGTTGTAAGGATTAAATAGGATAACATATGTAAAGCAGTTTGCCAACCTTAAAATTCTATATGGATGTTCAGTGATTTTTCAGTCATTCCAGATCCACTTAGAGTTTTCCTGGCAAAGATACTAAAGTGATTTGTTATTTCTTTCTCCAGTTCATTTTATTGATGGGGAACTGAGGCAGACAGGATTAAATGACTTGCCTGGGATAACATAGTTATTATCTGAAGCTGAATTTGAATTCAGGATGATGAGTCTTTCTGACTCTAGGCTTGGCATTCTGTCCTCTACTCCACCTAACTGCCCCAAAGTGCTATTATTATGCAATAATGAAAGTTATTTATTATTATTATTATTATTATTATTATTATTATCTAAACCAAAATATAAAAGAAAAATTTTCCTGACAAGTGGTCATTAAATCTTTGCTCAAAAACCTCTAGGAAGAGAGGACTATCACAAGTAACTATTCACAAGTAACATAATTTCATAATTGAAGGCACAAAGCAGTTTAGGAGTAATTTGAATCTTATTCTTCTTCATTTATATTACTTTTAGACTCTCCTCCAGGCTAATCTGTTAATATGAAATACTAAATAGTTTGGATTAAACTTCCAGAGTGTGCCTGAACTTTGTTGATCTTGGTTCCACCAAATGAGAATGAAATAGATGAATTAGTATTTCTCTTGGACATACTCTTTTATTAGGCTGTTTTGGTGAATAGATGGTGAAAAAACATCCAAAAATCAATTCAGTGACTTTAAGGTCATTCAGTTTTTGGATAAAATACAAACTCTTTAGCTAGGCATTTAAAGTTCTTTATAATTTAGATCTGACCCTTCTTACCCAGACTTTTTGCCTAGTTCTTCTCACAAAGTCTACTGTCAACTCTGCTGATCTCTTTGCTATTCCCTGATCTTGGCATCTTATCCATCTCTGAGACTTTGCATAGGATATTCCAAAAGTCCAGAATGCTCTCCCTGTCTCTGCCTCTGTTTCTCTGTCTGTCTCTCTGCCTATCTCTCTGTCTCCCTTTATGTCTGTCTCTGTCTCTGTTTCTCACTGTCTCTGTGATTCTATCTCTGTCTCTGACTCTTGTCTCTCTGTCTCTTCTCTATCTCTGTCTGTCTGTTTTGTCTCTGTCTCTCTGTTTCTCTCTCTATTTCTCTCTCTCTCTCTCTCTCTCTCTCTCTCTCTCTCTCTCTCTCTCTCTCTCTCTCTCTCTCTCTCTCTCTCTCTCTCTCCCTCCCTCCCTCCTTCTCCCTCTTTTTCTTTCTCTCTCTTTACCACCTTTTAGAATATCTAACTTCTTTCAAGGTTTATCCCAGGTACTGCTTTAATGAAAGCATTTCCTTATTCCCCTTGTTGTTCATTGTTCTTTACAGCCCCCCTGCTCAAACTAGCTTGTATTTATCTATATAATTTTTTATCTATATATGTTGTATCTTCCCATAGGATTTAAAGTTCTTTAGGAGAGGGACTGCTTTTCTTTTATATCTTTGTGAACAAACACTTAGCTCTGGGCTACTAAGTGACAAAGTGGTTGGTGTACCAGTTCAGGAGTCAGCAAGATCAGAGTTCAAATTTGAGCTCAGACACTTAATTAAGCTGTGTGATTCTGGATAAGTTATATAACCCTGTTTGCCTCAGTTTTCTCATCTATGAAACAAATCAGAGAGGGAAATGGCAAACTACTCCAGTATCTTCACCAAGAAAACCCTAAATGAAATCATAGTCAGACATGACTAAAACAAGTGAATAAGCACTTAGACTGACGCATGGGAGATACTAGACTTAATAAATTCTTTTGACTGATTGATGGATTTAAATGCTTAAAAATAATCATTGAATTTTATCTTCATTATTGGCTATTTAGGGTTTAGAGATTAGAAAAAATTCCTAAGGAACAATGCAACTAAAAAGGTAAATCAATTCCTTTCCTGGTTTCTAGATATTTATAACCATTACAGAAAGAGGAATGGCCATTTATTCTTAATGATTCCTAGCATAGGGCATTCCACAAATCCTCTTGACAACACAGCATGTGTCTTTGGCAAGAAATTTCTTATATCAACCAAGGACCATTTTTTAAGAGCCAGGCAACTTACTATTCAGTGGAGAGACAAATACAAAGGTAAGACCTTGTTCCTGACCTCAAGGAACTTGCATTCTTTACTAGACATGTTTAAACCCCAGATGAAGTAGTTTAAATCTATTCTCATCAACTAGTAAACATTTATTAGGAGTCTACTATACTCCAAGTTCCATGTTAGTTATCATGGAACATACTATGAACTATAAGATAAAGTTCTTGGTTCTTAAGGCTCTTACAGTCTTGATAGGGATATTTAACCTTTTTTTGTGTCATGGACCCCTCTGGTAGTCTGGTGAAATCTATCTTGGAATGTTATTTTTAAGTCACAAAAATAAATAGATTTACAAAATAAACGAATGATATTGAAATAAAGTATTTTAAAAACAAGTAAATGGAATCCTGGTTAAGTACCCCTGGATTAGTTGAAGAGTTAGGAAACAAATTCATGAGAATGTAATTACCACATGTGTTTAAACCTCTTTTATTAAGTTGTTAAAACATAAGGCATTGTGTAAGATACGTTGAAATTTATACAAATAACAAGTGCCTGTAATTACTACATGTTCAAACCTCATTTATTAAGTAGTTAAAATGTAAGGTATTGTGTAAGATACTTTGAAATTTATACAAATAAACAAGTGCCTGTCCTTCAAAAGGCTTAGAATTTAATAGGGAAGAAAAAACACATACAATAACTATAAAATTAATGTGACAAGGTCACACTATGTGAAAGTCTCCACGGAGCAAAGATCTTTTTGATTGGTGGATAGTGACATTTTCATGAAGGACATGACATTTTGATTGAACTCTAAAGGATTATTTCTTCAAAAAAAATGAAAATGAGAAAAAGGGAGAATATTCCAGAAATAGAGATTGACTTGAACAGAGACATAGGACCAAAACAGCAATGAATGTATTTGTGGAACAGTGAGGCATCTTTGCACTGGAGCATAGGGAGCAGGAAGAAGGGTTGTATATGAAAAGATATATTAATGTAGAAAAGGCAGTTGTATTAAGGAGATAAGGTATACTGTAGATGCCAAGAAATTGTAACTATATTCTTTAAACTGTTGGGACCATCAAAGAATTTAATGTGAGATTATTAGCCCAGGGATAAGTTTTTGCTAGATTAAAAAAAGGATAAAAAAAGAAAAACAGTCCCTCTCCTAATCAATGGTTAATTAGTGAAGAGTGAGACCAGAGTCATAGAGTCTCATTAGGAAGTTTTCAGGTGAGAGGAAATGAGGGTTTCAACTAGAATAAGAGAAGGATGCTTAATGGATATTATCAACATTGGTCTAATGGTTAGCATTAGAATCTAAGTAAATAATCACCCATATTATAAAAAGGTTCATTTATGTGGTCACAGAATTGCAGGATTTTAGAGTTGAAAAGGAATCCAAAAACTATGTAGTTCATGTTGTAAATGAAAAAGAATATACTTTATAACTTCTCTAACCAATGGCCATCCAGTCTTTGCTTGAAGACCTCTCTCTCTCTACCTAGTGAAATGCCACTACTTCTGAGAGAGAGAATGCTGAGTTTAACAATTGATTTGATAGAGGAGGTAAGAGCAGGTTTAAAATAATACTCAATTTTGAAGACTGGGATAGAACTAGGGAAGACAAAAGCAGGATCAGTTTTTTTTTTAAGAAACAGGAGAGATTTTGTTTTGGAAATGTTAATTTTGAAATACAGATTAGCTATCCAGGTGCAGGTTTGGTAGAGATTTTGAGATTTTAATCTGGAGTTCACTAGAGTGATCAGGGCTGAAGACATAAATCATAGCCTCATTGACATATGGAGGGTATGGTTGGAACTGTGAGATATGGATTAGATCCTGAAGGAGAGAGTGAGAGAAAAGAAAAAGGAACTGTTGGAAGAAATTTGAAGAATTACTATATTGAGAGACTTGGAGCAGGAAGAGAAATTTAATAATGAAAAGAAACAATTTAGGGTGAATGGAAGAGAACAGAGTATCACAGAAATCAAAGGACTATAAAGAGTACCAAGGAGGCAGACATCAGCAATGTCAAAGATGTGATAAAGAAAGAGGAAGGAGAAATCTTTGTGGTACAGAATGATCAAGGAAAACTTCACAGATGAGTTGAAACTGGAATTTGAATAATACTTAGGATTCTTATTGGCAGAGAATAAAGGAAGGACATTTTAAATAGCCAGCATATCATGAGCAGAGGTGTGTAGATAATCTATATACCAGATATATTTGAGAAATTTGAACAGGCAAACTTGCCTGGAATAGAGGGTTAGGAAAACAAAGACATTTGAAATTCAGGTCATTGCCATGTTGTAGAGGATCTCAAAATGCTAAATGGTTTTAATTTTTTACTGTTGGCACCTGGGAACCATGGAAGCAGTGGAGTGTTTTGGGGGAGGTCGTGAAAGTGTTATAACATGATGGAAGTAGTGTTTCAGAAAGATGAGTTTGAGTCTGGCTTGAATAATAACTATGATTACAGAAGTATTCTATATGAAGTAAAGTTTGACTTGGTTTTCCTTGTTTCTTTGGCTTCATGATGAGAGAGGATTTGGAAACTGATGATAATACTTGTGGTGTTGTTTAATGAGCTGCAGCAAATTGGGCATGACCAAATATTTGTCACATTTGATTTTTGCAGCAGTCACATCTAAATGACCTTAGTCAACTTCTTCTAATGACTTTATTTGTTCTCTAAAATAGAACATGACAGGATTTCATAAATACATAGAAACATCATATTTTAAAAGAGACAGGCTAAAACATCGGGGAACTTTTAGCAGGATAATGACTGGTTTTTCGATTATGTATAAAAGCACTGAGAAACCACTTAGTTCACACAACTACTCTAGTGATTATTCACTGCTTTCAATTTAGCTCTGGGTCATATTATTGTCCTATAGTGTTACTATTCATTTGTAAGCTCTGTGAGGCAGTGTTAATGTCTCATGTCTTTTATATCTGTCTCTTACATAGCAGTAGTGAACACACATAAGAGACTAATAAGTGATTAATAAATTAGTTAATATTAATAGCTTACATTATTATAAAGCATTACAGTTTGCAAAATACTTTTTTGTCCCTTTCTGTAGGAGTAAATTATGAAAGTGTATTATGGTCATTGTACAGATGAGGAAAATGTAAAGGTTTAGAACTAGTACAGAATTCCAAAATCTTGGGGTCAGAAGGTCACTCAGAAATCATATAGTTCACCCTTTTCTGGATTAAGAATGCCTGATAAAACATCTCAGAAAAAGTGATTACTTAGCCTCTACTTGAAGTCCTTCAGTGAAGGGGAGCCCATTACATTGTAAGGCAATCTATTCTCTTTTTAGACAGTTGTAGTAATAAGGAAGGTTGTTCTTATATTGAGCTGAATTTTAACTCCATTAACATCCATTTCTCTTAGTTCTGATCTCTAGGAGCTAGCAGTGCAAGTCTAATCCCTTTTTCACATGACAATATCTAAATACTTAAAGATAGTTATCATATCCCCCAAATCTATTCTCAACTAAATGTTTTCATTTGTTTCAATTGATCCTTGAATGGCAAGCTAATTGGCCACTTACCTACTTGGTTACTCTCCTCAGGATATACTCTACCTTACCTAAAGTGTGATAGCAAAGATTGAAAACTATATCCCAAATATGGTCTATAATCAACTCCCTCATTCTAGTTATTACACTTCTAACTGCATCCTAGGATATCAGTTGAATTGTTTTGATTGGCATTTCATACTTTGGACATACATTGAGCTTACAGTTCATTATGGATATTTTCCACAAGAACATTGTCTACCCAAATCTATTTCATTCTGAATAGGGAAGGGATATATTAAAAATGTATTATGTATTTTTATAATCATGTTTAGGATTTGACATTTAGCCATGTTAAATATGTTTTTTTGCTTTTTTTGACAGGCAATGGGGCTTAGTGACTTGTCCAAGGTCACATAGCTAGGTAATTATTAAGTGTCTGAGGCTGGATTTGAACTCAGGTCCTCCTGACTCCAGGCCTGGTGCTCTATCCACTGCGCCACCTAGCTACTCCAATGTTAAATATTATTTTAAAAGACTTACTCCATTTTATAGTCTATCAAGGGCTATATATTTCTTTAACAATACATTCTCAAATTTATCTAGATATTAAAAAAATTTCAAGGTCTATAAATGAACAACTCCCTTATACCCTTGTTGAAAATATGGAAATTGACTTGGGTTTCTAGTGTTTCTTTTATTCTCCATGATTTTTTTTTCCAACTTTGTTTACAATGACTCCGTTATGTGACATTTTTTACATTGAATATTCAAGATGGGGTATAACTCTTAAGAGCCACAGACTTGAGAATCATTGAGGGTAACTAGGTACTCATTTGGTATCTCTATTTATCTTCACTTTTAGTTCTCTACTAACCAGTGTTGTTCTAGTCTTCCTAGTCTGAAGCTCATTCTATTTTGGTAGAGAAAACAGAAGAAAATAATGCTTAACTAATGTTGACTTGTCTCATCATTTGCTATCATCACTCTATGTACTTTGAATAGTGGTTCTCTTTTGATTTCCCATTTACTTCCAATAAATCTAATACCCTCCCCCCAAAACCCCCAGATTACCTTTTTATTATCATTATCATTCATTATTAATCTCAGTTCAGTCTGAGCTTTAGCGATCCTGACACTAGTTTTAAGCACAGTGCCACTTTTTTTGCATTTATTCTCTATTACCTGCCTTGCTACTATATTCTATGCATACCTTATAAAAATTCCAAATTGGTTGATGAATTCTCTGCAAACCCAGAGCTTCTGACCCTAAGTCCAGAGTTCTTTCTCAATATTTTCATATACCTTAGTGTATATGATGGAAGTTGGTAATTTCAAGGTCTAATTTTTATTACTGGTTTTCTGTTGTTCACTCTAGCACTCCACATATCATTATGAAATTCCTTGGAGATATTTCTCAGGCAAATGGTGTGCCATTTTCCTATTCCCACAGGCTAGCTGGAGACCAGCCAAGCCACAAGGATGTAGATTCAGAAACAGTCCAGCATTTCTGTTCTGAGTCAAGGTCAGTGCAAATGTGAAGGAAGCTTAGATATTGGTCCTGTGCCTGTACCAGACTGACTAAATTTGTAAGTGTGAAGTTTCTACTACTTTTTTAAAACTCCCAAATGAAGCTGACATCCTGCCAGAGTGCATAGAATTTCTAGATTGTGTTATTCGGGCTATGAGAATGTAAACTCCCTGATGACAACAGATGTTTTGCTTTTGTCTTTGCATGCAAAGTTTCTGGAGCAGTGCCATGAACATTTTATAGCTTTAAAAATATTTGCTGGGTTGAACTGAAGTTGAATTGATGGAGTTGAATAGTTTAGTGAGAGAATAAGGTTAATTTAATTCTATGACATTCATCTTAATGCTGAGAGTTTACATGATTTGATCTCCCTGAGGTGTTCTTAGTCTATATAATATAAATGAAATTGAATATTTCACCTGCATCTTTTTTATTATTAAAGAAGCATATGAAACTTTTGGGATGGTACTTCCTCAAACCGTCTTCAACTCTCTATGGTTGTAGAATGTTTTACATTCATTTGGGTCTGTGGCTCTTATCTTTTTCATTTTTTTTTGGTGGGATTAGTCTAAGAATATGAGATCTGGTGCTTCTATCCACATTCACCATTTTATTTTACTTACTGGTAGAAGGTTAGGGTTTCAGAATGTTACAGCTCAAATTGGAGTCTGAGGAATAAGGTGTAAGTCAACTTTCATCATAAGTCATCAGCTACTAGTTTCTCAAGGACCAGTTCATTATTATCTTTTGATCTCCATAACACACATATAGTATCTGGGACAAAAGAGACTTCTTAAGGAGTATAACATGCTTTGCTTATCTTGGGACAGCAGAAGTACAAGAGTAGAGTACATAGAACTCATAACATTGACAGTGAATGACTGAAGCAATACATATTAATGTGAGGGTTGCCTTGTAGAACCAAATCCTGAAACAACTGGCACTCAGTCAATAAGCTTGGGGACTTAGGTCTCAGAAGTAACCCATCACACAGGAGTAAAGGTAAGATGCTATGGTCTAATAAATGGCACTGAAATAGGGATCCCCATCTTGCTTGATAACCATCTGGTTAAGTATAACTGCTTGTTTTGACTGCACAGATCCTACTAACAATTTCTCCCTTTCAGGGCTAGTTTGCTTTTTCTGTAGCACCCTGGTGTATGAACACTTGAAGTTTAGCCTTGTCAGCACCATAGCATGAGTATTTACTTGACTGCTGACAAAGCAATCCACCACTAAAATAACTTTTTATTATAACTGTTCTACACAAGAAGCCTATTTGAATCACCTATTTGAAACATAAAATATTAGCAATAAATTAACAAAAAACAAATATACCTGTTACATTATTAAATGGAATCTGATAATTCATTCTTTCAACTTGGGATTTTCATATTTTGAAAAAGCTCAAATGTATTAAAAGTCTGACTACAGTAGAATAGGGTATCTGTCTGATTTTAACTACTTAAAACCACAACCACCCTGGTTCAGGCAGACCCTCATCAACTCTCTGCTGGACTACTTCAATAACCTCTTTTTGTTTTTTTAGATTTTTTTTAGATTTTTTTTTTAGATTTTTGCAAGGCAAACGGGGTTAAGTGGCTTGTCCAAGGCCACACAGCTAGGTAATTATTAAGTGTCTGAGACCGGATTTGAACCCAGGTACTCCTGACTCCAGGGCTGTTGCTTTATCCACTACACTGCCCCTTCAATAACCTCTTGATTGAGCTTCCTGTATCTAATATTTTACCTCTCCAAACTATTTGCCACATAGTTGCCAAATTTTTATAAAAATGGTGGTTTGGCCATATTATGTAAAAGTTTCAGTGGTTTCCTATTGCTTCTGGGATTAAATACAAATATCTTAAAATAGCATTTTTAGTCCTCTATTTGGATTCAAACTAACTTTCAAAAGAATTATTTTTTTTTTTAGGTTTTTGCAAGGCAAATGGGGTTAAGTGGCTTGCCCAAGGCCACACAGCTAGGTAATTATTAAGTGTCTGAGACCGGATTTGAACCCAGGTACTCCTGACTCCAAGGCTGGTGCTTTATCCACTACGCCACCTAGCTGCCCCCAAAGAATTATTTTTTATCCCCCAACTCAATCTTTAGAAAATACAAATATTTCAATATATAATAATAAAACAGGGGCCACTAGGTGGCACACTGAATACAGCACCAGCTCTGGAGTCAGGAGGACCTGAGTTCAAATCCGTCCTCAGACACTTAATAATTGCCTAGCTGTGTGACTTTTGGGAAGTCACTTAACCCCATTGCCTTGCAAAAAACTAAAAAAAAAAGAATAAAACATAAAATTGCATAATAAACCATGATTTTCTGTTATATAGCTTATTTTTAAGTATAAATTAAATTTGACATGGTGGTAACATAATTGTCCTGTTTGTCCATGTCTTTTCTGAACTTCTTTTGTTTTTTCCTCTATATTTAAAATAGCAATAAAACTAATTAGTCAATAAACATTTAATAAGCACCTGTTAAATTTCAGGAACTGTCCTAAACTCTAGAAAGGCAAAGACAGTCTGTTGTCATGGAACTTATCATCTAATGGGAGGGAGTCAATATGCAAGCAAATATGTTTTTTTAAAAAAAAACCTTAGGAAAAATTGGAAATAAAAGAAGGAAGGCATTGGAATTAAAAGGGATTAGGAAATGTTGGGGTTGGAACTTGAAGGAAGCCAAGGAAGTCAAGTAGAAAGAGATGACAAGGGAGAACATTCCAGACATGGAAGGCAACCAGAGAAAAAGCTTCAATCCAAGAGATGGAGTATCTTGTTTGTAGAACAGTAAGAAGTCCAGTGTCATTGAATAAAAAAGTACATGATAGAGTAAGGTGTAAGAAGACTGGAAGGGAATGAGTGGGGTGCCTAGTTTACTAAGTGCTTTTGATGATTTTCTATTTGATCCTGGAGGTGATGGGGAGTCATTAGAATTTATTGAGTCGGGTAGGTGATGTGGTTGAATCTGCACTTTAGGAATATCATCTTGGTTGGATTGCAATGTCAAGAACCTTGAGGCACTGATATACTAGAAAAATAGTCTAGGAGTGAGGATGATGACCTGTTCCAGAGAGGTGAGGAAAAGGGAGCATATTCGAAAGATATTGGAGTGATAAAAAAAAAAAACCTTGGAAATAGATGGGATAAGGTGGCAAGAGATAGTGAGGAGTCAAGGATAACTCCTAGGTTTCAAGTCTAAGAGAATGGTATTACCCTCTTTAGCAATAGGGAAAGTAGGAGATGAAAAAGGTTTAGAGTGAAGTGATATTGAGTTCAGGTTTGGACTTGTTGAGTTTAAACTTTTACTAGACGTTCATTTTGGGATTTCAGAAAGAAATTTGGAGATGCCAGACTGGAGATCAGCAGAGAGGTTAGGAAAGGATAGGATCCTGTCCTATCAACAGCAATTAGTATATTAATATAGTAATTGAAGCTATGATCACCAAGAAGAATAGTAAAGAGAGAAAAATAAGAGAACAAAATCCTGTGGGACACCCATGATTAGAGGCTATAACTTGAATAAGAATCCAGAAAAGAAGACTCAAGAAGATAGTAGAACCAGGAGAGAGTGGGGTTTCAAAACCTATAAAGAAGATAGAATCAAGGAGATTTCCTCAGTTATTAGTATCCTTCCTTGAAATTGCTTTGTAGTTATGCTTAATAATCTTATATTTACTCATCTACATATGTATTGTATCCCAATAGACTGTAAGTCCCTTAATGACAAATATCTCACATTTGGATTTATATCCCCAGCACCTATCAGAATGTCTGCCATATAGTTGATGCTTGTTATTAATTGAGTGAATTGCATAGTAGGAAAGGAGGAAAAAGTTAGAGGGAGATGTTTATCACATTAACATTTCCTAACTTTGATTTAGGCTCTAAGAACAATTTGATAAATGCTAACTTGTTGTGTTGCCTGTTCCTAATTGAAATCTATAATTCTATTATAGAAGCAAACTATATCCCATTTTGAAAATTGATATTCAAGTTATATCTCATCTCTAAACAAATTACACACAGAATGAAAGTCCAGCCAGTGAATAGGTATTTTATAATACATGTGCCATTTCTTTAGGACAACTGGGAAACTAAATTACCAATTTATCTGATGTCTATAAAGTATGACACAATGGTTCATTTTCTAAACTGCCTTTCAACTTTCCAGATATCTGTAGAAAACTGGAAAGAAGCAATATTGCATGATGGCTAGAACATTGCTCTGTAAATAATGTTTTTTGAGAAGTCAAATCCCTATTGGTTTCTTTAAAACCTGACATTTCCTTGAAGGCAGAGACTAAATAGTGTAGTAGAATGAGTAGGAGTCTAAATCAAAGGACCTGAGTTCTAATTCTACTCCTGCAAATCACATATTTTCTCTGGACTCCAATTTCTTCATTTATTAAGTGTGGGTAGGAAATCAGTTTTCATCTCCCCAGGGTACTTTAGAGAGGCATCTTGGTATGTGGTGGTGGTTTCAAACTCAAAAAGAAATGGTGAGTGAGAAAAAGCAAAATCTTAGATTCCATTGGTCACATATTGACTCAGAAAACCACACATTAACAATATGTATGTCCTATTGTATTTTATTTTATTAAACATATCCAAATTAAATTTTATTCTGATTCAGATCATACTTGTGGGTGTTGTGAGCATCAATGCAGCCCAAAGGCACTATGTAAGATACCTCTGGTATAGAAGACAGAGAGCTACTTTAAAACCTGAAGACCTGAGTTCAAACTCAACTTTAATACATACTATCTGTAATCTTGGTTCAGTCACTTAATCTCTCTGTTCCAGACCAGTGATATCAAATTCAAATAGAAATATCTCTGCTAGATGAGTACTGACTTAGAAAACCAGAAATGAACATTATCTATGTTTTATTTTTTGCTTATATTGCTAAAGATTTCCCAATTGCATTTTAATCTGGTTTGATTACACATTCTAGAAGTGTGTACCTATGGGATGATAATTTGACACCTCTAGACTACATTTTACAGAGAAGGCATAAAATGTAAAGAGAACTTTCTCACTTGGGAGTTTGTTATTCTACTGAAATCAACATATTCCCTCCCTTTTCTTATACTAAGAGTCAGCTTGTATGGTGATAGTCACAGTACTAGCTCCTTGAAGGTAGGCACATATCAGCATATCCACCAGGGTCTAGCAAAATTTTGCACCCAGAGAAAATTTAACATTTTGTTTAGAATACTTCTGAACTGAAAAGTATAAATGATTTGTATGATCTATAAGGTATTTTCTTGCTTTAAAATTCAATTCTAAATTCTTCTCAGTTACTCCTTCATCTTTTACAGAGTGATCATATAGATGACCATTTATATAGTGATCCTCTAATACATTTGGTTTAAATTCTGGTAGGATAGATAGCAAAAGCTTCTCTGAACACAAAAAGGAAACTTGCCATGATCATGAAAAGCATGATATAATAGGTACATTACAGAAAAGCTACTTTTAGGAAAAAGTTGAAAGGAAAAGAATTATATATATGGCAATGATTAGAGGGCTTTTATGGATGTAGATAATATGTAGTTTGTTCTGGCTGAATTTTTTTGTCCCTTTTTTTGTAATGGAAATAATACATTCACTTCCTTGCCTTCAATATAATTCCCTTAGGTTTTCTAATTTTTGCCTGGGTTCAGATCTCATTGGACATCAGAATGGCTTTCATCATTTCATGCTCACATAGGAATATCTGATAAGCCACAGGAAGACTGGAGGGTGAGAACTGGCATAAGCTACTATAATAGCTTCTATTCATATTCTTCCCCTTTCCAATTCTGAAAGGAGAAATGGAGGGTGTAGATAATAATTAGCAATGATGAGTTAAAGGAGGTACAAAAATATTCATAGCAGCTCTGTGGTGGCAAAGAATTGGAAATTGAGTGAATGTCCATCTATTGGGGAATGACTGAACAATTTGTGGTATATGTACGTTATGGAATGCTATTGTTCTATTAGAAACCAGGAAGGATGGGAATTCAGAGAAGCCTGGAGGGATTTGCATGAACTGATGCTGAGCAAGATGAGCAGAACCAGAATAACAATGTACACCCTAACAGCAATATGGGAGTGATGATCAATCTTAATGGACTTGCTCATTTCATCAGTGCAACAATCAGGGACAAATTTAGGGTATATGTGATGGAAAATACCATATGTATCCAAAGAAAGAATTGTGGAGTTTAAACAAGGACTAAAGACTATTACCTTTAATTTTTTTAAAAAAAGTTATCTTATTATGTAATTTTACTATCTCTTATATTTTATTTTTTTCCTTAAGGATATAATTTCTCTCTCAACACATTCAATTTTGATCAATGTATAGCATGGAAACAATGTAAAAGACTATCAAACTGACTTCTGTGGGGGGTGAGGGGGGAAGGAAGCAAAATTAGGGGGGGGGAAATTGTAAAATTAAAAAAAAATTACAAAGTAAAAAAAAGAGTTAAAGGAAGTACATATTGATGCCCCCATAAAAACAGTCTCCTCTGGATGGACAGCTGGGATGATTAATTTAGAGGGCAATGACTGAAGTTTTATACTTCAGAATGCATAAAAGTAATTTCTAAAACATGGGGAAAATTCCAAGGTTTCCTAATTTTGGAGCACTTATTTCCACTTTGAAATTTTTTCCTTATATTTATTTATAATTATTTGCAAAAGACAAATACATCCTGTTGCCTTTGTAGGCATTTCTTTGAATTGTTTTCTGAAATAATTGACTCTAGATGGCAGCATGCAAGAACTTATTTCCAGATTAAAAAATAAAACTCAAGAGAAATAGTGTCATTTACTCTATACAGATCTAAGTGTTCCTGACTCTGATTGTTTACGATTTTGGTAAGCTTTGTAAGACTACCTAATTCACTGAGAAAAATCAAGGACCTATTTAATCTCTGGGACATATTTTGGCATCAAATTAAATGAAACTGGCATGGAGAAAACTCTATTTGCCCATAAATAAAATAAGGCTGTGTTTATGTTCACAGCTGGACCATTACAAGGACCATTCACTGGGATTCTCTAGTCTTAAGAAATTCAATCTCTAGCAACATATTAGGAAGAAAAATCTCCCTGCATGTCCTTTACTAATTTAATATGACTACAGCAGCACTCATCTGCAATCAGTGGTCTGTGTACCTATAAAGTTAGCTTATTAAAATCTAAGAGTAGTGTATAGTGGCATTTCCCATATTCCAAGAAAAAATCCCAGAGCATACATGGACAAAAAAAGGTCTATGAATAATGTGGGTTATCTGTGAATAGTGCTGCTCTACTTAGACATAGCTGAGGGAAAATTCTCTCCTTTTCCTCACTAACCTGTGAAGGATCTAGTCTTTCATAAAAACCCATCTCACCCAGAATCATAGAAGTAGTCTCCTTTTTTTCTAAGAAATCCCATGGGTGACTCTTGTAACCCTTCCTAAAAATGGTACTGTGACTGACCTAGCTAAAATACATTAGTATTTTGAAGTCATTTCCTTTCTTTTTTTTTTAATCTACCCACATGTCACTGCAGGAGAATTCTTCATCAGTTGACTCCAATCTACTGACCTCTCCCTAGTTACAACAGAGTGGGTGTTCATTTGATACTTAGTGACCTCCTGCCCTCTTTTCTCTCACAGTTCAGCTTCCCCACTCTGCCCTCACTTTCCTCTTTTCATAGTCTTAATGTTCATTTGTAATATTCTGCATCTTTGACTCATTTGTTCCTGTTATCTTAGTAGCTACCAGCTCCATGCTTTGCTGCTTCCTTTCCTCATCCTTATGACTTTCCTTCTCACAACCTTGGATTCTGAACGTCCCAGCTGTGATAGGAGGCATTTGCTTCCTGAAATCAGGCTTTAATGACACTTTCTACAAACTCCTACACTCATAAAGTTCTCTGTTTATAAATTGCCTTCCCTGTTAGAATGAAAACCTCTTGAGGACAGGGACTGTCTTGATTGTATTGTATTCTCAGTACTTAGCACAGAGCTTGTCAATACAAAGTGGCTAATAAATATGATGCACAGTGCTTGTCAATAGAAAGTGGTTAATAAATATGATAACTTTCCTGCTGCAAATATCACAGAGAAAATTTATTTAGCCATGGAGACTAGGATTACTAAAAAAATGTTATCTAATGTCAACTGGGGCTTCACTGCCATGGGACATTTTTTTTAATTCTCACTGACTGAATCACTATCATATAACCAGAGAAAATATTCAAATATTCTCTGATCTTGTAAAGCTTCCTACACCACCTCTTTTCCCACCCTTTCTGGTCAAAGACCTTGATTCCTTTCCTAATTAAGGCTATCCAGAATAAGTCCCCTTTTCTCTTCCATATTTGAACCATATAGACTTTACCTCCTATTCTTTCCTTCTTTGCTTTATTCTATGATGAAAAAGGACCTTTGTGTTTTCCTTTATTAACTCTTTTATTTATGTTATTAATCTCATTTCCTACCATATCTTTCTAGAGCTTGCCCCTCCCTCTAACATTCCCTCTTTTTCTCATCTTCTATTTCTTTACTTCCTATTACTTTGCTACATGTAATCTACAAACATTCCAATGATCCTTCTATCCTTAAAAAAATCTTCACATAGTTGTCATTCCCTTAAACTTTTGCCCCATAACTATCTATTTCATTTTAAAACCAGATTCTGTAAAGGGTCATCTATCCTCATTCCCCCCTGTCTTTTTTTGCAAGGCAATGGGGTTAAGTGACTTGCCAAAGGTCACACAGCTAGGCAATTATTAAATGTCTGAAGCTGGATTTAAACTCAGGTATTCCTGACTCCAGGGTCAGTGCTCTATCCACTGCGCCACCTAGATGCCCAATTCTCCCTCTTTTTGCATCTGCCAATTATTACTCAGTCATTTGCAAAGTTGCTGACTATACCATTTGACTAAAATTGATCTAAATTATTAATTATCTTATTTGCAAAATCCATGATTATTTCTTATTCCTTATTCTTCTTAAACTTTCTGCAGTTTATCACAGTTGACCATCCTTTCCCCTGAATATCTTCTCTTTTATTCACTTTCATCATATTGCTCTCTATTGGTCCTCCATCTTGCTATTCCATTTTAGACCTCTTTGATGGAGGTGTTATTTGCTTCCAATCATGTGACTATCCTCAAAATTCTATCTTGAACATTGCCTTCTTTCTTTTCTCTTTTATCACCCCCTTCTTTCTCTTCCCTTTTTATTTCATCCTTTATTCTTCTCTCCCTTCCTCTGTTCTTTTTTCCTTTTTTTCTACCAACTGCCTAATGGACATGTCCAGTACTATATGCACACTTTGGTCACTAAAGTCAACTTATTCAAAATAGAGATCTTATATTTTCCTTCAAAGTTAGCTATCCTGCAAATTTTTCTATTGATGATATCATTTTTCCAGGTGCTCACAACCTTGAATTCTCAACCAATAGTCATTTCTTATCACTTGCCAAAACTTTCCCACATCTATTCCATCTTTCCATACATTTGACCACTCTCCTTTTTCAGGTGCTCATCCTCTCTCACCTAGACTATTGAAATAGTCTCCTAATTGATCTTCCTGTCATCGCTATATCCCTTCTTCAGTCCATTGTTCTCATAGTTTTGAAATTAATATTAACTTTTTTGTTTTTCTTTATTTTATTTTATTTTTTATTCTCATTTTGTACAATTTTTTTTACATTAATAAAATATACTTGTTTAAGAGTAAATGAAATACCCCCTCCCCCCCATGAATATAGACTTGCTTGAGCCATAAAGTAAAGGGGAGAGAAAAAAATTAAAATAAAAAAATAGTAATAATTGTAGGTATGGCCAGGTGGCGCAATGGACAAAGCCCCAGCCCTAGAGCCACAAGCACCCGAGCCCACATCCAGCCTCGTAGACCCAGCCATGTGACATGCAAGCCACCTGATCCCCACTGCCATGTAAAAACCAAAAAGAAGAAAAACAAAGACCCAAAATAAAATAAAATAGTAATAATAGTAGGGGTGGCTGGGTGGCAGACAGAGCATTGGCCCTTGAGCCTTGAGCACCAGGGTCCAAATCCAGCCCCAGACACCCAAAGATCACCCTGCTATGTGGCCCCAGGAAGGCTACCCAGCCCCATTTGCCCTGCACCCTCCCCCAAATAATAATAATAATAAAAAATGTGCTTCAGTCTTTGTTCCAACACCAACAACTCTGTCATGGGTGGATCACATTCTTTATGGTAAGTCCTTTGCAAAAGTTGCTTCCATATTTTTCCAACATTGCCATTGCTGATCGCATCTCCCTCCTTTCTTATTTCTCCACTACCATGTTCTATATTTTCTCTCTCCTTTCACTCTGATTCTGCTGTAGAGTGGCACAGCAGACAGATCCCTGGTCCTGGGACCAAGAGGCCCTGAGCCCCCATACCACCCCTTAGGCCCAGAATCCACCTGGCCCTATGGTCCTGGACAGGCCTTCCAATCCCATCCGCTTGCAAGAAGTAAAAAAGAAAATGTGTTATATCTGACCACTCTCCCACCATGATCCGTCCTCTCCTCCATCACTCACATCCCCACCCCTTCCCCCTGCTCCCCCCTCCTTCTTACTCCAGATGTCTATACCCCATTGAGTATAAATGCTGTTTCCTCTCCTAGCCACCTCTGATGAGAGCAAAGGTTCCCTCATTTCCCCTTGCCTCGCCCCTTCCATATCATTGCAATAGCTCATTGTAATAAAGAAAAAATCTTATTATATGAAATATCTTGGCCTATTTCCCCTCTCCTTTTTTCTTTCTCCCATTACATTTCCCTTTTTTTCTATTGACTCCATTTTCACACCATATTTTATCTTTGAATTCAGATTTCTCCTGTGCTTCAACTATAAAAGCTCCCTCTACCTGCTCTATTAACTGAGAAGGTTCATATGAGTATTATCAGTGTCATTTTTCTATGCAGGAATACATGCAGTTCATCATGATCATTAAGTCCCTCATATTTCCCCCCTCTACTCCAATCTCCATGCTTCACCTGAGTCCTGTATCTGAAGATCAAACCTTCTATTCAGCTCTGGCCATTCCAAAAGGAACATTTGAAATTCCCCTGGTTCATTGAAAGTCCATTTTTTCCCCTGGAATAGGACATTCAGCCTTGCTTGGTAGTTGATTCTCGGTTGCATTCTAAGCTGTTTTGCCTTCTGGTATATTATATTCCAAGCCCTACGAGCTTCCAATGTAGCTGCTAAGTCCTGTGTGATCCTGACTGCAGCTCCACGATATTTGAACTGTGTCCTTCTGGCTGCTTGTAATATTTTCTCTTTAACTTGGGAGTTCTGGAACTTGGCTATAATATTCCTAGGGGTTGGTTTTTTGGGGATCTCTTTCGGGGGGGGGGGGATTGGTGGATTCTCTCCATTTCTGTTTTGCCCTCTGCTTCTAGAATATCAGGGCAATTTTCCTGTAGTAATTCTTTGAAAATGATGTCAAGGCTCTTTTCCTGATCATGACTTTCAGGTATTCCAATAATTTTTAAATTATCTTTTCTAAGTCTGTTTTCCATATCAGTTGTTTTTTCCATGAGATATTTCACATTTTCTTCTAATTTTTCCTTTGTTTGGTTTTGAAGTATTGATTCCTGATTTCTGGTAAATTCATCAATCTCCCTGAATTCTATTCTTTGTCTGAAGGACTTGTTCTCCTCAGAGAGTTTTCTTATCTCTTTTTCCATCTGGCCAATTTTGCTTTATTAAAGCATTCTTCTCCTCAATAACTTTTTGAACTGTTTTATCCATTTGACCTAAGCTGGTTTTTAGTATGCAATTTTCTTCAGCATATTTTTGGATTTCCTTGACTAAGCTGCTGACTTCATTTTCATATTTTTCCTGCATCTCTCTCCTTTCTTTTCCCAGTTTTTCTTCTAACTCCCTCATTTGATTTTCAAAGTCTTTTTTGATCTCTGTCATAGCCTGAGCCCAATTTCTGTTTTTCTTGGAGTCTTTAGATGCAGGAGCTTGTGCTTCCTCATCTTCAGACTGAGTATTTTGATCCTTCTTGGGCTCATATGCAAAATATTTCTCAATGGTCTTCCTCTTATTTCTCTGCTTGCTCATTTTTCCAGCTTGGGCCTGGTTTTGGGGTGCTTCCTGAGCTTTTAGGACACTCCCACAAGGGTCTCAGTGTGTGAGTCTCTGTCCTCCCTCCTGGTCTGTGAATGACCATAAGCACCCCCCCTCTGCCACAGGGCTGAGGTGGGGAGGGGCCCTGCTGTTCTATGGGGGGTGCCTAGACTGCGATCAGGTTCTAAATGTGATCAGAGCCTCAGAGTCCTGTTCCAGGGGCAGAAGACAGAGCTCAGCAGTCTCTCTTCACTCCCCTCCCTCAGCTCAATGGACTCATGCCCTGGGGGCTCCTGCTTACCAGCTCTGCCTTCTTCTGTTTCCGGATCTGGGCTGGGGAAAGACCAAGCTGCTTGCTGTGTGCCCTGAGCACTGGGCTCCACGTGCTCACTCTGGCAGAGGTTCCCCCACTGTTCCCCCACTTTTTGCCTGGTACTCCCCGGGGTGTAGCTCAGGAGACTCCCCACTGCTGTGAGCTGGGGCTCCCAGCACCCTGGGGCTGCCTCCGGGAGGCTGAAGTTCTTTCGCTCTGGCAGCCACCCCTCCGGTGGGCCGCCCCTCTGACCCCGGGGAGCAGAGCCTTTCTGCTCTTTTCCAGGTTACCTTGAGTAGGAGAACTGCCTCTCTGGGTCCCTTTTTTGGTTTCTGTCTCTCGAAAGTTTAGTTAGAGTCCTTAGTTTAGAAGTTTTATCAGAGAGTGCCTAAGACTCGATCCTTTCTTGTTGCCATCTTGGCTCCACCCCCCCAAATTAATATTAAATTAAATTAAATTAAAACACAAATCTGACCAGCATTTCTCTACTCAAAAATCTTTCATGACTTCCCATGGCCACTAAAATAAAATACATAATCTTTAACAAATATTTTAAAACCCTCCACAGTATGAGTCCCAACAATCTTTCTAATATTGTTTCATCTTATTCACCTTTAATGAGAAAATCAAATTATCAGTATCAAAAATGAAAAAAGATAAATTCATAACCAATGAAGAAATAAATTAAAAATTATTATGAACTCACAAAATTATATGCCAGTTTAAAAGTCAATAATCAAAATAAAATGGGTGAAGTTACAAAAAATGATCTGATTAACAGAAAAAGAAATAAATTGCTCAAATAACCCAGTCTTAGAAAAAAGAAATCCAAAAAGTCCCAAATGATCACTCAAAAGAAAGTATGCAATACTGGGTAGATTTACAAGTGAATTCTATCAAACATTTAAAGAATCCTTATTTCCAATACCACCCAAATTTCTTCTATAATACAAATATGTTAGAGTAAAAATAAAGAAATATAGTCTAATATCCCTAATAAATATTGATGCAAAATTTGTAAGTAAAATTTTAGCAAGAAGACTACATCAACATATCATAAGACTGACTACCAGACTGGTTTTATACCAATATTCAAAGTTTATTCAATATTAGGAAAATTATAAAAATAATGGACCATATCATTAAAAATAAAAAAATTATATATATAAATATGTATGCATTTGTCAAGTTATGACACCCATTCCTGCTTTAAAAGAAGCACTAGAAGGAAATTCCTTATCATAATAAGTAGGATCTAAAACCAAGAGCATTATTTATAATTGCAATAAACTAGAACCTCTTCCAAAACGATCAAGAGTAAAAATAATATTTCATTATTATGAATATTATTTAATATAGTGCCAGAATCAGTAGATATACCAATTAGACAAGAAAAAGGAAAAAAAGGGAATATAAACATTGGCAAAGAGGAGATAAAATTATATTTTTTTGCAAATGATATGACAGTTTACTTTGTGAACCCTAGAGAGTCACCTCAAAAAACTAATTGAAACAATTAACAACTTCAGTAAAGTTGCAGGATATAAAATAAACCCTCATAAATATTCAGCATGTCTGTATATATACAAAAAAATTCCTCAGGGAGAGAGACACAAAAGAGAAATTGAACTTGAATATCTATAGCCAACATAAAATACTTGGGAATCTTCCTGCCAACACACACACACAAGAATAAACTACAAAACTCTCTTTATTCAAATAAATATATTTATATAAAGAAATAGTAATTTCTCATTAGTAGATAGAATCAATATGATGAAAATTAAAATACTAGATTAATTTACTCATAAGATTACTTTTTAGAGACAGAAATAAATAATAACAAAATTCATCTAGAAGAACAAAAGATAAAAAAACTCAAAGGATTTGATGAAAAAAAGTGGGAAGGAGATCTAGTATGATCAGAACTTAAACTATCCTACACAATAGTGGGTGCACAATATAGAGAAGCAATTGAGTTTAGTAGTTTAGTGCTTAATAAATTCAAATAGACATCTTAAACTCATTACATTTAAAACAGAACACATTATCTTCCCTTCTGAATTCTCACCTATCTACTTTCCTTATTAATGAAGAGGGTAATACAATCCTTCCAGTCTCTCAGGCTCATAATCTAGGAGTCATCCTGTACTCCTTACTATCTCATATAAATCATTAGCATTTCTAGTATTACCAACAAAGACTAGCAAGAAGAGACAATGTAAAATATTTGAGAATCTACCTGCTTAATACAGACCCAGGAACTATATGAAAACAACAATAAAATACTTTTTATATAAATAAAATAAATTACAAATTATTGGAGAAATATTGATTGCTAATGGATAGGCTGAATCAATGTAATAAAAATGATAATTCTACTTATATTCATTTACTCATTCAGTGCCATAACAAACGACCAAAAATTATTTTATTGAGCTAAAAATAAGAACACCATTCATCTAAGTTACAAAGGGTCAAAAATATCACAGGATCAATTAAAAAAGTGAAGGGAGCTGACCTAGCCATCCCAGATATCAAATTGTATTACCAAGTGAATCATCAAAATAAATCTTGTACTAGCTAAAAAATAGAGTTGTGCCATCATTCCTGATTATTGAACCCCCTCGGTCCATCCTGACCCAGAGAGGTGGCACTGCGCTACCCAACAGGATAGGAGATAGAGAAGAAAATAGCCAAAGTCCCTTGCTCATTATTATCAACTCAGGCAGGGTTTAAGTCAAAAAGGAGTTGAGTCTCATTAAGGAGGTATCTAGAAATGTGGATTAGGCACCACATTACATTGCAGTAAATGACCATAGTAATCTAGTATTTGATAAACCCAAAGTCCTAACTTTTTGGAACAGGAGCTTACTATTTGACAAAAATTGCTTATAAAAAACTGGAAAACAATTTGGCAGAAATTAATTATAGACCAATAATCTCACACTGTATATCAAGATAAAATCAAAATGGAAAATTTTATCTGTCAGACATGTGGATGAGGAGAGAATTTATGAATTTATTTATTTTCTCATACACATACAGGGATATACACTGAGAACTGAGTCTAATTTCTCAATTGATAAATGGTCAAAAATATGAATAATTTTCAGATGAAGGAATTAAGGCATTTGATAACAATTTTTTCTAAATAACTATTAATTAGAGAAATGCAATTTACAACTCTAAAGTACCAACTTACATATATCAGACTGGCTAATATGATAGAAAGTATTGAAGGGGATATGGGAAAATTGTGACACTAATGAACGGTCAGAGTTGTGAAATGATTCAATCATTTTGGAGAGCGGTTTGAAAGTATGCCCAAATGGCTATAAAACTGTCTATATATTTTTACTCTTCAATGCCACTACTTTGAAGTGTAACCCAAAGAGATTAAAAAGAAGGAAAAGGACATATATGTACAAAATATTTATAACAGTTCTTTTTGTAGGGACAAAGAATTGAAAACTGAGGAGTTTGCCCATAAATTAGGGAATGGCTGAATAGGCTGTGATACATGATTGTGATGGAATATTATTGTGCCATAAGAAATAATGAGCAAAATAATTTCAGAAAAAAGTTGCAAAACTTGCATGAATGATGCAAAGTGAATTGAACAGAACCAGAATGATATTGTACAGAATAACAGCAATATTGCATGATGATCAACTATGAATGACTTAGGTGTTCTCAGCAATAAAATGATCCAGAATAATTCCAAATGATGAAAAATCCCTATCCACCTCCAGAGAAAGAACTGAGTAAGTCTGAATGAAGATTGAAGCATTTTTTTCCACTTTATTTTTCTTGTTTTTTTTTTTAACATGGCTAGTAAGGAAATATATTAGCAATAATTTTACATGTAAAATTGATATCACATTCCTTGCCTTCTCAATGTGTTGAAGAGGGAGAGAATTCAGAATTCAAATTAAAAAAATAATATTAATATAAAGAAATAATAATGAAAACAACAAAATTAATATCTATGTGTTATACAGAGAATTTTCTCAAATAAAAACATGTGCATTCATTATAAACTTATTTTAAGAAGTGTTCATCATTTTGTGTTCTGTCATAGGCAGCTGCCTATCTTTCTTGGACCTAATTGCACACAGCTGTTTTTTTCTTTTTTTGTCTGAACTTATGATCAACCCATGTAAAGATTGTTAGTTTTATCATATAAACATTTTTTAAAATTGTCATTACTTTTACTCATTCAGACTAGAAGGCATTGCTGTACTGAAAAACAACTACTACTACTAAAATTCTCATTTCATATTAAGGAAATAGAGGCTGCAATATCTTAAGTGACTTGCTTTGAACGCAATTTTTTCTAACTACAGTTCCAGATCTCTAACCACTTTGACAATTAGTTGCCTGCTACTACAAATATTTGCAGTACTTACTTCACAAGAGTTTTTGCCAAAATAGGGACCGCTAGGTGGTGCAGTGGATAAAGCACCCGCCCTGGAGTCAGGAGTACCTGGGTTCAAATCCGGTCTCAGACACTTAATAATTACCTAGCTGTGTGGCCTTGAGCAAGCCACTTAACCCCATTGCCTAGCAAAAACCTAAAAAAAAAGTTTTTGTCAGAATCAAATGAGATAAAGTATAGAAAATGCTTTATAAATCTTACAGAACCTTAGGACAGTCCTTTCAGTTCATCTCTACAAAAAGCCATTTCCACTCCAGCATCATCTGCATATCACATTCCAAATCACATCCTGCCCTTCCAACTCCCTATTATATGTTTTCTTCCCCATTAGAATGAATACTCCTTGAAGGTTTAATTGTATTTGAATCTTTATTGTTTGGTACAATGCCTGGAGCTTTATCTATGTATGTATCTGTATCATCTATTTTCTCTAAATGATAGCTAGCAATTATCTAGTGCTTTAAGTTTACAAAGTTCTTTGTAAATGTTACCTCATTTTTTTTTTTAAATTGGGAGGTAGGAGTGATTATTATCCCTAATTTGCAGATGACAAAACAGGCAGGCAAAGTTAAATGATTAGCCCAGGGTGAAACAATAGCAAGAATCCAAAAGCAGATTTTAACTCAAAGGCCTACTGACTCCAGAGTGCTGCTAACTATTCTATCCACCTGGGCATCTTTTAGAGTCTATCAATGTCCATGGCCCTGCCATTAGAAATGGTTTCATATGTTAATGCATAGATGAAGGAATAGGTAGAAAGACAAAATATGAACACTTGAAGAGATCAAAGCAGTAGAGAAAATGTTATCAAATATGTGGTTAAGATGACAAAATATCCTCTGTGAACATATATCAAATACAAAGGTTAGTCAAAAAAAGAGAACTCTTAATTTTTATCTTTTTGGTTGGTTGGGTTGGCAGCTATCAGCCATCTGTGACCCAGAGCAAAAATTTTACTGAAGTAACTGAATTTCCCACCTCTATCCCTGAAATTATTGAGATTTGACAGATGGAAACAAAACAGCAGTTGTTCATACTAAATATGATCCATGTGAGTATATAGAGTGAGGTTCCTCATTACAGAAAGCCCATGACCTTTTTGTATTTGCAAATGATAGAAGGAAGTATGAGGTGAATCTGCATCATTAGAGACTATGAACTAAATTAAAGATGCTGAGAAAAATCATTGTAAGAAAGTGCTAACCTTGAGGAATAACAGGCTGTACATATGCCAGAACTGAAAAATCTGCTCACCACTGTCATTTATGATTATTGAAATCACTTTGGTCCATCCCAATCCACAGAGGTGGTAATCACCTATGTATAAAGATATATATATATACACATATATGTGTATATACATTCATAAATTTAACTATCTAATTTCCTATCTATATAATCTACAAGTATATATCTATCTCCCCCATGTATTTTGTATTTATTTGGATTTCATCATCTATCTATCAGCATATTTGCATGAACCTATCATCTATCTATCAATCTATCTACCTACCTGTCTGTCTGTCTAGCTACATCTTGTACAAATAACTGTAAATAAACAATGAACTGAGCCTAGAATATTAAATGAAGACAATAATAGCACTTGGTTCACAAGGTTTTATGAGTCTCATAAGGTAATATTTGGATGGTGCATGGCAAACTTAAAGTACTTTCTAATTCCCAACTATTATTAGCTATCAGTTTCTTCAGTGTGTCTTTTCATATAAATCTTACCATTTCCTTTCAATTCTTCATCCTCATCATTATATATGGCACATTCTATATGACACCTCTATGTACTATATTTTGTTTATTCCTCTCAATTTATTCCTAGATTTTTGTTGAACAATGTTATTAGTAACATTTTTAAAACAAATTTTTGCTTTCTCCTGGGAGGAGCCAGGCTGGTGGCGGAGCTTCGTGCCAGAGGCGCGGATCCCGGGGGAGGCAGCACCGGCCGGGGCCAGGGCCAGGGCCCGGCCGGGGACTGCAGGAGGGCAAGGGGAGAAGCGGTCGGCTGCCCCGGCCTCGTGCCCCGCCGCGGCGTCAGGGAGCGGACATGAAGGACCTTCGCAGGGCGGCTGCCCGCCGGGCTCCGCGGCATGGGCACGGCGCTGAAGCCAGAGTCCGTGTTCATGGTGGAAGGTGGGCAAATAGCCATTTTCTTTAACCGAATCGGGGGCGTGCAGCAGGACACCATCCTCGCAGAAGGACTGCACTTCAGGATCCCCTGGTTCCAGTACCCCATCATCTATGACATTCGTGCCCGGCCCCGCAAGATATCTTCTCCCACAGGTTCCAAAGACCTTCAGATGGTGAACATTTCCCGACACAATGCCCTGGAGCTGCCCAGCATGTAGCAGCGCCTCGGGCTGGATTATTAGGAGCGGGCGCTGCCCTCTATTGTCAATGAGGTGCGCAAGAGCGTTGTGGCCAAGTCCAAGGCCTCCCAGCTCATCACCCAGAGGGCCCAGGTGTCCTTGTGGATCCGTCGGGAGCTGACGCAGCGGGCCAAGGACTTCAGCCTCATTCCGGGTGACGTAGCCATCACTGAACTGAGTTTCAGCAGAGTACACAGCCCCCGTGGAGGCCAAGCAAGTAGCCCAACAGGAGGCCCAGAGGGCTCAGTTTCTGGTAGAAAAGGCAAAACAGGAGCAGCGGCAGAAGATTGTGCAAGCTGAGGGGGATGCTGAGGCTGCCAAGATGCTTGGAGAAGCTCTGAGCAAGAACCCTGGCTGGCTACATTAAGCTTCGAAAGATTCGAGCTGCCCAGAACATCTCCAAAACCATCGCCACATCTCAGAACCGAATCTATCTCACTGCTGACAACCTTGTACTGAACTTGCAGGATGAAAGCTTCACTCGGGGAAGTGACAGCCTCATCAAGGGCAAGAAGTAGAGACCTCACCTTGAACTCAAAGAGAAAGCTGATCTCTTCCTCCCTGAGTTAGTCTTGGATGAGCCGGCAGATGGGTCCACCTCCTTCACCCCACCATCATGTGATTTTCCTCTACCACCTCCCCAACTCGTTGGATAAATGAAGATTGACAAATGTTCTTTCCCTAATCCCCCCCTCCCCATGTTTTGCTGGGGGTCTGGTGTATAAGGACTGTGTGATTTCTCAGTGATTTCCTTTAGAGCTGGTTTCCCTCCAAGACTGGGAGGAGACCGCAGCTATCCCAGGAATTCTCAATGAATTTTTATTAATTAAGTGGAATCCATCACAGTTTTGGAGCTTCTTGGCTTATCTTTCCACCAATAAAAGCTCAGAACTGGAAAAAAAAAACAAAAAAACCATAAATTTTTTACTTGCTACCAATAACCTCTGTGAGTTTTAGATCCAGTAGAGTGATGTCTGAGTCAAATCGTATAAATATTTTAGTACTTTTTTGCGTAATTCCAAATTTTTCTCCCCAGAATGGTTGAATCAGTTCATATTTTCATCAAAAGTAAATTAATATACCAATCTTACTTTATCCCCTTCAACAATAAATTATCCCATGATTTAGACTCTTAGCCTGCATGATAGGTGGGACATGATAGATTTATTTTTTGCCTTTTTCTGATGATTAGTGGATTTAATCATTTTAAGTGGTTATTGATAGTATACATTTCATCCTTTGAAAACTGTTCCCTCTACAAAATGATATTCTGATACCTCTTTATGGCATAGAAGTGATGTTCAGTTCCCAAAGGCTGTTAGAAAATATATTATCTAGCAGGTTCTATCATTTAGGAAAGGTTTCAAATATGGTTCAAAAAGACAATGTTTGCTTTCTGAGAATCATGCCAGCTAAGTACAGAAAAAGTCATCAGTTACTTAGTCATGTAATCAAAGGAAGGAGAATTGGTTATGGCAAGCCATATATTGAAGGGGCTTATGTAGCCAATTTTTATTTCTTTTATGGTTGCAGAGTTGTATAAAAAGTAATGTATGTTGTTAAGAATTATACAGAGAGTATCAATTATATTGAGTTGTTGACATTCTAAATGTGAAATATTAGTAGAGAAAACAGAATTGCATTAATTTGGATATTTTCCGTTGCAGCTAAATGGAAGAATGCATCACATGTTCATTTTAAAGAGTCAAATAAAAGAATTAGTAAATTTGTTTTTTTTTTCAATTCATCCAGAAGCAACAAGGAACTTTATTTTATGGGACATTTGTCATAACATATTATAGAATTTACTTTAAGTATTTCCAAAAAAATACTCATGAAAATAATTGCCTCTCATGCACAAACTTCTATGGAGGGAGCATAAAAAAGTAGGAGATTTGGGCGGCTAGGTGGTACAGTGGATAGAGCACCGGCCTTGGAGTCAGGAGTACCTGGGTTCAAATCTGACCTTAGACACTTAATAATTACCTAGCCGTGTGGCCTTGGGCAAGCCACTTAACCCCATTGCCTAGCAAAAATCTAAAAAAAAAAAGTAGGAGGTTTGATGAAAAACTTAATTAAAAAACCTCTGAATAAATGAACATATACCTTGATTATTGGTGATTTCAAAGCAAAGTTGGGCATAGAGTAGAATGGCAAAGGGAAGAATCAAGAGATGTCCAAAGCTTTTTCAAATATACAGAATTCTCATGCCCACTTTATAGTGAATGTTTTCTTCAAGAAAAGACTCAAGAGGTGTTGGTCATGATAATGATTAAATAACATTTACAGAAAATAAAATTGATTATATTTCAAAAGTCAGGAAATTACTCACTCCTAGTGTGGGAATCATTCCTGAATCATTGATAATATAGACAGATCTCTGACTTGTTAAAACAAAGATCAGAAATTATGTAAACTTAGAATGAAAAGGAGAAAAAGTCATGGCATATAATTAAAGCAACTCTATTTAAGCTATTGGCAAAAGAAGGGGGTGGGAAATGAATGAAAGGATAGATTTTGATACCTACTATTTCCTAAAGAATTATTTTGTTTATAGATGTGTCTAACTTTTCATGACTCCATTTGGGGTTTTCTTGGGAAAGATATTGCCATTCCCTTCTCCAGTTCATTTTACAGATAAGGAAAGTGAGGAAACATGGTTAAGTGACTTTCCCTGGGTCACATAGTGTCTGGAGCCAGATTTGAACTCAAGAAATTGAATCTTTCTGACTCCAGGCCCAGCACTCTATCCATTGTGCCACCTAGATAGATGCCTATAAAGAAGCATAAATGGATGCAAATCAATTACCAAGACAAGGAGACTAATAAGCTAGAAACATCTCTGGTTAATATTTAATCTTCTTCTAATTGATACCAAAGGTTCAGCCCAAGGTGATACTGAATAAGGATCATATTTAAATTCCTATGGAAGATAATTGAAGATTGTGAGCATTATTAATAAAACTTAAAAGTAGTGTTTAGGGAGCTTACATTCAGCTAGTCACTCAAGTTCAAAACTGATGGGTCATCCTGAATCCTTCACTTTTATTTCCTACGACCCTTGTCTAGTCAATTTAATCTCTCAGTCAATTAGCCAACAGACACATTAAACTTTTCAATATTTCAATATGATAAGTGCTGGTGATACAAAGATAAAGTGGAAATAACTTCTGTGCTCAAGAAGTTTACATTCTAACAAGGAAGGTAAAATGTACACATGTAAGTATATACAAAGTATCTGTATACAGGTAGTAATTTTTTGGAGGGTGCCCTAGCAGCTGGAGATCAGGAGAGGATTTGTATACAAGGTGGTTCTTGAACTGAATCGTGAAGTAAACCTAAGTAAATCTAAGAGTCAGAAGTGAGGAGGCAGTATGTCGAACAATGAATAGGCCAACATGACTTAAATGCAAAGAACAAGAGGGACATAGGTTTGATTATATCTTTCAACAAATTCCAGAACCTACCTATCACCAGTAGGATCATATAGGTCCTCATCAAAAATGATGAATGAACAACATGATCAAATGTAAAGTCCTTACCTCATATAAAGCAAATGCTTATTGTATAAGGATAGCGTATAAGAAAACTCCTATATTTACATTTGATCATGTTATTCACCTATCTTTCTTTTTTTCAACATTAATTTTTTTATTTTTAAATGAATAACACTTTGTTTTTTTAATTCTCATTTCGTACAATTTTTTTACATTAATAAAATATTCTTGTTTAAGAGTAAACATAATACCCCTCCCCCCATGAATATAGACTTGCTTGGGCAATAAAGTAAAGGGGAGAGAAAAAAATTAAAATAAAAAATAATAGTAATAATTGTAGGTATGGCCATCACCTATCTTTCTTGATGAGGATCTATTTGATCCTATTAGGATAGGTAGGTCTGGAATTTGTTGAAAGATATAATCAAACCTTTGCTTGATTGATTCTTTGAAACCTGTGTGGACTATGGATTGGGTGAATATAGGCTTGAGGCAGAGAAACAAATCAGGAAGCTATTGTAATAGTCCAGCCTGAGAAGAAGTGACAAAGCCTGGACAGAAAGGGACATAATCCAATGTAAAATTTGAAACAAGATTTGGCAAATGGCTAGATCTGTCTATATTATCAGTGATTCAGGAATGACTCCCACATTCGGAGTGAATAATTTCCTGACTTGAAATATAATCAATTTTATTTTCTGTAAATATTATTTAATCATTATTATGGCCAACACCTCATGAGGCTTTTCTTGAAGAAAGCATATAAGTGAGAGTTAGGAGTTGAGGATGATTTTAAAGTTATAAATATGAGTGACAAGAAGGGGCTTAAATATTTTGCCCAATGGGGTCAGATAGGTAGCAAGCATCAGAAATGGGATTTGAACCCACATCTTAAACTCCCAAACTAGTGCTCTTTCCACTGCACTATTTAGTATTCAATGGTCACTTGAGAATGACTATTTTCTCATATTTATTTGTTGCATAGATATATTGATCCAGAAAAGATGATTTTTTCTTTATAAATTAAAATATTCCTGGATAATTATGTTTACTCTGTGATTCAATAGGTCTTTGAATACACAGCTCATAATATGCTAGAACATGACAGAGAATCATTCTGCCACATGAATATATATTTACACTGACCATATCAGGTCTGAAAGACTGGCTTCCTTTTGTTATGCTTCCATATTCTTACCAGGTTAGGTCTGCTCAATAGGTTCATCTTGGAAGAACAAATAGTTACAATAGCTGGTTAAGGAAATCAGGGTTAAGTAGTGATCATAAATGGTATTTAACACTTGTAAACAGGGAAATCGAAGGCAGGATCAATGAGAGAAAAGAGATATGACAGATCAGAGCTGTAAGGTCACTGTGAGAAAAAGATAAAAGAAGTTGAGTGAGGCAGAGTTTAGGCTACGTGGAGGTAAAATCACTACTTTGCTGGAGTTCTTTGTTGATGTAAAGAATTTTTTTTTCAATTGGAGCACATACACCACCTATTGGTTCTTCAGTACCTGGCGACTGACCTTCTGTAGCTGCTATTAATGACTGTTAAAATATTTTTATAATACTTTAAGGTTCACAGATACTTAATATATTATCTCTTATTTCCTCACAACAATCTTGAAAGATTGGTATTATTATCCCCCCCCCGTTTTATAGATAAAGAAACTGAGGCTAAAAAAGGTTTGCCCAAGATTGCACAGCAAGTATGAATCCTACTGGTGATGAGGATATGAACTCAGGTCTTCCTGATCCAGAACCAGTAGTATAATTCATTATTGTCAAACTGCCTCTGTTCTTATAGTTAATATGTATCCGGGGAAGTATTTGAACCAAGGTCTTTCTGTCTCCTAGGCTTATATCCTTTATCAATGGGAACATTCTACTTCAACCTAGTTAAACAATTGCCTGTATTTACAAAGTACTACTTTAAAGATGGGTATTGTGAGCTTCAAAGAGGTGAATATAGTAGTGGTAGTGATTGAAGAAGTGGTCAGAGTACCAGAAGACAAATGATCTGCTTCCTAGTCTAATACACTTTCTTCAAGCCAATGCTACTATTTAAATAACATGAAATTTGGAAATTTTAGGCACAGTTTGGTGGGATAAACATTTTTGGTTAAGGAGGACATATTCAGTGATCTCTAAGTCATACATTTTGCCTACTTCAATCTATGGCAGTCTATTACCCCCTGTGGAACAGCCATTCCCACCTACTTCAGAGGCAGAATTATAACTGGAATAGTGCCATTAGAACTTTGTAGCAAGGTTACTATATAACAGACTAGAAAATTCAGAGGGTGCTAATAGCATCAGATGAGGGTTGTTTTCCTCTTAGGGTATTCCTTCTTTCTTGCTCCTGCCACCATCCCCTACCCTAAGAGATGAAGATAAGTAGAAGACTCACTTTTCAATGAAGATGGCTTTAAATACTTGAAGAAAAAATTCATAGTGTACTGAAACAGTCATACCCAGTTAAGCCTTCATACTTCAATAGCATAGAAATCTTGAAGTTTTTCATGACCTACTAGGGCCACACTTTAGTCCTCCACAACAACACAGAAACCTTATGATCTTCTGGGGTATATGCTCCCTTCTCTCACAACCTGACTAATTTTCCTTCATCTCATAGCAGAGAAACCTCAGAAAAGACAAATTGTGACTACCTTTCAAATTCCAAGGAAAGTACAAAAATTGCTAGTACTATATTTTCCAAGTGGAATCTTTCTTGTGCTTTGAAATTCTCCTTGCATTAGTTGTACCAGTCACTCATTCTCCCCTTTGCCTAGGTGGTGGTCTCCACTAAAGCCATGAGAAATAAAAGGGACAAGATTTTCTTCACCACAGATTTATCTATATGATTATGATTTAAATATTCTCTGAGAAATCCAGGGGAAAAATCAAAGTGAAAGTATTAAATTAAAACAAAACTTCAACCAAATGGTTTATTCAGTTTTAGTACATGACTTTTTAGAGAAGATGAGAGCAGACAAAATCATTAGAAGAAGAAGCAGAAGGAAAGTCCTAATAATCTAAGGGGATCATTAGGAAAATTTAAAGATTTCTGGGAGGAAGGGAAGGGGAGCCCCGGGATCAAATCATGCCTTTGAGCTGTGTGTACTTCTTTTACTAGAGTCAATCAAAATCATGGACAAAATCAATGGTAGGACTTTCCCTGAAGCTATAAATGAGAAAAACTGAAAATCTGAAATAGTTCTTGATAAGTGTCTGGGAGTACAGCATTCTTCTGGGAGGTCAGGTATTTGAAGAAAAGATGGTGTCTGGCATTCTTCTATTGCTGGTTAAATTAGCATCAGGAAGTAGAGAATTCCATTCACTGACTTGCTATTTTGATTTCTTATTTTTACTATATCCCTTCAGCATTATTTTAATTATTTTTGTACGGGCAGTTGAGCATTTTAATAAATAATATTTTTTTTGAAGAGATGATATGAAATTAGACTCCTCTCTCCTTCTCACCTGTCTCCTTTCTCAAATCAGAAGACTTTGGATTTTTCCAAAGTCTTTGAGATTTGATCCTAAGAAACTTTGGGTCAGAAGTGGTGAATCTACATGATCTTAAATACTGCTCATTTCACTACAAGATCCTTGATCTACTGAGGTAAAATTAGGAAGTAGTTCAGATAGAGAATAGAAAGTTTAAGGCTAACCTCTAACAAAACAAAAATGTGATTTTTTTGTTAATTCCTTTCTTTTAAAATAATATTCATGAAGATTTAAGGGGTGGTATAGGGAATGGAGAAAACCATGTATCATACTAATGATGATTGTTATTCATTTTTTTTAGGGGTTTTTTTTTTGCTAGGCAATTGGGTTAAGTGGCTTGCCCAAGGCCACACAGTTAGGTAATTATTAAGTGTCTGAGACGGGATTTGAACCCAGGTACTCCTGACCCCAGGGCCAGTGCTCTATCCACTGCACCACCTAGCCGTCCCCTGTTATTCATTTTTAAAGAGCTTTTAGGCTAGCTAAAATCTGAAGGTCAAGTTAACTGAAAATTATTATGTTTAATTGCAAACTTTTCTTATGATCATAATAATTGGTGGATCAGTGGAGTTCTGACTTTTAATCTGAAATTAGGAAACTTATTGGAAGTTTTTTTAATACCAAAATTTAGGAACTATATTCATAGAAATAATTTATAATTGTATTTTTCTCAATTAATTTTTAAATAGAAATACAAAATTCACCTTTGATAAATTCTAATTGCCTGGAAGTTTTTTCTTTGACATCAAGCCTAAATTTGTTTCTTTGCAACTTCCATTCATTCCTTGTTTTGCCCTCTTAGGAGAAGCATAAGAAGTTCAATTATTTTTAAATGAAACAACCTTTCAAATATTTGAACACATCTATTACGTACCTCCTATCTTCACCATTATTCTCTAACCAAAAAAGGCCTCATTTTCTTCAATTTAATATCATATTGATATTATGATCTGGTGTCTCCTTGCCAACCTGACCACCTTCTTTTAGAGAGTCTTCAGGTAATCAATATCTTCATGTGGCATTAATATTGAACAGAAAATTTCAGATAAGATATGATCAAGTCAGAGTGCAGAGCAACTATCACTTCCTTATTCAATTAAATTCAACTAACCATATATTAGAACTATTAGATTAAAACAACTCCAGCTCTCAAGGAGCTTACATTCAGACCAAAAAAAAAAAAAAAAAGGCAAAAAAGGTAATTGCCTTTGATCATAATTAAACTATCCACATGAGTAAAATAACTGACCTGTTCCAGGTGGTAGTTGGGAGGTGTATTTAGGGTTAGAGTTGGCAGTTCCTTAGTTGAAATAATATTAAATAAAGCAACATATTCTTAAACTATTTCTTTCTACAGGTACACAGAAAATTCATCAACATGAAAGCCAAAGTATACCAATCAGTCATGAAAATAAATTCTCTAAGCTTCTCATTTCAAACAAACCACCATTATTGTTCACAAAAAAATGAGAACATATAATCATATTTTTAAATAATTGAGGTTTAAATATCTTTAAATCTACAAGTCTTCATATTTTGCTTTAGAAATTTGCTCTTGCCATTCTTCTGAAGGGAAGTTAATTATTTCTAGTCCTGAATACCACACCCATCTTAATGCAAACTAAAACTACATTAGTTTTTATAGTCATTTTATGTATTAACATATTAAACTTACACTTTACTAAAATCATTGTTTTTAATCAAATTGTCATCTAGTAATCGCTCCCCTTAAACTACTTTAAAGTTGACTTTTAGAACCCAAAAACAGGAATTTCCAATAATCTTTATTTCATTTCCTCTTTGCTACTACACAGCCTTGTTGTAGCTTAACTCCAATTATTCAATGTCTCAGTCCTAGCTTTTGTCATCCTACAATTTGAAAAGTATGCCACCTGTGATTTTAGCTAAGTCATTGATTTTTAAAAAAATTGAAAGATGAATTGAAAAAGCTAATCATAAGACCTCTTTCTAAGGTGACATGAAACCATTTATTACTGATTGGAGGGAGGTCCTTCCATTCAATTAGTTCTTAATTTTCCTAATTTCCTATCATTTATCCCATATTTTAGTGGTTTTTGTGAAAATAATGAAAAACAAATATTTTGTTAAAATCTAAATAAATTAAACCAAATACATTCCTTTCATTTAATAATCAGAAAACCTTCAGGATTCTCTGATATGACCTATCCTTCAATAGGCTATTCTATTTTTTATGATTACTATTTACTTTTTTAGATATTCAGTAACTATCCCTTTAATAATACAGTCTAGAATTTATCAGGAATTTATATCATTATCCTATAGCTTTCACATTCCATTTAAAAATAGGAATTTTCCCATTTCTAGTTCTTCATTTATCATCATCATCATCACCATCATCATCATCATCATATCTACTATTTATATAAAGTTTTAAGATTTGTAAAGTATTTTACATATATTATCTTGTTGATCTGCATGACAATTCATTATTAATTTTCAGAGATCAATGATAATCACATAAATTAATTTCTTTAGAAATTCTCAGATTAGAGATGTTCAGCTGGGACTTATAACTTGAATTTATCATTATTCCTTTTCTTATGTTAATATCAACTACTTATAAGTCATTTGAGTTCAATAATTTTGAAAGCCAAGATTATTCTATAAGTGTTTTATTATTCAGCTGTATACAAGTTGATAACATTCATGCCTGTATGCATTCATTTGTTCATTGATGTACATTAGAAAAATTGGAAATGATTTATGTCCTCAAGAAGATAAAAGTGCATTGAACTGAACTAATATGGGAAATTTTATTTCATTGAATCATAAACTCAATATTAGAATATCAAACTCTACCTTCATTCTCTTTACAATATCTTTGACAAGTTTTAATTCAGTTTCTGTCAGAATTATTATAGTAAAGGTTAAATTCTCTCCCTCATGAGGCAATTCATTTCATTTTTTTGATCAGCACTAATTGCTAAGAATGACTTTTTTTTTTTGTAGTCAAGATAGTGGTTTAGAAGCAGCAACCCAGCTAAACTCCTTTAATATTCCCATCCAAATAACTTTAAAAATACTTCAAATTGAGTTTTAGAGTTGCAGAGCCAACAAAAGTCAGACTGAAACTTTTTCCAGTCTAAGAGAACTTAGGAGGTTGGTAAGACAGACTTTGGTCTAGGCTAGTAGCAGTACGTTTACTTGGAAGTGGCTGTGATGGTGGCAGCAGCAGCTCAGAAGCTCTCAGCTCCAGAGATGGTAAAGGAGTCAGACAATTGGTCAGAAAGATATTAGAAGGCAGGGGCAGCTAGGTGGTGCAGTGGATAGAGCAACAGGCCTGGAGTCAGGAGGACCTGAGTTCAAATTTGACCTCAGAAACTTAATAATTGCCTAGCTACATGATCTTGGGCAAGTCACTTAACCCCATTGCCTGAAATAAATAAAATTTAAAAAAAAAGAAAGAGAAAAGATATTAGAAGGGATTTCTTGCTGGCACTGGTTATAGCTGGCACTTATTGGCAACTATTTCCTACATACAATTCTGGGTCACAGTTCCAGGGCAGAAAGGTACACTTGCTGTTGACCACAAAAGAGCAGGAGTCCTGGGCACAGTTACAAGGCAAGGAGAAGCACTAAGTGGTTGTGGTTTCAGGAATGTAGGAGACGTGGTCACAGTTCCAGAGCCAAGAGGAGAGCAAACACTTGTAGCTACAGAGAAACAGAGGTCCTTCCTGGAAAATACCAGAGAGTAGACCAGGAGAGCAGTGATTACAGTTGTCCTTGTATCAAACCACTTTGGAAAGAACAAAAATTTGCAGACACCCAAATCTAAATCTGAATCTGAAAAAATCCTGACATGTGGAATGATGCCTCCCCAATTCAAAGTAAACAGTGCTCAATTTTAAAATAAGTTCACTGTCAAGAAATAGGATGAGAAAATAAGAAAACAATAAAAAAAACTTCACCATGAAAAGTTGTGTTGGCAGGGAAGACCATAATAGAAGCTCAAAAGATGAAAACAATGTGAAAAAAGCTAGGATGAAAGCATCAAAGAAAAATGCTAATTGACACAAACCCAACAAGAATTCCTGGAAGAATTAAAGAGATGAGTGACAGAGGAAAAACTGAGAAAGGAGATGAGGGTGATGCAAGAAAATTATGAAAAACATTTTAATTGTTTGGTAAAAGAAGAGTAGAAATGCTAAAGAAAATGATACCTGAAGAAGCAAAATTGACCAAATGAAAAAAAAATACAAAAAAGCTCACTCAAGAAAATAATTTCTTAAAAGTTAGAATTGGTCAAGTGGAGGTTGATGATGCCACAAGCCAATAAGAAAAAATAAAGTAAAAAGAAAAGAAAAATAGATGAAAATGTGAAATACCTCATCAGTAAAACAAATGACCTGGAAAATAGATTGGAGAGAAATAATTTTAGAATTATTGGGTTGCCAAAAAAATCATGACCAAAAAGAGAGCAAGGCATTAAATTGCAAGAAATTATAAAGGAAAACTATCTATGTATTATATCCAGAAGGTATAAGAGAAATTAAAATAATCCTCCATCACCTCCTAAATGAGATCCCAAAATGAAAATTTCCAGGAATATTTCAGTCAAATTCCAGAGCTCTCAAGTAAAGGAGAAAATACTACAAGCATCAAAATAGAAACATTTCAAAAATCATGGAGCCACAGTTAGAATCACATCACATTAAAGGAGTGGAGGGTTTGAAATGTGATAACTCTAGAAGGCAAAGGAGCTAGTATTATAACTAAAAGTAGCCTACCCAACATAACCAAACATAATCATTTGAGGGGAAAGATGAATATTTAATGAAATATAGGATTTTCAAGCATTCCTGGTTAAAAAAAGCCAGAGCAGATTAGAAAATTTGACATTTCAAAACAATTCTGAAGAGAAATATAGAAAGTTAAACATGAAAGAGAAATCATAAAGGCTCAAAAAAAGTTAAACTTTACATTCCTATGTGGGAAGAAAATACATGTAATCCTTAAGAACTTGATCATCACTAAGGTAGAATCAGTCTTCATAGAGAGAAGGCAAGGTTATAAGTCAATTATGCTTAAAAGATTTCCAAAAAAGGGGTTTAGAAAGAGGGATTTAGTGGGAGAAGGGGGGAAGGGAGAGGTTGAATTAGAGAAATTTTCACACAAAAGAGACAAACAAGGAAGAGATTTTACAGACCTAATGAGATACCCACTCAATTAAGTATAGAAAGCGACCTTACCCAATAGAGAAACAAAACAGAATTTTGAGGAGACAACAAAAGAGAGAGAGAGAGAGAGAGAAAGATAAACAAAGAAAATTGAAAAAAGGAAAATATATAGTTAGTAATTATAATTGTGAATATGAATGGAAGGAATTCTTTCATAAAATGGAAGAGAATAGCAGAAAAGTTTAGAAATCTGAATCTAACTATGTTGTTTACAACTTGAAACATAAAGACACAATTAAAGTGAAAAGATAGAGTAAAGTTAATTTTGCTTCATTTGAAGTAAATAGGATCTCAGACAAAGCAATAGACCTAATTAAAAAGAGATGGTCAGGAAAACAATATTTTGATAAAAGGGTACAATGGTATAGACAATGAAGTAATATTAAATATATATATATAGCTACATTCATTGATAAAGGTCTTTATTCTAAAATAAATAGGAAACTAAGTAAATTTGTTAAAATAAGAACCATTCTTAAACTAATTGTCAAGGAATATGGACAGGTAGTTTTCATAAGAAGACATCAAGACTATAATCACATGAAAAAATGCTCTAAATCGTTATTGATTATAAAAGGCAAATTAAGACAACTAGAAGTACTACCCAGAAATGACAAATATTAAAAAGGGTGAGAGAAAATGGGTAAATAATGAATTTTTGGTGAATTTGTGAACTGGTTCGACTATTCTCAAGAATAATTTGGAACTATGCCCAAAGAGCTATAACTGTGTGTACCCTTTGACCCAGAAATATGACTACAAGGTATATATTCCAAAGAGATAAAAGAAAAATGGAAAGAATTGGAAATTGAGGGGCTACCTATCAGTTGAGTAACAGTTGAACAAATTGGGATATATGATTGTGATGGAGTTATTGTACTAAAAGAAATGATAAGGGGAAATGGTTCCAAAAAGCATGGTAATATTTTAGTGATGATCAACTGTGAAAAACTTAAGTACTCTGATCAATGCAATGATCTAAGAGCATTCCAAAGGATTCATGATGACAGATGTTATTTTCCTCCAGAGAGAGAACTGATGAACTCTGGTACTAAGTATAATTTTCTCACTTTAGATTTTTTTACAGATTTTATTTATTTTGAGTTTTACCATTTTTCCCCTATCTTACTTCCTTCCCCCCCACCAGAAGGCAATTTTCCAATATTTACATTGTTTCCATGGTATACATTGATCCAAATTGAACGTGATGAGAGAGAAATCATCCTTAAGGAAGAAACATAAAGTATGAGAGATAGCAAGATCAGACAATAAGGTATCAGTTTTTTTTCCTAAATTAAAGTTAATAGTCCTTGGTCTTTGTTCAAACTCCACAGTTCTTTCTCTGGATACAGATGGTATTCTCCATTGCAGACAGCCCCAAATTGTCCCTGATTGTTGCACTGATGGTATGAGCGAGTCCATCAAGGTTGATCATCGCCCCCATGTTGCTGTTAGAGTGTACAGTGTTTTTCTGGTTCTGCTCATCTCACTCAGCATCAGTTCATGCAAATCCCTCCAGGCTTCCCTGAATTTCCATCCCTCCTGGTTTCTAATAGGACAATAGTATTCCATGACATACATATACCACAGTTTGCTAAGCCATTCCCCAATTGAAGGACATTTACTTAATTTCCAATTCTTTGCCACCACAAACAGGGCTGCTATGAATATTTTTGTACAAGTGATGTTTTTACCCTTTTTAATCATCTCTTCAGGGTATAGAGCCAGTAGTGGTATTGTTGGATCAAAGGGTATGCACATTTTTGTTGCCCTTTGGGTGTAGTTCCAAATTTCTCTCCAAAAATGTTGGATGAGTTCACAGCTTCACCAACAATGTAGTAGTCTCACTTCATTTTCCTTACTTTTTTTTGGAAATACAGATAATATAGAAATATTTGGGGCATTTGCACATCTATAGTTAATTTCATATTGTTTGCTTTCTTGTTTGGTGTGGGAGAAGAAAGAGGAAAGAAGAGAATTTGGAACTCAATTTAAAAGATGTTAAAGATAAATAAATAACATATATATAGGCACACACACACATAAATATTTAGAAAATGTCTTCCTTTATTGATTCCAAATATTTCCACCCAGTGGTCCTACCTTTTCCTTCTGAAAACATGCAGAATAAGTGTAATCCTCCTTCTGCATCAAAATCATGGTGGAATTTGAAGCCAATAATTATATGTGGGTTTTTTTGGAGTGACATCCCTACTTCCTTACACCTATTTTTGGTAACAGTTCTATATTTTTTTTCACAATCTAGTATATTTTTCAATGAATGGAAAGCTGTCAGGAAACCCTGAATTCAAGTTCCACATCTGATGCCTAATGGGCTGAGAAAACTGAGTAAGTCATTTAACTTCTTTGTGCACAGACACTCCTTAAATACTTTGTTACACAGAAGAGTTGATCATCTGCATTCTTAAGAGAAGCTTTCTCATCAGGAGTTACCACTACAAACACATAAATGAAATTAAAAGTCCTGTACAGACATCCCCTGTTTTGTACAAAGCCCAAACCTACTCAGATTTTTGTCTCTTAATATAGTAATTGCATTAACTGATAATGTGAATGTTCTAGATATTTAGCTGGATCTTTGACACACAGGCATGGGTACTCCTGTCAATATAGCTCCAACATCTCATTCTGTTTAATTCTTGTTTCTGTCTTTCCCCAAATCCAGGATAATTGATTTGTCAAGTGTTCCAAAGGATTATGATTCTTTTAAAATGTCAGGACCAACAATATAATGTTTAGGTTTTCCATTTCTTTTCTCTTATTCATGTTAAATTATCTGGGCTCCTATGATATTTTTGTGATAGTATTTTTATACTGCTTACAATGCATATTATAACTGAGAATATAGGGGAAATTACTTATATCTACCATTTGTCTTTTGAGTTACTTATAATTTCCTTTCTTATGATTGCATGGAGTTATATGATTTGTAGTAATTTAAAATGATTGGGCAAAAATCCCAAGAAATGGGATTTTACAACCACAAAAAATGTGGAAGGAAGGCAACATATATATTTATGTATTATATATATATATATATATATATATATACATATTTATATGTATATATGTGTGTACAGAGAACACATCTATGTATTATATACATATACATACACACATACACATTCATATTTACTAATTCAATAGTTTGTCCTTCTAGCTGCCTAGTCTGAGCAAAATTATTTTTTTAATATACTGAAAGACCAAGTTTAACCTTCTTAGGGACATAGACCTCATTAAAATGTACACCCCCTTGAGTAGTAAATTCTCACTCTTGTAGAGCTTTTATTTGTTCACACAAATATAGATAAGCAGGATGGGTTTAAGGTAAAACTGTAAAACCAGCAATATTTTCTTGTGTGTCCTGCTTGATTCCCCTTTACTCTTTAGTGAAACTTTATAGCAGTACATTGATAAATGTTTAATACAACTGGCTCTCTAAGTATTCATGAAACACATTTAAGTTCAATATGTATTATTAAGATTTTATCCATTACCTTTAAGTCTAGACATGCAACAAAATAAAAAAAAATCAGCCATGATTTGTATTCATTGCTGATTTCTGAGATGAAAATACAGTAAAAACTTTTCAAAACAATTTATTTGTTGTTAAATTTAAATTCCAACTATCTCCATTCTTCCCTTCCTCCCCACCCCACACTATAAAAAACACATGACACCCAGACACAGATATAATTCATATATATAGACATACATATATAAAATCATACAATATATTTTTTTCCTAGTTATCATTTCTTTCTGTGTAGATGATAGTATCTTCCTTCAGAGGTCCTTTGTATTTGATTTGAATATTTATAATAGAATAGTTTAGTTATTCAGTTACTCTTTGACTAATATTGCTATCACTGTATACAATATATTGTTGGACTTTCTCATTTCATCCTTCAGTATTTCATGTAAATTTCTCTAAAATTTACCTGGTTATCATTTCTTACGTTCAATAGTGGTCCATCATAGTTATATATCACAACTTATTTAGGCATTTCCCAGTTGTTCAACATCTCCTCAATTTTCAGTTCTTTGAACATACCAATCCCCTACTCAAAAATTTTTAGTGGATTTTTATTTTGTCTAGTATAAAACACAATTGTTCACAATTTCATTCCTATTTGTCTTTTGAGTCTAATTTCATATTACCCCCTTCAAATACTCTGCTCCATTCAAACTGGTCTACTAGTTGATGCTTATAAATCATATTCTAACTTTCATATCTTTGCATGAAATTCCCTGCCTGTAATTTACTTCTATTCAATTCTACCTCTGAGAATTCCTAGTTTTTTGAAGTCACTTTGTATTTATTTTGTGCCTTCTTTTTACTTTTCTTTGTATATGTCATATCCACCTAGTATACTATCAGCAATCTTGAAAATAAGAATTGTTTCATTTTTTCTTTGTATTGTCAATGACTGTTTAACAAAGTACTCTACATAGTAGATTTTAAGTTTCTTGCATTTAATGAAGTCAATCTAATACCTATTTTGCTGCCTATATAACATATATATCGTTAAGATTTCTTACTGTAATATGGGAATCTTTAGAAACAGCATAGAAATATATATTCTTTTGAATAGGGAAATTTTTAAGAAAAAAACAGAATAATAAAAAGGTCATTAATTAATCAAAGTTGAACCAGGTTTGGGGGGGGGGAGGGAAGACAGGAGAAAGAGGTGAACAATCTTGAATTATTTTGAATTAATATGAAAGTGCATTTTGTATAAACCATTCCACCTGCTTAAAGGAAAAATAGTAGAAATAAATATTGTGGTACTCATATATACAACTGAAATTTGAGAACAATAAAATGCTTTTGTGTTAAATACTCCCTTCGTAGATTGCCCTCTGGAAAGATACTCCATCTTCCAACTCAATGAAATTTTCAGCTGTCCCTTATGCTTGGAATGTTCTTTCCTCATATCCATCTCCTGACTTCTCTGAAACTTCAGGTTCTATATAAAATCTGACTCTCTTCAAGAAGCTTTGTTTGATCAGCCTGTATGGTCTCTTTTGGATGTATATAGTTTATGTTGCCTGTATCTTTTTTTGTAAATAGTTGTTTTCTTGGTGTGTGCTCCTTGAGAGTACAGACTTTCATTTGCTTTTTGTGCATTCTCAGCACTTAGCACAGTGTCAAACAAATAGTAAGTGTATAATAAATGCCCATTCACTTGACTTCACTTGACTCAAAGGCCATTAGACCATGGTCAAAACAAGCCTTGGGAGGTAAAAGCATTTGACCTGAATAAATCAATAGAATAGACAGGTAGATTGCAGTATCTACTGCATTCTGAAAAACATCATGTAGTACCTTGAAAAACTAGCCAATGAAAGAGGCATCTTATCTTATTTTTACTAGTTTGGAATACTGTATATAATAAAATGAGTTGAGAAGAGAAAGAAAAAAGACAGTAGGAAATTTCTTATTTCTTCACAGTAGATATTCCTGTGCATTCAGATTCAAGCTTCTTATTTTATACTAATTAAAGTAGACTATTGATTCTTTAATATGTATTTATATACTATCAGATGTAGAGGATAAAGCATTTGTAAATTGTGTCTCCTTATGTATGTATCCTGATTTGTTTCTCCTTGTGTATGATACATGCATTGAATTTTAAACCTGTTTTGATATGGAACCCCCCTTACCAGGATTAAACTTTCTTGTTTATATAACTTTTCTTGCTTATAGGACAGGCAGTTACTCTAATTATTGTTTCAAAGAGGAAAAGTGAGTGGTGGCCAGGATTAGGAAACAACCTTGATTCCTTGTCAACAGAAGTATATTTATGGAAAAGAAGTGAAAGATACTACAGAATTGAAATAAGAAAGATTGCCCCAAATAATTATTATTCATGCATTCCCAAGGCTTTGGATAAAGTGGTATTTATTGTCCTCTGCTAACAATTAGACATTCACTTTGATGAATTCACTTTGAACTATAAAACAGACTTCTCAAAGTATAGATTATAAGGAAATAATAATTTCTAAGGGAGTGACCAGCATAATGAGCAACATATTATCAATCATCATACTAGTATACATTTTACCCAGTGGAATGGCATGAGAAAAATACATTCTAACTAGGGATCATTTCAAAAAGTCTCAGTAATAAACCAGAATAGAATTTTATGATATATTCCCAAATTCAAAAGGAATGACAATGATAGAAAAAAATCTTTCAAATAGTTTGGATCAAATGATGAAGGATATTGAAAATTTTGGCACATCCATGCACTTGTGTGGGTAATTTAAAATAAGACAAAATTTACCTATTTCATGCAATACTATTTAATTGTTTCATATTTGTCTGACTTTTCCTGAAGGTTTTCTTGGTAAAGGTACTAGAGTGGTCATCCATTTCCTTCTCCAACTCATTTTTAAAATGATGATACTAAGACAAAGGGGGTTAAGTGACTTACCCAGGGTCATTCAACCAGTTTCTGTGATCACATTTGAACTCAGGTCTTCTACTATGAAACTTAGCTGTCCACTTAAAAACAGAGATATCTTCTCTTCCCCTTCCCCTCCCCCCCTTTTTAATGTCTCAAATATTGAACAGAGGAGTATTTAATTAATGTTTGTTAGTTGAATGAAAGATTACAGAATGAAAGGACAGTTAGGTGACACAGTGGATAGAGAACTGGGGCTAGAGTCAGAAATGATTGAATCCCAATTTGTTCTCAGCTCTGTCATCCTGGTCAAGTCACTTAAGCTATGTTTGCTTCCATTTCTTCTGTGTAAAATGGAAATAATAGCACGTACTTCCCAATGTTGTGTGGATTAAATGACATTATTATAAAGTGTTTAATATGGTTCCTGTCACATTGTAAGCACTATATAAATGTTAATTATTGTTATTATTATTATTTTAACTTGGACATGACCTGGGGGAGGTTCTGAAAAGTGAGGAATAGAAGGGCCAGAGTTGTGATATTATTGAGCAGTTATTAGTTTTTCCTCTTCTTAACAGATAGTTGTTACCAGGTAGTCACATGAATTATTCTTGAGAATTGTAGCATAACTAGGTCCTGATTAGTATGAATAATGAATTCTATGAAGTGGTTGCATGTATTCAAATTCACACTATTTTAAGTTACAATTATATAAAATATGGCAATTGGTTCCAGCCCAATGGGAATATGCAGTAATGAATTTGAATAATATGACCATTTCACAGGATTCATTATTCATACTAATTGGGACCTAGCTGTAGTTTTAGCAGTATTACTTCAAGTTTTAAGTATTAGTAATTATGCTAGTGTTAAATACTCCTTCTATCAATGCAGATTGCAATCTCTCTTTGACTTAGTGGATGGATTGGAAGAGCTATTACAGAAACAATGTAATGATAGACCTCTAAACTTAGTTTGGCTGATCTTCTGATGATAGATTAATGTCATCATTGGGCTCATATTTATTCATATCAGTTAATATGATATAATTTTAAATTCTGTGTTTGCACTTGTAAAAGAAGTAGCCATTAAATCAGTTGCAACTATGCTATTCCATAAAATTGAAAACTCTGGTATTGATATTATAAAAGAAAACTTTACTATCCCAAGTCAAAGTATACAAAGGGAGTTTAATAGATACCTGTTGACTGTTTGCTTTAATTATATGAATTTCCAATGATCTATAGTGCCACCCCTACCAATAGATTTTCTTTGGGCATGCATGTTTTTGTTCTTCCTTTTGGTTAATAAACTGAATAGCTGGTTGAGTTGAGTACCTCTAATCAAACTTCTTTAGTCTTTAAAGTCTTTAAAGTTTTCTAATTTCAAGCTGGGTATTTTAAAAAGCTACCCTCAGTCCTTACATATGGGATTCCAGTGTATTTATTAGCCATTATCCACAGCTTCAAGCTATGTCTTTGAACATAAGAATAACAGCTTGAAAGCAGAAGAATGGACACAACAATCTCTCAAGGTCCCTTTCAGCTCTTTGATTCTTTTGATATTTCATCTGCCTCCCAAAAGCAGGACTTAAAATAAACCAGTTGTAGGAGACATTAGATGAAAGTTTCATTAGGTTACTTCAATGACATTTTACTGTTTCAGTACATACCTGTCAAAATTCAGTAGTGGTAAGAGAAACAGCACTTATTCAGGGAGAGCATCTTTCAGGATGGTACCTGAGGCAAGGGATGTATTTCAAGTAGAATTCATTTATTTACTCAAAACATATTTATTGCATACCAATGCACAAGGTTCTACCTTAGGCATGGAGAATACAACAGCTTTTGTTTTCAGGAATTTATAACCAACTGAGGGAAAAACCTGTATGCATATATCTATATATGATAAAAGAGAAAGTCAGATTAAGTGCAACAGATAGATCTAAGCAAAGTATCAGGAGAATTAAAGGATTCTAAGTTCCCCAAAGTGTCTCTGAATATTTGAAGAGCAGACTCATTGGAGAGTTGCAATGAGGTAACTTGCAGTGACATTTGAAGACTAAAAGTAGAAAAGCATCCTCCTACACTTATCTCAGACCCAAGAGCTTAAGGCAGCTTCTCAGAGAGCATCTTCTCAAATGAATCACTGATTCAGGACTGGATGGGATCCTACATGTCATTTAGTCCAACCCCTTCATTTTTATAGATGAGAAATCGAGGTCCAGAAGGATAAAGTGACATTCACAAGGTCACATAAATAATAAGTGGCAGAATCCAGGATGGAACTCAGGAGATTTTCAATTCAAGACTCTTAGTTCAAGTCTTTCTCCACTGAAAAAGATCTCTACATCATTCAGGTTCAACTTTTTTGTTGTTTAGTTGTTTTTGTTTGAATTTAAAAAAAAATTGTACATGCTAGTCCTTCACAATCACATTTGCTTATATTAGAATATCTTGGGAAACATCTCTTTAAGATTCTTATGATCTTTGATTTGTCTACATTTCAATAGATTGAGGTGATATATGTGAATTCATGTCACAATTTAAATTTTTAATTAGCTCTCCAAAGACCTTCTGTTTGATGGCTTGAATTATCTGTAATTAATAGAAGATTCTAGAATTATTAGAAAAATGTGAAAAATGGAACTATCAAAGGATCTAGGGTAGATATTGCTTAGTATCTGACTTTTCATGATCTCATTTGGGGGTTTCTTGGCAAAGATACTGGAGTGGCTTGACATTTCCTTTTCCAGTTCTTTTCAAAGATGAGGAAATGGAGCAAATAAGGTTAAATGACTTGCCCAGAGTCACATAGCTAATAAATATCTGTGGCTGCCTTCAAATTCTAGGTCTTTTTGACTTCAGACCTGCTTTTCTATCCACTGTGCCACCTAGCTGTTCCTTATGTCTGACTTTCTGTTATCCCACCCAAATTTTTTTGGCAAAGAAACTGAAGTTTACCATTTTATTCTCCAGTTCATTTTACAGATGAGAAACTGAGGCAAGCAGGGTTAAATTAACTGTCCAGGGTCACTCAGCAAGTGAGGGCAGATTTGAATTCAGGAAGATGAATCTTCCTAACTCCAAGACCAATACTCTATGCACTGTGCATTAAGAGTAAATATAGTATTTGCAAATCATATTTTTAATCTTTTTTTCCTCTCTCTTGGTTAATTAAAATTGGGAGTTTGATATGTCTCTTTTTACTCTATTTGTGAACATTGTATATTCTGAGAATTGGACATTTTGAATAGCAAATTGATGCTTTTATTTTATATATAACCAAAGAAATTGAATAAATATTAGACATCTCCTTGTATTAAGTTTAGACATATTCATATAATTTCTATGAAAATGTGAATGAGTTATTTTAGGTGGGTTTAAATAATTTACTATTCTTTTTAAAACAATTTTTAATGAGATTCATCTAGACAATGGTCAAATGCAAATGGTTTATGTGCTCATTAGCTGGAGTATCTACTGTAGAGTGGCTATTAAGAAGCTTGTGAATCATTTCTTTGGTTAAAATATTCAGTTCTTTAAGCTGATTTCTATTAGCTGTTCATTATTTTAATTAGAAGAAAACATGGCTGCTGAAAAATCAGTCAAGGGTTCTATAAATAAAAGTATCCATCCTGTAGAGTCAAATTTTAATTAACCTTTTTAGCATGTCAACCTTCCTGTTGTAATTTTTTTCAAGAATTCATAGTCCTTCATTTAAAGAAAAACAAAAACATTAAGGCTATTTTTTTTCTCTATGCAATCTAAATCTAAAAGTGCTTGTAGAATACTAACACTCCTGGCATTAGCTGTCATTTAAATTTCTTTCTACAAATAAAAATAATCAAAAAATGCCAGTACCCCAAAGTATGGCATGATGACATATAAGTGGTACCAGACAGAAAATAAGATATTTTTCCTTTGTTCTTTTCCCTCCCATTAATTTGATATACAGTGATTAAAATGATAAAATGATGAAAGGAGAGAGGATCAGATAACTAACTTCACTTGTCATCATTATCTACAGATGAAGTGTTTTCATAAGCAATCTGTTGGAATATCCATATTTGACATAAATAAGAAATTCCTGTTGATTGATTTTATATAGTATGATGACTACAGCTCAAAGAATGCCAAATCATGTCACCTGCACATCATCAGAGTATTAAGTTTTCAGGAAAATGTTTCTAATTGTTATGCAATCAGTGAAACCTATCATACACAGTCATGGCAATCACTGCCTGAGTTTGACCTTAATAAGAAAAGAGCTCTGATATTAATTCAGTTTCTATAGTTATATGTGAAATAAATGTAGCATCTACCCATTGGAAATTTGCAGTTCTCATAACTGTGCCTCTGTTTATTACCATAACCCAAACTCCCAATCAATCTATACAGTTAGCAATTTTTTAATATGGCCTGCAAGTATGACCTACAATTACACTGGTTCATTTATTTTATCACTAGTGTTTGGCACTCAGGTAGTTTTCTGATGGAAGAATACATAACAATTACGTAATATTGAAGGTCATATCTATTAATAATAATATTTTAGGAAGAAAGTCAACTAGAATATTTGGTAACTTTCCTGTTTAAATTATACTTGAAAAGCAGTTTAACTCATTAGCAAATATGGGTAGGAGATTTGGAATTTGAAACATTTAAAGTAAACCATTATATTTTACTTATTTATTTGAAGGTATCATGTACTATTGCCAAATAAAGTAATACGAGTCTTGATAACAAGTTGGCAAAAAGTCTTTCCATGATACAAAACTTTAGATGAAAAAAATGAAAGTTAATTTCCATTTAACAAGGATTTGCTGAACACAATATGCTTAGCAGTCATTCTGGTATAGAAGATGTAATAAATACAGTATCAGATTAGTCACTGCTCTCAAGAACCTTACAATCTAATTGGGATATTTCCTACAGTTTGAAAAACGATTATATGTCCTATCTGACAGTTTTGTATTTGTGGCAGTCAATGTAGCAATGACTTTCCAAAGTATAGTTTGGACCAGCATAGATCATGAAGCATTTCTCTCCAAATCATTTAGTATTATTTAAAGAAAAAGAAACTTTTTTCCCCCCGACAGAAAAAAAATTTGGAGAGGAAGTTAAACATTTAAAATATCAGTGTACATAGAAATATTCACAACAATTTTAAAGGGACCAAATCAGTTTATAAATAACAAGTAATGACCACTCGCAGGGTATTCTATGTGGGTATTCCTTTCATTAAAGGGTTGCACTAGATGTATGCTGAGGCCCCTTCCAACTCCCAAATTCACTGATTGTTTAGTTTTGAGATTTATTAAACTCTTACTATGTATTCAAGCCTGTGAAAGTATGAAGAAGTTATAAGAAATAATATCCATCCTTAAGAACCTACCATCTATTTCAATTAATCTCAATAAAAAAATTATATTAAGCAATTTCTATGGCAAGGTATAGCTTTAGACACATAAATGTGCATATATGCAAATATATAATACATATGTATACATATTAGTTTATCTGTATTGTAATATAAACATGTTTACATATAAATCCATCATAATGATAGATCTGTGATCTCATCAATGTGAGTATTCCCTTTAATGATATAGATACATGCTTGCTTATCCTATGTAACTCTAGTGTGTCTTTCTCTAAATTTGCCACAGGAGGGGTAGCTAGGTGGCACAGTGGATAGAGCAGTGGCCCTGAGTCAGGAGGACCTGAGTTCAAATTTGACCTCAGACACTTAATAATTACCTAGCTGTGTGACCTTGGGCAAGTCACTTAACCCCACTGCCTTCTAAAAAAAACCATAAAAGAAAACCAACAAAAAAGAAAACTCTAAATTTACCACAGAAGATCTAATCAAGAAAAAAGAGTTCTTAACATTCTCTTAAATGAGTAAATGAATCCCATTTGAATATCTAGGCTGGTCCTTGATTAACCTTATTCTCATTGCATGACCTGCCCATCTGCTCTTCTAGTCACACTGATAGAATTCTTTACTATAAAGACAAACATGAAAACCTTTGCCATCTAAGGATGTTGTTTCTCAGACATTTTTCCATCATGCCCATCCCTTCATGATCCTATTTGGAGTTTTCTGAGCAAAGACACTGGAGTGGTTTGCTATTTCATTCTCCAGTTCATTTTATAAATGAGGAACTGAGAAAAACAGGTTTAACTAACTTGCCTAGGGTCATATAGTTGTAAGTGGCTGAGGCCAAAAGAAGAGTCTTCCTAACTCCAGATCCAGTCCTCTGTCCACTGCACATCACTCTAGTTGCCCCTCAAAAAGGGTACATATATTCTAAATCAATAATAGCTAACATTTATATATTATTTCAAATTTTGCAAAAAGTTTTATACATGCATTATCTCATTTGACCCTTGCAACAACCCTGAGTCGTAAGTGAGCTTGTTTTCCTCATTTACGACAAGGAAACTGAGGTCAAAAGAAGCCAAATGATTTGCTTGGGTTCATATAGCTAGTAAGTATCTGAGGGATTATTTAAATTCAGGTCTCCCTCACACCATGTCTAACATTCTACATATTGTTCTTCCTAGCCGTCTAGTGCATGGAAGGATTAGTAATAATAAGGAACAGATTTCCTTTAAAATTCTACTCTTATACCCTTGTTCCAAGAGGTGCCTCTGGGTTGTACAGATGCCAAAAGACCAACAAAACTAGGAAAATGTTTGAGTGTGGATTGCATAACTATCATTTGAAGACTAGCCTAGCTACATTTGAAGAGGCTTAACCCTGGAGGGTTTGCATCTGGAGATGCATTTTTTTTACTAATGCAACAGCTTAGGAAACTGGTTTAAGGCACAGAGAAGTTGTAATATGAACTGGTGGAGGGCAGAGGAAGTGTCTGCTTAGATGAAATTATGCTTCTTGAAGGTCTGTAGTGATTAAAAAATCAATTAGTGTTAAACAGTGTGGTGGAGACTAGAAGTACAATAGTTTAGAAAGGGAAGTTGTTTCAATACTTTATGCTTTGTAATTAATTTAGAAACAAATAGTTACTAAACAAGTTAATTGTACTGAGATCTATTATTTTAATACATTTAATAAAAATAAGTGGAAAATATAAAATGAATGATAACAGGATTTGATGTTGTCAGGAAAAGTTCTATGGAGGTGTGTTGGCATGAGTCGGAGAAAGAGAACAGTTCTTCCACTTTGCCCCCCACCAAGACTACAGACCTTACTTTTATTTTATTTTTAATTACTTTTTATTTCAACTTTCAAGTATTTTTTCCTCTGCCACTGCAACTCCTCACCCTGCAAAGAAAAATAACACTTGTAACAAATAGTTAAATGAAATTCCCATATTAACTAAAGTCTAAAAATTGTGTCTCATTCTCCATTTTAGTACATCAACTGAGAGATCACATCCTGGATTTGGGAAAGAATTTTGATTAAAGACTACAAGTTGAGTTGAAGAGATTCCCAGCCTAACTAGAATGGGAAATGATTTGGAGGCATCTGGCTCATATTTAATTTGACTAAATTTCAATTTTTTTGAAGACTTGTTCAACTTCTTGAAGTACTTAGTATTTTCTACAAATAGAACTAGTTTCAGAAGTGGATCTAAAGATGAAAAATAATTTAATCCCTGCCCACAAAAAAATAGAAAAATAAATCATACACAAATAAGGAGAATAAAAAGCTTGACTATGTTAAGAGGGGAAACGATTAAACAGTAAGATATCTGATTCCATATTTTTAAAATCTATTCCTATAAAAGTTCCAGGGGAAGGAATGAGGATAGTAGTAGACAGTGGTTATTCAAAGTATATATGTGTATGTATTTATAAAAGTTTGTGTAGCACCCTTCTCAGTTATTTTCCCAAATCCCAATCAGTAAGCATTTATTAAGTGCTTATCCTAGGCCAGACACTGTAGTAAGAGCTGGGGATTCTCTTTGCTAGAAGACTCATCATATCTCCTTGTGTTGGATTGACAGCTGGCAGAGAATATTGCTCCATTTAAACTATCAGAGATGGTTAATTCATTCATATTCTAAGAACTGTATTCTCTTTGTATTTATGCATATACGTACATGTGAATATGTAACAGGAGTTTGGTTTAAGAACCAGGGAATTCAGTCAAAGAGGAGAGGGAATGAAGCAAGAGACAGATACATTGAAACCAAACAAGATTTGGTGGGGGGGAGAAAGACATAGAGAGTGTGTCTTGGGTATGGTTTGAGGACCCTACCATTGTCTCTGGATCTGTTATTGCCTGTGGATAGGGAGAGATTTGGACAGGCAGATGACTCGGGGGGGTGTAGAGAAGATCAGGTGGCCTAAAGATTCTAAAAGTGAAACCATTTTTGCCTAAAACTCTATCATGTGACAACATGTTGCCTTTAGCACAAATAGGTACTATAGAGTATGTATGCCTTTAGCAAAGAATTTTAAGAATAATAGAGACCATTTCTTATTTCTCTAGTTAAAACAGCCTTTGCCTGAAAGGAAAAAGTATCATTATAGAGATGGCCTTTTGTGTCTGTATTGTTTCATTTCATGTTACTGAAAAAACAAAGTTTCTCAATCACAATGATTTATGACAGCCTCATGGTCCCCAAAATAAATACTGCAATGTGACCAGAAAACCACATGCTTAAATGATTTTGGTTATTTTTCTGAAAAACAAAGCAAAAAATAAAACCCTGAGAAAAATGTCTCTTCCAAGAAAATTTAGAATCTTTTGTCACTACTTTTTTTATTTTATTGATGATTAAAAATCAAGTAGGAGAGTATTGGTATGATTTATGATTTTAGCATTTATTCATCTCTCATTTATTTTTTCTTTTAATTTCTTAAATTCTGAATTTAGTAAACACTAAAGATGAGCCTTTTCATTTGTAAAGCAAAATAGGAGGCTTGTGTAGGAAACCAGAAATTCAGAGCTTACTTTTCCATTTCTAGTTTCTTAGTATATCTGGCTCATTCACCTTACATATCAGTACTTACTTCTTGATTCCTGTGAGAGTTGGGGTGCTAAGTTCACTCCAATAAGCACATCCTTCCCCCAACCCCAGTTGCAGGAAGTTATTGTTTAATTCAGAGGTTCCACATGAAAGCCTTATTTCAGAATTGAACAGACCTTGTCAGTACATTTCTTGGAGGATGTGCTTAGTTCATGAATTTTTTAAAATCAGTAAGTTAAAAAAATAGAGAGTAAAAATGAGAATCTTTTGGGAAAAGCCTAACAAAAATAGGTTTCTTCCAATGTGATTTGGTTTGCTTTTGAGTCAATAATAAGGTGCTCTAACTTCATATAAAGACTAAAGACCTCATGAAACATAAATAAAGCCCTATTGTGTAGGATTATAGTATCATATTTAGAGTTGGAAAAGATCTCAAGGGTCACCTTGATCAACCTCCTTATTTAACACATAGGGAAACTGAGGCCTCAAAAGCAGAATTTGCCCATGGTAATATAGCTAGTATGTCAGAATCAGGAATTAAACTCAGGTCCTTTGCCTCCAGACTCAGGACTACCTTTTGATCATGACATGATTCTTGACCTGGACTTCACTATTGTCTCTGGAAACTCATCTTCCCACAAGATCATCAGTTTTGCAACTTATACTCTTCTCTCCCCTTAAATTAATTTCAAATGTCTAATTTTGCCTTTTTTACATGTTTTATGAGATCCTTAGCCTCTATGTGAGGGTAGAGTGGCTTTTTTTTAACCTGCCCAAGAGTGCTTATTGGAATTCAAGCCTTGAAGGTGATGTTTGTGAAAAAGGCACTCCAAAAGTGAAATGTTGCTTTACAATCTAGCCTTTTGTGGTTATTTGAAGAAAGGTATCACAGTGCAATAAGAAGCCCACTTCTAAATTTTTAAGTCTTTCAAAGGTTACAAAATGACCTTTCCATCTTTCAACTGGATATTAATGATCTAATAAGACAAAATTAAATAAGAGAAAAGGCAATAGGAGGAGAATAAAGGGATGGATGCAAATGTGCTGCAATTCCAACCTTCAACAAACTCAAGTTCTTTGCTCCCTGACAGTCCTGTTTTTACAAATTTGAGTCCCTCTCAAGTAAACACTGTTAACACTGTCCTAATACCATTTCTTTTTCTAGTTCTTTAAATATCTTTGGTCTTATAGATATGCAACTATATATGTGCATTCAAATAAAACAAGCATCAATTTTTTTTCACAGAGAATAGAATATATTCTCCCCCCCCCCCCGCCTCCCCAGCCAAAGAATAATCAGCTTCTTTCTCCCTTCCTCTAGCTTGATGAAGCAGCCTTTGACAGGCAGGTGGAAAGAGAGCTCCTAGGCTGGGAGAAAAGACACCCCCCCCCAAGTTTTAGTGATGTCATAGTCTTCTTCAGGAATGAAGGACAAACATTTAATAACTGTGTGAGTAGCACTCTGCCTCTGCAGCCTTTGGAAGAACTGTACCTGGACTGGAAAGGGGAGGGGAAAGCCATTGAGGAGTTTCATCCTCCACTGTTCTCTCTTGCTTTTTCCATAAACATTGGACCAGGAAGTGACCTTGAGATCCTAGAGCCCAACTCCCTCTTTTATTTTTCTTTATTATTATGATGATGCTGATCATTGTACCTACCTTTTCATCAGGAAGCAACAGAGAGGTTATTTCTAAGCTACTTAACTTTAAAAGATACAAAAGTACCCATGGCAGGCAAGTATATTCCAAGTTTCTGGGCTAAAATATCTCCCTCCTTTACCTCTGTTTGATTTGTTTATAAAGTAAATAACATTGGGGTGGGTATAAGAACTATATTTGGGCCAACATGGTATGGTGGGTAAAATTGCTGTTTCCAGTGTACCAGATCAGGGGTTCAATTAATTTCAATTCAACAAATGTTAATTAGGTGCCTTTTAATCCAACAATAAAATAAGACACTTTCCCTGCCCTCAAGAAGTTTAAATCTAGTAGGGGTACTCATGTACATAATACATAAGGCATATAATGTTCTTGTTAGTTATTATCACTATCATATCAACCTAATATCTGGTCTTTTGATAGTGATTTTAAGGTTTGCAAAGGGTTTTGCCTAGAACATATTTTCTTTGTTCCTCATTACAACTCCTTGAGAAGTAACCAGAGGGATTACCTCCATTTGACAGATGAATAAATGGAGGTTAAATTATTTGTCTTTGGTCATACTGATGTAGAGAATTATGAATGTATTTGAAACAAATTCTGAATCTTTTAATGCTGTTAAAATCTGGGAGTCTTGTTAGGGGTGTGAAAAGTTCTTTGCTCATGAGATGTAAATTGACTCCTATTGTTTCATTGTTTAATGTAAAATTTGTATCCTGTCTCCTCATTCCCAGCCCCCAGCCTCCAAATTTTCACTTGGTTGCAGTCCTGTAAAGATGGGAGGATTTCCCCTTTTTTCCCCTCAGTGCCTGGATAAGGGACAAGGCTATAAAACCTGAGTTGGACCTCCACTCAGGGCTGTCTGTCTGTCTGTCGGTCTGGCTCTCTTTCTCTCTCTCTCTCTCTCTCTCTCTCTCACACACACACACACACACACACACACACACACACACACACACACACACAAACTGTCTTTCCTTATCTCCCTCTCTTTCTCTGTCTCAGCTTCTGTCTACCAAGCAACTGAGCCTAGCCTTTTGTAATTCACCCTGTCTTGAAGTGCTTGTTGACCCATTGGGAGGAAAAGTTTTTAACCCATTTATTTTCTTATATTTTGTAATAAAATCCTAAGCAGTTTTAATATCTTAGAAAGCTTGAATTCTTTTCTCTTTCAGTGGTCCCAGATCCCATGGACAATATAACCAAGAAATGCCAGAGGAAGGAATCATACTAAATCTCTCCTGACTCCAGGTCCAACTTTCTTTTTACTCCATCATGATGTGAGGTAGAATGTGATTCATAACAGTCCAGACAAATATTAAGAGAAATTTGAGTAAGAAGTCAGCATCTGAAGGCAGATCAGAAGTTTCCAAGGTAATCTACCATTTGAGCTAGGCTTTGAAGGAATGAGGCAGTGGGTTAATTAGTCAGAGAAGTTGGCAGCAAGAATGAACCAAGTCATAGAGAAGGCAAAAAGAAAAAATGGGAATGAAGAGTAGAATAATTTGGCTTAAGATATAAAGTGATAAGAAGAGGATGTTGGAAAAGTAGGTAGGATCTAGTTTCTGGAGGGTATTGAAATAGCAAATCAAGAATTCCTGATTTATTTATTTAATAATAGATGGTGCTGCTAAAGGTTTTTGAACAGAGGAGCTAGATGAGATGTATATGAAGAAGCATATTGAAGAATGCATTATAAAGAAGAGAGTCTCACTAATAATAGGAGAAATGCAAATTTATACAACCCTGAGGGTTTAGTGCCCTGCCAATTGGCAAAGACTCTCAGTGTTGGAGAGTTTGTAAAATGATAGGTACACTAATGTATTGTTGATGGGGCTATGAAAAGTAATTGGAAAGTAATTTAGAATTATGCAAAGAAGTAATAGTCCAAATCCTTTGAACCAGAGATTCCATTACTAGCTTTATATCTTGAAGAAACAATTGATAAAGAAATCCAAGTTATACACTAAAATATTTATAGCAGTATTTTTTATGATAACAAATAATTGGAAATAAAGTAGATGCTCATTGATTGGGAAGAGGATAAACAAATTGTGCTACATATATTTAATTGAATTTTACTATGTTATAAGTAATGAGACAAGTGATGAATAGAGAGATACATGGAAAGATTTACATGAACTGATGCAGAATGCAGTAAGCAGAGAAGAGAAAACCATAGGTACAATAACTACAATAGTGGAAATGAAAGAGTAACCACAAAAAAATCAAAAGTGAATTTAGCAAAGTCATAAAGATCAAGTATGAACTGAATGAAGATATATGATACTTTTTTTTTTTCATTTTTGCAAGGCAATAGAGTTAAGTGACATGCCCAAGATCCCACAGTTAAGTAAGTGTATAGTGTCTGAGGCTGGATTTGAATTCAGGTTCTTTTGACTCCAGAGCTGATGCTCTATCCACTGTGCCACCTATCTGCCCCAAGAAGGCATTTTCAACCTCTCCCTTGTGGAGATGTGAGGGTCACAAATTTTAAAATTTATATGTTTTCAAATTTTTTCACTGTAAGATTGGTTATTGTATAGGTTTTCATTTTTTAAAAATTTGTTTATGCAATGACTCTCTAGGAGGGACTGGGGGGGAATACTGAAGTAACTATGATTATCTAGGAAATAAAAGACATCAATAAAAATTTACTTAAAAAGAAAGAATAGAATCTAGAGACAAGAAAATCAATTAGAGACCTGTTTAAAAAAATAAAAACTACTAACAGGATAACAAGGGTCTGTTGGATCAAATCAGTCACATTTAAGGTTTGGATAATGAGATCAATAGCTTATTGTAAATTAGGTCTGTGTTTTATTTTTAAAAATTTCCCCCCAGCTACATGCAAAAGCAAGTTTCAACATTTACTTCCAAAACTTTGTGAGTTCTGAATTATTCCTTCCTCCCACTTCACTATCCCCCATTGAGAAAGCAAGTTACTTGGTGTAGCCATGAAAAATTTTACTACAATAGTTACGTTGTAAAAGTAAACAACCTCCCCCCTCAAGAAAAATAAAAATAAAAGGAGAAAAAAAAGTATGCTTCAGTCTATATTCAGACAACATCAATACTTTCTTTGAGATGGATACCATTCTTATTATAAGCCCATCAGAAAAATTGCTTTCAATACTTTTTCAGTTGTTATCTGTATTTTCCTCCATTCTGTCCCCAACCATTTATTCTATTCTCTTTTTCCTTTTATTCTATTCTCTTTTTCCTTTTACCCATCTCTCCTCAAAAGTGTGTTGCTTCTGAATAACCCCTCCAGTAATCTTCTATCTCCTATCACCTACACTCCTTCCTCTCTTCCCCTCCCCCATTCCCTTTCTCCTATTCCTTTCCTTTCCTATTTTTCTCTAGTGTAGGATGGGTTTCTATACCCTATTGAGTGTGTATGTTATTCCCTCTCTGAGCCACTTTTGATGAGAATAAAACTCACTCATTTCCCCTTTTCTTCCTCCTCTTCCATTTCTCTGCAAAAACTTTTTCTTGCCCCTTTAATGTGAAATAACTTACCCCATTCTACCTCTCCTTTCCCTTTCTCCCAGTACATTTCTTTCTCTTCCATTAGCTCCATCTTTTTAATATATTATATCTTCAAATTCAACTTCTTCCTGTGCCTTGTCTATATATGCTCCTTCTAACTGTCCTAATAAATGAGAAGGTTCATATAAGTTATTAGTCTTATCCACCCAAACAGTTCAACATTATTAAGTCCCTCATGATTTGTCCTTCCTGTCCACTGTCTATATGCTTCACCTGAGTCCTGTACTTGAAAAATAAACTTTCTGTTCAGCTCTGGATGATCATCTGGTAAGTTTGAAAGTTCCCTATTTAATTAAATGTTCCTCTTTTCCTTGGTAAGAATATGTTCAGTTTTACTGGGAAGTTGATTCTTGGTTGTAATCCAAACTCTCTTGCCTTCCAGAATATCATCTTTTAAGTCACAGGCTAGCCCTTAATGTAGAAGTTGATAAATCTTGTGTTATCCTTACTGTTCTCCATATTTAAATTGCTTCTTTCTGGCAGCTTTGTAATATTTTATCCTTGATTTCAGAGTTCTGAAATTTTGTTATAATATTCATAGCAGTTTTCATCCTGGTATCTTTTTAGGAGGTGATTGGTGAATCCTTTCAATTTCTACTTTACTTTCCCCTTCTAGGATATCATAGCAATTTTCCTGGAGAATTTCTTGAAAAATGAAGTCTAGGCTCTTTCTTTGGTCATGACTTTAAGGCAGTCCAATAATTTTTAAATGATCTCTTCTGGATCTGTTTTCCAGATGAGTTGTTTTGTTCCAATGAGATATTTCACATTTTCTTCTAGTTTTTCATTCTTTTGGTTTAGTTTTATTGTTTCTCACAAAGTCATCAGCTTCCCTTAGCTGATTTATTTTCTTCAGAGAGCTTTTTTATCCCCTTTTCCATTTGACCAATTCTGCTTTTTAAGCTTTCTTCTCCTCATTCATCTTTTGGACTACTTTTTCCATTTCACCTAAACTGGTTTTTAACTTAGCATTTTCTTCAGTACTTTTTTGCATCTCCTTCATCAAGTTGCTGACTCGGTTTTCATGATTTTCCTGCATTAATCTCATTTCTCCTCCCAATTTTTCCTCTTCCTCCCTTACAGATTTTTGAAATATTTTTTGAGCTCTTCCATGGACTGAGACCAATTCCTATTTTATTTTTTTGGAGTCTTGAATTCAGAAGTTTTGCTTTGTTATGTTCTGAACATGTGCTTTTCTTTTTTAGGTTTTTGCAAGGCAAACAGTTAAGTGGCTTGCTCAAGGCCACACAGCTAGGTAATTATTAAGTGTCTGAGACCAGATTTGAACCCAGGTACTCCTGACTCCAGGGCCGGTGCTTTATCCACTATGCCACCTAGCTGCCCCTGAACATGTGTTTTGATCCTCCATATGACCAAAGTAATTGTCCAAGGTTGAATTATTTTTCTTATGTTGTTTTCTGATTTCCCCAGGCTATGATTTAATTTAACTCTTTGTTAAGGTGGGGTTCTGCTTCCAGGTGGGGACAGAATGTCCCAAGATTTTGAGGGATTTTTCAACTGCTTTCAGGGACACTACCCAGAGATCTGCAAGTTTTCAGTTCCTCCACAGTCTTATGAGAGGCTCTGACTTCTTTCCTGGTCTGTTCTCTGGTCTGTGGGTGACCATAAACATTCCTCTCTGCCCTGGAACCTTGTGAAAGATTCCTGCTCTACAGTGAACTCTGTTGTGATTCTGCTCTTTTTACTGAGACTGGGACCCTAGACTGACCTGGATCTGAGTATGAGCAAAGTCACAGAGTCCTACCTCAGGGAGAGCAAAGAGAACTTTGCCAATTCTCCCCAATCCCTTACCATCTGTGGCTGACTGCTGACCTGGTCCCCTGGCCAGGTCTACACTGGACTCAGTTTCACTCTTACTCTGATGTGAGAAAGTTTTCCTTGTGACCTTCCACATTGTCCTTGGAAATCCCTGGGCTGAGAGATCTGGAAACCACCATCACTGCCAGGGACCTAGGCACCCCACAGTCTGTACCTTGATTGCTGTAGTTGGTTCACTCTGAGGTGGCCAGTCTGTGTTGCAGGTCCTTTCTAACCCCAGTGTAACATACCCTTCCCTCAGATCTTCCGAGATGTCTTGGACTGGAACATTCTTTAACTCAGTCTTTTTGTGAATTTTACCACTCTAGATTATGGTTAGAATCATTATTTAAAGGTATTTGGAGTAGTTTGGGGGAGCGCTTGAGGGAGTCCCTGCCTTTATTCTGCCATCTTAGCTCTGCCCCTAAGTCTTTGTTTTAAAAGACCATTTATATTTAAAATTTTCCCTTAATGTAACTGTCTACCTTTTGTTAACTTTGTTAAAGAGAAATGATTTTTAAAAAAAAGCTTAGACTTGGGGAAATTTAATTTTTTTCCTAGGAACAGTCTAATATTATGAAAAATAGAGTACACTTCTTAAGGATATACAAGAGAGAGTGTGGATAGGGAGCTGACCTCAGAATCATGAAGAATTTAGGAGGATCCTCTGACACCAGTGGTTGTATGGCCATAAGAAAGTCTTTTAACCTTTCAGTGCTTCAAGGCAAACTCTCTAAGACTGTAAGACTGGTGCAGAACACCTACAGTTCTCCAGTTATAGAGTGGTTTTCTTCACCAAGAAATATTCTTCATTGAGTATATTGATGAAATTACAGATCTGAAGGGTGGTGGTGGGGGTGCTGATGGTACTGTGGGGGAGGAAATACATAAGAACCCAAGAGATTTGTTAATAACAGCAGATGTATTGAAATAATGGAATCTGGGTTTGAATCCTGGCTTTGTTGTTTATTTACTAGCTGTTTGACCCTGGGGAAATAATTTCCTCTCCCTGATACTCAATTTTGTCATTCATAAATTGAAGGGATTAGAAAAAAATCAAGGGTTCTTAACATTTTTGCATTTTGCCCCCTTTAGACAGTTTGGTGAAGCCAAATTCTTTCTCATAAAAATGTTTTTCTATGCATAAAATAAGATGCATTATCAAAATGTCAAAAGTTTGAAGATCTGAAATCAATTTTCCAAAGTGGTCTGTGAACCCCAGGTAAAGAAATCCTGAACTAAATGAATTTTTTTCCTTTTAACTTTAAATCAATTTTCTTTCTTTCTCCCTTCCTTTTTCTTTTTTAATTTGAGGCAAAGGAGTTAAGTGACTTGCCCAATATCACACAGCTAGTCAATTATTATTGTGTCTGAGGACAGATTTGAACTCAGGTCCTCCGGCCTCCAGGGTCAGTGTTCTATCCCCTGTGCCATCTAACTTCCTGCCTCTTTCTCTTTCTTTCTTTTTCTTTCTCTCTCTCTCTCTCTCTCTCTCTCTCTCTCTCTCTCTCTCTCTCTCTCTCTCTCTCTTCTTTCTTTCTTTCTTTCTTTTTCTTCCTTCTTCCCCTCCCTCCCCTTCCTTCCTTCCTTCCTTCCTTCCTTCCTTCCTTCCTTCCTTCCTTCTTGACTTCCTTCTTTCCTTCCCTTTGACTCATGGTCTCTAACTTTTTTCCTTTGTCTCAACAAAAGATAAACCTCTCTAAAACAATGTCTGATTATCTCTCTTTTTCCTTTTTGGGGAAATGAAATATCCCCACATTTAGCACTGAAAGTAGAATAAGTGGAAATGGAGAGAGAGTTGCAAAGCATTGAGAAAAAGCATCTGGATGTTCTTGAGAGTTTAAATTCTGTTTTATTTTTTCCTCTAACTCATCAGTTCCTTTCCAAGGTCCCTAGTCTAAATGAAAAAGGATTCCTTTGCAAGCTTTAATTTACATTTAAGAAACTAAATTTGATATGCTGATTCTTCTTTCATTTTAGCTTTATGAATTAAGTCTATATACAACCAAACAGCTACCTGGGTCATCATGCTGAGCTCTATAATTGGTATAAAATGAACATTTCTCTTTAAAAAAAATCTGACAGTTTGAAAATCAATAAATGCCAAATTTATATTTTTCAGAAAAAAAAATTTTCTAAAGGAGATAATTTGTTATTAGAGGGTGAGGTATGTATAGGAGAAAGCTCAAGGGCCTCCCCCTTATAGTCTCTTCTACAAGTGAATCCCAGAAACTCTAGAACAGATAGCTTTGTCTTGGAATTTAACTACTCTCCCAGAAGAGCCTTGAGTGATTGGCAAGAGCAGTTGAAGAGATATGAACAATACTACAATCCTTCCTTTTCTTTTCAGTTGCTTTCTTTTCAAACCTTATGAGTACCTCTTACTGATATAGCTGCTGCTAATCACAGCAGCCTACCATGGGGGAAATTAAGTGGAGGAAAAAAATTACATATTAATTTCCCAAATTGTGGGTTGTGTTTGTGGCAAGAGAATCCTGGAATGGATAAAGAGGAAGAAAATAAATTTAATTCAAACATCATTTATTAAGTGTATAACCTACTATAAAAGACATATGCAATTACATAGAACAATTGGAAATAACTCTTTTCATCTTAGTTTTGTGAACTGAGTTTAATTAGATTTATAAAAGAATTTTTCAATGGATGTGTAAGCTTGTCAAAGAGCAAGTTATCTCCACTTTAAGTCTATTCCTTTATGCTTTTTTAATCTTGTATGGCTGTTCTTTAAATCCTTCACAGAAAGTCAACATACCACATCTGGTTCTTGCCTTCTCTTAGATAACTTGATATTATGAGAAAATCCAGTGGAAGATGCAGAGCAATTAATGATTTTCTCCTTATTTTTGTTATATAACCAAACTTCTGCCATGTTAATTAATTAAAGACTAGGTCTCCATATCTCATCCAAGTTGAAAGTTCAGGGGCTACTCACAGTCCTGATCCCATTAAGACCAGGGCTTGAGTTTTGATCTAGTTCAATTTAGACTTCATTAAATTCACCTCCCCTTGGGCAACCTTGTGACTCTACTCCCAGAGGTTCTTCCCATATCAGTACTGAATTTAGTTCAGATAGTAGATTAGCTTAGTAGATTTAGAGCTCAGATCTGAGCTTATCAGATTTGCCAGCCTTAGCCTCCCTGGAGCAGGGATTACAAGTGTGTGCCAGGAGGCCCAACCTATCTCCTTCTCCAGTCAGATATTATTCTGATGACATCCTTAAAACATATTTCCAATGCAATTGTAATAAGTTACAGAGTACTCAAACCTACAAACCTACTTCTCCATTTATCTTTGGGTGACTCTCACCTTCAGTGCTTTGGAAATTGTGGTCTTTCATGACATAGCCTCACTGGAAGAATATTGATGTTTAAAAAATGGGTCTTTATTTCATTTATAGAATCTTAAAATCATTGTATAGTTTTTAAAAGACAATCCAGTTTGTTTTTTCTATTCAACTCTGTACCTATTTTCTATGGCCCAATAGGGAGTCAAGCAATGTTATCTCTTGTTTCAAGGAATATTATATAATTTTTATTTATGTATGTATGGGAGATACCTTACTAGAGGGGTTTCATTAAAATAACATTTTACTTTAAAATAATTTACTTACTTTAATTAAAATAACTTACTGAATCAAAGAACCAGCTTATGATTTGATTGTTCATCTATCTGTCTATCATCATCCAGTTAATATATATTCTTAATCCACTTGGATTTTCGTCTTTGTACAATTGAGCTAAAGTGTCTTGGCTGATGATTCTTCTCATTAAGGATGTCCTGAAGCAACATTCTAGGAAATGATATAGTTAGAACAATATCATTTTCAAAGCAGAGCATCTTAAGAGTTTCATCATCTATAAAGAATCCCTTTCGCATGTAGACCCTGCATGACTGCGGCAAATCTCTACAAGTATAGTTCTCTCATTTTATGTCTTACTATAAAACAATCAGGAATGTCAACAAAGTTGTATCTGGTTTCCTCTTTTAAGAGTCTTGTGTGATTTTCAGATATGTTTAAGAGATCCATTGTTGGAGGGGATCTTTAAGATACCACAGCAAGATTCCATTGTACCACTGTAAAAAATGTGATCTGCAACAGAATTCATGAAGATTCTTTGATTTCATCAGAGTACAGAACTCTCAGTGTCCTTCATCTATGTAGATCAAATCTCTCTGTGACTCAGAGAAGTGCTAGCGCTCATGATACATAGAGGTTAAGTGACTTTCAAGGGCCATACAGTTGGTAAATTTTGAAGAGAAGTTCAAGCTAGGGGCAGCTAGATGGTACAGTGGATAGAACACCAGCCCTGGAGTCAGGAGGGCCCAAGTTCAAATCCTGTCTCAGACACTTAATAATTACCTAGTTGTGTGACCTTGGGTAAGTGAATTAATCCCATTTCCTTAAATAATTTTTTTAAAAAAATCAATCACTGAGAAGTTCAAACTCATATCTTCTGACTCCAAGCCTTGCATTCTGTCCTCAATGCTGAACTATTTTTCTGCCACAGAATATTCTATGATGGTCTGCCTATTCCCTTCTCATATAAGGGAATTCATTATGGATGCCCTTTAAGCATGCTTAGATTATCCTAATAAATATTTTGCAAAGATGGGAAACTGGGTAGATGAGTCAGTAGTTATTTTTTTTGCTTTTTTTTTTAAATCATGGCTTATGGGCAAACATTTGCTAAACTCACATTTTCGAGATATCTTTAAAAATGGATCTCTTAGGGGTGGAGACAAGATAGTGGCATGGTGGTAGGAATCCTAAAAGCTTTTCCCCAGAACACTATAATTGTCATAAAATTATGATTCTAACCAAAATCTAGAGTGGCAAAATGCAAAGAAAGACTTAGTGAAACAATTTTCCAGCTCAAGACAACTTGGAAGATCCACAGGAAAGGTCTATTCTAGCAGGGTTGGAAAGAGCCACAGTGCATCCCAGGCCACTGCACCACCCCAGAGAAAACCAGCTCCAATCTTCCAGAAAAATCCCATTGGGCACCTGGGTCCCTGGGAGTGTTGGGTCCATGGCAGCAGGAACAGTTTCCAGACCTCTAAGCCCAAGAGATTGCCAAGGACAACTTTGGAAGGTCAATGAGAAAACTCTGCTGCAACATAGTGAGCTCGGAGCCTCAGCACAGTCCCTTCCCAGGAACCTATGGAGCCCCCCAGCAGCTACTTCCAGAGAGCTCAACCCATAGACAGTAAGGGGGTTGGGAGAGATTGCAGAGGTCTCTTAGCTGTCCCTGGGGCAAGACTCTACTACTCTACACATACTCAGATACAGATCGCAGTCTGGGGTCCCATATTGCCCATAGTGGAGCAAGGACTCTCCTCACAGCTCCAGAGCATAGGGGAGTGCTTGTGATCATCCACAGACAAGAATACCAGTCAGAGCCTCTCGTAAGACCTTGAATGAATTGAGGACCTTGGGGAGGATATCCCCCAAATCCCCCAAATCTTTGGAAGGTTGGGGAAATGAGGAAACAATAGTAGAAAAAGAACCTGACCACAGAAAAATACTTTGGTACCATGGAGGATCAAAATACACACTTAAAGCTCCTGTATCCAAAGTCTCCAAGGAAAATATGAATTGGTTTCAAGCTATGGAAGAACTCAGAATAGACTTTGAAAAAGGAAATAAAGGAGGTAGGGGAAAAATTTGGAAGAGAAATGAGAATATGCAGGAAATCATGAAAACCAAGTCAGCAGCTTGGTGAAGGAGATACAAAAAAGTACTGAAGAAAAATTACATGTTAAAAACCAATTTAGGTCAAATGGAAAAAGCAGTCCAAAAAGTCAATGAGGAGAAGAACACTTTAAAAAGCAGATGAAAAAGAAAATAAAAAGATAAAAAGCTCTCTGAAAAAAAGAAAGCCTTCAAATGTAGACTAGAGATAAGGGAAGCTGATGACATTGGGAGAAATCAAGAAACAATAAAAAAATTAAAAGAATGAAAAACTAGAAGAATATGTGAAATACCTCATTGGAAAAACAATTGATCTGGAAAACAGATCCAGAAGAGATAATTTAAAAATTATTGAACTAACTGAAATTCATGACCAGGAAAAGAACCTAGACTTCATTTTTCAAGAAATTCTCCAGAAAAATTGCCCTCATATCCTAGAAGCAGAGGGTAAAACAGAAATTGAGGGAATCCACTGATCATTTCCTAAAAGAGATCCTAAAACAAAAACTCCTAGGAATATTATAGTCAAATTCCAGAATTCCCAAATCAAAGAGAAAATATTACAAACAGCCAGAAAGAAACAATCAATTATTGTGGTGCTATAGTCAGGATTATATAGGATTTAGCAGCTTCTATATTACAGGCTTGGCATATGATATTCCTCAAGGCAAAAGAGCTTGGATCAAAACCAAGAATCTACTACCCAGCAAAACTGAACATATTTTGTCAGAGGAAAAGTTGAATAATCATTGAAAGAGGAGATTTTTAAAGATTCCTGTTGAAATAACCAGAGCAGAACAGAAAATTTGATCTTTAAGTACAGGACTCAGATGAAACATACAAACAGTGGATGGGAAGGGCAAATTAGGAGGAATTTAATGATGTTGAACTGTATTTTTCCTGCATGAGAAGAAGATACTGATAGCTCATATGAACTTTCTCATTTATTAGAGCAGTTAGAACATATATAGACAAGGCATAGAAGGGAGCTGAATATAAAGGTATAATATATTATAAGGATGGAGTTAATAGGTGAAAAAAGGAATGTGCTGGGAGAAAGGGAAAGGAAAGTTAGAATGGGTTAAGATATTTCATATAAAAGATTCAAGAAAAAAACTTTTTCAAGGAGTGGAACAGGGAAAGGTGAGGGGGAATGAGTGAATCTTCATTCTCATCAGAAATGACTCAGAAAAGAAGTAATACTCATTAGGGTATAGAAATCTATCTTTCCCGAGAGGACAAAAGAGAGGAAAGAATGAGAGAAATGGGATGGGGAAGGGGGGGGGGGTGATAGAAGAGAGGGAAGATTGTGGAGAAGGTAGTTAGATATTACAAACTTTTGAGGAGGGACAGGGTGAAAGGAGAGAGAGAGAGAGAGAGAGAGAGAGAGAGAGAGAGAGAGAGAGAGAGAGAGAGAGAGAGAGAGAACAGCATAAATGGAAGTGGGGAGGAACAGAATGGAGAGAAATACACTTAACAATAGAAACTATGGGGAAAAAATATTGAAGCAACTTTTTCTGATAGACTTAGGATAAAATATGCAACCCATCCCAGAGACCATGGCAATGGTATCTGAACACAGACTGAAGTATGCATTTTTTTCTTTCACTTTATTTTTCTTGAGGTTTCTCTATCTTTGAGGGAGGTAGGGGGGTTATGCTTACTTTTACAATAAGATTATTATAGTAATGTAAAAATTAATTAATAATAATAATTTTTTAAAAGATATGTATGAACTGATGCTGAGTGAAGTGAGCAGAACCAGAAGAACATTGTACAATTAATAGCAACACTATGTGATGATCAACAATGATGGATTTAGCTCCTCTCAGCAGTTATATGATCAAGGACAATTCTAAAAGACTTGTGATAGAAAATGCTATCCACATCCAAAGAAAAAACTATGTAGTCTGAATACTGACCAAAGCATTCTATTTTCACTTTTTAAAACTTCTTTTATGTTTTTTTTTTCTTTTTTCCCACATGGTTCTGATTCTTCCTTTACAACACGACTTCATGGAAATGTGTTAAACATGATTGTATATGTACAACTTATATCAGATTATTAGTTGTTATAGGAGTTATATGGGAAGCAGGAAGGAAGCAGAAAAATGTGAAGTGCAAAAAAACTTACAAAAAGATAAATGTTGAAAACTATCTTTGCATGTAATTGGAAAAAATAAAATATAGTAACATTCAAAAGATGCCAAAATTTCCCCCCCCAAAAAATCTCTTATAGGTCTTTGGGAATACTTGATCTGGTCCAGCTGCAATTTCCATCTATATTTTCTCTAGTGTCATTTCAAGCAACCCAGAGTGGTCTGAAGCTGTCTCTAAATGGCTTGCAAGAGTCATTTATAATCAGGAACTTTTAGTGCTTACCAATCAGGGCTTGATTTATTATTTTATAGATTTGTCTAGACTTAAGAAAAGTGTTTATTATGAAGATTAAATATATACATACATTTTTATTTTACAGAAAACCTAGTTGTTAAACATTTATCAGCATATTTAGAAATTTTTAGAAACACTATTTGAGGTCAGCAGGAGTGAAGTAGAAATCCCTGGAAACTGTCGTCATCAGACTTGGAGACTTGATGATTGCAGGCAAACTACATCAACAAAATAATAATAATTGTCATTTATTATAGAACTTTAAGATTTACAAAGTACTTTACATCTATAATCCCATTTAACTTTGCAACACACCTGCATGAAACTCAGAAGGAAATGCAATGTTAGAATACAAATGTGTTAGTGGCACTGTCTTTGATGAAGAACAAGTTTGCCATAGGATTCTCTGAAGATGTTTCTCATGTTGTGTTTGTTCATTGACCTCTTCATTTCATCTAACAACTGAGACTATTTGTCACAGTTGGGTCTCTCTAAGAGTTCTATAATTGTGTTTTACCTTTTCACAGTTTTATGAGGAGATAATACTAATAATCTCACCCCATCCTTTCTCCATAGAATCTTACAAACAAGTCAGTTGCTGCTGTATTTGTTTAACTTTTCTCTCTTTGCCAAGGTTAGCTAGTTGTGGTGGTTTTTGTTTCCTGAATGTGCTGTTTTAGTTAAGTCAGTTAAACTTACTTGAAAAATGTTGATAACTTGTGGTGATATTTGTTTCTATATCCATTTTATCCTTTTTAATGCTTTTGCATTTTTATTCTTCAATATATAATTCTGATTTGTATATTTTGCCTTACAAGTTGGTAGTAAGATTTTTACCCAGGGACCTGATTTAGAAGTGGCTGCCATTTTAGTAACTAGTAATTTCAAGTTCATTAAATTATACTTAGTTCAATTTATTTGGTACTCACCATGTCCAGTACTTTTTTTAAATCTCTAATTGAAATAAATGTTCATAATATAGAGGTATGAGCCCTCTCTATCAATCAATTCACATTTTAAAAGTGCCTGTTATTCATTGGGTACTGTACTATATTGTCCATAAGACTTTCACCTCATTCATTTCTTATTTCTGAACTATTTCCAATACATACTTTGTCATCTTCCCCATACCCACCTTTGCATTGAGGTTCCTAGGCATTATAGAATATATTGATTTTATTTGAAGAGTCATCAATTTTCTCATAGAATTTCTTTAACTCATTCTCTTTAACAATTATTGATTTATAATAAGCAATTATCTTTATGTAGTCTTTCAAATAAATTATTATGTTTTAGGGTTTATCAGGAGATACTGATCTCCCTCCACATCCTCAATTTGTTCTCTATTCCCTCTATCCACCTGATGAAGTCATTGAGAAGTGTTACTTCCCATGGAACTAGATATGATCATAATTCCCTTTGATAGACATGCAACCTATCTTCTTACTGAATGGTTCCAAAGAACTCTTCTTTGTCCCAATACTTGAGCTATCTCAAAGATTATTGGTGACTGATGATCATGAGAGAGCAGAATTTTGTCAGAAGCATTTCTCTCCTCTCTGTGGTCTTAAAAGAACACAAAGAATTGGCTCTATTTTTTTTGTCTTGTTTTAGATTTTCAGCAAAGTAGATAGGAGAGGAGGAAATATCTCTCCTTGTCCCACCAATGACAGCAAAATATATGCAGTGGGATAACAGATGCTTGCTCAGAAGAAACCTGAGACTGGAGCTACCTTCTTTTACACTTCTATTTCATTTTATGGGTATTGATTAATCACTAAAAATTCTAGGATATGGACATTTACAGCCTTCGTGCTTACCTTAAGGATCTAGAATTCAAGAATAGTGTGCTGGTTACTCAGTGGGGAGATATTTTTGTTAACAGAATGCTTCTCAGAGAAGAAAAAGACCCACTACCAGGATCGTTCTGTAAATGAATAGTTTGTCTAAGCACAAGATCTGGACCTTCTCAGTCCCTCACTGTGAGTTGTTAGGTGAATACAAAATATCTATTCAGTAGTCTCATTAATGATCTTTATCTTTCATGGGAGTATAATTAGCAATATGGGCTATTTTAGTGTTTCATGTTTCTAGTATTTGCTCATTACTATTGATTGCATTAGTACCTGACCCCAACTAGTATACTTCCCATATTATGGGAAGTCAGCTAGACTCTATTAACTTTTTTTGAGACTATCTTTTCTATGCTGGAAGAATAGTGTCCAATTGTGGATCCAGTCCTATTGTTGAGTGGTCTGGAAGCATTTTAACTTCTCTTTTTTCTTAAGCTGGTTTATCCCTCCTGAGGCAGAATGTTGGTCTCAAGTTCTCAGGGGCTCATAATATTAGTACCAGTCTTAATCTGATCTTATTGTAACGTAGAGCTCTTGAGCTATAACAATCTACCAGTCTCAGGCTCCGCGGTAGCAGGGATTACAGACATCCACCACACTTAGCCATTCACTCTTAATCAGAATATCATGTGAGCAATAAGAAAGTGGACTAGACATTTTCTCTGATACCTCTCAAACTTTTCCAAAACAGAAATTATGCATCAAAGATAAAGCAATTTCAGCCAATCCAATAGTCTAAGTTACCTAGAATCCAAATTAAGTTTAAACAAAATTAAATACCCCTTAATTAGAGACTTTTTTTAAAACCATAAGGCAAAGGATAACTATTAATAGCACAATACTCCACCTGCAAACAGAGATTGACTTTCCTGCTGATATACCTTGAGTCCATTGGGAGAAGAGTATGCACAAACTTTGAAAATATATAATCACATGGATAGGGAACATGTATCCAGTGTAACACAAGTTTGGACTCCAAGTCTTTGATATTTTCTCAAGTCACTGATGATCAAGGCCACTTCTTGGCTGGTTGTTCTGCCTGGGTCACTTCTCCTGCTGAGATAGTATAAAGTAAAAGTAGAAATCCTAAATTTGGAATCTGCAGACCTTTTCCAGATTTGTTTTCCTGACTTCTCTCTAAGATTGTAATATACTTTAAAAGATACCTTAAACTTTGGGTCTGCAGACCTTCTCCAGGTCTGCTGCCATGGCTGGGGTTTCTTACTTTTTAAATTTTTTTAATTTATTTAAGGCAATGGGTTACATGACTTGACCAAGGCCACATAGCTAGGTAATTATTAAGTGTCTGAGGCCGTATTCGAACTGTCTCCAAGTCTAGTGCTCTATTCACTGTGCCACCTAGCTGCCCCTAGGGTTTCTTTAGTGACAGGATTGTTATGGTGAGAAATCAAAGCACTATCTGCATCCTAAATAAGCAATATATATTACTTGGTGCAATATATAGCACCAAATAGTTGTTGGCATCAAGGTATCCTAGCTAAACCTTCAAAATCATTATATTAGTAATATGAAATGTATATGTTAGAAAATAGGATACTAGCAATTTCCACCCTGAGAAAGTGTCTTTTTATTATGAGTCCACCTTTCTAACTGATTCTTTCACAGCTATCACTGGTTTTGCCCTTTTTCAACACTCAAATTGTTCACAGCTAAAAGGGTCACAATTTTACATATATCTTTGCAGCCTTCATAACTTAAAAGCTTTTTCTTTGAAATCAAATAAAGACTGTCCCATAACCAATAACATTTAGTATTCTGAAGAAATCATTGCCCACATTTGGGCAAAATTGTTTCAGAGATACCCCGGATTTTATTTCAGCTTAGGGATATGTGAGCCCAGTTTCTCTTAAAAGAGAAACATTTAAAAATAAGCATTGCAATAAAGAAGATTAAAAAAAAGAAAAAAGGTTAAAGCCCTCTTACTCAAAGTATCCCATGAAATATTTTTTTGTCTTTGGGTGCTTGATTGAAAAAGAAATTTTACCACCAAAATAACTCACCAAATAAAGTTCCCAAAGTAACATGTAAAGATAAAAATAATACATAAAGGACAGAATTTATTTTAACTGTACTTTCACTATTTCTAACTTCCTTTTTCTTCATATATATATATATATATATATATATATATATATATATTAGTTGATGATAAGTTATGTATCAAAGGGAGGAAATAAGGGAAAAATTTTGGGTGATGCCTCTGAAATTACATCACTGAAATAGTTCCAGCCAATTTTTCTGACTCAGAATTTCATTGTCAAAGACTAGTAGTTTCCTTTCCACTCTCTACAACATAAGAGAGCGAAGCTTGCCAGCCTGTTTCATTCAGCAGCTGGATATAACCCAAGGGGGAAAAAGGCTGAACTAATTATTGAGGCATAAGATATGGAATAGCTACCTCTTTCCAAGTGGGTCCCCAAACAAACTACAATGATAGAAGGGGTTTCCAGGTCTCTATTCCTTAGAGGGGTTCTTCAGCCCTGCCTAGGGAAGTCTTTTGCTTTAATTTCACTTTAACGAAGCAGGTGAAAGGCCATTTGGCATCAGCCAATTCATTTACTCCAGCTGTCGGAGAAGAACACAGTTGCTAGGCAACCCAAGTCTGCCTCTTGGTACCTACATCAAGCTATGAAATTGAGAGTTGTTGAGGATGTTGTCTTAGTGTAGTTAACTTAAAACTGAAATGCCTCCAGGTCATAGGTATTCAAATTCACAAATTTGATAATCCTTAACAAAAATGCATTATCCCTAGTAATTCTTTTGCATGAGTGAATATGTGTAACATATTTAGACTGTACAAAATTATATCTTTCCACATGAAAATAACAGGAATATGACTTCATAATCAGAATAAATTTACATTTTAAAAGATGAACAGTCACAGATGTATTTCAGATATTCCTTCCTGTCAACTTACCATCTTTTATTTTTGTCTTCCTTCCCTTTTATATTTTGTGTGCTTTCCTTTCTTCCCTTTCCCCTCTTCCTTCTAGAACTCCTTCCTTCTTCTTTTTCATTTTTTCTCTATGAAAATTGATTCTGTCATATTATATACATCAGTCTTTATCTTACTGCTTGCCCATTCTGACAGTGAATTTGAAATGAAACACTGAGGTATTTTTTAAAAAGCTTATCCAGTTAATATTTGCTTCTAACTTCCTATCCCTATTTTGTTTTTGTCTTAACCTTTGATTGAAATGGTTTATTAACAGTTTACTACCCCAAAACTGCCAGTTTTTCTCTTTCTAGTTCAATGTGTTCTGGGCAAGGAGTGTTATTGCTTTTCTTTCTAAGACTTACCAGGCTGTCCCTCTGCTTCTATAGTTCTCTTAGTATATCTCATTAGCCTTGAGTCCAGAGAGTTTTTCTGAGTCTCTGTCTCTTTAGCTCTCAGTTTTTTACTGCAATTCCCTCTCTATGAGGTCCATGTAGGACATTCTTTTACATGCTTAATACCATGGAGATATTTCCATTGAGTGGCACTTAATTTGAATAGAGATGAAAAGAACATGCTTTTCTCTGTTCTTTCTTACTGACTTGGAAATGGCTTATGCAGGAAATGAGATTGGTTTTGGTGAGAAGGCTGTCATTAGGGTGGATGGATATTGGTACTGCAGTGGGGCATAGAGTTGGAAATGATCCAAGGGGAAAGTTGTGTTTTCCTGGAAAAATGCCTACTGAAGACAACAATATATTCCAAATATGGGGACTTTATTGTTGACCAGGGAAGTATAATTTTACTTTGTCCCTGTGGAGAAATAGTTAGCAGAAAGAATGAGAAAATTATTCCCCTGCCCACTAAGGATTTGGTATACAATAGCCCTAATATGAAAACTCTTTGTTGCAGAATTTTAAAAATGTATATAGGAATAATTAATGATGCAGTTTTTCTTGTAATGTTGAGAAACAGGGGCCTAGTCACCTTCCTTTTATTTGCAAATTAATATATGCTCTTGTTGGATGAACTAATTATAATGAGCTCGACATGTCTCACAGAGAGCTGTCATGAAGAAAAATACAGCTATCCTTCAAAGCTGGAAAAGCACAAAGATAGATCATTATGACATTGAATAGTATGAAAATGACTGCAAAATTTTTGTATGTAGTAAAACTTTCTAATGAGTTAAAAGTTCCTTTGAACCTTTTTCTGTCTGGGCTATTGGTTCTCTTTTTTTCCTTTTCTATCACCTATGCTCAAAATCTTCAGTCTTTAACTCTTCCTCCTTTATGATTTCTCCAGTCAGCCTTAATAATATATTAGTTCTTTTTTCAAAATGTATCTCTAAAACCCCTTCTTCATTCCTGCTGGCATCATATTAGCTCAGAATGTAATCACTCAAATTATATCTGGTTTATTGTCCAACTGACTAGTCTCCCTGATTCTAAGATTACTGCTATACCATTTTCTTTGAAACATCACTTTTGGGTAGCACATTGGATAGAGCACTGGATCTGGAATCAGGAAGCCTTGCATTCAAATCTGGTCAGATACATACTGGTGTGACTTTGGATAAGCCATTTAAACTTTTTCTTTCTCAGCATCCTGGAGTGAAAAATGGAAATAATAAAAGTACCTACCTCCCAGGTTTGTTGGGAGCATTAAATAAGATAGTATTTATGTTAGCATATTATCCACCCAGAATGGAAGTTTAATAAATGCAGATTTCTTTCCTCCCTCCACTTCCAATCTGAATTCTGTCACTTGCAACCTGGATGTCTTTGGGTAAGTCACTTAATCTTCATGGGCTTCAGACTCCTCGTTTATAAAATGATGTGGCTATAAAAGATGACCTCCAATTTTATTTTCAATCCTAAATTTTTTAATCCTTGTTTCCCCCCCCCCCCAATTAGATTGGGAATTCCTTGAGGGTAAGTGCCTCACAGTGACTAACCCCATCCTGATTAAGTGCTCAATAAATACTAATTGATTGGTGTGATCTGTCTGCAAGGGTGATTTAGTTTCTCTGTTTTAAATATATTTCATAATATATGACACTCCAGTTTGATTCAGTTTGGTTCAGGTCTGTTTGCTTCTAAGGTACTGTCATACATTATTGGTTTTCTCTAGGAAATTAGAGACCTTGATTAATGATAGGTGGTTAAGGGGCAACTTTAAGCTATGAATACTCAAGTTGACTTAGGCAATATGATTAATATCAGAAAAATACTTTCAAACATATATTTGGTGTGATAGAAATACTTGAGAGATATGAGTCCCATTCCTAAACTTTTACAATCATGAAAATAAGTTAGAAAATTTTATCAAACACAAGAGATTCTTGAATGAAGTTGATACAACTTTGTTTGAATTAACATAAGATAGGGTTGGGTTGACAATGAATGCATATAGAAATTGTCTTGTTGAGAATTTGATGACTTCTAAATCAATATCAAATTTACCTATTGTTTTTTCATGAATCCCAATTCCCTTTTATTTGGGAGTCTGATCATATTGAAAAAGAGTTTTTGACAGTCCAGTTTTCTAAACTCTCCAGATTGGAATTCAGATTTAAAGGTAATTTACTAACTTAATTCTTGACTTTCTCTAAGCACTTCATCTCTTTTTAAATTTTTTTTTATTTATTTAAGGCAATGAGGTTAAGTGACTTGCCCAAGGTCACACAAATAGGTAATTAATAAGTGTCTGAGTCAACTTAACTTTTAAACTTAATCTTAACTCTTGCTTGATCTGATTGCTAGCACAGTGCTAATCCATATACTATGGAAAGAAATATATTCCTAACATTATAGGATTACAGAATCACAAGACTTTCAGGCTAAAAGAGTCAAGAGGCCATATAATTCAATTTCTTCCTGATTAAAATTACCAACACTAATGAATATTCAATTTATCCAATATATAAAAACCTCCAGTATGTGAGAGTTCACTACCTCCATAGTCACCCAATTCCACTTTTTGTTTCTTTTAGTGGTTAGAAAGTTTTTCATTAAAATCTTAGAATCTCAGAGTTAAAAGGTCCTTGACAGGTAGTCACCTTGTCTTTGATTGAAGATCTCCAGGACAGGAGAGTCTTTCTGAAAACAGTATGCCACTGTTGGCATGTCTTGGTTTTATGAAATGTTTCCTTATCTCAAGTTTAAATTTTCCTCTTTGTAATTTCTACCTGTTGCTCCTAATTCTATCTTTTGACACCATCTTTTAGAAATCATAACACTTCAATTATTTGAAGACACTAATGATACCCTCCTCATCCATCTTTTCTTGTTTTAACAATTCTAGGTATTTGAACTGATTTTATAATATTTTAAATTCTTTCCCATCCCGAGCATTTCCCCATCCCCATGTCCTCCAGTTTATCAGTATCTTGTCTGAAAATGTGGCTCCTAAATCTGAACATATGGAAAAAGTAAAGGGACTATTATCTTTTTACTCCTGTATATTATTCCTCCTTTAATAAAACCTAATAATATATTATTATAGTTATTTTTATGTCATATCATAATACTGGGTTAATATTGGGTTTGAGGTACACTAAGGCCTTTAGTTTTTTTTTTTTCAGACAAACTGTTATCTAGCAATCTATTCACTGACTTGACTTTTTGAACCTTAAATTTTAGGTTCTCTCCAGTGTTCTTGCCTATTAAAATCTTGGATCCTGAATTTCTCATCCAATGTGTCAATAGTCTTTCTAAGTTATATACCATTTGAAAATTTGATAAGTATTTAAAGTATATCTTTATTCAAGTTATTGATTGAAAAATAAAGTTAAGCAGAACATGGGGGCCTTCAATTAGACATCTCAAGAAGATGAAAAATTACAATTCCCCAAATATACAACTGAAACCTTCTAAGACATTCACATCAAACATTTAATGACAGCTTATTTGGTGCAGTCATTCAATCTGTAGCTAAATTGTCTAACTATTGTTTTATCTAGCTTATAACATGTAACAAGAAGACTTTTTTAAAATGCTAAAATCTAGATAACTATTTCTATTATATTCTCCTAATCAATTATTTTTAGTATCCTAGGGAAAAAAAGGAAAAGAGACTTCTGGCATCATGTTTGTTGTGATCACTACTTCTTGATGTACCTCATAACTCATCTAAATTCTCTCATCCTGTGAGACTCTTGTCTCTGTCCTTCCATAAATATTTCACAGATAGATTCACTCACTATACTGAATGACTTTCTCTAGACTTCTTATTAATGCATTCTAGAATTTTTGCCAGAAATTAATATCAATTAACATTAAAATCAAATTAACATCATTGACTTGTACTGTACACATATCATCCTCCTTCTGTTTTGAGAAATTAGGCAAAATTTGCTATTTTCCAGGTTAGGAGTTCTTAACCTGGGGACAGAAGACATATTTTTTAAAAAAATATATATGTTGTGATACATTCAACTTAGGTCAATGTATACCATGGAAACAATTATAAAGACTAATAGACTGCCTTCTGTGGGGGGAGGGAAGAGAGATTAGGGAAAAAATTGTAAAATTCAAAATAAATAAATAAATAACTTAAAAAATACATTGTGATAATTATATTTCAGTTTAGATGGTTTAATTTATAATGCTATGTATTTTATTTTATGCTTTTAAATTATTATTCTGACAAGGGGTCCATAGACTTCCGCAGACTGCTAGATGGATTCATGACACAAAAGAGGTTAAGAACACTTTCTCTAGATAGATTCTATTCTCCATGATATTTCAAAGACTATTAATAATGGCTCAAAAGTACTATCTCTCAATACTTTGTGATGTGGTTTATCAGAGTCTGGTAACATGAAATCACTGAAGATATTCAAGTACTCTTTTACCATCTTCTCACTTATCTTGGGTTTCATTTCCTGTTAATCATTTTTGGTACAGTCATCCAAGGTGAAATATCACTCTTCTTTGGGAAGAGAAAACTGAAGTAAAATAAGAGCTGACTCATTCATCATATTCCATATGACTTCTGTTGTTTTCCATTATGATCTTTTTATCCAATCTGAACAATTGCCTCATTCCTTCTTTTATCTTTGTCTTTTCGTGATATATATATATATATATATATATATTTACAAAAATCAAGTGAAATATTTTTTAATTTTCACTATTAATTGTCCATCTCAGTTCATTCTACACTTGCATACTCCTGATTCTGTAGACTCATAGAATAATCTTATATTCATCCTGTTACCTTCCTTAGTTTTTTTTTCATAGTTTAGATAGCCCTTTAAAATAAGAGTTGACTGATGAGTTCGGTGCAGGTTTATTCATCTCTTTAAGTAGTTTTCCTCTCTCTTCCTTATTGAAATAATTTCCCCCGTCTATTTAAATTTAATTCTTGAGAGTTTCCTTTCCCTCTTGGTCCAATTTTCTCTGGAGAATTTTAGACTATTAGAGCCTACTTTACCTTCTCTGAAGCCTATGAAATCCTCTATATTAAAATCATGATATAAATCATAGAATCTAAATAGCAGTGATTACTTGCCCCTAAAAACATCATTTCTACCCCCAAACCAATTGCTTATTAGAGTTTTGACTGAGAAAGGTATTTCCCCTGATCACTTCTTTATTTAATAAAATCACTTAAGTAAAAAGTTATTTTGGGGAAGTGGGAGAGGGAATCAAGGGACTGACAGACATGGAGATAAATATAAAGAAAAAAAGTACTTTAGTAGATGTGTAGATTAAAGTTCACTGTCATTAAAATGCATATCTCCTTTTTTTGGATTTTGATTTATATTCTAAACTCCTCTTCTACTTGCTTCTTCTGTCCAAGCAGGATATGGTATAACATTATGACAATGACAGAATAACTTTTCTTGATACTGAGCCAAACAATCTACATAATGATTTCTCCTCTTAGATTGGGATTTGCTTACATGAATATATCTTTGGATTTGTTCACATTGGTATATCCTCTTCAAATACAAAGTTTCACTATGCCCTTCATCTCTTCTGTTCCTTTAAAATAAGATACAGTCTTTCGAAGACATAGTTTAGTCATAAATACTATCCCATATCATATCTAAGTTAAATAATCTAAGTTCATATCTAAGATAAATTTGCCTCTTTGCATTTCAATCTCTAATTTATAAATTACAATTCATACATTTGGATTTATTGTTGGCTCTCTTTTTTGAAATAGCTGACCACATGCTTGTTTTCTCCTACTGTTCTTCTTCCAGTTTTGTACTTGATAATCTCTATGGTATCTGACTTGGCAATTTTCTCCCTCTTCTTCCATTTTTAGTTTAAAAATTCTCTTAATAAGATCTGTGAGATTCCAAGAAAAAAATATTATATTATTATTTTTGCAACTTTTATTTTATTTTACTTTTTGTCAATTAGAAAATCTTAATTTTCTCTTCTTTTCCTCCATTGAAAAAAGGAAAAACTCTTGAAACATATATGCATATTTAAATAAAAGAAATTCTTAAATTGGTCATGTCAAAAAATGGATGTCACATTCTATACCCTAAGTTAGTCACCTATCTGTCACCACATAGGTAACATGCTTCATACTTGCATCTCTGGAGTCATGGTTTGTCATTAGATTAATCAGAATTCTTAAGTGCAAATCCTTGTTAGGTAGAACCCATCTTTAGTCGAAGACTCACCACTGCTATATTTTGAGCCATTGTCCATAAATCCAAATCCTTTTCTGAGACAATGTCTTCTCTTATAGTTTACTTCCAAAACCTTTTCTTTTAGCCAAAAGCAATGATTAAACAGCCCCTATAATTCTTTTCAATGACTTCTGCATTTCTTGCCCTTGCATCATGAAGCACCAGGAATGAACGCTGGTCATTAGGTTTGACAAGTCTCTGATGACTCTTACACAATCAAGAATTTTGAAGTTCTTTTATATGATCATAAGTTGTTCTGTCTCTCCCTCTGTGTCATTTCTTCTAAATCTTCTCTTTACTCTCACTACAACCTTTATTTCCTTGACCCTTCAGCATTCCCCCATTTATCAAACCTGTACTAATTTACTTTCTTCTTTTCTCTATAATGACCCTATAATTGTTCAGTTCAATGTTACCCATTCCTCTACTTTTGAATTGTCTGGTCCCTTGTCCTACTGCTGATTATGGCTTGCCAAATCTCAAAGATGGATTGCTCCCATAGTTTGCCTTCACTCCGACTTGTTTGTGCTGGAAGAAATCATTAAATCAAGATGACTGTGTCCACAGAAAATTTATGTTATCCAATATCAAGTTGACCCTTTCTGCAGTGATGCAATCCTTTTATTCCTTTATAATTTATTCTCTATCAAACACCCTACAATGACTGTCCCCCCCCCCAATTTTCTCATCCAGGTTTCCACAACATACCTTCACTCCCTCTTTCAGAGTACCTCTTCTCATACTTTAGAGAGAAAGCAGAGGCTTATTGTTCTTAAGTTTCCATCTTACCCTCCTCTATATACCTTAAATATTTGACATCATCTCTCATCTCTCATTTTTCTATTTCACTCCCTGATGAAGACTATCTTCACTATTTTTACCTATGATTCATCCCCTTTGTTTCCTCCAGTACATTGCCCTTAAAATCATTCCTTCCTCTTTTTAATTTTCAATCTCTTTTTCTGTAGCTTCTTTCTTTGCTGCCTAAAACATATCCAGATTTCCATCTTCCTTTAAAAAAAATTCTCATATAACCAACTTAACCATTTAAGGTGCCATTCTATATCTCTCCTCCCTTTTTACAGAAAGAATCATAGAAAAATTCATTCTCTTATAATCTGGCTTTCAATATTAATAGAAACTGTCAATTGTAAAATTACCTAAATCTTATTGACAATCTAATGGCTTTTTAAAAATTCTCCAAGTTCTTGACCTCTTTCTAGGTCTTGATATTGTTGTCTGCCTTCTTTACAAGTGATGAGCAGAGTGAATACTTCCATCAAGAAATTTCCATAATGAAAAAGTTACCAGGTGGCGCAGTGGATAAAGCACCGGCCCTGGAGTCAGGAGTACCTGGGCTCAAATCCGGTCTCAAACACTTAATAATTACCTAGCTGTGTGGCCTTGGGCAAGTCACTTAACCCCATTGCCTAACAAAAAAAAATAAAATAAAATAAAAATAAAAAAAGTTACCAGGGCAAGTAGAGTTCAAGGATGTTGACTAACTACTTTTGGACACTGAGACTATTTCAAAAGCTAAACATAATAGAAAGTCATCAGTAGGTAAATTTTATCTGAGTCAAAAAACTTGTAAAAAAAAGTATACATACCTGTTATTCTTGTGAAAATGGTGGGTGAAAGAAAAAAAATATGAACTCATCTGAAATTAGTTCAGAAAAACACACCCATTTTATGGGAATGACTGAAGAAAATATATTTTTTTACTTAGTACATAAGAATTGACCCTCATAATCTTTCATTCATAAACTATTTGCTTCATTTTCTTACCTTCCTCCACCATCATTTAAATATTGTACTTTTTTGAGAATAAAAACATCAACTATATCCACAGATCTGTTGAATATGACTCGCACTGACTTTTATAGACCAATTACATTTAGATCATACCTAAAATAGTAAACATATCTTGCTTTATGAAAATCTGAAATATAAAAGTATAGATTTACTCCAAAGAGGGATAATATGCTATTAGGACTAATTTACAAAATGATTTTGCACTTTACAATTCCACCAAGAGGTCAAGAAAAAAAATAAATGTAAAGGTCATCTAGTTGTAAAGGACTATCTCTTTTTTATGTGAGCATTTTGATTATTGAAAATAGCAGAAAATGAAATTTAGGGTTAGAAAATGAATCTATATGTAAAGAAAAAGAATTAACTCTATCTCCAAAGGATGTGAAATTCAGTTCCTTTTGAACATGAGCAATTTGGGCTGAAAGGCACAGAAAAAGAATTTCTGAACATGCAAAGCTAATAAAATTCCACTTGTGAAGAAACAGATTTTCCTTTAAAATGTGAAGAAGGGGTAAAAGGGGACTGATTTATAATGGAGAGATTCTATTTGAGAAGAGAAATGACTAAGGGTGCAAAGGCATTGTGGGACCTCAGCTCCTTTGTATAGAATTGTTTGTTTTGAAGGTTGAAAGGCTAAACCATAAAATGTAACTGTTTGGGTCCATGGGAAGATTAAATAAAACTAACAAAATTAAACAAAACTGACAGAAACTTGGATTTTGTGAATTTTACTTCCTAAGGGAAAGAAGAGTCACTGACCACCAAGAAACCCTGATTGTTGTTATTAGAAGTGGTGAAGAAGCCAGCAGGAGAAAAATTAAGGTGATAAAAGCAGCAGCAGTTAAGAAGATGGTAAATGTTGTGGGAGAAGAACTAGCAAGATCAGTTGAATGTCAAGAAGACTTCAGTTACTATATTTGGGTGACTGCTAATTGAAAGAAAAGGATGGTCCATGGTTATCCTGAAGAAAAGACGGATCCTTCTAATTAGAGAAGAGTCTAACCGATGAAGCTTCAGCCCTTTAGTATCGTCTATAGTTGGAGAGAGGTAAAGCATCTTGGAGGTTGCTTTCTGCTTGCATTCTAGTTTTACAGAAAAAAAAATCAAAGTGGGGAAGACAGGTTTTACAATTCCCTTGTTAGAAAGCATTTGATCATCAAAATCTACAAATATTTGTAAGAAAAAATCATTTAGTATAGTACCCAGTATGTTTCTTTCTTTCCTTATAAGCATTTCCCATTGAGACAAGATCTGGCCTCTTTGAAAATAAAATGAAAAGACCTCTTTGAAAACAAAAACCCCTAGTGTGCTTTCATATGGTTCAGCACATAAACTAAAATGTCATATAATTGTTTGGTAATGCTATTAGCAGAAAGTAAAATCACCTATATTCATGATATACAGTATTGTGCTTTAACTCACCCCAATTTATATGAAGAATTGGCTTTTCTCCTTACCAAGGCAAACCCCCTCTATCTGCACAAGTGATCCCATTTTATCCCATCTTTTCTGGAAGATTGATTGTCTATCATTCCCTACTTTCTCACTTATTTCTTTCTCTATGTCCATCACTGAGTAACTTCTCATTCTTTGACGTTCTTGCTATTCATCTCTATAAGCCAATCAAATTCTGATAGCTGTTGTCTATAGATCTCCAGGTCATTCCCCTGCCTTTTCCAATAAAATCAGCACCTGATTGAAAATTTTTCTCTCCTCTGTAATTCATGCCCTTATGTTAGGGGGTCTTCAAAATGCATATTGACTCTCCCTTGAATATGCTAACGATCCAGTTCTTACACACTTCCTATAATCCACTTTTCTCCCTACTACATCCCAGCTATACATAAAAATAATCTCGATTCTATCATCACCCACAAATACAGCACTTGAACAGTCAATAATTCTGAAATGTACTTATTCAGTTATAATTGTTGACTTTCCACCTCTCCTGCTCTCTTTGCTTACTTAACTCTACTATTCATCTACATCCTGACTTCTTCTCTTTTCTCCATCTTGATCTCTTGATGAACCAGGTCAACTCAACACAGTCCTCTTCTCTTTGATCCCAAGCTTCCTTATCACGTTAATGATTATGTCCTGCCAAGCCTCAGCACTCCCACCATGCTGAATAAAGGAGGAGAAAATTATTCAACTGTTCCATTTCGGTCCAGCAACTTTATGTAACACAACCTCAATTGGGCCTTCATTATAAAATACATCATACTTTAAGATTTGGAAAGTGCTTTATATTTATATATCTATGAAAATTTTGTCAGATAGGGTATTATTTCCATTTTACTAATGAAAAACTTAGTATTAGAGGTTAAGGGACTTTAATCAACAGCTAGTAAATTTCTCAGGTGAGATTTGAATTCGTGTTTCCTGAATCCAAGTCCATTGAAAAATATAAAATGGACTCTTGTCATTGTAGCAATGATTGTTGACGCAATTATTTGTATTGCTTTAGAATAGAGGCTCTTTAAAATAGAAATTATATTATTTTTTAAATGTTCTCTAATTTTTTACAAGATAATGTGATGCTACTAACATACTATATATCACATATATGACCTTGGGACTCTCCTTTCTGCACCTCAATTTCTTCATCTATCAAATGACAGGGTTAGATTAGATGACCTCTGAGATCAATTTCCAAAAAACTATGATCCTATTTATTTTGTGTATGACATGGTTAAATGGACACAAAACTCCATTGTTCTATCCTCTCTTAACCAAGATTTTAGTTGGGTGATGAAGGCGACTGTAGGCTCTAAATGAACTTCTGGCAGTAAAACTGAGGAGACCAAATAGTCCTTATTAGAAACTTTCCTGAAATTATAAATTAACTTAATCAGGTATTTAAATTACTAGGGCTGGTCAGTTCCCTGCATGGCTCTTCATTTTTCTCTATACTTATACTAAAGAAATCTTTTCAAATGTATACAATTTATCGCAGGAGGCATCTTCATAGAGGAAAAGAATTGTATCACTTAATTAGTTTTTCCTCTATAAATAACCGAAACTTTATTTGCATGCAATTTTTTTTAATTTTACAGACTATTATAAACAAACAAACTACACTCTTTGCATCATTATTGGATCTCCTTTCTTCTCAGTTGACTAAGTGATAGAATACCTGAAGTTCTATTAATTAAAAAGGTATATCCCTGGGACGGAAGAATTTTCATTTCTTATCCAATTGATTAAAATCCCTAATATGTTTCTATATCACAAGGAGACGGCTGTTTTCTCTCCTGTTTTACTTTACCCCCCCCTTTCCTTCCCTCCCCAATACAATTTGCTGGAGTTAGTAAATGTTTAGCCTAGGTTTACTTGGAACTCAGAGGCCATTTTCATCTCAGTACCAAGATGGCCCAGGAATATAAAAACTACTTCAGCCTTGAAAAGGGGAATATGCCTGCTTGACAAAATTGGTTAAATAAATCCTCATGATTGTGTTACCTTGTCATCAGATAATTAGTCCAAGGTGAAAAATTTACTCTCATCATTAGACTGCATTGGTTGTGCTCACAATTTATACAATTATTAACAAAATGTGCTAGTGCCATTTATTTATCAACAATAATTACCTTGTAAAAACTAACAAGATAATTTTTAAGGCCTGTGAGATTACAGGACAGAACCACAATAATGTCCAGAGTTATTAACAGTACCTCTCTGGAAAAATAAGTAAGACATGAATTCATTAAAATCATCGATAATAGATAACTCAGACATCACAGACTGCAGAGGACAAATGAGAGCTAATACAAATAGACCCAAAGAGGTTAGAAAAATGAATAGAAGTAATAAAATGCATGTAACCCAGAAAACCAAGAGCAAAACACCTGGGGAAATTAAACAAAGAGATTAAACAACAAGGAGAAATCGTATTTAGGGAGCATTATGCTGAAAATGAAGCTTGATAGTAAAGGGAAAATTACAAAGGTAGTTGCAGGATGATATAAGAGCAGAGAGAGAAAAAATGTAATTTCAGTTTAGACTCTGTTATGCATCAAACTATGAAAGAACTGGGTGACAATTTCTCTTTCTACAGCAATGATGATGGTATAATAAGAGACTCATGTTTCTAATTTTTTCAAGTAGCTTTGGTAGGGAAAAATGCAAAAGTTAAGAGAGGATTTAGACTAATCAAATCAATGAGTGCATTATAAACATACCATTCCATGGCAATCTGAAAAAATAATGACCTGATTAATTTTCCAACTCTATGGAAAAAATAAAATCAATATGATTCCCATTACACTGAATTTTATTTTTGCCCTAGATAATTAGATAGGATAGAATTCATTATTACTACTAATGTCTGAAGATTGTCAATACTAAGATAAGGAATAAAGGAAGTAACAAAAAAGAAATAATATGAAATTGAGTAAAGGAAACTTTATTTTACCACAAGAAAAATACTATTCAACATTGACTACAGAACAGTGTCCCAAAGAAATGATGAAAGTTCTGTGAGGAGAAAGATATGAACCATAAAAAAGACACCCCATCCCTCTCAAAAATCCTCTTTAAAAAAAATCAAAAGGCTTACAACATGGGTGAGAAGAAAGAAAGAGCATATAGTAATTCTCCCATATTTTTTGATATATTGCCATGAATTAGATCAGGTTCTTAAATACATTAGCTAAAATTATGTCTTAAAAATTTGGATGAGTATGGTTAGATGAAAAATAGAAGAACTATCCAAGTTTCCCAGTGGCCTTGGACTAGGCTTAATTGAGGCTCTTATTTCCCTGTAACAAGATATTTTGGGCACTAAATGGATTAAGGATATTTCAGAAAGTTTGACCCTCTCAGGGGAGAATTTCTGAATGGCAATGCAATAAATTGATCTAGTAGACATGGTCAGTGGTAAAGTAGTTTGAACACAAGTCATTACAAGATTTAGACATGGAATGAACCTCAGAGGCCATTCAGTTCAATCTCCTTATTTTATAGATGAAGAAAGAGAGGGCCAAAAGAATGGTGTGAGGCCACAGGTATAATAAATAATCAATTCAGTATTTGTACCTAGAGCCTAAGATTCAAAATACAGTGCTCTTTCCAGTCCAATATACCCCTCTCCTGCTAACCAAGTAAGATGTACTAAATTATATTTCAACTTAGCTCAGTTGCCTCCTCTGCTTAGTTAGTTGCTTCTCCCACAAATCTTTAAAAGGAAGAGTTGTTTAGAAAAACTAATCAAATAATTAAAAAGAGTAAAATAGAAATTCTTCTCTTAGGAAAGAGCAAAGAAAACTCCATTGTGAGCAGAATGAACATAGGGAATTCTTGTCTCATGAGTTCAGGTGTTCTTTCTCTTTGATGCCCATAGAATATCAACTCTAGAAGGGACTCTAGATCCTAGAAGGGACTAGATATGACTCTAGTTGAAATATTTTGTTTTATAAATAAAGATTCAAGTTGAATTGCAATGGCAGTTGCTTACTTCTTTGAGTTCTAGCTCTTATTAAAATATACACATGTTACTTCGGATGAAGGGAATACTCATGAACTCAAATTAGATTTAAAAGATTTATGAAGTATTTTCCAGTTGCCATATGGCAGGTACTAAGCATTGGGAATAAAAAAAATAAAAGAAAGAAAAATTCTTACCCTAAAGGAGTTTCCAAGGTAATGGAGGAGAGAGCATGCCAGCATTTTAGAATAAATATTATTGTGTGTGCAAATTTATTTATATATAGATAGCTATTTACATAGGGATATGGCTATGTATATATATATATATTGATATCGATGTCTACATATCTCTCTTTACACACACACACACACACACACACACACACACACACACAAATATATGTGTGTGTGTGTGTGTGTATGTAATTTAAAAGGGAAAACACTACCATTAAAGGAGTCTGGGAAAGTCTCGTTATAGAAAAAATTTTACCTGAAACTAGAAGAAATCCAAGGTGTCTGAGAGACAGAGATGAGAGAGGAAGCATTTTAGACATGAGGAACATCTGGAGAAAATGTGCCTCATTGAGAGATAGAGTGTCTTGTATGACAAATACAAGGAGACCAGTGTCACTGGATCCTGTCATATTTAGGGTAGTGTGAGATATAAGAAGATATTCAAAGCAAGAAGGTGCCAAGTTATGAAGGACTTGGAAACTAAAGGATTTAACATATGATCCTAGAGATAATAGGGAGATATTGGAGTTTAAATGAGAAGTTTAAACTAAACTTCTAAAGTTCTTTTCTTTTTTGAATTACAGAGACATCTTTACAGATGAAAATAGTAGTATGAATACAAAGTGCTCAAAAATTTGTGGACTTGAGGAACTTGAAAGTGAAAAAATTATCCTTCCCCAGAGGCATCACATGGGCAATGAAGGAGGTTGCTGTCATAAATATGAGTTGAATCTTGAATCTTTTACATGTGAGACACTTCTCATGATTATATTTCACATGGAAGATACCATAGCAGTTAGGAATTGTTAACATTCAAGTGCAAGCAAATGTAGGAATTACTGGATTTAGATCTGGAAGTATCTTAAAAGTTGACACATTTCGATGATGGAACATTATTGTTCTATAAGAAATTATGAGAGACAGGACTTCAGAAAAGTCTGTAAAGACTTGCATGAACTGATGTTGAGTGAAATGAGAAGAACCAGAAGAACATTATACACACTAACAACAACATCAGATGATGATCAACTAAGATAGACTTGTTCATTTTGGTAGTACAATAATCAAACACAAATCTAAATGACTTGTGATGAAAAACACTATCCATATCCAGAGAAGAAATTGTGAAGTTTAAATGCAAACCAAAGTTTACTATCATCAATTTTTAAAAGTTGTCGTATATATTTTTCATTTTTTCTCTCTAATTTTTTTCTTCCATTTGGATTTGAGTTTTCTTTCACAGAATGATTGATATGGATCTGTGTTTAGTATGGTTACTCATGTAGAGCCTATATTAGATTCCTTTCTGTAATTCGCTATGCCAAGATAGCTCAAGGAATATTGACTTTTCTTTTTTGAATGTATGGGTATATTTTTTAAAGATTTTATTTATTTTGAGTATTACAATTTTCCCCCTAATCTTATTTCCGTCCTCCCCTCCTCCCTCCACAGAAGGCAATTTGCCAGTCTTTACAATGTTTCCATGGCATACATTGATCCAAATTGAATTTCATAGGAGAGAAATCATATCCTTAAGGAAGAGAAGGAGAAAAAGAGTGTAAAACTCAAAATTCTTGGGAAAAAGTGATTGGTTAAAACCACTCTTGCTTGTAGTTGGAAAAAAACAAATAAAAATATTTAAATTGAAAAAATCATTAAATTTCAGTCTTTTGCAATTTCAGTTGAGAAACAGAGCTTCTGTGGCTTGTCTAATATCGAAAATATTATTCGAATCTCAGTTTCCCCATGCCTAATCCTAATTATCATAACCTAAGGTTGTCTTTCTCTTAGCTCTCATGAAATAAATGAATAAATAAATGAATCTTGAAAACATTTATTAAGCCCTCATTATACTCGCTGTGTACTGGGTACTGTATTAAACTGAGAATATACATACAAGCAACCAAGACTTTAGATTCGAATGGGGAAGATAATACTTAGAGTTGGGAGTCTTGAAGAGGAGAGAGAAAGGGATGGAGGGAGATAGTCAGAAATTGGCATGCAGAGTCTCATGCTAGGACTAAAGGAGGTAAAAGTTCCCTAATTACAGCCCCAGCTCACAGGTGGGTAGGAATAAAATTTTCCAGATACAGGAAGAGGAAGGTGGAAATCTAATAGCATGTGATAGAGAACAAGGGACTGCTGGCCAAGATGGTAGAGAGAAACCAGAAATTTTCATTAAACTCTCCTGGATTATCCTCAGAAACAACATTAATCAAGCCTTTAAACCAATTTTGGAATGACAGAACCCACAGAAGAACAGAGTGGAACAGCTTCCAGGCATGGGGTGAGCATGTGTATACAGGGTAGAAAACAGAAACCCAGTGCAAGGGCAGTGTAGTAAGGTGGGGACTAACCTAGAGTTCTAAGCTGTGGGAGAGATCTACAGCAGAGTTTCTTGGAGTTCAGATTCGGTGGGTCAACTGCACAGCAGATAGGCTGAGAGAGTTCCAAGGTGGATGCCCTGGACCCCCATTCACCCAGTTTGACTGAACTGGACAGCCTGACCCAGAAGATGTACCCTGGGGTCCTCAACCCAGAAAGACTAAATCAGTGACTAAGCTACTAGGATCTCGTTGCAGACAACTCAAGGCAACCACAGTTCCCAATGGCCCAGGGAGTAGGCAACTGATGACCTCAAAGCAAACTAGCAAGAGAGCAAGCTGCTGGGCATTTCTTAATTCAGTCCAGTGAGCAACTTCCTAGGTTTCCCAGCACCAGTGACCCCAGACCAGTAAGCAAGCCTCTAGGGTTCTCAACACTAAAGGTCTGTTTTGGGGTTGTGTTGTGTCCCAGTCCCAACACAAGAACCTTGGTATAGAGTGTTCAGTAAGAAATCTCAAAATGAGCAAGAAAAGTCAGAAAAAACAGGGTCTGTTTAGAGTTACCTTGGAATTAGAAACCAGGAGGGATGGGAATTCAGGGAAGTCTGGAAGGAGTTGCATGAACTCATGCTGAACAAGATGAACAGAACCAGAAAAACATTGTACATCCTAACAGCAACATGGGGGTGATGACCAACCTTGATGGACTTGCTCATTCCATAAGTGCAACAATCAGAGACAATTTTGGGGTATCTTCGAAGGAGAATACCATCTGTATCCAGAGAAAGAATCATGGAGCTTGAACTTAGACCAAAGACTATTACCTTTAATTTAGGGAAAAAACTTATCTTATTATGTAATCCTGCTCTCTCTTATACTTTATGTTTCTTCCTTAAGGATATGATTTTGCTCTCATCACATTCAACTTAGATCAATATATACCATGGAAATAATGTAAAAATTAACAGACTGCCTTCATGGGGGGGGGGGTGAAGGAAGATTGGAGGAAAAATTGTAAAACTCAAAATAAAGAAAATCATAAAGAAAAAAAAGAAAGTTACCTTGGAGATAAAGATGGGTGAATCACTATATCAGAAATGGATCTACATGTGAAGGTACAGAGAAGAATATGAATTGGTCTCCAGCCCATAAAGTCTTTTTTGGAGGATCTCAAAATGTATTTTAAAAATCAAATTAAAAAATGGAAAAAGGAATGAAAGGGAAATATAATGTCTTACAACGAAAAGTGACAGAAGAAAACAAATCCTGTAAAAATACAGTTGGATAAATGAAAAATGAAATGGAGCAAATGGAAAAGAAGATGAAAAAGCTAACTAAAGAAAACAACTCCTTGAAGAATAGTCTGGCGCTAGTGGAAACTAATGGTTCCATGAGACACCAGGAATCAGTCAAACAAAAGCAGATACATGGCACAGTGGATAGAATACCAGCCCTGGAGTCAAAAGGATCTGAGTTCAAATCCAGCCTCAGACACTTAATAATTACCTAGCTGTATGACCTTGGGCAAGTCATTTAACCCCATTGCCTTGCAAAAACAAAACAAACAAAACAAAATAAAAAAGAAACAGTTATTTTTTAAAAATGAAAATAATTGAAGAAAATATAAAATACTTCACTGTTAAACAACTGACCTGGAAATTAGATCCAGCAGAAATTGGACTACCTGAAATAGAAATAAAAAAATAGAGCCTAAAAATAGAGCATTTTTCAGGAAATTGCTAAGGAAAACTGCCCTAATTTCCTGGTGTCAGAGGGCAAAATAGTCATTAAAAGAATCCACTGATCACCTCCTGAAAGAGATCTGAAAATGAAAATAGCAAGGAATATTGTAACCAAATTCCAGAATTATCAGATCAAGGAGAAAAAATCCCATAGGCAGCCAAAAATAAGTCATTCAAATACTAAAGAGTCATAGGCAGGCCTAAACAGGATGTGGTAGAATCAGCATTAAAGAATTAAAGGACTTGGAACATGATATTCTGTGTAGAGGGCCAGCTCCTGAGAATGATTTTCACATATCCTTGGTGACCTCTTCCATCAGAGATATGTATGTATGTATTATTGCTCATTGTATGGTTTTGTTGGCTCTCCAGTGAACACTGACCTGGGATAATCTGCGGCTCTGGAGGTGGTTGTAAAGGCTTTTCTGATAGAGAAGTATGCAGATTTCTAAGAACAAACAACTGTAAATTTTCTTGGGAAATTGTGAAACTGGGTCTCCTTTAACTGATCATTCCTGAAATAAATTTTTGTCATAAAAAGTCTGAGTTTCCAAAAATAAATTTAGTAGATTTTTGCATCACAACCTTGCATGTGTGAGTATGTCTCTATTCAACCTATTGTAAGTTAATGTCCAGAACCACACCAGAGCTATATTGGATGGTAGTTGGTGCCTGAAGAAGGACTGACAGATGGGCAGATGGACCTGGAGGGGAATCAGTCTTGAAAAGAAAGATAAATCTAGATGCCTACTGCTCAAGAGCACTCTTAAAGGGACAGCAGGCAATTAAGGTAAATACATTTTTTAATTTTTTCATCAGGTCGAAAACAGAGAGCATTAAAATGGGACAGGGACAGTCTAAGGATAGAAGACATTATTTGAAAGTGCTAAAGCAGATAGTTAAAGAAAGAGGCTTGTTAATAACAACAAAACAATTGGAAGAATTTATTGAATGTGTACAAAAATGTCCTTGGATTCCAGAAGAAGGAGTATTAAGTATTGAAAAATGGGAAACTGTGGGGAAACAGATAAGTGAACATTTTAAGCAGGAAGGTCAGGAGGCATTTCCTATAGGGGTCTTTTCATTGTGGAATATTTAAAAAAATCTGCTGGACTCCACCTGAAGATGTTCCTTTGGCTAAGAGTATATTAAAAGTTGATGTAGATGCTTAAACTATTCAGCAGGAAAATAGGAGTAAAAAAGAGTGGTGGCTTTTACCTCCAACACCACCTCTGGACCAGTGCCTGCTTTGGGGTAGAAGGAGGGGTGTGGAGGTCAAGGCCACAGGGCCGTACCTTCCCAGGAGAATCCTCCTCCCAGCTTCAGCTTTAGGAATTTGTACCAGAAAGTCTCCAGGATGCCAGGTCCCACCTCTCCAGGCTGCTGTAGCAGCTGTTGCTCCTGGGCTTATGGTGGCAGCAGCTCCCCAACCAGCTCCAGCTCCAGCTCCTCCTAACTTTAATAACCCACATTCTGCTCCTTTAAGGTCTAAGAAGAAAACACTAACAGAGATAAGGGGCATACAAATGGTACTCAAAAAGCAGTGGTTGAAAGAGAGAAGATTCTATGGAACATGAGAGAGTTATTGTTCTCTTTTCCCATGTTTGAGAGACCTGATCCAGAGATTATGGGGATTGTTTTGAGAGAATATGATAATTTAAATTTTAAAACATTTAAAGAATTAAAATCAGCAATAAAAAATAGCCCATATGTTTTAACTATGATGGAAATATTGGACAAATATTAGCCCCAGAAGATTGGATTACGATAGCAAAAACTACTATTTAATATGGAAAACTGAATTTTTTGAGAATTGTACTAGAAAAGCAAAGATAAATGAAGAAGCAGGGTTAAGGAATAACGTTTGAAATGCTCTCTAGAACTGGTTCATGGGCAGGAGTAGATAATCAAATTGGGTATAGTTTACAGGCACATGAAAACATTGTGAAACAGGCATGGCTAAAATTACCTGAAAAGGAAGGAGGCAATACTTCATTTACAAAAAATAAAACAAGGAGTTAATGAAGATTTTGCACAATTTCTTGCTAGGTTACACCAGGCAGTTCAAAGGGGTGTGAGAGATCAGACAACTTGTTTGCTCATGGCTTGCTTATCTGGATCTTGGAAGTTAACTGAGAGAGGAATTAAGAAAAAGCACTAGATAAGAGAGAATTGTTTCAGGAAGACTTGATAAAATAAAATAAAATGTTAAAATGTTATTTAATTTCAAAAATACAAGATAATCAGGTTCATTTAAAATACATAATTTGATTATTACAGAAAATAATGGGATGATTGATGATTTAAAAATAGAAGACTCCCCTCCCAGAAAAGATTTAGAGCTGTTCCTTTAAAAAGAAGTTATTTGGTTTACTCTAAGCTGAAGGGGGACAGGGAATATTCCAATTAGGCTGAGGGATTTTTGAGTGACTGCCTTTTCAAAAGTTATAGTTATTTATAGTTCAAATCAAGAAGTGTTAGATATCAAAACCTTTGAATGGAAAAATTTATTGTGAAAAATGTAATATTCTCTGCATTTTTCCTCTGGTTTCTTGGAAGATTTGTCACCTTTGGTGGTCTTTGTTTTGTTCTCTGGCCAGAGTGTGTGTATTTATCTGGCATTCTGCTGTTTTTTGTTTTTGTGTAATGTTTAAAGGGACCTTCTAGTATGAGAGCAGAGTGGGGTTTCCCCCGGATTTGGGGGGGGCCGCTATGTTTCTAAATGCTCTGATTTTGTTTATGTGTCTATGTGTTTGCTTTAAAATACAGGCAGAGGGAAGCTCTCAGCTGTCTCCCAGGCCTGCTGTTCTCTGTGTTTTGATTGGCCAATCTTCCTTCCATTCTTTCTTTCCAAAAGTAGATCTTTTTTTCCAAAACTCATGATTGGCACCAAAAAAGGAGATGTTCCTGAGAATCATGTTGTTTTTGGAGGAGAAGGGGTTATATTATTTTCTCTTGTCCCTTTTCTTGTATGATAAATTAAAAGAATTTCATTTACTGATTTGGCAAATTACATTTATAAGGGACCTAGAAGAAACTGAAATTGTCCCTAAAATTATTTTTGGACTGGTCTTAATTAGCACATATATATAAAACAAAAAAACTTTGGGAGAGCAAACAAGGAGTGATAGACAGTAAAGGTAAATAATTAGTGCATACTACCTTGATATCTCAAAATGTGAGGAATCTCCAATTCCCAGAACATTATTTTGTCAGTGAGGATAGAAAGCTCTTTTAAGTTAGAGTATTGAGAAGTTAGAATAGAACTGATACAGATAAGAAGGATTTGCAAACTTTGATATTTTGGAAAGGAAAATAATGTACGATGACTTTGAATATGAGTTTGGAATTTATTAGATTATTAAAAGAACTATAAAGATAATCTTGTAATCATAAAAAGGGATTTTAGAAACATCTGTTCTCAAGAAATTTTTGTGTATTACAGAGTTTTAGGGAGTAAAGGGAATATACATTAAATTGAAATGTGTTATATATATAATTAGTAAACTTAGTATAAGAACAGATTCAGACAATCTTTTGAAACTTTAAGTGGCAGCTAGGTGGCACAGTGGACAGAGCACCAGCCCTGGAGTCAGGAGGACCGGAGTTCAAATGCGGTCTCAGACACTTAACAATTACCTAGCTGTGTGGCCTTGGGCAAGCCACTTAACCCATTTGCCTTGCAAAAACCTAAAAAGAAAAAAAAAAGGAAACTTTAAGATTATCTTATAATAACAAACAATGAATGAATTGAAGTATCATCCATCACCTTTGCAAAGATTTGTTCTAAGAAAACTGGAGAATACCTTGCCAACAAGGTTATATTTCTCCTTTTGGCTCAGAGAGATTGTGAAAAGCTGTGCTCTTCCACCTAGTTTTTTTTTTAATTAAAGATTTTATTTATTTTGAGTTTTACAATTTTTCCCCCAATCTTACTTCCCTCCCCACCCCCACAGAAGGCAATTTGTCAGTCTTTATATTGTTTCCATGGTATACATTGATCCAAATTGAGATCATATCCTTAAGGAAGAAACATAAAATATAAGAGATAGCAAGATCAGACAATAAGATATCAATTTTTTCCCTAAATTGAAGGTAACAGTCCTTGGTCTTTGCTCAAACTCCACAGTTGTTTCTCTGGATACAGATGGTCCACCTCGTGTTTCTTAAAGGGAATATTTATATGTAAGATCAAAGTAACTTATTTAATATCTGTTATTTAAGAAGAAGAAATTATATATGTATCCTGTAACCCTGGCATTGGTAAAAGTTTTACATTGAATTTTTGAAATTTGAAATTTATATATATATATATAAAACTACATTGGATTTTTTGAAATTTTATGTATATATATATATATAACTAAATATATATATATATATATAAAACTAAATTCATAGAGAATCTTATTGTTTTTTGAAAATAGGAGTATATTTGAACAAGAGGAAAATAAACTTATAAAACAGATATGAAAGAAATTTATGTGTAACAGATATTTAGTTATAAGGTTAACTTTAAGAGAATGAGATGTCAGCATGGAAATATTATGTTTTGTGTAGTTTAAGAATTTAATGTTTAAATTTAAAGAAGCAACAATGGTAAACTTAGAAGAAGGTTGTATAAGAGATTGGGAAGTATATTGCTTAACTGCAATCATTTCCAATAATACTGAATAAATGTGAGAGACTTTGAAAAAATGATTGGGAGATTGAAAATTATGTAACCCATAGTTAGGTAAGTTACTAATGAGCAAGATGTTGAAAAGTTATATGATCTAGTTTTATCAATATAAGCTATTTTACTGTAATGATGTCAAAGCCTGGAGTTAATGATTGCTCTGTAGAGGTAATGAGGGAAAATAGCTGAAGTTATGATACTCTAGGTTTCCTGAAATTTTTAAACAATGTGATGGACCTTATTCTAGACCTGTAGGTCCAAGAAAAAATGCAATAATAAAAAAAATTACAAACTCCTTTGTAATCAAATCAAAAGAATGAAGTATATGCCCAATTAATGGCATTAACAGAACAGCCACAAACTCTTAACATTTTTACAGATAGTAAGTGTAGTTATCATGTGGTCAGATACATAGGAACAGCTTTTATTAAATATAGCACTGATGAATAATTATATCAACTCTTTAAAGAGTTACAAGAAGTTATAAAAGATAGATATAATCTTTTTTTATTGAATACATACATTTCCACACTGGATTGCCTGGGCCTATATATGAAGGCAATCATAGGGCTGATCAAACGACTCTTCAACTTCTTATAAGCTTTGTAGAAGAGCAAGTTAGGCAGTGTCACAAAAAATTTCACCAGAATGCCTCTTTATTAAGGAAAGAATTTAAAATCACCAGAGAGCAAGCAAGGGATATAGTAATATCCTGTCAACAATGTATTCCATATTTACCTACCCCCCCCCCAAATTATTCTAAGAATCCTAGAGGCCAGGTTCCTAATGAATTGTGGCAGATGAATGTGACTCATTATGCATCTTTTGTAAAAATGAAATTCATTTATGTTACTGTAGATATTGTATGTAGTTCATATACAATGGCAACATCACAAAGTTCAGAGCCTATACAAGGTGTGATTGATCATTTATTCCATTATTTTGCTTTTATAGGGATAACAACGTCCATAAAAACAGATAATGGCCCTGGATATACTTCTATGGAATTTAAGCAATTTTGCCGATTTTACAATATAAAATATATTACAGGTATTCCCCATAACCCCACTGGTCAAGCTTTAGTAGAAAGAAAATATAAAGATCTTAAGAGATTTATGGAAGTGCAAAAGAAGGGGAAATATATAAGGACAAAGGGGAAGCAAAAGAGAAGAATAAATCTCACCTTATATACCATGAATTTTTTAGTATTGAATGATAAATAATTAACACCTGCAGAAAGATTTTTTTAAGAATATGAAACAGGAAGAAAAGGTCATGGTCATGTGGAAGGATCCTAAGGCATCAACAATGAAAATGACTGGATCCATTATTAACCTGGGGTTGAGGGCATGCTATTTTTGTCCACAGATGGAAAAACTGTCTGGTACCAGAAAGAAACATCATACTGTGCAGACCAGTTGAATCAAGTAATACAGAAAATGAATAATTACACTTAAGAAATTGAAAAGGAAAAGATGAGAGGACAATATGCCATGGACTTATGGGACAATTTATGACTCATGAACAATTTGGGGATTGTAAAAGGAATTGAATATTGGACTTATGTTCAAAACCCTCCATGGGTCTCATTACTCTACAATGGGGAGAGAGTATGGATGAAATTGTATTAATTGGGGAAGCTACAGATTATTTTTGAGATATAACAAAGTTCCTACTAGGGATATCAAAGAAGAGATGCTGAGAAGAAAAGTTAGGCATAATTTTTCTGGTTTAAATATTGTGATACCTATATGTTTTTATAAAATGTATACTGTTGAACCATGTGTTAAATTAAGTAAAACTAATGACTCAGCTCATCCAAATATTTATAACATGGGAACATTTAGGACCTTGGAAACATCAGGAATTCCATTTATAGAAAGTACTGAAGGAAGAAATATATTTCCTCCAGAACATTCTTGTTTAAATTTACATGCTTGGGATTTCGAATGTTTTTCACCCTGGGGTGCCTGTCATACCCCAAATAGAAGAATTTTTGATCATTCTATTTTTGCTACAAGTGTGTAATTCTCCTGATAGAGTTGTTCCATGGGGTATTCAAGGCTATATTAAACCAATTATATAGCCAGAAATAGAGTTAGCTAATTCAGAGATATGAAAGGCTATGGCAACTATAGATGAGATAAGGTATATATATATACAATGGAATAAGATGTGGGACAAAATATCTTACGCAGAAAAGAAATTGTCTTTGACTGTAGGTACAGGACCAAATATTGTATTCATGATAGGATCTTTCAAAGATGTCAATATTATCAGAGGAAAAAGGGGGGGTATAATGTTAACTGTTACAATTGTACTATTCAAGCATGTATAAATAAGGAAGTAATGGATGACGATGTTGCTTTCATGATAACGCAATTAAAATTTGCTATAATAGCCACCAAGGTAGAAGGCTGGTATATGTCTCCTTCTGAGGAGGTCTTAGAAAAGTTATTAAGAAAATTAGGCAAAAGAGATGTGTTAGTTGCATTGTGTTTGGAATATTAAGTGTCGTAGCAACCATTACAGCAGCCACTTTGGTGACTATTTCTGTACAAGTGAGGAATAAAAAAAAAATGGAAGCTAAATATATTCAAGAATTATCAGCAAACGATCAGGAGAGCATTAGTGAAGATTATCATTTGATTAATATATTACAAAACTCTGTAATGCATATAGGCGATCATGTGTATTCAATCGAAAATTGATTACAATTGCAAGGTGATTATAGATTTTCTGTTATTAGTGTTACTCCTTTAAAATATAATACTCCGGACTTCCGGCCAAGATGGTGGAGAGAAGACAGGCACAGTTCTAAAGTCTCCTGATCTTTCCCCATCTATCACATGAAACAAACCTCTTAAAAGAAATCCGACCCACAAAACCCAGAAAGAAAAGCCAGGAGAAAGACCATCTACCTCAGGATTTGTCTCCAGCAGCAGCATTAGCCGAATTCGGGCAGGCTCAGAGGGAGGATCAGCCCCGATCAGCCAGATTAAAAGCTGAATTGGAGCCAGGAGTCTGAGGGCCCAAAAGCCAGACCTGCTGGATCAGCGGTGGGGCTGGACGGCAAGGGCTCGAGTCAACTAGGGAGCAGAGGCACTGGTGTTGGTGCTGTCCCCCTGGGAGCTTGTGGACAGGGCTGGGGGGAGAGTTCTGGTGCAGGAGAGCTGGGAACACCATCCCTGGGACTCCTTTGGCCTGAGGAACTCTGAGTCCCATTACAGCTCAGACTTCCTAGAGTAAACAAATGCAAACTAATTCTGCTTCAGGCCCAGGTGTGTGAGCAGAAGAACCAGCCCAGCTGAGGAATGACCTCAGGCCAGGGTAAAGCTCACCACTGATTGAAGGCAAAAGAATTCAATAGCTCCAAATCCTCCCTTCAAGCAAAGGGAGAAGGCCTCAATCAAGGTCACAGACACTCCAGAGAAAGCAACCAGCACTTCCTACTGGCCATCCAGAGAAACTGCACTCAGTGAGTAAAGCCTTTAGCGAACCCAAGCCCCTGTGAACCAGCCCCTCCCCAACTCAAGGTCTTAGCAAAATGAAGAAGGGTCAGCGGGAAGGTGGATCCATAGAAAAATTCTTAGCAGGGAAAGCCCCTAACTCAGAAAGACCTGGAACCTCTGAGGAGAATACGATCTGGTCTTCAGCACAGAAAGACTTCCTTGAAGAAATAAGGAAGGAGCTTAAAAATCAACTGGAAAATTTGGGAGAGACAATTACAACAAAACCTTAGAAAGTACAATTGGACAAATACAAAAGGAGAATAAATCTCTCAGATCATCAATTGGACAATTACAAAATGAGAATAATTCTCTCAGATCCTCAATTGGGCAAATGCAAAAAAGAAAATAATTCTCTCAAAACTTCAATTGGTCAAATGGAAAGCTCTTTCAAAAGTAGAATTGACCAATTGGAAAAGGAGTTGCAAAAGGTTATTGAAGAAAACTCCTCCCCCCAAAAAAGAACAGAGTCTACAGAAACTAATGACTCCATGAGACAACAAGAGTCAGTTAAACAAAATCAAAAAATAGAAAAAATAGAAGCAAATGAAAAATACCTCATCAACAAAACCACTGATCTCAAGAATAGATTGAGGAGGGGAAACCTGAAAATTATAGGACTTCCTGAAAACATTGAAGAGAAAAAAAGCCTGGCTTAATATTACAGGATCTAGTGATGGAAAATTGCCCTGATATCATGGAATCGGAGGGCAAAGTAGTTATTGAAAGAGTGCATCAATCCCAACCAGAAAAAGATCCTAAAATGAAAACACCAAGGAATGTCATGGCCAAATTCCAGAACTATCAAATAAAAGAGAAAATTCTGCAAGCATCCAGAAAGAAACAATTTAAATAGCAAGGAGCCACAGTAAGGATCATGCAGGACCTGGCTACATCAACATTAAGGGATCAAAGGGCCTGGAATGAAGTATTTCGAAGAGCAAGGGAGCTTGGAATGCAGCGAAGAATCTACTTACCCGCAAAGCTGAGCCTTCTCTTCCAGGGAAAAAGATGGACATAAGACACATGAAAAGGTAAAACAAAAAAAGGGGGGGGGGTTGGTAAAAGGAAAAAAAATGCTATCCAGTAAGTTGAAACTGTCTATATCCCAGCATGGGGAAAAAGATTCTCATAAATCTTGAGAATTTTAACTCTAACAGAGAGAATATACCTAGCCAGAAATGAAGGACATTCATGACCTATCCATGAGACTGCTATCTAAAGAGATGTAACTGGCTTTAACCCCACTTGGGAGAAAGACTCTAATAACTCTCAGGAATTTTGACACTATTCAATAGAATATACTGAACTACAAGAGACAGACACTCAGAATTTTCTATGACGTAGATAGAATGATCTAAAAAACACTACCTCCTTAAAAGGGGGGACAGGAAAGAGATGGGAGGAGGGAGGGGATTGAATGGGGTAAATCTCATTGGTATGTTGTTTGCACTAAGAGGTACAAAAAGCCTATGGTAATAGAGGGGGAAGAAGGGAGCAGATGAGAAACTCCTGAATCTTCTTCTCATCAGACTTGGCTTAAAGTCAACCCACACATACTCAGTTAACTTATAAAAATCTAACCTTTCAAGTATTAAAAGGGGAAAAGGGGAGGGGAGATGGAGAAAGTGAAGGGGAGTGGGAGAGGAAGGGGAAATAACAAAAGGAAGGGAAGGGAAAAGGGAAAAAGGGAAAGGGGAAAGAAAGGTGAGGGTGTGATATAGTAGGGCAAACAAGCTGAAGGGGGTGGTATTCAGAAACAAAATACTCGGGAATATGGATAAAGGGGGGGAAGGGGGAAAATACAAACATAGGGAAGATAGCACAGAGGGCAATAAAGAATTAGTAATCATAACTTTGAATGTGAATGGGATGAACTCTCCCTTAAAACATAAGCAAATAGCAGAATGGATTACAATATGGTGCTTAAAAGTTGGAACAAAATATATTTTGCTTCAGCTGAAGTAAAAAAAAAGCAGGGGTAGCAATCCTTATCTCAGACAAAGCAGCAACAAAAATAGATAGCGTTAAAAGAGATAAGGAAGGAAACTTTATCCTCCTAAAAGGTATCATAGACAATAAAGCCATTTCAATACTGAATATATATGCACCTAGTGGGACAGCACCCAAATTCTTAGAGGAGAAGCTGAAAGAATTACAGGAAGACATAGACAGAAAAACTCTGCTAGTAGGAGAACTCAACCTCCCGCTCTCAGATCTAGATGAATTGAATCATAAAATAAACAAGAAAGAAGTTAAGAAGGTAAATAGATTGTTAGAAAAATTAGATATGGTAGATTTATGGAGGAAACTGAATGGGGATAGAAAGGAATATGCCTTTTTCTCTGCAGGGCATGGAGCTTATACAAAAAATGATCATGTGCTAGGACATAAAAACCTAATGATCAACTGCAGAAAGGCAGAAATAGTGAATACATCTTTCTCAGATCACGATGCAATAAAAGTCATATGTAATACTGGGCCAAGGAGATATAGACCCAGAACAAATTGGAAACTGAATAACCTCATTTTAAAAAATGAGTGAACCAAAAATAAATTATAGAAAGGATTAATCATTTTATCTAGATAATGATAATAATGAAACAACATACCAAAACTTATGGGATTCATTCAAAGCAACTCTAAGGGGATATATTATAGCTCTAAATGCTTATATGAATAAATTGGAGAAAGAGGAAATCAATTAACTAAATATACAACTAAAAAATTTAGAGAAAGAACAAATCAAAAATCCCCAATTAAATACCAAATTAGAAATTCTAAAAATTAAAGGAGAAATCAATATAATCAAAAGCAAAAAACTATTGAATTAATAAATAAAACCAAAATTTGGTATTATGAAAAAACCAATAGAATTGATAAACCTCTGGTCAATTTGATTAAAAAAAGAAAGAAGAAAACCAAATTGCTAGTATCATAAATGAAAAAGGTGAACTCACCACCAATAAGGAAGAAATTAAAAGTAATAATGTGAAATTATTTTGCCCAACTCTATGCCAATAAATTTAATAATCTAAGTGAAATGGATGAATATTTAAAAAATATAAGTTGCCCAGGTTAAATGAAGAAGAGATTAAATACCTAAACAGCCCTATCTCAGAAAAAGAAGTTCATCAAATAATCATTGAACTCCCTAAAAAAAAATCTCCAGGGCCTGATGGATTCACAAGTGAATTCTACTAAACATTTAAGGAACAATTGGTTCCAATTCTATATAAACTCTTTGGAAAAATAGGGAAAGACAGAGCTCTGCCTAATTCTTTCTATGAAACCAATATGGTGCTGTTACCTAAACCAGGAAGAGTTAAAACAGAAAAAGAAAATTATAGACGTATTTCCCTGATGAATATATATTATTATATATAATGCAAAAATCTTAAATAAAATCTTAGAAAAACAATTACAACAAGTTATCACTAGGATAATACAGTATGATCAAGTAGGATTTATTCCAGGAATGCAGGTTTGGTTCAATATTAGGAAAACTGTTAGTATACTCAATTATATCAACAACAAACCAATCAGAAATCATATGATCATATCAATAGATGCTGAAAAAGCTTTTGACAAAATACAGCATCCATTCCTATTAAAAACACTAGAGAGTGTAGGAATAAATGGACTGTTCCTTAAAATAATTAGCAGTATCTATCTGAAACCATCAACAAACATTATATTCAATGGGGAGAGGCTAGAGGCATTCCCAATAAGATCAGGGGTGAAACAAGGGTGCCCATTATCACCACTACTATTCAATATTGTACTAGAAATGTTAGCATCAGCAATTAGAGAAGAAAAAAGAAATTAAAGGAATTAGAACTGGGAAGGAAGAGACAAAACTCTCACTCTTTGCAGATGACATGATTGTCTACCTAGAGAATCCCAAGAAATCATCCAAAAAACTACTGGAAACAATTACCAATTTTAGCAAAGTTGCAGGTTATAAAATAAACCCTCATAAATCCTCAACTTTTCTATATATGTCTATCAAGGTACAGCAGGAAGAGCTAGAAAGAGAAATCCCATTCAAAGTAACCTCAGACAATATAAAATACTTGGGAGTCTATTTGCCAAGACAGACTCGGAATCTTTTTGAAAATAATTATAAAACACTTCTCACACAAATTAAATCAGATTTAAATAACTGGGCAAATATCAACTGCTCATGGATAGGTAGAGCCAATATAATAAAAATGACAATTCTACCAAAACTAAACTATCTGTTTAGTGCCCTACCAATCAAAATTCCAAAAAATTACTTTAATAAGTTAGAAAAAAATTGTAAGTAAATTCATATGGAGAAATAAAAAGTCAAGAATTGCCAGGAGCTTAATGAAAAAAAAAAATGCAAAAGAAGGTGGCTTAGCCCTACCTGATCTAAAATTATATTATAAAGCATCAGTCATCAAAACTGTTTGGTATTGGCTAAAAAATCGAGTGGTGGACCAGTGCAATAGACTAGGTGTAAAAGCAGAAGATGATTTTAGTAATCTGCTGTTTGATAAGCCCAAAGAGTGCAGCCATTGGGATAAAAACTCCCTCTGATAAATACTACTTAATTGGAAGTTAGTATGGAAGAAACTTAGATTAGGCCAACACCTAACACCCTTTACCAAGATAAGATACAAATGGTTACAGGACTTAGACATAAAAAACAATACTATAAGCAAGTTAGAAGATCAAGGACTAATTTACCTGTCAGATCTATGGAAAGGGGAGCAGTTTATGACTAAGGAAGAGTTGGAGAACATCACCAAAAACCAATTGGATGATTTTGATTATGTTAAATTAAAAAGCTTTTGCACAGATAAAAACCACTGTAACCAAGAGCAAAAGAAATGTAGTAAATTGGGAAACAATCTTTACAACTAATGATTCTAACAAAGGACTCATTTCTAAAATATGCAGAGTACTGAGTCACATTCTTAAACCAAAAAGCCATTCCCCAATTGACAAATGGTCAAAGGATATGCAAAGGCAATTTACAGATGAGGAGATCAAATCAATCCATAGCCATATGAAAAAATGCTCTAAATCATTAATTATTAGAGAAATGCAAATTAAAGCTTCTCTGAGGTATCACCTCACACCTCTCAGATTGGCCAATATGACCAGAAAGGATAATGATCATTGTTGGAAGTGTTGTGGGAAATCTGGGACACTATTACACTGTTGGTGGAGCTGTGAACTCATTCAACCCTTCTGGAGAGCTTTTTGGAACTACATCCAAAGGGCAACAAAAATGTGCATATCCTTTGACCCATCAATACCACTACTGCGTCTATATCTTGAAGAGATGATGAAAAAGGGTAAAAGCATTACTTGTACAAAAATATTTATAGCAGCCCTGTTTGTGGTGACAAAGATTTGGAAATCAATTAAATGTCCTTCAATTGGGGAATGGCTTCGCAAACTGTGGTATATGTATGCCATGGAACATTATTGTTCTATTAGAAACCAGGAGGGATGGGATTTCAGGGAACCCTGGAGGGATTTGCATGAACTGATGCTGAGTGAGATGAGCAAAACCAGAAAAACACTGTACACCCTAACAGCAACATGGGAGTGATGTTCAACCTTGAAGGACTAGGTCATTCCATCAGTGCAACAATTGGGAGCAATTTTGGGCTGTCTGCAAAGTAGAGTGCCATCTGTATCCAGATAAGGAGCTGTGGAGTTTGAACAAAGTTCAAGAACTATTCCCTTCAATTTAGAAAAACAGATATCTTATTGTATGATCTTGTTACCTCTTAGACTTCATGTTTCTTCTCTAAGGATATGATTTCTCTCTCACCACACCTAATTTGGATCAAGGTACAACATGGAAACAAAGTAAAGACTGACAGATTCTTTTCCTTGGAGGGGTGGGGGGGGAAGTAAGATTGGAGGGAAAATTGTAAAACTCAAATAATATCTTTAATAAAAATTAATTCAAAAATAAAAATAAAAAATAATAGTTCACTTATTCCATGGGATAATATAAAAGGTTATTTGAATGGAATATGGTATAATGCTTCTATAACTATGGATATGAATTAATTGCATAAAATTTTTAATGATATTGCATTGGCATCTAGAATGGAAATGGACTCAAGAATTGATAATTTGTTTTAATTTGTTAATAGGTTTCATGCTTTTCATTTTATGAACCTATTAGTGAGCATACTTCCTAGTATATTTGCACTATTATTGTTATTGTGTATTATTCCCATTTGTCTTAAATGTCTTTTGTCACTGGGACAAAATATAGCTGTCCTAACACACCATCTAAAGTTCAACATGCCTAAGAAGGGGGAATCTGTAGAGGGTCAGCTCCTGGGAGTGATTTTTCATATATCTTTGGTGAACTCTTCCATCAGATATATATACGTATTATTGCTCATTGTATGGTTTTGTTGGCTCTCCAGTGAACCCTGACCTGGGTTAATCTGTGGCTGGCTGGAGGTGGTTGTAAAGGTTTTTCTGATAGAGAAGTGTTCAAATTTCTCAGAACAAATATTGTAAATTTTCCCAGGAAATTGTGAAACTGGGTCTCCTTTCACAAGGCATTCCTGAGACAAGTTTGGGTTATAAAAGTCTGAGTTTCCAAAAATAAATTTAGTAGGTTTTTGCATCACAACCTTGCATGTGTGAGTACATTTCTACTCGACTTGGCTCTCATAAGTTAATTTCCAGACCCACACCAGAGTTATTACGGGCGGTAATTTTGGAGGGCAGGGGGGTAAGGATTGCAGCCATGAATCAACCACCCAGTAAAATTCTTTCAAGGGAAAAGAAGAATATTGAATGAAATAGGTCACTTTCAAACTTTCCTGATTAAAAAAAAAACCCAGAACTGAACTTAAAATGTGATCTTCAAATAGGAGAGTTGAGAGAAGGTAAATAGGGAAAATTAAAAAAAAACTGCTATTCAATAAGATTAAACTGGTTACATCCCTATTTTGTATGAAGATTCTCATAACTCTTGAGAATTGTAACTATATTAGAGAGAGTTATACTTAGACTAAAGATAAGGACATAAGTTGATTTTGATAGAATGATTTTTAAAAAATTAAGACATTAAAAAGAGGGATTTTAATGAAATGAGAGGAAAGGGGGAGGCAGAATGGGAAAGTTACATTACAGGAAGAGGCACAAAGGACTTATAGTAGAGGGAAAGAAGGAAAGGGGTAAGCACTACTTGAATCTTACTTTCAAGAGATTTGACTCAATGAGGGAACAATATATACTCAGTTGTGTTTAGAAATTTATCTTATCCTTCAGCTATTAAAAGGGAAAAGAAGGGGAAGGGAAGGAGGAACTGAGAGAAGAAAGAGAAAGTAAAGGGAGAAAAGGGAAAAGGGGAAGAAAAAGAGAATGGCTGACAGAAGGGGAATAGATTGAAGGAAGCAGTATTCAGAAGTAAAATGCTGGGGAGGAGGGATAGAGTGAAAGGAGGAATAAAAGTACAAATGGAAGGGCAAACAAGTGTTAATAATTATAACTGTGCATTTGAATGGGATAAATCCCCCCATGAAATAGAAATGGATAGCACAGTGTATTAAAAACCATACTCTTACAATATTCTATTTACAAGAAACACATTTGAATCAGAGAGATAGCTATAGAATAAAGGTAAAAGTGAAGTTGAAAAAAGCAGGGGTAACAAACCTCATGTCAGACAAAGCAATTGCAAATATATATCTCATCAAAAGGGATAAAACATCCTTGTAGAGGGTACCTTGGACAATGAAATAATTTCAGTACTAAACATGTATTAGATATGATAGACCTCTGGAGAAAATTGAATGGGGAATAGAAAGTATTACACTTTTTCTTTCCCTGTGGTGCATGTTACCTATGCAAAAAGTGATCCTGTATTTGGGCATAAAACCTCCATAATCAAATGCAGAAGGTAGAAATATTAAATACATAATTTTCAGAACATGATGCAATAAAAATCAAATGCAAATAAAGGGCCATGGAGAGTTTGAATGCATACCAAAGCTTACTATCTTCAATTTTTAAAAGTTGGTTTATATATTTTTTTCTCTCCAATGCTTTTACCCCTGTTTCATTTTAATACTTCTTTCACAACACTACTAATATAGAAATATGTTTAACATAGTTATACATGTTTAACATATATTAGATTACTTTCTGTTTGGGGAAGGGGAGGGAAAGGGGAGAGGGAAAAATGTGAAACTCAAAACCTTACAAAAATGATTATTGAAAACTATCTACATGTAGTTGGTGGGGGGTGGGAGTGGAGAGGGTAGGAGATATGGAGAGCCTACAATCATTGTTTGGGCCCTGATTGGTTCAGAGTGAACTTAAATAGCATTTGTTTCTGTTTTGGTCAGAAACACAAAGGATCTTCCCCTCCCAGACTGATTTTTTTTTTTTGGACTTTGCAAAAGAGACTCTTCCTGATTACTGAAAAAAACCCAAAGGGTCTTAGCGTAGTGTATTTTTTTTTTCTTTTTCGGAAGTGATACTTCTTGATCTCTTTGCCTCATCTCTCTCTTTCTCTTACCTAACTTTAATGATTAAATGGGCATGAATTCAGTCAAACTAACTTGGGAAAGATCTAGCTTTAAAAGGCCAGGGTGTTTCACTGTATCCAGGGTCATCTCTGGTTGTCCTTATCCATATCTGACCCCTGGATCCAAATGACTCCACAACAGAAAATGGGACTGGTGACTTAGTATAGTAACTTCTCACTTAAATTCATTTTACTTGTATGTCATGGCATCACCTCCTTGACTTCATGATTTTCTTGGAGAACAAAGGACAAAAACCAACAACAATCTCTTGAATGGTTATAGTCCTTAATAATATTTAATAGTTTTATAACACCTACTATGTGCCTGTTGCTGTGATAAATGTTTTACAAATGTTATTTAATTCGATCCTTATAACTACCAGGGGATATAGATGCTATGATTGTGTACATTTTAAAGATGAGAAGACTGATACAGACAAAAATTAAGTGACTTTCCCAGGGTCATGTAGTTCATAAGAGTCTGAGGCTGGTTTTGATCGCACATTTTTCAGACCAAGGCTCTATCCACTATACCACCTAGCCTCCCCAAATACATGCCCATTTCATTTGTTCATTTATTCATCACTTTCTTCCTTCATTTTTTCCCTCCTTTCTTCTTTTTCTTCTTTTTGCATCCCTTCTTCCTTCCCTTCCTCTCATTTCTTTTTTCCACTTTCCCCTCTCTTCCTTACTCTCTCTTCCTTCCTTCCTTCTTTCCTTTTGTCCTTCCTTTCTTCTCACTTTTCTGCCTCTTTGTAGGGGTAAATTGAAAGTTCATATCAATTAAGCTCTCATCTCTCATTGAGTTTATAATCTATTAAGGCAATAAGGCAAAAAAATAGATAACTACAAGTTACAATATTGCATATTACATCCAGAAGTTCTATGGGAAAAGGTTATTGTTAATCAGGGAGATCAGAAATGGTTTCTTAGAAGAAGTGATATCTAAATTGTACTTTAAAGGATGCATAGAAAATCATTATGTGAATCAAAGATCACAGATCTAGACCAGATAGTCCAAACCCTTCATTATACAGATGAGAAAAGTGAGTTCAGAGAGGTGACATGATTTACCTTTAATCAAACAAATATTTAGTGACAGAGGAAGGATTTGAAACCAGAAATTTGAATTTCTTGAACTCTAAAACTAGTGAACTATCCTATATTTACTGAAGAAATGGAAGAAGAGTATTCTAAGTAAAAAGAATAATATATTCCCCAAAGAAGGGAAAACACAAAGAGTATGCAAGGAAAAAAGTGTAGTCCCATTTAACTGTAGTGTAGATTATTTGTATAGGATGATGCAAGCCTGAAAAGGAAAATTAGTGCCATATCATGCAAAGGCTTAAGCATCATATTAAGGTGATTAAACATGGATGACAATAGAAAGCCATGGGAGATTTCTGAAGAAAGGAGTTACATGAAGAGATATTTGCATATAAGAATTATTTTGGCATTATTACGAAGAATAGGCTTATTCAGAATAATGGAAACTTATTATAGGTTCCTGAGTGGAGGAAATCTATAATGAAATTATTTTCTTAAGAAAATTAGTTTGATATCGATATATAAGATGAGCTGTAGGGGCGGCTAGGTGGCGTAGTGGATAAAGCACCAGCCTTGGAGTCAGGAGTACCTGGGTTCAAATCCGGTCTCAGACACTTAGTAATTACCTAGCTGTGTGGTCTTGGGCAAGCCACTTAACCCCATTTGCCTTGCAAAAAAAAAAAAAAGATGAGCTGTGGTAAGGGAAAGAGAAAATAAAGATATGAAGATCAAATAGAAGACTTTTAGAGTGCAGAGAAGAGTCAATGAGGATCTAGATTTGAGAGATGATGCAGGGAATGGAGAGGAAGGGACAAATTAGATAACTCTTGTGAAGATTGAATACACAAGACCTGGTGAAGAGTTCGATGCAGGAAATGAGAAAAATCAATGATGGCATAGAGATGTAAAGGAAGGTTTACTATCAACTCGACAAAACTATTAACATAAATGCAAAAGTTGGGAAGAAAAATTAATTTGAGGAAAAAGGATGAGTCTGATTTGACCTAGAATTGATACAGATATCAGACTTTATCAAGGAGGGAGAAAATGATGATGACAATTTTGATGAATATAATCTGATTTTTAAAACATGAAAGCACAGTTATCACTTATCAAAAACTGATGAACCCAAAAGAAGTTAGGAAAAAGTACTATAAGTTTTAAAATGTCACTAGTTTTATTATTAATATTAGAATTCAATTATTAGAAATTTTATCCTATGCTCTTTTGGACTAATTCAAATTGAACCCAAATTTTCTGTGCTACTGAGTGAAGAAAATAATATTTATTTTTCACACACAAACTAATGATTGAGAGCAGTTTCCTTTGTTTAGAAATTACCCAGTGAAACATAACAATAATAATTTATAGATATAGGAAGCAATAAGAATGAAAACACTGAAAATGATGTAACTGAGGGACAACCTATCACCAGTTTCTATTATCAAGGGTATAAGAAATTGCCATTTGTTTGAGGAAGATATATTATATGTGGGACTGAAATCCCAGTCACAAAAGACAACCTGTGTTGATTTCTTGAAAATGATTTATGATTTAGATCCTGGTGGAAATAATTTCTCCTTCTTTCATATCACTTGAAATATGACTTATATTACTCATATATTTACAGATACATATTTAAATATTTACAGATACATATATATAGTATATACACATAAACATTTTGAAAACTCCATTTTGTTGATGGAAAAACATTCTTTGTTAAATTCTACTTCTTCAAGTGGTTCACATTTTTAAAAAAATGACAAAAGTAATTTATTTATTGTTAAATCCTAGGTTCTAAAATATTTGTACATTTATTGTGTATAGTGTAATATTTTACATACAGTTGGTGGTCATTAAATATTTGATGAATGAGTGAGATGTTTAATAGTGTCTAGACTATCAATCACTTAAGCAAATCGACAGATAGAAGTAGCCTATGTTAGCTTAGTTTGATCAGCATTGGATACTGCTAGGAAATCCCATTGTAATTCTCATTTATCTTGCTCAAATAGAAATATTTCAAAGATTCACTTATTCTTCAAGTTTAATTGATTATATATATATATATATATATATATATATATAGACATAAAATAGACTTTTAAAAGAATAAAGTAGACTTGCTTTTCTGAGTTGTTTTTTTTTAATACAACAAATACCTGGTTGTTCATTAGGGATAGCCTGAACTTAAATAATAATGACATGATTATAATATTAAACCCAATTGTATAATTATACATGTACTATGCACACATATGTTAGATGCTAGAGATGGGATGTTTGCAAAAGTCATTCAATCATGAAATTTTCTGAAATAGTTATCTAATTTCATATTTTATCAATAAACCCACATAAACAGCTCTGAGGGTCAAGAATTTAAGAACATATCCTGATGGATATTACTAAATGTATAAATCTGAATATTTTGATTATTTTGATGATAAAACTAAATCAACTATGTGGCAATCACATTGTCTGTAAATGATCTGCAATGACTGATTGGCAGGCAGTAACACTTCTATTTAATAGCAACATTTCTAATTTAATAGCTATTTAGTAACACTTCTGTTTAATACTAATAGATTATACTTTTTTGGAGTGGAATTTTGGGGACACTTTCTTGAAACAACATTCAACAATTGTTAATTAAGACCCTAATAAGTTTGAAGACCTTAATGAGAAAGATTTAAAGATAAAAAAGGCGGATGCTTACAACTTGGTTTGGGATTAAGACATGAACACAAACTGTTTAATTACAAATGAGAACACATCATTAGAGAGGTGCTAAAACAGTATATAGAAGGTTTGGGACACCAAGGGCACCAGGGAAGTATTCATGGAAGAGGTGAGATTTAATTTGTGTCTTAAAGGATATATTCTGAGATGAGGAGGCAGAGTTTGTATTCTAGTTGTTGGGAATGTTAAAATCGTAGACAAAACAGTGGCAGAGTGTAGGATGGAAAAATAAAGTGAGTAACCCAAAGCATAGCATACTATGAAGCAGAGTGATGAGGGTTGAAGTTGTAAGAATAGGTTGGAATTAGATTTTGAAGAACCTTGAAATACTGAACTAAAGAGTTTGGCATATATCTAAGTAGGAAATAGGGACTCATGAAAAGTTTTTGAGCAGTATATTACATGATAACATTTGTGCTCAATAGGAGAGGAACCAATAGGTACCAAAACAAACTCATAATAAGAATAAGAATCAAAAGGTTGCCTGTGAGTGACATCCATGTGAATTTAATGATTTAGGAATTGATGCAGATTGATACAAGTCAGTGGTAGAAACCATGCAATATGACCTGTTGGTTAGAATTCTATATCAGAAACCTGGCATCTTGGAAAACTCAACCAATAAATGGTATTGGAATTGTAATATTAACTCGCATTGCACTATACTCATAATTGCATGGATATAACATCAACTCAAAAAGCTTTCGAAATATAGAACAAAAGAAATCAAAATCATATGTACCATAATGAAATATACATAATCCTACCATCCTGTCTGCTACTAGAATTATAATTAAGATAGTTTCAATGATACTATACAGGATGAGCTGGCTTGCATCCTAATATTTTTAATAAACACCAAAAATCAATTATTTATCCATCTGTACAACATACAAAAGAATAATGGCTCCCAGAATTGTTTCTACTTGAACTCTACTGAAGAAAATGATAGAAATGAGATGACTATAATAAAAAAATCAACAAATCATTTATTTGGCACTTAAAGATTTGGGAAGTACTTTATACACATAATTTTATTTAAACCTTAAACATCCCTATTAGGAAGTTTTTCCAGATTTTATTATTCCCATTTTTCTGATGTGGAAAGTGTGACCTGGTATATTCTTGACTTGGGCATAATCACATGGGTAGACTCATAGGTGGCTTATAATATAAACTTATCCTCCCTACACTAAGTCCAGTACTTCGGTTACTACAAGACTTAAGGAATTTTAATAGGTATAAGGATTTTGTCTTGTCAAGTAAATTCTGTAGTTAAGACTTCAATTGCCCATTGTGAATTCACTTTAAAAAGTAAATCCTTCAAAATTCAGACCCCTTAAGTAATCCTTCCTTATTGCTAATGGCTTTGAAAACAGCTTAAAAAACCCCCACAAAATCTTATTAAACAAAAGAAATGTCTATGTTTCTGGGTTCCTGAGTATTGTCAAAAAGTGATTGTGCCTCATGGTCTCATAGATAATTCTATATTTCTTTTTTAACAAAATCTTGTTGATTTCACTTTTAATCTCTGTGCTGTGTGTCTCCTGAGTTATTTCATATTGTGATATGAGGCTTTTGCAAGTAGTTACATGAATAGAATTATTCATCACTTTCTTTCAAGCAACTTATGAAGACAGCTGTTCAAGCACATGTACAAGGTCATAGTCTTTACATTCAAGGCTAAAAGGAATTATAGTCCTACATAAGAAAACAAAGCTTTATAAGAATCCATGGCTAGGAATAGAAAAGTGCTATGGGGCATAGTGCTCTAAAGTTATGTACACAGTGGAATATATTACACTATGGGATGTTAATTCCCCTACCAACTCATAACCTTTATCTTCTCAACCATTCACTAATAAATATAATATTTAGAGATGCTGTTTGCTTAGATACTTCACATCCCTGTCAAATTAAATTCATAAGACTAGCTACAAAATAAACTGGTGAATTCTGTTCCATCTCTTGATTGTAAATTGGATGTGAAATTAACCTTCCCTGGGAAACCAGAATTGCTACACATTCATTAGTCTATATCTATCATTAGGTGCTATAGAATTTTCCAAGTGACAGGGAAGAAAACAATCATTAACAATTAGACTGTGAGAGAGGGTTGAGGAAAAAAACCAATACATTAGGTCAAGGATTGTTTCTTTAAGTGCAGTCATAGTTTTTTAAATAACAAAAAATGGCTTTATTAAAAGGTAAATGGAAGCAATACAGGAGAGATTTGGTTGGTTTAATTTTTTTAACACAAACTTACTAAGAAAAGTGGTAATAATGAGATCATAGCTTTAAAACTAGAAGGGACCTTATAGACTATGGAGCCCAATCCCTTTATTTTACAGATGAGGAAATTGAGATACAGAAAAGTTATGTGACTTTCCCAGGGTCACACAGCTAGTAAATGTATGAAGTAATATGATTTCCAGTCTCCAAATCCAATGCTCTCTCCTTTGCAATCGGGCAATTAGGTTGTACAATGGAAAGAGTATCAGTCTTGGAGTCAGGAACATTCAGTTTCCTGAATTTGAATCTAGACTCAGTCACTTACTAGCTGTGTGACCCTGGACAATTCACTTAATCCTCTTTGCCTCAGTTTCTTTATCTGTAAAATGAATCGTAGAAGGAAATGGTAAACCACTCTAGTCCCTTTGCCAAGAAAATCTTATATGAGGCCACAAAGATTTAGATATGTCTGGAAAACAACTGAATAGAAACAACTGAATCCCATGTAAGATGCTACCTCTACTATAAGTTTTTTCCAAGAGACTGAAGATGAAGAGGAATATGCCAGTAAAGACTATTCAGATCCTTAACTTTAATATAGAAATATCATTAGATATTTTAAGCAATCATAGAGTCATATAGCATCCTTTTAGGGACTTCTTAGGGCACACACAGCTGGTATTCCAGGCCATAAAAGAAGAGGGCAATATAAGATATATTACAAAGATAGAATTGACAGGATTTAGAAATACATTGGATTGGGGTCTGCATATAAAATTATCAGAATTGACAGGGTTTAGAAATACATTGGATTGGGGTCTGCATATAAAATTATCAGTTGCCACAAAAAGCCAGAACTAGAACCAAAACCAAAATTAATCCCAATACCAAATACCTTACCATAAATTTATTGCATTCACCAGCAAGGGCATACAACCCACAGAGGCAGAAGAAACTTCCTGAAGGAACACAAAGATAAGTTCATATAGGTTTAAAATTAGGCAGGAAATGAAATGAAGATGAGGAGCTCAGGACTGGACAGGGAATTATTGCTGAGGGCTTGCAGAGTAGGAATAGAGGTTGTAGTATCCCATGATTGGAAAGGCTTGTTGTTGGGTTAGTAATAGAAATGGCTTTTCTTCAGGTTAACTACTTCTTCTAACCCTGCCCTAATAGACAGACTGCCCTTGCTATTTCAGCAGTAAGTAAAGTTGCAGACAGGATGAGAATTTCATTACAAACAGGGTCAGACTAAAGATAGAGGAACTGCAGACAAAATGGAATTGCTTTAGTTTTTTGCTGCCCACGGGGGGGGGGGGGGATGGTGAAAAAGAATAAGGAATTAAGGATGACATCTAGGTTTCAAGTCTGAGTAATTGAGAAAATAGAGTTAGCCTGAAGGAAATTTAAAAAGAACAAGTTTGAGGGACAGCTAGGTGGCACGGTGTAGAGTCAAGAAGACTTCTTCCTGAGTTCAAATCTGGCCTCAGATACTTACTAGCTGTACCCTAGTCAAGTTACTTAATGCTGTTAACCTCAATTTCCTTATCTGTAAAATAATCTGGGAAAGGAAATGGCAAACCCCTCCAGTATCTTTGCCAAGAAAATCCCAAATGGGGTTACAAAGAGTTGGACATTACTGGAAAATGACAGAACAGTGTCAAAAAAGGTAAATACATTTTTAAATGAATTCAATGGACTTATTAAATACAATATTTCTATTGAATATTTTATCTAATGTTGTATCTAAAATATCTAATAGGATAGGAGTACACATTTAGAGAAGAGAAGAATTTTAGAGGTCATCTTCCTATGGGCAGTTGATGCCATCCTCTACAATTTCTTCACTTTATAGATAAGGAAACTGTGAAATAGAGAAGTTAAGAACTGTGTTCTTAGGTTCTACTTCCTGATTTCTTTTGTTTTGTTCTAGTATATTGCTTGCCATATAGTAGGTACTTAATAGTACTTGTGGCCTGATTATTTAGCATTTTATTAAATGTTCCATTTAATTTTTTTGATTTTATTGGCATGCAATTTGGTATCATTATGTTATTTGTTTGAAACATTGCAGTTTAAAGGGAATCCAAAAAGCATTCTAAAAAATTCAGTCCTATGTGACCTTGGGCAAGTCACTGTGTGACTTTGGGCAAATTACTTAACCCTACTGCCTTGCAAAAACAAAAACAAAAAAACCCCAAAAGAACACAGTCTCAGGAAACTGATTTGAGAGAATATAGTATCTAACACTTAGTACACTGTCTGTCACAGAGTATGCACTTAATAAATGTTGATTGATTGAAAAATAGATTTGAGAATCATCACCATAAAATTGATCATTGAATACACAGGAGCTGATAAGATCACTAAGTAAAAGAGGATAGTGGGAAAATTTGAAGAACTAGCAAAGGAGACTGAGAAGAAGCAGTGACTGGTAGAAGGACCAGAATAGAGAAGTGTTATGGAATCTTAGAGAGAAGAGATTATCCAGGAGAATAGGGTTATCAGCAGTGCCAAAAACTGCAGAGGTGTCATGAAAAATAAGTTGAAAAAAGGCCATTGGATTTAACAGCATAACTTTGGAATACTTGGGCTTATCATCTCTTGGTGGCACTTGGTCTATGGTTGGTGTTGGTGGTAGCTGAGATGGTGTTCCCCTTCAGGGACTGATAAACAGAATCATTATTGTGAGAACTCTTGCCCTTAGGGTCTTCAGCTATCTCTTTCCATAGCATTTTACCATTTTTATTCCAATGTCCTGTAGCAACAGGCAAGTGACAAAGCTTCGGGTGCAGATACACTGGACATTGTAGTCACAACCCTCCACATAGATAGTCCAGGTCAAAGGGTTCTTTCCTTACTTGAAGCAACAGTGGGATACAGTAGCCCCTGGGAGCCTGAGCAGCCCTTTTAAGGATCATGTTGCTCATCTCCTGGTATGAGAAAGAGACCAAAGATCCCTAAAAATATTCTGCTTACCCAGCCCTGGTCTGATTACTTCTGCAGGTAGGAATTCCACTCTGTAGTCAAAGCACAGAAATAATATATAAAAACTTCAAAGAAGATTATGTTCATCACAGCACAATATACAATAGGCCTGAAAGATGAACAGTTCTTGTAAGAGAACTCAGCAGGTTTCATATCCAAATAGTAACCTTGAGTGAAACAAGGCTGGCAAATGAAGGCTAGCTTACTGAAGGCAGAGTTGGATAGGCATTTTTCTGCAGTGGTTGCAATGAAAGGGAGTACCCTGAAGTTGGAGAAGATTTTGCAATCAGAACTTAACCAATCAACAAGCTTGAATGCCTACCAAAAGGAGTGAACAACAGATTCATGACAATAAGATTGCTGCTTCCAGGAAAATACCATGCCACCATCATCAATGCCTATGCTCCCACCATGATTAACCCTGATGAAGTAAAAGAAAAATTTTATGAAGACCTGCAGACCTATCATCAATGTACTAAAAGAGGACAGGCTTAGAGTTCTGGGTGATTTTAATGCTAGAGTAGGTTCCAACTACCAGACATGGTAAGGAATATTTGGGAGGAATGGAGTTGAAAACAGCAATAGCAATGGTTACCTACTACTGAAGACTTGTGCATTTCATGACCTTCTCTTTGCAAACACTTTCTTCTGCTTACCCTCACAATAAAACTTCCTAGATGCACCCTCAAAGCAAAACTTGGCATTTAATTTGATTGTAAGGAGAAGAGAAAGACAAGATGTAAAAGTGATTAAGACAATGTGTGACACAGAGTGCTGGACTGATCACAGACTCATCTTCTTCAAGCTAAATATTCACATTCAACAGAAGTGACTACCAGAAGAATTAATGTTAGGGAATCAGAATTGCTGCTCTGAGGAGGAACAGTTTGTTGTTAACTTGGAGAGAAAGTTGAGCCAACACACAACTGGCAATAGGGGAATAGAAAAGGAGTGAACAGCTTTCAGAAATTTAGTGTACAGTACTGCATTAACTCATCTGGGTCAGAACACTCACAAACTTCAAGATTGGTTTGATGAAAAAGATGGGAAAATACAGAATCTGCAAAATGAAAAGTGAGAACTCCATAAGCTTTACCAGCAGGATCCATTTCTAACAAGGCAGCATTTAATTTCAACAAAAGTAAAGCACAAATGAAGCTTAGAGAGATGCAGGTTCAGGCAGAAGATAAATGAAATGCACTCTTATGCAGGTAGTACAAACCAGGATGCTTTCATGATGCCCCGAAGACTATTTATGGATCAAAGTCAAATGGTGCATCTTAATTACTCAGTGTTGATGGAGTCACATTGATTAGTGATAGGGACATGATCTTAGAGAGAGGGAGAACACTACCATAGTGTTTTTAATAGACCATCATCAATCAATAAAGAAACTACTGATCATTTATCTCAAGTTGAAGTCAATCCATAGCTAACTAAAATTCCAATTAAAGAAGAGATTTTGAATGCCATTAGGCTTCTTTCATGTAGCAAAACACCTGATGCTGATTCTATTCCAACAGAGAACCACAAGGTGGGGGGGGGGGGGTTCATTGCTCATACAAAGGCTGACTGAAATTTTCCAGATTATATGACCTAATGAAGTTATTCCCCAGGAATTCAAGGTTGCCTCTGTTGTCTGTCTCTATAAAGGTAGAAAGAATAGATTATCCTGTGATAATCACAGGGGTATTTCTCTCTTAGATATTGATGGCAATATTCCCACAGAGTCCTTCTCAACAGGCTAATCCTTCTTCTGGAAGATGGTCACTTCCCTGAGGGCCAATATGGCTTCAAAAAGAATGGAGGAAGAGTTGACATGACAACTACCTGACAACTCCAGGAAAAATGCCAGGAACAGACCAGAGATCTGTATGCAACATTTAAAGATCTGACCCAGGCCTTTGATATATCAGTTGTGACAGCCCAGTATGGTGGACCCTCATCAAAGAGGGTGCTCTGCTTTATGAACAAAATTGCAGCAGCTCAAAGGAAAACTGTAATACATAAGTTTAGAATAACTGCTCCAGGTATTCACATGGTCTTATTTGTGTCTAACCTGTGATAGAACATTCTGGTCTGATAAGCCATGGTCAGACACTGTAACTTTTCTCTAACATTGACATTTTGAGCTTCTTCAATAAAGAAGGACAAGAACCAACCAATGAGGATCAATTGTGTCATAATTAATATAAAATTTTAGTTTTATTTTCATTTTATTGTTGCACTTATGTCTATAGTTCTTTTTCATAAACCTCCCAGAAAAACATTGAGATTGCTATCTTCCTGTGCTTTGAGAATATATGATCTGTGAGGTGATTTTCTGGTGATTTTGCCTTTGACTGTGTGATAAAAATCTACTCTAGTACCTTCTTTATCAGAAGTCATTCTTCCATTTTGTTGTAACTTAATTCTATGCTTAAACTTAAATTTTTCCAAGTAGACAAGAAGAAATCTTTTATGTAAGAATGACAGAATCAGATCATATCAATTTCTTGGCCATTAAAAGAAAGTTTCACATTTAAGGCAACAATATTTAAATTCATATTTATAGGTGGTTTAAAGGTCATATGATTCAGGGTAGCTAGGTGGTACAGCAGTTAGAATATCAGCCTTGGAGTCAGGAGGACATGAATTCAAATCTGATCTCAGAAACATGACACATACTTAGCTGTGTGGCTGATTCAAAAACAAAATATCTGTTCTCAAAGGGGACAATGATGTCAACAGCAGTTGGGTTTTGAGGAACTAAAATGACAAAGTCTGGTTGTAAGGCTTCCTCTATTTTTGAAGCATTTAAATTCACACAAACATCAGTGGTCTCTGGTACTCATACCTTTTATTGCACTAATATTATATAATTGTTATTATATATAATACTATATAATTGTTATTAATATCATAATAGGTATTTCACAAATGCTTGATGACTGTCGCACTAGTCAATAATACTTAATAAACACATCAGAGAGGTACATGCTCATCTGTCCAAGCAAGGGGAATGGGGATGATTTCATAAATTATAGAATGGATAAGAATTTAAAAGGCAAGGAGAGGAACAGAGATAATTCCATGTAGAATCAAATTATCTAACCTTTGGAAAATTTAAATGGTTCCTTTCCTTCAGACCTAAAAGCTAATAAGTGACTTCTTTAATCTCATTTCAGACTTCAAAAATCAGTGTTGAGCATAGCAAAACTTTTTATTCCCCTCTAATTAATTATGAAGGTTTCTTAACTTTCTAAGGTTAGTATTTTAATAAGAGGCACTCCTAACTCAGGAAATTCCCACCATCATAGTTATAACCTATGTATGTTCTTCCTATGGTAAGAACTAAGGAATAGCCTGAACCCCAATGAGATTAAGGGATTTGTCTAAGGTCACAGAGCTAGTAAATATCAAAGGAGAATATGAATTCAAGTCTTCCAAGACAGACACTGTGCCTACTCTATTGCCCTTTAAGATATAATACAAAACAAAATCCAACACTATACTAAAAATGCAGTTATAGATTTTATTTTGTTATGTTTGATGTAAAGTGGGTGGTTTGAATAGATTTCCTTCCCCTGATTCCCTCACCCTTATACATAGAGTTTTCTGTTTAACTGCAGTGATTGAAGCACTTTTATTTTTGGCATCAAATAGATTCAGTCATAGAATCCTTGGGTACAGGTTTCCTGAGAAACTTTACCAGAAATAGTCAACTAGAAGTGTGATATGCAGAAAAAGAAATCTTAAAAGATATATCCATTTTTAAAGTTAAATAATAAGATGTATTTACAATTGTTCATTCAGTAAATGCTTTCAAAGTACAATTTGTTCAGAACTCTGCGCTAGGCACAATTGTGGAAGGGAGATTTAGATAACAAAGTTTAGTTAAGATAAAGTCTTTGCCTTGATGAAGCCTGAATTTTATTAGCTTCCTTTTGTAGAAAAAGGGCCATGATTATATGATAGGTAGATCTTATTTTTCTAGTAATTAAGACTTGCAAACTCATGACTAAAGAATGACCTAAAGACTGATGGAGCTATTATTCCACTGCAATAGATACCCTTGAGATCTCTCCTCCCACCCTTATTCTTTATTCTAGGAACCACTGTAGATATAATTCTTTTCTTTATCACAAGTTCCCTGTCCTGGCATTTCTCATGCTAGGGATGTCACTATCAAAGTTCTATTCCCAAAATCACTGTCCTAACTTCTTCCCATGTAAATCAAAGCTTGTATGCATTGCCCTTTTATGTGTCTTGTTTTTACATTGCATACATTCCTAATTCACATCTGTGGTGCTCCCTCTCCTTTTTAACTGTTCTTTAAATAACAGAATCTATTTTCTCTCACTCCTACCCCATAAAAAACAGAGAAAAGAAAAACAAATCCCTCCCAACAAATATGAATAGTCAATCAAAACTGATTCTGTCAATGGATACATACATATGCATGTATATTATTTACTTTCTAAATTTCTCTGTGAAGAGGTGGAAGTATGTTTTATTCTTAGTCTTCTGGAATCATGGATAGTCATTGTATTGATTATTTTATTGATTACATTGTATTGATTAGTTCTTAAAGATTTCCAAGCTGTTTTTCTTTACAGTTGTATAATTTTTATTTTAAATTTTAATTAATATATTATCCAATTGAGTGAATTTTTCTATTTTTGCTCATTTTATTCTATATCTGTTTATAAATCCTTGTCTCTTTGAAACCATCTATTTCTTCATTTCTTACAGCACAATCGTATTGCATCACATTCTTATATAATAAATTAAAGTCATTCCTCAGTTGATTGGAATCCTTAAATTTACAGATTTTTTTCCATTTCAAAAAGACAATTTCTATAAATATTTTTGCATATATAGGACCTTTTCCTATTTCTTAGATCTTTATAGGGTAGAGTCTTAACAGTGATATAGCTGGGTCAAAATCCATGAATTGTCTAGTAACTTTTTATATTATTGTAAATTGCATTCCAGAATAGTTGTACCCATTCTTGAGTCCACAAACAGTGCATCAATATGCCTTTTTTCCCCTTAGCCCCTTTGACATTTATCATTTTAATTTTTGTTATCTTTGCCAATCTGATGGTATAAAGTAGAATTTCAGACTTTCTTTAATTTGCATTTCTCTAAGTAGTATTTTGGAACATTTTTCCCCATTATAAAAAACCTTGGGTTACTTCCCTTGTGAACTGCCTATTTATAAGTTTTGACTCTAACTTATTCTTATAAATCTAAATAATTTCCTTATAAATTTTGGAAATGAGAACTTTATCAGAGAAATTTATTGCAAAGATTTTCCCCTAATGAATTGTTTCCCTTTTACTGTTAACTGTAATGGGTCTGTTTATGTAAATGTTGCTTTATCTCTTGTTGGTTATAACTTTTTTCTTCCTTCTATAGATCTGATAAATAATTTTCACCAGGTTTTTATAATTTGTTTATGACTTGACTTTTTTATATTTGGGTAATATATACATTTTCAATTTATCTAGGTATAAGGTATTGGTTGTTCTAAATGTAATTTCTTCCATGCTGTTGTTCAATTTTCTCAGTATTTTTTTTGTTAAATATTTTGTCTTTGTCCAGATCAGTAACCGAGGTGTTCATATTTCTTAAATTCTAATCTACTAGATTCATTTACTTACATATTTTGTGTACCTGATTTTTTTCATGGAATAACCTCTCTAATACTTTTTTGTTCACCATGAGATATTCATTAAATTTCTTCAGTCTTCAAAGTCACAAGCAATGAACCCATAAAGATAGATTCAATATATCTGTTACTTTTAAGAAATTTAATTGGGAGAGTAATGGTGGAAGAGTTCTTTACTTTGAATTGACACAAAATGAAATATTCAGAATCAAGAAAACTTGATTGTCTACAGCAATATATACTGGGGGAAAATATTCCCAACAACTGGATGTCATATAATTATAATTTCTAGACTAAGAAGTCTGGCCCTGAAGGAAAAATAGATGAGAAAATGTACTTCTCTTCCTTCTTTGAAAAAGTAGGATCTGTGAGGAGAATATTGTATATAAGTGTGTTTGCTGAACTTGTTTTTCCTCCTCCCTTTCTCTTCTTTATTACCAGGTATAGCTGCCTGGAGGGAAGTGGGGAGGTATATATTTGGGAAAAAGAGTCAAGCATTCCTCTGGTCATGGACCTTGTAACTTCCATCTCTTGCTAGGCTCAATGTGTTCCCTGAGGAAATGTTGCAGGTGGTAAGGTCAAGCATCTTCCATCTATCCCAAAGGACCTTCCCCTTTGCAGGAAATCTACCACTTTCTGCTGTTGCTTCACTTCTAACTTCCTCAGGTGAGAAGAGAACTCAACTACTCTTTGTTTCTTTCATCTCTTGCTAGGCATAGTATATCCCCTAAGGGAAGGTAGCAAAAAGGAGGGTCAGGTATCATCTTTCTATCCCAAAGCAACCATTTTCATTTGTGCCAGCACAAGTCAACTTTTATATCCTACTGCTAATCTGATCTCCTAAATTGGATGTGGAAAATTTCTGGTGCAAAGCCAACTTGGGCTTTTTATTTCCTGCTGTGCCTATTTCCTGTGGAAAGACAAAGAGGAAAATTGATGGGAAATAGTATTACTTGCTCCTGCCATGCCATCTCCTTCTATGCCCTTTTGTTGCCTAATCCCCAGGCTTCAGAGAAGAGTATTTGAAATGGGTCCTCCCATCTGACTATCTGCACTTGCCTTTAGTCCACTCTTCAATCTCCCTGGGAAAGAGGACTTATGACCTCCACTCAGTAATGATTCACACTTGATCATATTCTTCACATCCTAATGATTTTTGAAGCCTTGTAAGGTCACCATTCAAACCTTATTCTCATTCCCCTCAATCCAAAGTTTCAATCACATATTACTCATCCATCTGTTCATTGTAACCTATAGAACTTCTATTCCATAAGCAATAAACTTCCTTTCATCCTAAATCCTTTCCTTTCCCCCTCCTTCCATCTAGTAGCTATCACTGAAACCTGGCTCTGTTTAGATGATACAGTTTCCCTGGCCATCCTTTCCAGTGCTTTACTATACCTTCATTTGTATCTTTTGACCAGTTCACTAGCCAAATCAGGTGTATTAGAATACTCCTTACTCTCCATTGTAATTTCCAGGTTCTTCCCCTTCTTCTATCACTCAGTAACTTCTCCTTTGAGATTATTGAAATTTATTTCTACTGCCTAATCAAAATCCTGATACGTATTGTCTATAGAGAACAAGCTCCCTGCCCACCCAACTCATACTTTGATCACTCCTGTTCCTTCCTTAATGAGCTTGATACTGTCTAATCTAATAATCTTTAATAGTTTATTAACATTTCTAGATCTTTATAATTCTCCTGTTAGCTCTGAGGAATGTAGATTCAGGATGTTTATCTCTGTCTCCCCACAGGTTCTCTTCTCGTTGATAGATCAAAGGAAAAAAAGGTTTTGTCTGTGCAGACCTATTCAAATGTGCATCTCTTATAACAGCTCTTATAAATGAGAAAGTCCATATGAGTTATCAATATCTTCTTCCCATGCAGGAATACAAACAGTTCAACATCATCAAGATCCTCATACTTAGTCCTTCTCTTCCACCCCCTCTATGGTTCTCCTGTGTCTTGTAATTGGAGAGCAAACTTTCTGATCAGCTCTGGTCTTCTCAAAAAGAAAGCTTGAAAGTCCCCTGTTTCTTTGAAAGTTCATCTTTTACCCCTGAAAGAGGATGTTCAGTTTTGCTGTTGATTCTTGGTTGTAAACTAGGATCTTTTGCTTTCTGGAATATGATATTCCAATTCCTATGAGCCCTTAATGTAGATGCTGCCAGATCCTGTGTAATCCTGACTATGGAGCCTCAGTAGTTGAGTTGTTTCTTTCTGGCAGCTTTTGGAATTTTCTCTTGGATTTGAGAGTTTTGGACTTTGGCTATAATATTCCTGGAAGTTTTTCTTGTGGGATCTTTTTCAGGGAGTGATTGGTGAATTCTCTCGATTTCTATTTTACCCTCAGCTTCTAGGATCTCAGGGTAATTTTGCTGTGTTATTTCTTGGAAAATGAAGTCTAGGCTCTTCTCCTGGTCATGGCTTTCAGATAGCCCAATAATTTTTAAATTATTTCTTCTGGATCTGTTTTTTGATGTCATTTGTTTTTCCAATGATATATTTCACATTTTCTTCTAATTTTTGGCTTTTTGGAAGAGTTTTATTTCTTCCTGATTTCTTGCAAAGTCATCAGCTTCCTTTAGTTCCATTTTGCATTTGACGTTTCTTCAGAGAGCTTTTTTTTAATCTCCTTTTCCAGCTGGCCAATTCTGCTTTTTTAAAGGCATTCTCCTCATTTGCCTTTTGTTTTTTAACACATTATTTTCTTCTGTATTTTTTTGTATATCTTTCACCAATATTTTCATTTGGTTTTCATGATTTTTCTGCATCTCTCTCATTTCTCCTCCCAGTTTTTCCTCCACCTCCTTTAATTGCTTTTCAAAGCCTTTTTTGACCTCATCCATAGTCTGAGCCCATTTTCTATTTCACTTGGAGGTTTTGGATGTAGAAGCTTCAATTGTGTCATCATATGAATATGTGTTTTGAGTTTCCATGGGACTAAAGTAATTCTCTATGATCAGATTCTTCTTTTTCTGTTGTTTACTCATTTCCTCAGCCCAAAACTAAGTTACAGCACTTCCAAAGCTTTGGGTTTTTTTGGTGGGGGACACCCCACTGGAACCTTTATTCCTCCAGGGTCTTATATTCTCTAACCTGTGCTGTGATATGTAGATGGTCCAGTACTTCCCTCTGCCCTGGGGCTATAAGGAGGGATCCAGCTTGATTATTGAGTATGGAATCCCAAACTGCAATATGTGAGTGTAGGCAAACAGTAGAGTTCTACCCCAGGGAGAGCAGAGGAATCTCTGCAAATTTCCCTTAACATCTCTGGGGGTGCAGACTGTTTTCTCCCAAATCTTGCTGCAGATTCTGCAGCTAGTGCTCCCTCACTCCATACTCATTCTGGTGGAGCAGACTTCTCTCACCACCCCCTTCAAGTTGTTGTCAGTGATCTATGGACTACGTTGGGCTGGGCTGGACTGGGTTGCACCGAGGCTTTTTTTTTTCCAACCCCTGGTCCTGGTGAAACACACCCTTCCCGCGGAACTTCTACGTTATCTTGGACTGGGAAAATGTATCACTCAGTCTTCTGTGGGTTCTGCCCCTCTAAATTTTGTCTAGAACCATCCCTTTTTTGTTGGGGGTTTGGGGGTCAGAGTTCCCAGGAAATGCTGCCTTCATGCTGCCATCTTGGCTCCACCCCCTCAATTGTGCATCTCAAAGAATGGTTTTCAAGTTGTGTATTAAATGAGGAGTCATCCTGGGAAGACAGGAAAACTGCTCTGTTGAATCAAAGATAAACAAATGTATAACCTAATATTCTTTAAGTTGGAATTAATAATTCTTGAGCAATATATTGCTGATCAGAAGTTTGACTCTCTTTTTTTGGAAAGATTTTATTTTGAAGGGGTGGCTAGGTGGCGCAGTGGATAAAGCACCGGCCCTGAAGTCAGGAGTACCTGGGTTCAAATCTGGTCTCAGACACTTAATAATTACCTAGCTGTGTGGCCTTGGGCAAGCCACTTAACCCTGGTTGCCTTGCAAAAACCTAAAAATAAAAAGATTTTATTTTGAGTTTTATATTTTTCCCCCATTCTTGCTTCCCTTCCCCCACCCCGCACAGAAGGCATTTTGTTAGTCTTTGCATTGGTTCTATGTTTTTCATTGATCTCAATTGAATGTGAAGTTTGTCTCTCTCAACCTTTAACTAAGGGTTATAAGATGCAGTCTGCTATGTAAAGCCTGTCTCCCAAGATGTTGACTTCACTTGTGTCAATATCTATCTGGTTATCACAATGTTAGTAGCTTGATCAACAAACTTTAAGATAAAGGACATCCTGGATAAGCAGAGAGAAAATCCTATTGTTGTTTGTAAATATTTACTCTTCAGCATAAATGGAATTCTTGTCAATAGGAAATTTCAGTAAACATTATAAGATTTGAGAGAATTGTATTTGTAAAACCATTTTGTCTATGTGAAATCCCATTGGTTGGCCACCTAAAGTTTTACTGCTCTTTGTCTAAATTGTATAAAAATTCTCCAAAATGTTGGGTCAAGGTTAGCATTTGTAAGGATGCCATCCACCCATGAGTTCTGGTAAGATCCTAGAGAACTAAACTTCATTTATAAAACTAACTGTTGTTTTGTTTTAGCCAAAGGGAAATAATGGTTAACAATACATGGCTCACAAATTTTCTCTACTCCTCAAGTCCTTCCCTCATGTTAGGAGATGACAATATACATATTGACTCTTCCTCAACTCCCTAACAATTCTGTTCCTCAAGTGACATTTCTCATGAGTTTTTCCTCCACCCTAATCTGCCATACAAAAAGATAATCATACCCTTAATCTTGCCATTAAAATTTCTAAATCCCTTTTCCTAATATATTGGTTTTTCATCTCTTTTCTCTATTTTGATTTACTAAACCCTACTCTTTGTCTTCATAGGAACCTTCTTTATTATTCTATACTTTTATCATTACCAAGTTGCTTTAAAGGTCACTATTTTTAGTATAATTTGATTTGGCACTGGTAAACCCTCTTTATTCTAACTTCTTTTTATTTTCTTTAAGTATGCTTTTGGTTTATTTATTTTATATTATTACAATAATTTTGTTATAAGAGTAAACATAACCCCCCCACAAAAAGATGAGAAACCTCAAGTATAGTGAGAGAGAGAAAAAAATGTACTTCAGTTTGTGTCCAGATTCCAATGGTTCTGTCTCTGGGATGAGTTGCCTTCATTATCATTAAGTCCACCAGAGAAGTTGCTTCAATATTTTTCCCACAGTTGCTATTTCTGTCTGTATTTCCCTCCACTCTATTCCTCCCCACTCTCATTTATTCTTTTCTCTTTCCTTTTATCCTGGCCCTGTCCAAAAGTGTGTTGTATCTGAGTACACTCTCCCACAATCTTTGCTCTCTTCTATCACCTATTCCCCCTCCTTCCTCCCCCCATTCCCTCTTATCCCATCCCTTTCTTCTCATTTTTTTCTAGGGTAATCTAGATTTCTATACCCTATTAATTGTGTATGTTATTTCCTCTCTGAGCCATTTCTGATGAGAATGAAGGCTCACTCATTTCCTCTTGCCTTTCCATGTTCCACTCCATTAGAAAAAGCTTTTTCTTGACTCATGTTAAATTTCTTAGCTCCTTCTTCCTCTCCTTTCTCTTCCTCCCAGTACTTACCTTTGTCACCCATTGACTCCATCTTTTTACTATATTATACCATTATATTCTGCTCCTTCCTGTGCCCTGTCTATAATTGCTCTAACAGTTCTTATAAATGAGAAAGTTCATATGAGTTATCAATATCTTCTTCCCATGGAGGAATACAAACAGTTCAATATCATTAAGTTCCTCATAGTTAGTCCTTTTCATCCACCCCTCTATGGTTCACCAGAGTCACGTACTTGAAGATCAAACTTTCTCTTCATCTCTGGTTGTTTCAATAGGAAAATTTGAAAGTCTCCATTTTCACTGAAAATTCATCTTTTCCCCTGAAGGAGAACATTCAGTTTTGCTGGGTAGTTGATTCTCAGTTAGAAACCAAGATCTTTTGCCTTCCAGAATATCATATTCCAATCCCTATGAGCCCTTAATGTAGATGCTGCCAGATCCTGTGTAATCCTGACTATGGAGCCACAGTAATTGAATTGTTTGTTTCTGGCAGCTTTTAGAATTTTCTCTTTGACTTGGGAGTTTTGGAATTTGACTATAATATTCCTGGAAGTTTTTCTTTGGGGATCTCTTTCAAGAGGTGATCAGTGAATTCCCTCAGTTTCTATTTTACCTTCTGCTTCTAGGATCTTGGGGCATTTGTGCTGTATTAATTCTTGAAAAATGAAATCTAGTCTCTTTTTTCATGGTCATGACTTTCAGGTAGCCTAATAATTTTTAAATTATTTCTTCTTGATCTGTTTTCAAGGTCAGTTGTTTTTCCAATGTGATATTTCACATTTTCTTCTAATTTTTGGCTTTTTTTTGGAAGAGTTTTATTTCTTCCTGATTTCTTGCAAAGTCATCAGCTTCCTTTAGTTCCATACTGCATTTGAAGGAGTTATTTTCTTCAGAGAGCTTTGTTCATCTCCTTTTCCAGCTGGCCAATTTTGCTTTTTTAATGCATTCTTCTCCTCATTTGCTTTTTGTTTTGCTTTGCCCATTTGGCCTAAACTAGTTTTTAACTTATTATTTTCTTCAGTATTTTTTGTATTTCTTTCATCAAGCTGCTGATTTCGTTTTCATGATTTTTCTGCATCACTCTCATTTCGCCTCCCAATTTTTTCTCCATCTCCCTTAATTGCTTTTCAAAGTCATTTTTGAGCTCATCCATAGTCTGAGCCCATTTTCTATTTCTCTTGGAGGTTTTGAATATGGAAGTTTCAGTTTTGTTGTCATCTAAGTATGTAAATCAGATCTTCCATGGGACTAAAGTAATTTTCTATGGTCAGAGTCGTCTTTTTCTGTTGTTTATTCATTTCCTCAGCCCAAGACTAATTTATGCTACTTCCAAGGCTTTGGGGCTTTTTTGGGGACACCCCACTGGAACCTTTTCCCTCCAAGGTCATATGCTCTCTTGCCTGTGCTTTGATATGTAGATGACCACAGGCACTCACTCCCCCTTTGCCCTGGAGCTGTGAGGAGGATCCCTGCTATCTTAGTATGGAAGGCCAAACTGCAACCTGAATCTGAGTGTTGGTAAACAGCAGAGTCCTGCCCCAGGGAGAGCAGAGATTTCTGCAGTCTCCCCTGACCCCCTTACTGTCTGTGGACTGTGTTCTGGAGGTGCAGGCTGGTTTCCCCCTATTCTCACTATGGTTCTGTGGCTGGTGCTCCTCACTCCACACTCATTCTGGTCCTAACTTCTTCTTATAATTTTCCTTGAGGTTCTCAACATTTTTGCCTCCATGTGAATTTTATTATTATTTTGTCTAATTCTCTGGTGATTTCAATGCGTCATTAACTCATTAATGTCCTCTAGTAATGGATTCATTCTAACCTGAGGGACAGGTATTATCAGGGGCTTGGGTTCATATGATTAAAACTGTCATGAAAGATATCTGTGATGGGAGATCAGAGTCTATCCATTTATGATACAGAAGAAAGTGGTCCCCCCCTTACAAGATGATCCCAGAATTCAAAGAAATCTGAGTAAATCAGAAAAAAATATTTTATAATTCATGAAATAAATTTCATAGTTAAAGAATGTAGATATTTTCCTTTCTCTCAATGAAAAAGAAACTTTAGTATAATTGACTTAAATTGCAGTAAGAAAGTTAATTTAATCATAATAAGCCACTCCTTGACTACAAGAGTGATTAACTCTGGAAAAAGGATGAGAAGACATCTCAGTGGAAGCACAATCATTTGTTTCTGAATGATTTAAAAATAAATATGTATACAAGAGACCTGGAAAACCTTTTACATTTTGTGGTTTTATTGACATTCTAGTCATTTACTCTTCCTGTATTTTACTATAAAATAAAGCTTCATAGTACCATAATGACAAATTTCTTGGTTTGAAGGTGAAATTAACTGATAGCATTTACTGAATGTTTAAATGAATTCACTTCATTTATTCATGCATCAGTCTTTCCATGAGTACAACTTGAAGTTTAGAAAGCAGGGGTTTCATTATGGAAATTAGAGATGAATAGAGTAAGAATTAAATCAATTAATAAGCATTTTAAGCACTCTTCTTTTCCAGGTCCTGTGTCAAATAATGGGAAGATTAAGGGCAAAAAGCAAAAATCTGGTTCTTGACCTCTAAGAGCTTACCTTCTAATAGGAGAGAAAATGTGAAAATATCTATGTCTATATCATTGTATAGATACCTAAACATATACACACAAATATATATATATATATGTAAATATAGAAAAGCACACACACACACACACATGCAAGATGTACACAGTGAAAATGAAAGATGATCTCTGAGTAGGCACTAACAGTACAGGGTTGGGACTATATGTATATGTATAGGAGTGAGGGTGCCAAGAGGAGGAAGTGAGGAGGGAGAGCAGCTCAGTCAAGGAAAGAAGCCAATGAAAGGTATGGAGTCATGTGTAAATAATATCGAGTAGATAGATGTTAATAGATTATAAAATGTGTATAGAGAACAAAGTATAAGAAGAATAAGAAGGTAGGAAGAAGTCAAATTGCAAAGGACTTCAAGAACCAAAAGAGGATTTTAAAATTTTATTTTGGAAGTAATAGGAAGTCACTGGAATGATTAAGCAGAGGGTGTGACAATCAAATCTACATATTACAAAATCACTTTGTGAGTTGACTATTCAATGGGAATAGAACTGGGAGACACTTGAAGCAGTGATGAGATGCTGTACCAGAGGATCAGCTGTGTGAGTAGAGAGAAAGATCACAAGACATGCCATTAAAAAAATTGTTTATATTCCTGCCTTTCTTTAGGAAAGAACCAGGGAAAGAAAGAAAGTGGAATTTTTATGAAAGAGATACTAGAGGGACTGAGTTTTGAACATGAAAACAAAATAAGTTTATATGGAGAACTTTTGATGGAAACAAAAATGAAGAAGTCAGATTCAGTGGATCAGAGTGGCCTGGACCATGAAGTTGAGAAAGAATTTCAGATTGTCATTCATAACAAAATGAGGAAAAACCAGCTACAAAAGAAAAGGCAGGGTCAGAAAAACAAACATCTGGGAAACATTTTCACATCAAGTGTGATTAATATAACATATCAAAGATGAAATACTTATTTTAAGACCAGAGCTTCAATACATTAAAAAAAGGGAAAATAATAAGGAAGGAGGTGGCTACAAACTTCCTGTGGTCCACAGCACAAGAAGAGATATTTTGAGGAAACCAGAAACAGAAGAATCTTTCTAGTTGATGGAATCAGGAGGAACAAAGAAAATGTTTTCTTCTAGATCCACAGTCAAAAAGTAGTAGAGTTTCTGTTTAGAGTTAGAGAGAACTAGAAAGATGAGAGCACTTATTAGACCACTGGAAAGGAAAAGGGGAGGAGACAGAGTATAGGAACAGGACTAGCTAGACTAGAGAGTCTCTTACCTAAAAAGTTGAAAGAAGATTTAAAAAAAAATAAAGTATCTATAATTTTACCAAACTAAATCCATTGGTAGATAGTGAGAAATGGGATCATATTTAATCTAGGCAGTGAGCCATTTTTCTGAGGACAAGGTCTAATAGCTGCAGAGGTCAGCCAAACAAAGGGAGGAGGAAATAAGAAAGATCAAAATCTAATTCTTTGTCAGTGTAAATAAAAGATGGGAACAGACTGAAATCATTGTTCTATACTTTGTAAATGTCCTCTTTGATGGTTTCTATAACCCTATGCCCTACAATGTTTCTCTGTAATGCTTAGTGATAGAGTCCTTTAAAACACCTAAAGAAGAGGGATATAGATGATAGATAAAGATTGAGCTATATCTAGACATTTAGATACAGTTTTCTTTTAACAAGCCTGGATATCTTTCATGGAGAATTCATTATCCAAACAATTTAGAGACAGAGAAGGGAAGAGGGGATGGGAACATTTATGATGCCCACTATGTGCTAGAGGGCAGCCAGAGGGTACAATAGATAAGAGTGCCAGACTCATCTCCCTGAGTTCAAATCTTGCCTCAGACACTTACTAGCTGTGTGACCCTGGGTAAGTCACTTAAACCACTTTACCTCAATTTCTTTTCTGTGAAAAATAGCTAGAGAAGGAGATGGCAAACCATTTCCAGTGTCTCTGTTAAGAAAACTCCAAATGGAGTCACCAAGAGATAGTCAGACACAGGTCAACAACAACGAACTATGTGCCAGAGATGGTTGCAGTTAGAATCCAGTAAGGTTGTTGGGGATGGGTGGGGTGGGGTGGAAGTTCATAGCAAGTCAAATTCTAGGACCCAGTGGTTAAAGAGAATCATGGTACAATAGGGCTTGATTGTTTTTAATGATTTTCTAGACTTAAGAATGTGATTTTTAAAAAGTTGTTAAACATTTACTATCCAGTCCTAACATTTTGTGATTTAATTACAGAATCTTCTCCATAGTTTTTGTTGACTTTGCAAATTTTTTTGCTACCCTTTCTGGTCCCTTTTCAATCATACAAAACCTGTGCATTAATATAGCAAACTATGTAGTGGTTTTGCTGACTATTTATCTAAATAATTTTTCTCAAATTGAGGAATTATTGTTTCTAGTCTGATGAAAATATAGCTTTATAGCTAGAACTCTTGAAAATGTGAATGTGCCTGCTATGTATTATTGACCTTTATTTAAGCTAAGAACATTTTATCATTAGAACAGTTACACCATTAACATTTACAAAACATCTGTTGTAACATTTGTGATTGGATTTTTTAATAGCTTTTTATCACTGTGTACATGTATACTACAACAGCTATCAGTCTATTCAGTGGTAGCATAAAGGTTCAGGTTACATTTATATTGATTTCCATTGCAGGTTACATTTATATTGATTTCCATTGTTATTGTTCAGTTGTGTCCAACTTCTCCTGACCTCATTTGGGGTTTTCTTGGCAAAGATACTGATCTGATGTCATCTCCTTCCCCAGATCATTTTATAGATGAGGAACTGAGGTAAAGGTGGTAAGATGACTAGCCAGGAGTTAAATAGCTAGCAAATGTCTGAGGCTGGATTTGAACTCAGGAAGATCAGTCCAGAACTCTATCCTCTGCACCACCTAAATGTCCCATATAGAAAGGGGCAAACCCAACTAAACTAAAGCTAAATGGCAAAAAAAAAATATGGGAGTCATTATAGTAGTGAGATAGTTTTTTTCTGATTTTGTATTGGTGAAGAACTACAGACCATCTAACCCTGGAGTGCAAGTGTAAAAAAAGAAAAAACAAGCAAATAAATAATAGAGAAATGATAAAGAAAAGTAGTCGTTTAAGTAACTTACAGGGGGTTGAACATTTTTTGAGCTCAGAATCACTTGGAGAGAAAGGTGCAGTAGTTTAAACCAGGCAGTCTAGTTGCCTGACCAGGTAGTATAGGAAAGGCAAGGGAGAGAGGCATGAGACAACCTTTCCTTAAATGCCCCTTTAGGATCTATGGAAGGGTTGGTGTTTGGGGTATAGTTAACATCTGGTATAAGACTGACTATTATCTGGTTTAATGTAACATTTACCCGGCATGCATAACTAGCCTGCCTCACAGGTGAATGTGTGACCAAGATTGATCTGACTTGGCAAGGACATAGGGACTGTCTTTTGCCAGAATGGGGTTTTACAAAATCCAAAAAAGAAACAACTTTAACAGTACAAAAAAGATTACAAAAATTTGTTTCCAATACATATATATATATATATATATATATATATATATATATATATATATATGAATACAGTTTCCCTGAATTAGTAATTAGTACCAGGTACTTTTCAATAAATGTTAAAAATATTATTATTTGTGAAGAATGTCAAATAGACATTAGTTTCTTTGTTTTTCTTTCTGATAAATACGGCCTCAAATGGATATTTTCAGTGCAATCCTAACTGGATATGTAAGAGACAGATATATGGGGTATATACAGGGAAAGAACTCTGAGTTTGGAGACCTAAAACCTGGGTTGAAACCCCCTCCCCTCCCCCCACCCTGCTTTTTTCCGGTAACATCCTCTCTGGGTTTCAGTTTCCTTATCTTTAGAGTCAAGATGATCTCTAAATCCCTTCAGGATGTGGATCTATGATGCTCTACCTATATAATTTCTCTGACAGCTTGTAAGAGTAAGATACCAATTTATAAAATTACATTCAGATCAACAAATATTCATTAAGTAGCTATTATGAGCAAGGAACTTTGCTGGGCGCTGGAAATACAAAGACAAAAATAAAGAGTTCCTGGCCTTAAGTGGCTTAAATTTTAGTTAGGGAGCTAGGGAGCGGGGTGGTGGTGTTGATGGAGGAACATAGTAGACAGATAAGAAAATGGAAACATTGACAAAATCATATACATTAATTTAAAGAAGAGTGAACACTGCTTTAAGAGGATTAGCAGGGGCTAAGTGTCTCAGGGGATAAAGCACCGGCCCTGGAGTCAGGAGTACCTGGGTTCAAATCAGGCCTCAAACACTTAATAATTACCTAGCTGTGTGGCCTTGGGCAAGTCACTTAACCCCATTTGCCTTGCAAAAACCTCAAAAAAAAAGAAAAAAGAGGACTAGGCAAGGTTTCTCTTAGATGGTGGCATCAGTTGTGCTTTGTATATATTTTACAAGACACATGAGGAGGGAACCTGTTCCAGACTATCTGTAAGCACTGTTTCAGCCTCAGTATTACCACTAAATCTGACCATTTTTCCTTAGGTGATAGTTTTTTTTGGTCCCCCCTAAAGTCCTATTTCTTTTCTTCTTCCTAAGCAGATTTCCTTTTCCTCTATCTAGACTCCTATACTGCAAATAGAGGGGAAAGAATGGGTCTTAGAGGCAGCTAGGTGAAGTGGATAGAGCAAATCTAGCCTTAGACCTTTAGTAGCTGTGTTATGCTGGGCAAGTTATTGAACTGTTTATCCTCGTTTCCTTATCTGCAAAATGAACTGGAGAAGGAAATGGCAAATTACTCCTATAGCTTTGCCAAAAAAACCCAAATGGGGTCATGAAGAGTTGAATACAACTGAATAACAACATGGAATAGTAAAGAGGAAAAAGATTAGAAGAATATGAATCCTGAGTTGGGCCTCACAGACTTTGGATATATCACTTAATTTTTTTGAATCTCAGTTTGCTTAAATGTAAAAATGGATAATCACAGGTGTTTTCTAAGGTTTGACTTTCAATCAGATCTTGGATCTGCTTGGCTTCCTCTTGTGGGAACCCCCCCCCCAGGTATTTGGGTGCTTCGTTTGGATTACAAATAAATGAAAATTATCATATTTCTCTATGTGAATTTCTTACTTTATGCCTTAGTTATAAGGATAATCTTTTAAAACCAACTATGAAAAAATAATGTGATATTTATATTTTCATTTTACTTATGAGGATTTTTTTTTTACCTTAACCTTCAATGGAGGAAAACAAACCCATTTCTCTTAGTTTGGATAGCTTCTCTTAAAGTTAGAAGCATACTTTTCTGTAAAGCCTAAAATTCATCTCGGTAGCAAGTTTACGTCTTAGAATAAGCTGACAATGTATTTTGAATGGGAAAGATAAATGGCTTTCAAAATATTTAAGCCCCATTGAGCCCGGTTAAGCTTTCTTGCTATCTGAGCACTGGCTTATGTAAGCAGGGAATGATTTCATTTGAGGTCTGTTCAGAATTCATGACAGGTTCACTTTGAAACACCAGATGTCTGATGGCAGTGCTGTCTTCACCTGGTGCTCCTGTTCTCTTTTAGCAGGCTACAGTTTCTGTTATGATTCGAGAAGGGAAAGAGAAACTTTAATAATGCCACAGATTTGCAACAGACAGGAATGAAACTGAGTGTTTTTTTTCCCCTAGAACTATGTGAAAGATCCCTGCAAAATAGTCTCTGATAGTATAGTGAAACTTCCATATCAAATTTTTTTAAAAGAGAAGAATATTTTACCATAGAGTAAATTTTTCAGCCATACATTTCTATCTATAATAACACTTCACTATTCAATTTAAGGGAAATACAACTTAAGTCCCAGCATCCTTTTCAGCTGCTTATTCTATAGAGACTCCTCTTATCTGCTCAGTAGTAACAGAGCTGTATAACATTTTGTAAAAAAACCAACCTCACTGCTTGGAAGAAAGGCATAAAAAATTCCAACTAAGTGACAAAAAAGTATTATTTTCCCTGTAAATACTTTATAATTCCTCATCCATATCCCCAGATAAATATTAAGTGTTCCTCAATTTATCTTAATGTAGAATTCTACATACATGCAATTTCACTGGCTTCCTTATGTTCAGTCATTTCAATCATGTCCTACTCTTCATGACCCCAATTGGGGTTTTCTTGGCAAAGATACTGGAGTGATTTGCCATTTCATTCTCTATTTCATTTTATAGATGAGGAAACAGGCAAACAGAATTAGTGACTTATTGAGGCACAGCTAATAAAAGTCTGAGCCCAGATTTGAATTCATGTCTTTCTGATTTTAGGTCTGGTGCTCTACTCATTTTATCACCTGACTTCTTCAGATGTTATAATGGCTATGTGGAAAGCATCAATGTTTTAAAATGAATTTATTATGCCATAAAATCATAAGATTTAGAAGAAAGATACTTAGAAATCATGTAGCATATCTTTTCATTTTATATATCAGTCCCATAAAGATTTATTGACTTACCCAGGGGCATGTAAGCAGTAATCAGTGGAGACAAGATGAAAACCCTAAAGTTCTCTGACTCCAAGGGCAGCTAAGTGGAGCCATAGTGCATGGGCCTAGAGTTAGGAAGACTCACTTTCCTGAGTTCAAATCTGATATAAAACACTTACCAGCTGTGTTACTTTAGGCAAGACACAACACTGTTTGACTCAGTTTCCTTATTTTTAAGATGTGTCAGAGAAGAAAATGATAAACCACCCCAGTATCTTTGCCAAGAAAACCCCATATGAGATCACAGAGTATCTGAAATGACTGAACAACAAAACAACCCTGACAGTAAGGATTGTGTTCTTTGTATCATACCACATTATGGATACTTATTTAGATAATCAACAGATTCATCTTTTTTTTTCTGACTCTACTAATAGAGAGCTCTTCTTGGCTGTATAAATGAAGGTAAGCGGGGGAAAAAAGATTATTTCCTCCTAACCTCCCCATCGTTCAAATAAGTTTATTCTTTCCTGAGTTAGAAACGGTCTCACTATCTGTGGCATTTAGTTTGAATCGAACACCTGACCTATTGATAATGGTATGATTTCTCTGATGTTGCTACTTCTTTGCATTGACAAAGTGTCAGATCACATAGCATGTTGAAAGTAGAGGGAGACTACGCTTTTGACAAGGGCAGGTGATGATTCAGAAAAGCTGAACCTAGAAATAGAGTCAATATTTAGGATCATTACATATAGAACTGGAAAAGATCATCTAGTACTACCTGCCTCTCTCCCCCATCACCACAGCTTCTTTCTCTAACCAATATATCCTTTAGTAGCAGTTTTATATAGACTTTTAACATATTGTCTCCCCCAAGAGAATGTGAGTTACTTGAGTAGGGAGTGTTTTGATGTTTGTCTGTATATGTCTGACTTCAGGAAATTGATTATATTGTAATAAATTACAAAGATTTTTTTTTTAGGTTTTTGTAAGGCAATAGGGTAAAGTGACTTGGCCAAGTCAAGGCCACACAGTTATTAAGATAGTTATTAAGTGTCTGAGGTCAGATTTGGACTCAGGTACTCCTGACTCCAGGGCCGGTGCTCTATCCATTGTGCCACCTAGTCACCCCAACAAAGATTTTTTAATAACAATTTTAGGGGCAGCTAGGTGGCACAGTGGGTAGAGCACCAGTCCTGGAGTCAGGAGAAACTAAGTTCAAATCCAGCCTCAGACACTTAATAATTACCTAGCTGTGTGACCTTGGGAAAGTCACTTAACCCATTGCCTTGCAAGCCCCCCCCCCCAAATGTTAAACAAACAAGTTTACCTGGGTTAGTCCAATTTCCTCATTTTATATAAGGGAATGAGTTCTATGCTAATAATGTATTAGTGTACAATTTTTGCCATTCCTTGTTCCTTTGCTTTTATTTGAAAGACCCATTGGTTTATCATTTTGCTTACCCCTTTTGCCCAAGCCTGAAGCTCTACCATATTCCCACTGGATATATTCAATATACAGGGATCCTAATCCTTCCTGGCTTCCTAGTAGGAACACTTAGAAACTTGCAGCATACATTTTTCTTTTATATATCCTTGAACTTCTTTTTCTGCTTACTCTCCTTTAACTTACTCAAAACATTTCTTTAACATCTTGTAGACATCCATCTTCAATGAAGTCAATTCAAGTTGAGTATAACTAAATATTTACTCATAGAAATTTGCAGCACAGTCACTACCACTGTATAGTTGCTGGTTGCTGATAGTACAGTGAGAATTGCATTACAATATTAGTTGAAGGGGACAAGGATAGCATATAAAGTTATAGATATTCTTTGAGACAATCTACAATGAGAATGTGACAAAATACATGCCCATCATAGAGGGCAGTAACAGTGAGACAACAGAGATAGAGGAATGGAGAGACACAGAAATAGGACACTGACCTTGGAGTCAGGCACCCTGTATTCAGACCATTGACTAAATGAGTGAATTTGGTCAAGCCATTTCACTTTTCTAGTGCACAGTTTCCTTATTTATAAAATTAGACTTAATCAGTTACTTAATCAACAAACAATTGTTAAGTGTGTACTAGATAAAACCTTCTAGGGATTCAAGGGGTTAACTAGGTAGAATACCAGATCTAAAATCAGAATGAATCATTTTCATAAATTCAAATCTGGCCTCATATACTTATTTTCTGTGTTCCTGGGCAAGTCACTTAACCAGATTGCCTCAGTTTCTTCTTGTATAAAATGGTGGGGAAAAAGGCATACCACTCCATTATTTTTGCCAAGGAAATCCCAAATGGCGTCATGAAGCATTGGACATGACTGAAAAATGATTTAGCAATAGCATAGAGATAAAAAAGAGAAAATACAAAATTCTCCTGACCTTCACTCACACTCAGTTGGGGGATACAATATTTTAAAAATCTATACAAAACTGATACTAAGAGATATTGGTTGGAGATCAAGGTTTAGGGGGTGCAGTGAAGTGCTAGGAGCTGATGTTATGAAAAACTTCATGTAGAAGGTAGAAATTGGCCCCAAATTGATATGTGACAGATTCCAAAGGTCACATTATGAATAATTTAAAGTAACAAGGAAGAGAATATCTTTCATAATTATGAATAAGGAAGGAATTTGTGATTCATCAAGGAATAGAGAGGATCACAGAAAAAAATAAACAAACATTAATACATAAAATTTAAGTTTTTGCACATTAAAACCAGTGATGTTAAAATTAGAATAAAAACAGGCAACACAGAAAAGTCAGTTTCTCTGATAAATGTCTTATTTCAATATATATATATATATATATATATATATATATATATATACCAAAGTTATTAAAATTATAAGATAGAAGGCATTTGCCAAAATAGTTAAAATATATAGAGGGAGATTTCAGAGGAATAAATCTGTGTTATCAACTGGCACATGGAAAAATTCTCCAAATAATGATGGATGAACAATTCTGAAAGAATTATGAACTGTGACCTAAGTAATGAACAATGATTCCAGGGGACTACTCACCTCCTGAAAGAGTAGTGATGAACTTGACTGCATAATGAGACAAACACTTTTAAAGAGAACTCATATAAGAATTTATCTTGCACCACTCTGCCTATTTGTTACAAGTGACTTTGATTTTCTTTTAATTTTTTCAATATTGGGGGGAGTAGGTGGGAGGACTAGGCATAAAGGAAGAAGAAAGAAAAAGAAGGAGGAGGAGAGAGAAAAAGGAGAAGAAGAAGAAGGAGAAGAAGAAGAAGAAGAAGAAGAAGAAGAAGAAGAAGAAACTTTTTAAAAATTTACAGAAAGACAAACAAGCAAGATATCTATAAAAACTACAGGTTAGTTTATGTATATATATAAATATATATAGAGAGATATGCATATATTTTTAAAAAGCAAGCTACACATAAAAAGATTCATAGTTTATGTTCAATCGTATTTGTTAAATATGGTATTTGTTAAATTCAGAATGAAAGAAAAGCAAAACAACAACAAAAGAAAGTGGAACTTAAGCTGAGTCCTGAAGAAATTACTACTCTAAGATTTGAAAGAAGGGACATGGGGCTTAGTAAGTACAAAAGAGTTCTGAAGAAATTAAAACTCTTAAGATTTGAAAGTGGGGATTTGGGGAATAGTAAGTACAAAAGAAAAGAGATAGGAAATAAGAGTACCAAACTGACTGGGTTGTAAAGTTGTGAATAGAACTGATATGCAATAAGGAAGAAAGGTAAATTGGGGTCAGATTGTGAAGGGAATTAACCACTGAATGGAAGATTTTACAGTTGCTCATAGAGATAATAAGAAGCTGAAATCCCTTCTGACTCTAAAATTTTTTACTGGATAGAATGTTTCTTTTTTGTTTAAAGAATTCCTCTATTAAGAAGTTTTAAGTATATCCTTCAAGAACTATTCATTTCTTCCTTCTAGATCTTTTTTTTAAATTGATGTTTACATGTAAGCCCAAAAATTTGATTCTGTGAATTTTTAAAGGATGTAATAAGCTTCTGCTAAATTTTGTATTCAAAAATAACAGGTGCTTATTTCTTTTTTATTGTCTAGTGTTCATATGTGTATATTATATTTTTAAGTACTTACTAAATATTATTAATCTTTATAATGCCCCTTTTTGAAAAAAAAATGGAGATATTGGAAATAAGTACTGGTGGGAGATGTATTTGTTCCCAACTATAATCTAAGATGAAAATTTGGGGTGGCGATACTTAAGTGTTGGAAAAAATATATATATATTAATACCATATCCTGAGTTTTTAGGCCTATGTATGTACAAACTAGCATAAGGCCTCATAATCTGCCACAAGACTATCTAAACTAAGTAGTCTTAAGCTCATATTTATAAGAATCTTCAAAAAAGAAAAGATTACACTATTTTTTAAATGCAATTTGGAGCAAATATTGAAAAATAATTGAGTAGCAATCCCATTTCCTCCTGGACCAGTCCCTTTACTAGTAGAACAAAGGATTCTCTTCCTTAATATGGATTATCAATATTCTTTCACATTGTAAAAGGTTGATTTATGGTTCCAATCAATTCTATTTGAATGGTAATGATGTAAATGGGGATATGCTTCAAAAATATATTGGTTGGGTACTATCTTTTTTCTATTTCCCTAAAAAAAGCCTTTTTGTTCTAGACTTATTACCCACCTTTCTAAGTGGTTTATCTAAGAATTTTGATTAGGGCTTCTTGGAGCAGAGAAATATTATATCTGAATGTTGCTAGAGTAACCAAAAAGAAGATTTTTAATATCCTTCCAGACATGCCAGAGTCACCATGTGACAGTGACTCAAGAGGCTTTTACACTATAGAGTTTTCATTATATTGGTGAAAAACTGCATTCTTTGATGAAGTTAATTAGTCTCATATCCTCTCAAGACTCACTCTAGGGAGGAAGTGAGAAAATGCAAATTATATGCTGTTTAGTATAGTTTGGTACAAGATGCCAACACAGAGCATCTACAACTCCATCAATGAGTCCAAGGTTCTTAGATAATGTGTGAAAAAAAAGTGAATATATTACAATGAACTATAGACCCTATTTCTCAGACTAGTGTTCTTTTCCTCATCCTTTGTGAATCTGTCCTTGGGATGCTATTAATCATTTACCATCTGGTTCAAGAAAGATGTTTTAGAAGGCTTGGACTGAAATAGAGTTCTGAGATATTAATGATGTTATATGTGTTACATTTGTTGGATGTCATTCTATTAGACTAGCTGAAGAAGAATACTGATTTCAGTCCCCCTTCGAATCCTTAGTATTTCTGATGTCTATTTGGTTATTGCATGTGACTTGAGTTGGCCTTTAAAATCATTTACAATTTATTGCTATAAGAAATGTACACTTATTCTCACTATTTACTATAAAGAGGAAAACCATTTCTCTCTCTCTCTCTCTCTGAAATCCCTGGAGATAGTCCTCACATCCAACAAAATAGTAATCCAAATAACAGTAAAATATTCAGCTGACTTTCACAAATGGAACTGGGTATTTTATAAGTATCCCCACAAGGCCAATGAAATGTCAGAACTTATAAACTATTGTTTCTTAGAACTGCGAGATTGTGACTATGGAACTGGCATGGCAAAATTTTATATCAATACTTTAAGATACCACTTTTTAAAGTTTAACAAATGTTCAGAAGTTGAAAAGCAAATTTGTCATATCTACGTTAATCTCCCATGACTGGATCATGTTGAAAATGACCTAGACTTGTTTGAAATGAGCTTAATTATGAAAAATGAAGTGACCATACATGTACTGGTATATATATACATATATATATATATGTATATACACATACCAGATTTATACCAGATATATATATATATATATATATATATAGAGAGAGAGAGAGAGAGAGAGAGAGAGAGAGAGAGAGAGAGAGAGAGCAGATTTTAAGCAGAGAATAAGATTATAAATTTGGTTCTGTATTTCATTATAGGTTAAATTTAGATGAAAACTCTGGGATTGCAAAGTCTAAAATATTGTTTAAGAATTATTTTCAAAATATTCCAATTAGAATTATACTGTAATGTGCAGGCAATATTTTTGTTACATTTTTTCATGTCTTCTGATACTTGACAACTGATGTGTCTTGCAGGGCCATCATGAGAACAAGAAAATGTTTTTTCATTTTATGGAGTAGGAAAACATTCTATGTAATTCTAATAAATCAATAGCTTTTGATGCCAAATAAGTATATAAAACTTTTATCAACATACTTATCAATCTCATTGTATTTGACAAAAGAAGACTGCCACTGTGAAAGATAAAAATAACAGATTTACTTAAAATTAGTATACATTATTGAGTTGCATATAACGTCATAGAATGCAACTCTCATTTTCATTGACAAGTTAGGTCCACAAGACTTAGCTGTATCTTCCCTTCAATGTTCTAGGGATACTCCTGAGATTTAGGAAAAATTCTCTCAAGCCATCAGCATAAGTCCCTACAGATATATCGCCAACATCATACACTGAGAAATCATTTTAGTAATTTTAAGAAATTGTATTTTTTAGTAAGCTAGCATAATAAGGAAAATTGACTCAAAACATCTTTCCCATCAAAATTTTTTTTCCAAAATAACTCTTCCACATACAGAGCCTAGGAAAAAGTAGGCTCAAGAGTACATAGGATAAAGAAGTAACTTATTGGTCCTGATGGGTGGAAGTTCTTTGTTTCCATTTATGGAATATCCAAGGCTTCACCTAAAGCATGGTGAATCTTCATCCAGTCTGTCCTAGACTCCAAGTGCAAATACTACTTGTTAGCTGATCTGAGGATAATGCTAGAACACTAATTGGAGGATAGGAAATAGAACAACCTTCCAGTCCTTGGAAACGTGCAAAGACCCCTTTCCTATGAAAAGGTGAATAAGGATAGTAGGAGGCCAAGGTTAAAGACATCACCTTTATCTTTCCTGCCCCATCCTAAGTTCATGCTATAGTGTTTTGCTGAAAAAATATATATGAAGGTTTCTGGAATTAATCTGGTTCTTTTCAGCTTGGTAATTGATAAATAGATTTTCAGTTTCTTGATCTATTAGAACATCATAATTCTTGAGCTTCACTCCAGTTGAAGGACTTTTTACAGATAGTTTAAAACAAATGATTAATTATTTTGAATTATTGACTGATTGAGACATATTCTCACTTTATTAAGATATAAATGTTAAGTCTGGGTTGCGGTGGTTTTAGCCCTATCTTTATTCAAGGATGGAATGCTTTTAGTAAATATTTTAAATTTTATATTTATTTTTAGATCCTAATATTTGTAGATTAAATAACTCGAAGACACTTGATTTGTGTCCAACCTTCTCATCTTTTAGATGAGGTAACTAAGTTACAGATATTAGTGACCTATCCAAGGAAATACAATCATTAAGTAGCAGACCCTTCAAGTGCAAATTTTTTACCTCTAATACCTTATTTTCTCTATAATTTAAATAGAATATTAGAACACAAAGCAGAAAATTGACAAAAAAAAATTTACAGCAAGTTTCTCTGATAAAGACCTCATTTCTCAAACATATGAAGGCCAAAGTCAAATGTATAAAAATAAGAACTATTCCTCAATTGATACAGGATCAAAGAATATGAACAAGCAATTTTCAGGTGAAATAAAGCCATTTAGTCATATAAAAAGACTCTAATTCACTTTTGATTGGAGAAATGCAAATTAAAACAACTTGAAGTACCACCTCACATTTATCAGTTTGACTAATATGACAGAAAAGAAAAATGACAAATGTTGGAGGGAGTGTGGGAAAATTGGGACACTAATGTACTTTTGTATAGTTGTGAACTGATCCAGTTCTTCCAGAGAACAATTCGAACTAGGCCCAGATGGCTATAAAAATGTGCATACCCTTCTTAGGTCTGTATCCCAAAGAGATCATAAAAAAGAAAAGGGACCAAAAACATTTATAGCAGCTCTTTTTGTGGTGATAAATAATTGAAATTGAGGGGATAGCTATCAATTGATGAATAGCTGAACAAGTTGTGGTATGTGATTGACAGAAAGAACTATTGTATTAGAAAAAATGTTAGGATTATTTCAGAAAAAGCTGCAAAGACTTGTATTAAGTGATTCAAAGGGAAATGAACAGAACCAGGAGCATATTGAATGTAATAGCAGCAATATTTAGGATAATCAGCTGTAAATGACTTATTTTCAGCAATACAATGATTTAAGATGATTCTGAAGGACTCATGATGAAAATTACTATCCATATCAAGAGATAAAACTGATGGAGTCTGAATGCAGATTGAAATATACTTTTTAAATCTTTATTTTTCTTGAATTTTTTAGGGTGAGAGAGGGTCTATGTTTTCTTTCACTATAAGACTTATGTGTAAATATTATTTTCTGTGACAGTATATGTATAATATTTATCAAATTGCTTATCATCTCAGGGAATGAGAACAGGAGGGAGAAAGGAGAGAATTTGAAAACTCAATATTTTAAAAAGTAATCAATGTTTACAAAGTTTTACATGTAATTGAAAAAGGAAAGCATCAGAACAGAAAATCAAATCTCTTTGAAAATTCAAGATCACTCCTATGCAAAATGGTAACAATTGATAGCTTATTTTGTTTTTTCTAGATCTCCTAAATTAATCTTTATTTAATTCATGATATAGTGGAAAGAATACAATAATTGAAATCAGAAGATTTAGGTTCTAATCCTGGCTGTGCTAATTACCATCATATCTTGTGCAAGTTCCTTAACTTCTTTGAGTCTCAATTTCCTTCTATACTAAATGAGAATAATGATGATTGTCCTATATACTTTACAAAATTCTCCTCAGGATTACATAGTTGATGTAATATAATATAAAAGGCTTTCTAATCATGAATTGTTAAGGATTAGTTAATAAGTCACTTAATCACACCTAAATTATTTTTACCTTAAAAAGTTGACCTATTAAATTATTTCTCTCTATTTACTTCTTATAAATTATTTCAGTAACAGTAAAATTTTCAGCTATTTCTTGTAGTAATTTTGTTGTTACTTTATAAATTAAAATATACAAGTTCTTCTCTAGAGTTTTTAGGTTCCTCACCCCAAATACTTTGTTTGAAATTATCTATCTTGCTGATTTGATGGTAGAATCAATGTAACCTAGCATTATTCATTGTCTGAAATATAGACTTTTTTTCTTCAGATATGATTTACCTGATATAGACATATCTGACCACTTTTTCAGTTGTACCTAACTCTTTGTGATTCCATTTTGGATTTTATTGGCAAAGATACTTGAGTGGTTTGCCATTTCCTAAAAAATAAGTACAACAATAAAATAGGAAATAAGAAAGCTAAGCCTCTAAAGAGAATAAAGTCCGGTGAGCTTAAGAATCTTTTAAACTAATTCTTAGCTATTGTGTTTTGGTTTTTTTGAAACAATTTCAACATTTTCCCCCTTTATTCTTCAGAGAGAGAAAAATTGATTTCTTTCCCCTTTGTTTGATTTGTCAAAACTCCTTCATTGATGTATCATATGGCACCGAATTTAAGTCCTTGTAGCATACTTTTTTGGTTGGGTATTATGTAAAGATTCTCTCCCCTTCTCAAGCTCTTCTGATCACAGAGGAAGAACTTCCCTTATGGAAAAGGAAGACATTTTCTCTCTGAAAATTTTCTCTAATTCATGTTTTTTTCCCTCAACAGCAAAAGCAACAATAACAATAACAAAAAACACAGTAATCATGTTGGTGTGCCTTGACTTTCCATGCTAGCAACATTATGTAAAGTGAGAATCAAGTGAAGCAATCAACCAAAAGCCATTTCCCCAATAGATATCTATTAAAAGTCTATGAACAATATTCTCAAAAGAGGAAATTCAAATTCCCTCTAATTTCTTTTTATTTCTTTAAAAAATAATTTTTCTATAAGGGAGAGAAGGAAAGAAGAAGGAAGGAAGGAAGGAAGGAAGGAAGGAAGGAAGGAAGGAAGGAAGGAAGGAAGGAAGGAAGGAAAAGAAAGTTTTAAAGGTCAATTATATGAAAGAAAAGTCAAAAAACTAATAATAAGAAAAATGTAAGTTAAAGCAACCTTGTAGTTTCACTTTATAGCTAGTATTTTGGCCAAGATGACAAAAGATGGGAATAGACAGCAGTGAAGAGTATATAGAAAGATAGGCAAATGTGTTATTAGTGGAACTATCAATTGGTACAACCATTCTGGAAAGGAATTTGAAGTTATATAAAGGGAGTAGTTAAAATATTCATTCCCTTTGACTCAAAGATTATGCCCCAAGGAAGTCATTGACCAAAAAAATTAAAATAAAAAGCTCCAGGCACATCAATAGTAGTACTTTTAAGTACATAGCAAAGAACTGAAACTATGTGCTCCTCAACTGCAAATGCCTAAACAATTTGTTGATGCATGATTTGCATATAAATTTTCTGTAATAAATAAAAATTTGAATATCAAGAAGCATAGAAAGCTTATATTAATTCAAAGTGAAATAATCAGAGGCAGAAAACAATGTAAAAGTTAACAACAATTTAAATGGAAAATCACATTAAAAAAAGAGAATACTGCCAAATTATCAATAACAAACATTATCCCAAGGGTGAGATATGAAAAGACACTTTGTCTCCACACCTCTGCAGAGATGATTGATTTATATATAAGAACATTGTCCATCTTGTATCATTCAATTTATTGATTTTTCCCTCTAATTTCTCTTTATCTCTTTAAAAATTTTTTTTCTATAAGGGAGGGAAGGGAGGAAGGAAGGGAGGAAGGAAGGAAGGAAGGAAGGAAGGAAGGAAGGAAGGAAGGAAGCAAAAGACAGTTTTAAAAGGACAATATCTCCCAAGCTACTTAATGAACTTAATGGGTATGATAAATACTGTAAAGAGACTATCAAGTTTAAGTCCATTCTCCCCAGAGACTGAGGTAGGGGAGAGTGTTCTCCCATGGAAGAGAAGGAAATATTGGTCCTTTTTTATTTTAGTCCTATCTTCAAAATAAATATCTCTTTGTAAAAACTAATTTGTGTTAAAAGAGCAATTAGAACTTGGATGTTAGCAACTGATGGCTATGAAATGAGTGTTCAAACTAATAAAAGTAGAATGATAGCCCAGGGGACTACTTCTAAAATTCTGAAAGCAGAATACTCCTTACAAAGGAAAAAAAGAAAGTGAAATGGGAAACTTTTTTCCCATAAGTTTATTTGGTTCTTTATCTTACTTTTTTAGGTGGATATAGTGTCTTTTGTTTCTATTGTACTAAAATTTAAATATAATTATAGTTTATAGGTTAAATGTATTTCATCTATTTCTCTTAGTAACAACTAGAGCATAGATCAGGTACAAAGTATAGCAAAATAATTAGGAATGAGTTCTTTAAAAAACTCTTTATTTAAAGAATAAAACATTTTACAATAACATTTTAAAATGATATAATTTTAAAAGATTTAAAGTAGTTTCATTATATTTCCTTCAGAAGTCATTAAATATAATATGGTCTTTAATATGCTACTTCTCTATAATCCTGTATCATTCCAGAATCACAATATCATACATTGACCTTAGTTATATAGTCTAACCTTTAACCTAAAGTATAAATCCCTTCTATGGCATTTCTGGCAAGCAGTTAAATGACCTTTTTTGCCCATTACTAGTGATGGACAGTTATTATTTCATAACATAGCTCATTCCTGCTTGGAAAAACTGTTAGAAAGTTATTCTTTATATTGAAGAAATTGCCTTTTTATAGTTTGCATTGGTTACCAGTTTCCTTTCTGGAATGATACCGGCAAATTTAAATATACTACATATTCTATAATTTCAAATTTGAAAATAGTTACAATACTATCCCTAATTCCTCTTTTCCCTGGCCAAGTATAACCAGTTTCTTCCATTAGTCATAGTTGACCACCCTCTTAGCATATTAGTTCCTGTTTGTTTATATCTTAGCTTTTCATTGTCCACATAAAAATGTGGTGACCAGAAGTGAATATAGTACTCCAAATGTAAACTGACCATTGAAAAATCCCGTAGTAGTATTCCTGTCTACGTTCTGAACTCAAACAACAAAATTAGTATATAATCTCATTGATAATGAAAGTTGCCTCCAATCAGCCAGCCTTTGGTTTTTATAAAATTTTTTTTAAAAACCATTTGTATTTCAATCTAGTACTATCTTTAGCAGCTAAGTGGTTCAGTGGATAGAGCACCAGCTTTGGAGAGAGCAGGACTCGTCCAGATTGCCATCTCTGGTTATCCTGATCCATATCTGGCCATTGGACCCAGATAACTCTGGAGGAGAAAATGAGGCTGGTACCTTAGCACAGCACCCCCTCACTCAAATCCAATTCATATGCTTGTCATGGCATCACCTCCCAATGTCATGGTCTTCTTCAAGAACTAAGGACAAACATTATCATCATCATCATCTTTTAACAAACATTTATCTATAACTGGGAGAACAGTAAGAAATAATTTTAATTATGTTCTAACATTACAAAATTTCCTCACAATACTTAATCAATGTAAATAATCAGTACAATGATTTAGTACTCTATTTGTCCACAATGTCCACTCTAAAGTGCCCATAGGAATGTGCAATAAGTTTTTCCAGAGAGTCTTCCAAATGAGTTCTGCTAAGAAAAAAGTCCACAAAGCCATGTGGACTTTGCAGGTTTGATTTTTCCCCTATAATTCTTTAGGTTAGTTCCCAAGCTGGCGCTTTCTTTCTCCACCCAGTTTCTCTGACTTTATCTAGGTTGTAAAAAATGTCAATATATTATCTTTCCAGCTTGGCTAGATATAAGGCAGATTGAGTGTAAATGGGAAGACACCCAGTTTAACCTGCTTATTTAATAGCTATCAGTCTGAGAGAGGCTGATTTGTTCAAGATTACATAGGATCCAGAAGAACTTTTGTCCCATTGCACAGCCTTCAGGAACATAGGATTACCTCCTATGAAACTCTGCCAGATGTACAAAGCATATTCTTCCATCTTTTTTGAATTTTATTCTCCTTTAGTTTTAAACCTAAAGATCTAATAATTAGGCATTGTTATGTAGCAGGTGAAAGTCTCTGAATCAGGACGAGCTGGGTCTTGCCAGTACACATATTGGCTATGTGACCCTGAACAAGTCATTTCTCAGGGTCCCAGACAATTCTTAAAGCTGAAGCACATCTGCTTTGGGGGAGTGAATATACTCTTTAGTAGTCTCCTAATACTAATAAAACTATAGATTCCATTTTTATAAAAAGGATTTTTATAGCCAAGCCTTCATAAGAAGATATAATTAAAGTAATGTAGTTTCATAGTATAATAGTTCTAGAGCTAGATGGTACTCCAGAATTGATCTAGTCCAAATTAGAGAAGTAAAAGTGTCTTGCCTGAGGTCCTATAGATCAGACTCTAGAAACAATACTGTTTCTTCTGTACTAAGCTTTAGCAGATGATGAATGGAAAACTAAAATAAAATATGAAGACTTTTTGACTAATAGGGCTGTTTTGACTTTCTCTTTTCAATTCTGTCCCCACATAGTGAGGTTTCCAGAAATTCTCTTCAAGCAATGTAGGAAGAATAACAATGTAATGCATTCATTCTTGACTTGTGGAAATGAACTTCTTAACACAGCTATGTTACTAAGTCTTTGTGTCCCCACTTGGGGTTTTCTTGACAAGGAAATTGGAGTGCTTTGCCATTTGCTTCTCTAGTTCATTTTAAGTTTAAAAAAACTAAGAGAAGCAGGGTTAATTGACTTGCCCAGAGACACACAGATAGTAAATGTCTGAGGTTGGATTTGAACTCAGAAAGAACCAGACAAAAAAAAGGAGAAACAAACCACCAATTAAAAGATGTCAAAAAACAAAACTCTTTTATACCTTAATATTATCTTTGTATTTAATGATCATAATTCAAAGATAAACAAGACCAATAAAATATTTATTAAATAACTTCCTTTATATTTGTATCTGAAAAGACTGTTATAGTCAGGACTGGATGTTAAGTACTTGGGAATGTCATTTCTATTATAACGTCATATTCTTTTCTAATAAATCATTTTGCGATGTAAAATCTTGGAAAAAAAAGCAGATCCATAGGATTTGTAAGGAAAACAGTATTGGGCCAGAACACTCAAAACTTCATCAATGACACATAAAAAAGATAGAAATCTAATAAAATGGTAATGCAATTTTATGTATCTTAAATAACTAAGAAAAACATAAATATTACAATAATAGTGACAGTGTTGTTAGTTCAGGGCTGCTTCTTAGTATTCAACCTGTGATCAGGTTTTTATAGGACCCAGGAATAGCATAGGCATAAGGGCCTTGACCACAGTAGGGGAGAGGAGAGCAGAGCAATAGCAGCCCTCTCCAACCTACAGCAACTCTTATGCACTGAATATGGCATTATACCTTGAAAAAGATCTGATTTGTCTATGGAGATGGTCATTGGAAGGGTTAAAGCTTGTGAATTACTATGAAGTGGTTCAGTTTTCTATGTTCTCTCCCTGTTTTTATTTTATTTTTACAAAATCATGCATAGGGAAACAAAAGTTCAATTTGAGGTATTCTCTAATATTCTCTAATATAGCAATGATAGTGGAAAAATTCACTTTTTCAAAACAAAGGTTATTGTATAATTAATTGTACAAGGAAGACAGGAAGAGTTTCTATAGACTTCTTACAATGCCAAATTATTCTACAAATTTAAAGATACAATCCTTTCTATTATTGTAAGGAAGGATTTAGAGGAAAATTTATTGGGGGGGGAAAACATCCACCTTTCACACATAAACATTAAAATTGATAAAGAATAGCAATTTCAACTAAAGGTTGAGGGAGAGGGAGAAACTATTTTGACTACAGAAACTCGGAATTCAAAAAAGATAAAAATAACTCAGAAAAGTTCAGTGCAGAATGGGCCAAACATCAAATTAAACTTATGTCCCTGGGTATTTCCAGTAATTAGTAATTTTTCTCAACTGGAAAGCTTTAGGAGTAAGGCACTTAATGATTCTATTTCCTCAACCGCTTGAATCTCTTTAGATTGTTAGGTCCTTGGGGCAGTCACTCACTGCTTTCCACATTGGCTGGTTCAGCAGTTCAGCTCATGCTTATTTGCCCTTTTGCTCTTTGGAAAGAATTTACTCTTTGTCATTCTAGTAATGAATCTTGTTCTTTCCCTTGCTGTTTTATTCTCCTTAAGGTTTAATCATGGTGGTCAAAAGAGTTTCTTTTTATAGCTGTTAGGACTTCCATGTTCTGCTTTGATGAAGGAATTCTGCTTATGCAGACTATCTTATTTTCATTTTCTTTTTTTAACTTTTCACTGATGTCACAATCTTTTTCTACCATATAATCACATTGAAAGCTTCTCAGTAGAAAATCTGCACAATTTCCTCAGATTATTTGCCAGTAGATTCTAAGAATAGGCCATTTTCTATTTATCTACTTATCCATTGATTTATTGTTTGTGATCTATTGATCTATTTAAATAGTTGCTTATTAGAAAGAAGCTGTTATTTATCTCTTCTCCATTCTTTTTGTTGTCAAGGTAGTCAGATTTACAAGAATTGATGAGACCTCTCAATTTTTACTACAAATATCACATATATATACATATATGTGCACAGACACATGTATACATCTATCATATATATGAGCATGTACATATACATGTAGGCATGTGTGTATATTTTGTAACTGGCATATTCAGGAATTATATATATATATATATATATGTTACATCATTGTATGTGTGTGAGAGAGACAGAGACAGAAAGACAGAGAGATAGAGACAGAGACAAACAGAAATAGGGAGAGAGACAGAGAGACAGAGAGACAGTTAAGTGGAAGCATTCACATTTCTGGGCTCAATTCCTGATATTTCAAATGGGAAACAAGACAGTAGGGATATTCGGTAGTGACACCAAGTATTTTTTTTTCATTGCAGATAACCAAAAGTCTATTAATATCTATGTACCAACCAAATATACTTCTTAAATTCCATGTATTATTTTTTACCACCTTCCTCCATCTACTGACTGATAACTGTATACTGATATTTGTGTTCTAATGATAGAGTCACAGAATACTTTAATAACTTCTTGGATTTCTGAATTTGTCATAGTGGGTACCTCCTTCACTGAAGCAGATAGCAATTGTTCGCTACATTAGTATCTTTTCTTGGAGACTGACTCTACCTGAAAAATTCATCACTTAGCAGACAATCTGGTTATGAGGCTTGGACTTTGAAAGTCTGGTCCTAAGATACCATCTATACAACCCATCATTGGGTATATGTACTCCAATTCAATTTGAGGGATAGTTACTAAATGCTTTTTTACTAAGAAGCAGCATGGTATAGTGGATAGAACTGACTTTAGACTCAGGGAGATCTGGGTTCAGTTATCACAGTTGACCCACACTGGCTGTGGAAACAGTTGACAAATCATGTAACCTTTCATTGGTATAGCATTGGTAGAGGGAGTTTCCTTATTGGGAGTTCCATTCATCAATGAAATCATAACTTCTATTAAAAGAAAAAGGAAAAGAGTGCAAGATAATATAGTTTGTGGGACCTGACAAAACTTGTAATTTTCTGGAATAGGTTTTGGGAATCCAGGGTCACCTCTTTGACATTAAAAAGTCATAAAGAGTTGAACTATACTGGAACCTATAGTCAGGTATTTGATAACTGCTTATTGATTAATTCAGGCTGCATTTACAAAAACTTGTCAACTTGGAGCATTTTATTGAAATGACAACCATTCTGTCAATAGCTACTGGCTAGTTAGTGACTGGTCAATTCATAGATGCTCCTAGGTATGACACACCTTAATTTTGGGGCCTGAGATTTGAAAAAAAATGTATTACACAAAATTTTTGAACTCAAGTTTTATTCATCATAAAATTCATATAACTCCTCATCACTGCCAAAACTCTCATCCATTAGCTCATCCTCATCCATGTTTGATAACAAATAACTGTCTTAGGAGAGGCTCTGCCTGCTCTCCTGTCTGTGCTCTGGTCTGCCCCTCCCTGGACAAGTCTGGTGTGTGGACACATGCTTAGTCCATTCTGTTTCATGAACCTGGAGCACCAATTGTATTCTCCTTTGAAACCAGTAACTTCTTTTTAATCAGCAGTTCTTGCCTCCTGCCGAACCATCTTTGTGGACACAGGAATTCCAATGGCCCTTTGCTCTTCAATCCATTTCTTCAGTTCCCTCTCTAACTCAGGCCATTTTGCTGACTTGCCTCTCACAACCTTCTTCTGCCTTGGCCTTTTCAGTAGAGTTTCTTCTTCCTGTAGCCAGTCTCAGATTGTTTTCTCAGTTGGAGCTGATGTTCAGCAGCCTGATTTCCATTCACTTTTGCAAACTGAACCACTTTGAACTTGAATTTAACACTGTAAGAAAGTCTTTTCTGAACCATTTCTGGGCAGAACATGGCAAATATACTGGTAACACATGTGAAACAATGGGTGCAAAGATAACAAGTGCAAAAAAGTGGGAAATACAAGTAAAAAAATCTACAACCACCATATAAGATGCTCCCGGTTTTTAGACCCCAAATTTTTCGAGAAAGGGTGCATTTGATACATGGGGAAATACAGAATATGATAGTGTGAGTTTAGAGGCAGCTAGATAATTCAGTGAATAGTTCAAATCCAACCTCATACACTTACTAGCTGGGTGATCCTGGGCAAGTTGCTTAACCTGTCCAGATGCTGCCCTTCAGCAGAAACCAAGATGACCAGTAGATGGCCTTGAAGAAATGGAGGCAAGAAATTGGTATTAGAGAGTTCCAAAATCAAAAGACCAGTGGAGATCCTAGAAGATAGCAGGGATAGCATAGCTAGCAGATGCAGAAAAATGTGTCCAAGAGAACAGAGCAAAGAAGAATTATATAACATCATCTGAATACATTGACAGCCCAGAAGCATTGGAGTTTTGATTTGTCCTAGCCACAAGAGTGTCCCAAGCAATGTATGTTCCTTTTTTGTGTATCTTCCAAATATGTTTCCTAGTAATAGGTGGATGTGAAATATGTGCAGTCTGATATCACTGATATGGTAGGTAAGTTGTGGTATGATAAAAATATATTTTTAAATGCTTATTTGGCTGGGAAAAGTAAATTCATTTTAGGGACTTGTAAACTATTTTTGAGAATGGAGTCTAGTTCACAGAAGTCTCACAAAGTCAGGATAGCTTTATGGGGGAGCTCATCTATGAGAATAGGTGCCCTAGGACTCCATGGTTTTTTTTTTTGTATGAGGCGATCATGTTAAGTAACTTGCCCAAGGTCACATAGGAGAAAGGGTCAAGTGACTGAGGCCAGATTTGAACTCAAATACTGATGACTCCAGGAATGGTGTTCTATCTAACTGCCCCTGGACTATCTATTTTTGAAGATAAGAGAGTCCTGGTATCTTCCCATTCTGGAAGAGCATGACTGTTATCTTTAAACAAGCTTCAATTTCAATATAAATGTAAAATATGCTGACTAGAAACACTAAAAACATGCTGTTGTTTAGTTATTAAATTATATTATATTCCATGTGACCCAATTAACTGTTGTCAAAGTTACAGGAATGGTTTGCCATTTCATTCTCCAGTGTGTGCTCATTTTACAGATGAAGAACAGAGAAAGATAGGGGTGAAGAGACATACTAAGGGTTACATAGCTGCTAAGTACCTAAGGCTGGATTTGAACTCATATCTTCTTAATTCCAATCCACTGCAACACTTAACTCTCCTTAAATTTACATTAAGTTATCTCAATAGAACCCTCACTATATCAAGGAAATACTTTAATAAGTCCCTGTGGAACTTAGTATCCTACTCTCAATAACAGTGTTCCAAATTTTTTAAAAAAAATTTCTACTTATATTTTTAATGACTTCTCATTCCACCCTCTCAGCTAGGAAAATCACCTCATATTTCACTAAATAATTGAAGCCATTCACCAAAATCTCCCTCTTCTATGCTGTTCCTCATTTCATATCTCTCAAATGTCAGCTGCCACTAACTCTTCTTCCTTCACTACTATTTCACATGGGGATAAAGCCTTTTTCCTTGCCAAGGTAAACCATTCCACAAGTTCTATCCCATTTTCCCAGTATATTGCCCCTCTATCATTCTCACTCTCTCACTTATTTTTAATTTCTCCCTGCCTACTGGCTGTTTTACTGTTATCTACAAATATACCCATGTCTCCCTGATCCAAAAAAACAAACCAAAACAAAACAAAAAACTGCACCCATCCATCCATACCTATCAGTTATGATCTTTTATCTCTCCTCATTTTTGTGGCTAAACTTTCAATGACTCTCTATTTTCTATGTTTTTATTCTCTTTCCTCTCCTTCTTTTCTTAACTCTCTATAGTCTGATTTCTGACTCCAATGTTTTACTGAACCTTCTCTCTTCTATGTTTCCAGTGATCTCTTAATTGCCAATTAATTAATGACTTTATCAATCTTCATCCTTTTTAAATATTTTTTCCTCAAGCTTTGAAACTTTTAATAATCTTCTTAATACTCTCTTCTATTTAATTTTTCATGACACTACTTGATCCTGGTCTTTGCCTTGCTCATCTTACAGCTAGTTCATTTTAATCTCTTTTGTTAGCTCTTCATCCACATTGCTAACCATGGATATCCTAAGGGACCCTGTTCTGAGTCACATTTTTTTCCTTGTATATTATTTCATTTTGGAGATCTTACTAGTTACCACATATTTTTTTAATTGCCTATGTAGCCTCAACCACTCTGCTGATCTAAAATCTCACATTGTCAATGACCTATAAAACTCTCAAACTGTATGTCCTAAAAACATCCTGTATTCAACACATCTGAAACCAAACATTATCTTTTCACCCAAGCCTTTCATTCTTCCTAACTTCCCTATTACTTTTGAAGACCCCTCCATGTTCCCAGTCACCCAGACTTACAACCTTGAATCCTTTCTCATACTTCCCATATCCAGTGTCATTCCAATTCCTTTTGATTTCCTGATCCAAACAATCTTTCATATACTCTCCTTTATCTTCTCTGATACTGCTACCATCCTGGTGCAGGCCTCACTATTGTGATTACCTGCTGAATTGTATCACTGCCACAAGTTTGTCCCTACTGTAACCTATCCACAATTCAACTGTCAAAGTGATCTTTCTAAACAGTAGATCTGATTTTGTCTGTTCCTCATCCATTCAATCAACTTCAGTGGTTCCCTATCAAACTCAGAATTCAAATATAAAATCCTTTGCTTGGCATTTACCGATTTTCATGACCTGCTCCCCACATACCACTTTTCTAAAATACTCCTTACTCATCCCATGTATTTTGTTATATAGTGATATTGGCTGTCCTTGTTCTTGAATAAGTCACTCTATCTGCTATTTCTAATCCTTCTTGCTGGTTGTCCCTCATGACTAAAATTCTCTTTCTTTTCGTGTTTGCCTCTTGACTTTCCTGACTTCCTTTAAGTCTCAGTGACTTGTGTAACTCTATCTCAGTAAAACCCAATTCATGTGCAAGTCAAGAAATCACTGATCATTCACTATTTCACCCCAGCACTGTGATGTTATTTGTCCTTTTTGAAAGAAGATGAACAAGAAGTCCTAGCTAAAAGCGCAACTTCTGTAAGAAGCCTTTCCTGATCTCCCTTGATACTAGAATCTGATCTTGTCTCAATATATTTTGGTATGTTGTCCCCTCCTCCCATTAGACTGTGAATTCATTGAGAAGAATGAAGTCTTATGCCTTTTTTTGTACTACTAGCATTTAGCTACCATGGTACCTTGTAGGTGTTTAATAAATATTTACTGCCTGACTGGTTTTAAATTAAGCATTAATTTCCCTTCACTCCATTCTTATAATGATGTAAGAGTTGAGAGATGTTGCCAATCCCATACCTGAGAACTGCAAGCATTATGCTATCTTCATCGTATTAAATATTGTCACTTGGTACCCTGTAATAACTTGTAAGCCAGTTCTTGCTTTCGGTTTTTTTCCATCATAGGCTATAAATACTAACTGGAACTTGCCTGCAATCAGAGCTTACTTAACTGACAGAGATTTTCTTTATGACACAGTTTCTTTCTCCCTTCTGTGCCTTGGGATATGAATAATATTTTTGCCCAGTTTGGTTCCCAAGATTATGAGTCATGTGGCTTTCCCACAACCCCATCAAGATGGAATCAACTAAAATGAAAGATTATAATATCACATTCTTTCTTACAAAACAATCTGAATTATGGATTTCTGAATTCCTTCCTCTTTTCTTTTGCAGATGGACATTGTTGGAGTGGAATATAGAGGAATCACCAGAAAATATGAGTAACTGATGGTTATACTAGTAACATCAAAGAGTGGACTTCCTAGGTGCTACCATCTTGGATGAAATGATGGAGTTTGGTGAAGAATAAGTAGTAATTCAGGAAACTCAATCCTACAGCTAAGCTCATGATATCATAGGAAAGCTGTATTCAAGTAGCACTGATTCTCAGGAAAAGCAAGGAGAGATCCTGAATTTTCTAGAACTCAACTTTATATATATATTTTTAGCTGAGCAAACAATATAGTTTTTGTGATTGCAGACTGGAAATGGCTGTACTTGATTGGGTGGTGTCCCTAACAATCCTCAGTACCTAAGGGTACTTTAACTGTTATCTAGCAGGTACTAAAAAAATTCTTTTGAATCTTATTTAATTTCCTGTTTTGAACTAATTCAATAGCACTATTATTTGGTTTGTTATTGTATGGTTCTTGTCTGGTTTCTGGATAAAGAATGAAATTGAATGGGGGTCTTTGCTGAATTGTTAGCTCCCATATTAAACCTGAATAGCAGCATGGTTTCAGAATTGAGTGAGATGCCTGTTATATAAGTGTTTGCAAGTTCACTAATTGAGGAGTGTTCAGAAGTAATCTCAGCCCTACAAAGACACTGACTCCTACAAAGTCCAAATGCCTGGAGTACCCTTCTGCTTTACTTCTACTTCATAGAATCTTTTTTTCCTTTCAAGGTGCAGTTCAAGAAACATGATGCCTTTCCTGATCTTTCCGCACAGTTGCTAGTGTTTTTCCTTCTGAATTACTTCAACGTTAACTATTTTTATATCTATTTGTATTTATTCGCCTTAATTTATGATATATACATATATGTCTTATATGTATTTATTTTCCTCATTATAGTGTAAGTTTCTTGAAAGTGGGGATTATTTTAGTATTCCTAATGCTTAACACAGTGTCTGACCAATAACAGACACTAAATCAATATGGTAGTTGACTAAAGAATGGAAGAATCAGTGATTTCAGCTTATTTGCCTAAGACATTGCCACTCTTCCTTTTCTCTCTCTTAATCACATATGGTATATAATAAAGTACACAGTATTATACTATGTTAATATGATTAAGACAAGGTTATATAAAATTATAATACCTAGTATTATATAGAGAGCAAGTAGTTTGTACAGTAGATAGAGCACTGGCCTTGGAATCAGGAGGACCTGAGTTCAAATTCATTCTCAGACACTTAGTCATTTAACCCTTTCCTCTGTGTATCTGTATAATACTATGTAAATGAGTTGGAGAAGGAAATAGCAAAACATTCATTGTTATTATTATAAGTATTTTTGCCAAGAAAACCCCAAATAGGGTCTTGGAAAGTTGGACATCACTGAAATAACTCAGCAACAACAAAATCAGCAATATGATTAAAGTGATAGCTATTCTAGAATCCAATATGGTTTATAAGGAATTCCCTTTTGCAAAATCACTGTTAGGTATGTCAGACACACACACACACACACACACACACACACACACACACACACACTCACAAAATCGCACCATCAGAGATGGAAAGGAACTCATGTATAATCTAATTAACTCATACCATCTCTAATCTCTTCAACAAATGAACAACTAGCCTCTGTTTAAATACTTCCAATGCTGGTAAACTACTTCTTCCTGAAGGCATATGTTCTACTATGTGAAAGCTCTATTTGTTAGAGGTTTATGCCTAAAATATATTAAAATATGCTTAAGTTTTTACCTACTGTTCCCATTTCAGTTGTTTTGATCCAAGAAAAACAATTCTTATCCCTTTTCTCCATGGCAACCCTTCACATATTTGAACATAATTATTTTATTCACCTAAGCTTCTCTTCCCCATACTAAATGTTTAGAATGATTTCTAGTCTCTTCCCCATCCCCAGAACCCTTCTCTGATTCTCTCCAACTTGACAGGTCCTTTCTGAAATGTACACTGAGAACTGAACCCAGAACTCCAGATGCAGTCTGACAAGGTTAGAGAACAGCAGGTTCAGAAGCCTCCCTTATCCTAGAAACAATTATTTTTTCAATGTAACCTTAAGGTCATCTTGTCTTTTTTTTGACTAATATGTCATGCTGTCTTAAATTGTTGAAGAATTAAAATTATGAATCACTTAAAAGACATTTGGAGAAGCACAACATGAATATGAATAGGCAGAAACATATTAGCAAAGAATTGTAGGGGCGGCTAGGTGGCTCAGTGGATAAAGCACCAGGCCTGGAGTCAGGAGTACCTGGGTTCAAATACGGTCTCAGACACTTAATAATTACCTAGCTGTGTGGCCTTGAGCAAGCCACTTAACCCCATTTGCCTTGCAAAAACCTAAAACCCCCCCCCAAAACAGGAGTACCTGGGTTCAAAAAAAACAAAGAATTGTAGAGGAGTAGTCCCATTGGAAAAGACGGTAGGCAGGTCCCATAGTGAGATGAAGGGTTAATTTATAGATAGCCTGAATGTCCCATCGCTATCAACAGTATCATAAGAGCTAGAATGCAATAGAATGGTTTAAACCTCTGGGAGGAATTTATGAAATGATTTAGGAAAGGATCTTAATTAGATGAAAGGGCACAAAAGAGATGTAATCAGCTGCAATGGAGAAAATACCCCTATTGCTGTAACCACAAATTCATTGAAACAGTGTGTTGCCCTATTGATTCATAACAATCTTGCCTTCCACTAAAATCTAATATTTTTCTCTTATGACCAATATTTATTTAGTCTTGCTTCCTCCAACTTTATTTGTGCACTGCTTTGATCTCTACTTTATATACAGGAAAACTTTAGTTTAAAGAGGTGGGACAATCTGCCTATTCTTACATAGCTGATTATGTGTCAACCATGATTAGAACCTAGATGTCTGACTCCAAGTAGGCACTATCCATGACAATAATCAGGTCTTATAAGGCACACTTGCCCATCATACATGCAATTAACTCAATGGTCAGAAAAGGAGTGGAGGAGTTAGAGAATGACTAAGGTATATGACTGAGTTGTCTAGAGAGCTTATGTAACTCTTCCAGTGTTTAACAATCTTAAAATGTCTACTTGTGTTTTTCATGAGCTTGTATCTCCAATCTGAAGGATAGATTCTGAAGCATGGTGTACCAACCCTGAACTCAGGAGGACCTGAGTTCAAATTCAGCCTCAGACACTTTATGCCTACTACCTGTGTGACTCTGGGCAAGTCACTTAACCCTGACTGCCTCACATCCAGGACCATTTCCAGTCATCCTGATTCATATGTGGTCCCTTCATCCAGATGACTCTAGAGGAGAAATGAGGCTGATGACTTAGTAAAGCACCCCCTCCCTCAAAGTCAATTAATGTGCTTATTATGGCATCATCTCCCCTATGCTATAGTCTTCTTCATGAATGAAGGATAAACATGAGCAGCAGCAGCAGCAACTTCCATACAAGATAAAAACAAGGGAAGAGGGAGGGAGGCAATATCAAAGTCCCTTTATGGTTGTTTCTGCATTACTTACTGGTACTCTGGGTCATTTCAATGCTGGGGGTGGATCTAAATAGCTGGAGTTTGCAGGGACTACATTTATCACTTTATACCCTTCACAGCATTGAATTTTGTCACCTAGAGGAGGATCTTTAAGCAGAGTCATAATGCACAGAGAAATATATAACAAGGTTAAGCAAGAACCAATGAATATAGTCATATCTCTCTTCTGAGGAGTATATTTGTCATATTTTAGCAAGATGATTTTATTGAGACAATCCAAGGAAATACTTAACTATATTTAGTTTTAGCTTCACTTATTTATAGTCTTATATGGATAAATAATGATCATTAGAAATCACTAATGATTAAAAGGCAATGCAGTATTAAGGGACAGATCTCAGAATCAGGAAGACTTGGGTTCAAATACTCTCTGATACCTTGGATTATAGACCCTATGCAAGTCTCTTAATCACCAGTATCCCAGGCAACTCTCTAAGGTTGTGAATTTCAGAATAGTTTATTTTCATTGGAAGAATTTCCTACATTAGGAAAAATAACAGGTCCAAAACTGCTTGCCACCCCAAAGCTGCAAACAAGTAAAAAAACAAACTTATAAATAAATTATAAATTATTGAATTAATAAAGATAGATAGACAGACAGACAGACAGAAAGAGAGAGCGCAAATCCTGCTTGCCAATAAGGACAATTTCATAGGATCACATTTTTAGTATTGTAATGGATTTCAGAGGTTCAACTCTTTCATTCTAAAGATGATGAGACTGAGGCTCAGAGATATTAGGTGACTTGCCTGAGGTAGCATAGATATTACTGTAACAAGATTTATCTTTCTTTCTTAAACTCCCATTCTTGCTTTTGACCATCTGTGTTTTATAGCTATATCATATTCTCTAAAAGTAATAAGAATGAAGAATTTTGTATTTCAAAAATCTTCAGTAGGGAAAATACAGTAACAGAACCTCTTGGCCTAGTGGGTATGCCAGTCATCTGATAATTCCTTGCGGATATCCAGAGTAAATGAATGTCTTTCTTTCTTACTACTATGTCTTTCTTCGTTCTCACAGTTGGCAATTTAGTCAAGTGTTTTAACTGCAATAGAGGTGAGGACCTCATTGTTTTCCCTAGTCTCACTCAGTTTTAAATTCAATGTATTTATACTACTTTTGATGTGGAAATTGTTTCTTTTGTTTAAAAAAAATACTTGTTCATTAAGGTTAGGATTCCTATTAACTGAGAAAACCCTGATTTTTCCTCTGACTTTGCCATCATCACGAATTAAAATAATGAAATGTTTAACTACCTCTGACAACAATAAATAATTTTGCAAAAATAGATAGACTTGGGGGGGGGTGGCTAGGTGGCACAGTGGATAAAGCTGGTGCTAGCAGCCCTGGAGTCAGGAGTACCTGGGTTCAAATCTGGTCTCAGACACTTGATAATTACCTGGCTGTATGGCCACTTAACCCCATTTGCCTTGCAAAAACATAAAAAAAAAATAGATAGGCTGGAAAAATCCTCACTTGCTTTCAAAATAAAGTTTGGTTTATTAATAAGAAAACTAAATGAAAAAATAAAGCAATTCAGAAATTCTTAATCTGTTCCTAAGGCATAGGTCTATTTTTAAAATGAACTGCTCCATGTAATTACCCATTTCTCTTTTGCACTTTAGAATATCAGATGCACTTGTATTGTTGTGGAAAATATTTTGTTTAATTTTGGCTGAACTTTGTTAATTTTCATCCATTTGAAACCAGATTTGTTGCATGAAAGACATTGTGAAAGAGTAGAAAAAGATTCTGGATTTTAAGTCAGAAAATTTGGGTTCAAATTCTAGCTCTTCTACTTTCTTCCTGTATGGTCTTTGATATTACTCAACCCTTTAATCCTTAGTTAATTCCTGTAAAATGAGGCATTTAGACTCGATGGTGTCTAAGATCTTTTCTAGCTTTATGATCCACAATCCTATGATTGTAAACAATAAACAAATAGAGAAAATATTTTTAAAAAGAAAGTATATATTGGAAAAAAAAACAGGAGAGAGAATTCTGAACACTGCTCATTTTCTCCACATCAGTATTTTTCTTCATCCAGGCCTTTGGAAATAAGGGTAACTTAATACCTGGGAAGAGAAATAGAACCCATAAGAAAACTGGGACTGGACAAAAACAATTATTGTAATGCCTTGTAATGCCCTTCACTTAAAAGGAAATCTCCTCCTTTGACCAAATCCTACTAATTTACTATTGTTCAGGCATTTTGTTTTGTCTACATTGTGTTAATGACCCATTCTGGAATTTTCTTAGAGTGATTTGACATTTCTTTCTCCAACTCATTTTACAGATGAGGAAACCAAGACAAAGAAAGTTAAATTGTCCAGGGTCCCAAAGCTAATGTGTCTGAGGCCACATTTGAAATTTGGTTCTTCCTGACTCTACTTCATCTACTACTCAATTGTTTAGCTGTCATCTTTTATATTCTTAGCCTAAATCCTTATTTTAAAAATGAGGGAGCTGAAGTCCCAAGAAGTCAAATGATTTGCCCAAGTCTCCCTCAAGGAATAATTAGCAAAGGAAGGATTTGAATATGGATCCTCTCATTCCAAATTTATTTTTCTTTCTTATCACACTGTTTTTTCCTGTGCCAGAATCTGAAACATTATTGTTGAATGACAATTTATATTTTATTTTCTTTGATGGACTTCATGCTTTCCTCAAAAAAAATGAGGGTAGATGGGAAGAGAACATCCTAAGGGAGAGAATTCTGTAGTATTTTGATACCATCATGCTTAACCTTTGAGTCCCAATGAAGTTTCTTTCCTTAAAATAAAACAGAACAAAATAGGATCAAAACAGTATTTCAGTTTACAGACATCAGAAGCATTCAGAGAAAAATTATCAGCAAAATATAGCACATGGAAGTTCAGAATTCTAGTGCTCCCGACCAGGGATTCTTACCTAGGATTATTGGTCCCTTTGAGATTTTAAAGGCATTCATAAATTTGGATAAGAAAGACAATGTATCTGATTTTTTCAATATGATGTGTTTTCTTTCCAATACTATACATTTTATTTTATGCATTCACGAACATTATTCAGAGAAAGGAACGTTAGACATCACCATACTACCAAAAGGATCCAATGTCACACAGAAAAGTTAAGAATTCCTGGATCTAAATAGCTATCAGGAGGTCTATCTCCTGTTATTATGAGAAATAATGCCATAAATGAGTTCCCTTTAGGAAAACTTGATCATTTAAAAAAATGCCTTCTTTTTGGCACTCATTATCTTTTTTTTCCTTCCTTAGCTAGGGCAATGATATCTGAACCACAATAGAGCAGTTATCCAAAGAACTGGAGCACAGCATCCCAGGGTTTTTTCTGGTTTGTTCATGTTTGTTCATCTTACAGGTTGTTAGATCCATGTAGTGAATCACTGAGAACACCAATGTGCATTCAATTAGTTGCTTAGCTCAAAGGCATCAATCTGCAAATTCACACATTCATTTTCTCCTCTGGTAATACTTTTTACCCAGGCTGACTGCTATTTCTGAAACAGCAAGAATTTGAGCTAAATCATTGTGCAGTTTTTTTTTAACTTGATGACATAGTTGATTTCCAAGGAGATTTACTTTCAAGCAAGGGCCAATTCACAGGAAACTAGTGAGGAGAGGTTTTGTGGACTTGGCCTGTTTCCCAAATTCTGTTATAAAATACTTCTACTAAAGTTCAATATTTAGAGTAAATGACCCTTAAGTTGAAATGGTTATCCACACCAGGGGTGGGGTATGGGAGATATCTCTTAGGATATCATACCCTTTCATAGACTAATAGGATCCCAGAGGTAGAAGACTTTAAAAAAAAAAAGAATCTACTTCCATACAGGAAAAAAGATTCTTCTCTGTAGTATCCCTGACAAAGGATTTAGTAAATCACTTGCTAATAAACATTTATTAAGAATCTACCATATTCAGACACTGTGCTAAGTGTTAAATGATACAAAAAGAATCAAAAGACAGTTCCTGATCAAATTGGGAATCCTGAAAATGATGAAATTATAAGGAGTTATTTTTAATAATGTAAGTGAAATGAAAGTATTTATAAAAATCTGAATTATCTAGATTAGCAGAAGAGGAAACAGACTTTTCAAATAGGCCTATTTTAGAAAAAGAAATTGTTCAGGTCATAAAAACTTTCCTAAGGGAAAAAAATACTGAGACCAGATGGATTTACAAGTGAATTCTATGAAATATTTAAAATCAACTAACCCCAAAATTAAATAAATTATTTGGAATAATAAACAAAAAAGGGATCCCACCAGACTCCTTTTATGAAACAACTATAATACTGATACTCAAACCAGGAAGTGTAAAAACAGAGAAAGAAAAGTATAGATCAATTTCATTATTTAAAAGATTACAACAATATATTTCAAAGATTATACATTATGATCAAGTGGGATTTATACTAGGAATGAAGCATAAGGAAAACTATCAATTAAATTAATTAAAACTTACAATAAAAGTTTAAAAATCATATGATTATATTAATAGATACAAAAAACTTTTAATAAAGTACAATATACTCCTGCCTATTAAAATCTCTCGAATGCATTTTTGCTTAAATTGATAAAAAAAAAAACCTTCAGGAAGAACGGTTTTTTTTAAAGTTTTTTGCAAGGCAATGGGGTTAAGTGGCTTGCTCAAGACCACACAGTTATGTAATTATTAAGTGTCTGAGGTCATATTTGAATTCAGGCCTTCCTGACTCCAGGGCCAGTGCTCTATCCACTGCACCACCTAGTCACCCCAGCAAGAAGGTTTTTTTGTACTGGAGATGAGCTAATAGCCTATCCAGTAAGATCAGGGCTGAAACAAGGATCCTCATTGTCAGCAGTATTATGTAATATTATATTGTAAATCCTAGTAATAGCAATAAGAGAAGAAAAAGGAAAAGAAGGAATCAGAATAGGGAATGAGATAATAAAAAAAACATCTTTTTGCAGATGATATAATAATATACTTGAAAAATTCCACAGATGCAACTAAAAAGTTAGTTGAAGCAATTAATAATTTTAGTAAAGTAGCAGGATATAAAATAAATCCACATAAATCATCAGTGTTCCTCTTTATCACAAACAAAATCTTAAAAGAAAGGATAGCAAATTATATAAGATTTAAGTAGTTAGAGAAATGTTAATCATTCATAGGTGGGCAAGGCCAAAAATTACAATTTTATCTAAACTAATTTATATATTTAACACATCCCAATTATATTACCAAAATAATTTAAAAATTCATTTAGAAGATAAAAAAATCAATAGTATAAAAAGAACCAATAACAAGAAATATAAAAAAGAAGAAGCTTTAGCAGTGTCAGATCTTAAAATAAGGAAGTAATTATCAAAACTTTCTGGTAGTGACTAAAAAATAGGAAAATAAATCAATGGAACAGAGTAGTCATATAATTTACAGAAAAAAAATAAATAACATAACTTTATATTTGACAAATGTAAAGACAAGATTTTGGGATAAGAATTCATTATTTGGTAAAAATTGTTGGGAAAACTGGAAAGGAGTATGGCAGAAACTAGGCATGGACAAATATTGTATGCCATTTACTAAGTTCAAGTCAACATGGATACATGACCAAGGTATGAAGAGATATAAGAAAATTAGAAGGCCATAGAGTGTATTATCTATTAAACTTAACAGATAGCTGAACAATTTATGAATAAATAAGAGATAGAGAAAAAGCTTGTTAGAAAATATTATTTTGTTGGCATTAAATATAGAGTTTTGTACTAATAAAACAAATGTAGCAAAGATGAGAAGAAAAGCAGAAAATTGGAAAAAATTATAGACACTTTGTCAGATAAGAGTCTCATATTTCAAACACATAAAGAATTTTGGCGAATCCATAAGAATACAAGTCATTCCACAGTTGATAAATCACAAAAGATAAGAACAATGAAGTTTTTTCAGTGAAGAAATCAATTTATAGTCATATAAAAATGCTCTAAATCATTATTGATTAGATAAATACAAATTAAAACAGCCTTGAGATAACATTTTTCATTTATCAGATTAGCCAAAATGACTGAAGGGGGATGTGACAATTCTCAGATAGTGTTTAGGAAAATTATAATACTAATTCATTGTTGATAGGATGGTGAACTGATCAAACCATTTTTGAGAGTAATCAAGAATTATGCACAAATAGTTATTAAACTGCTGAAATCCTTTGATTCTGCAATAGCATTATGAAGTGTATTTCCAAACGTGAGTAGGGAAAAAGAAAAAAGAATCTTTATGTTCTAGAATGTTTGTTATAGTTATCTCTGTAGTGGTAAAGAACTGGAAACTGCAGGGATGTCCATGATTTGGTGAATGACTGAACAAGTTGTAGTATATGATTGTGATGGACTACTGCTGTACAATAGGAAATTATTAGCTCAATGATCTTAGAAAAACATGGAAAGACTTGCACAAAATAATGAAAAGAAAGATATACAGAACCAAGAGAGTATTGTATATAGTAAGAGCAATATCATTTTAAGAATGACTGAATGAATAAGTCATTTTGACTATTACAAAAAAATCTATTTATTAATAAAAGATTTAGGAAGAAAGATCCTATCTGCATCTAGAGAAAGAATTGATAAATAGAAATATGTGTAGAATAGTTTGAGAGATATACACATATATGTTCATGTCTAATGGTAGCCATCCTTGGAGTGGGGAAAAGGAAGGGGGAAAAAGGAAAATAAAGAAATTTACTTGATAAACATATATTTAAAAGTAATAGTAAGTTATACATAATAGATTTGAAGTTTCATTTGTAAATTTTTACTATAATATATTATTAAAATGTTAGTTTTATTCCATAAGTTAAGAATAAAATATTTTTTTGAAAAATGAATCCTTTATTTATTCCTATTAAATTTTGCTTGGTTCAATTGGAGCAGTCATTTCACCATTTTAAGAAAATGTTAGTTCCTCTTGAATCTGTCATTCAAAGATAATTGTTATCTCTCCCAGCTCTGTTTCATCTCAAGTATGGTCAACTAGCTATATGTTTCATACACATTTTCATTTAAAATGTTAAACAATAGGTCTGAAGACAGACCCTTGTAATAAGTTATTATAAAATTTCCTACAAGTGTTGTTTGGTTATAATTAATATACTAACAAATAGTATACCAAACTATACTGCCATCTCACCCAGAGATATCAAATATGAGGTAGTCTAAACAAGGTTAAAATGTAATTGGAAGGGGTGGCTAGGTGACATAGTGGATAAAGCACCAGCCCTGGAGTCAGGAATACCTGGGTTCAAATCCGGTCTCAGACACTTAATAATTACCTAGCTGCATGGCCTTGGGCAAGCCACTTAACCCCATTTGCTTTGCAAAAAAATCTAAAAAAAATGTAATTGGAAAATATTTCACAAAATCAATACAAATACAATAAAACAAAGAAAATATGGTTTTCTAAGTCAATATCCCTTTAGGGATATAGTTTAGTAACTACTTTTCCTTTATGAAATTGACACCCATGATCTATGCTATATTTCTACATCTTATCCATAAGGAAATATCAATAAATGTTTCACTAAAAATTAAGTTTCATGATAAGGGGGATAGTTTCAGAAAAATTGGAAAGTTTTTTATGAACAGATACAAAATGAAGTGAACAGAGCCAAGGAAAAAATTATTACCTGCAACAACAAAATTTTAGCAATGATTACAAGTGAAAGACTTAGCTACTTTGATCGATACACAGATTCAAGGCAATTTCAAAGGACTCATGATGAAAAAAAGCTATCCACTTAAAAAGAGCAAACTCATTCAGTGCTAATAATCTTACTTTTTAAAAAAAAGATGAGTTTTTTTACATATATTCCCTCAATTTTCCCATTTGACCTCCTAGTAATTGCCATTTCCCTTTATTAAATATTCACAAAGTAACTGTTTAATGACCAATTTATAGGCTTTTAATAGGGATGAATATTTTTTCAGTATGTTGTAAAGAAATTCTTCTGAGCCAGTTTACTTGAAATCATTTAAAGAAACTAGGTGACCTTTTATGATATTATCAGTTATCCTCAACTTCAATTCTCTCTCCATCATTTTTATTTTCCTTTTCAATGTGTGTGTGTGTATGTATTCCTTGATGTATAGTATAACATTATTGTTCTTTCTAACATGTTTCTTTTTGAGCAAGGCATGACCATACATCATTATTTTCTGATCATGAATTCTTATTTTCTTTTTTTTTTGGTTTATTCATTTATTTTATATTATTACAATAATCTTGTGAGAGGTAACATAACCCCCCCAAAAAAGATAGAAACCTCAAAAATAAAGAGAGAGAAAGAAAAGTGTATTTCAATCTGTATTCAGATTCCAACAGTTCTTTCTGCCTCTGGGATGAGTTACCATCTTTATCATGAGTCCACCAGAGAAGTTGCTTTGTTGCTTTCTCACAGTTGCTATTACTAGCTGTGTTTCCCTCCACTCTATTCCCCCCACACACACTCTCATTTATTCTATTCTTTCTCTCTTTTCACCCTGTTCCTGCTCAGAAGTTTGTTATATATGAGTACTCTTTCTAACTATCTTCCCTCTCTTCTATCACCTATTCCCCCTTTCCTTCACCCCATTCCCGCTTATCCCATTCCTTTCCTCTTATTTTTGTCTAGAGTATGATAGATTTCTATACTCTATTAAGTGTGTATATTATTCCTGATGATAATGAAGGCTTACTGCAAAAACTTTATCTAGACTCTTAATGTGAAATATCTTAGCTCCTTCTTCCTCTCCTTTCCCTTCCTCCCAGTACTTTCCTTTATCACCCATTGACTCCATCTTATTACTATTTTATACCATTACATTCAGCTCCTTCCTGTGCCTTGTCTATATATGTTTCTTCTAACTGCTCTTATGAATTCATATGAATTATCAGTATCTTATTCCCATGCAGGAATGCAAACATTTCAACATCATTAATTTCCTCATAATTAGTCCTTCTTCACCTCCTCTACGGTTCATGTTAGTCCTGTACTTGGAGATCAAACTTTCTGTGCAGCTCTGGTTGTTTCAATAGAAAAGTTTGAAAGTCCCTTTGTTTCATTGATGAAAAAAAGCTATCCACTTAAAAAGAGCAAACTCATTCAGTGCTAATAATCTTACTTTTTAAAAAAAGATGAGGTTTTTTTACATATATTCCGTCAATTTTCCCATTTGACCTCCTAGTAATTGCCATTTCCCTTTATTAAATATTCAAAAATTAACTGTTTAATGACCAATTTATAGGCTTTTCAATGTGAATGTGTGTGTGTATGTATTCCTTGATGAATAGTATAACATTATTGTTCTTTCTAACATGTTTCTAACATATTTTCTCCTGAAAGAGAATATTCCAAGCCCTATGTGTCCTTAATGTAGACACTGCCAAATCCTGTGTAATCCTGACTATAGAGCCACAGTAGTTGAATTGTTTATTTCTGGCAGCTTTTAGTATTTTCTCTTTGACTTGGAAGTTTTGGAATATGGCTATAATATTCCTGAGAATTTTTCTTTTGGGATCTCTTTCAGGAGGTGATCAGTGAATTCCCTCAATTTCTATTTTACCCTCTGCTTTGAGGATCTCAAGGCAATTTTTCTTGAAATATTTATTTCTTGAAATATGAAGTCTAGGCTCTTTTCTTGGTCAGATTTTCAAGTACCCCAATAATTTCTAAATTATCTCTTCTGGATCTGTTTTTGAGGTCAGTTGTTTTTCCAATAAGATATTTTCTATTTTCTCCTAATTTTTGGTTCTTTTGGTATAGTTTTTTTTCTTCCTGATTTCTTGCAAAGTCGTTGGCTTCCTTTAGTTCCAGTCTACCTTTGAAGGAGTTATTTTATTCAGAGAGCTTTTTAATTTCCTTTTCTACCTGGCCAAGTCTGCTTTTTAAGGCATTCTTCTCCTCATTTGCCTTTTGTGTGAGACCTTTTCCATTTGACCTAAACTGGTTTTTAACATTTTATTTTCTTCATTTTTTTTCAAGGCAATGGGATTAAGTGGCTTGCCCAAGGCCACACGGCTAGGTAATTATTAAGTGTCTGAGACCGGATTTGAACCCAGGTACTCCTGACTCCAAGGCCAGTGCTCTATCCACTGAGCCACCTAGCTGCCCCATTATTTTCTTCATTTTTTTGTATTTCCTTCACCAAGCTGCTGACTTGGTTTTCATGATTAATCTGCATCATTCTCATTTCTCCTCCCAATTTTTCCCCTACTTCCCTTAATTGCTTTTCAAAGTCTTTTTTGAACTCATCCATAGCCTGAGCCCAATTTCAATTTTTCTTTGTAGTTTTGGATACAGAAGCTTTGACTTTGTTATCTTCTGAGTATATATCTTGACCCTTCATGGGACCAAAGTAATTTTCTATGGTCATATTCTTCTTTTTCTGAGGTTTACTCATTTTTTCAGCCTATAATTGATTTAACACACTTCCAAGGCTTTGGGGAGGTTTTGGGGACACCCCACAGGGGCCTTAATTCCTCCAAGGAATGAGAAGCTCTAACTGCTCTCTTGCCTGTGGATGACCACAGGCCCTCCCCTCTGCCCTGGAACTGTGAGGAGGATCCCTGCTTGGCTATGGTAGTACGGGAGCCCAGACTGCAACCTGGATCTGAGTGTGAGTAAATAGCAGAGTCCTGTCCCAGGGAGAGCAAAGAGACCTCTGGAGTCTCCCCTGATCTCCTTACCATCTGTGGACTGGGAGCTCTGGAAGTACTGGGTGGCTTTATGAATTCCCCTGCAGATTCTCACTACAGGGCTGCTCTGAGGCTGGCACTCCACTCAGTGCTCACTCTGGTGTGGCAAAGTTCTCTCACCACCCCTTCAAGTTGTCCTAGGTGATTCTTGGGCCAAAAAAGTCTGTAAACCACCCACTCTGCCATGGATCCAGAAACCCCCAGGCCCCTAAGCATCGCATGGGGCTGTTCCTGGAAGGCTGGAGCTGGTCTGCTCCTGCTAAGCTGTGTTGTGCTGTAACTCTTTCCAATCCCCAGTCCTGGTGAAGCATACCTTTCCTGCAGATCTTCTAAGTTGTTTTGGACTGGGAAATTGTATCACTTAAGATTTCTGTGGGATTTGCCCCTCTAAATTTTGGCTAGAGTCATAATTTGACAGCTTTTGGAATTTTGGGGGAAATGAGTTTCCAGGAATTCTTGACTTCACATTGCCATCTTGGCTCTGCCCCCAATTTCTTATTTTCTGATCATGAATCATATCCCACCAAGCATTAGTTGTAATATTTTATTATATGGTTTTAAAAACCTTAATTTTACTTTCTTAATCATTGCTATATACCTCAAATTAATGCTCATCATGCACAAGTAAAGTACGATTTGTGTATTATTTTCTATATCATGGAGAAGAGAATAATAAAAGGAATAGACAATTGTTAATGAAGGTAGAAAGATGGAAAAACTACTTGTAAAATAGATTTGGTATCATTAATTATAGCAGAAGCTGAGTAAACTGAATACAGCTCATAAAATTCTTTTTTCTTATCTTTACTGGATCATCAACTTTCATCTATTCTAAGGACACTTAAATTTCATTAAAGAGAAATCTCTGCCGCATAATTTAACTTATTACTATTGTTTAATCATCACTATTTTAAAAATTATTGATGAATAGCCAAACTTAAAATGTGTCCCTCTTCACTAAGTATTTGCTCTTTTGAAAAACAGCAACTATTCTAAATTTTGATGATAGATAAATTGATTTTCTCCAGTTTAGTCACACAAATGGAGCTTATAATTTGAATCCAGGCATTCTCACTTAATAAAAGATTAAGAGGAGTAGGGTGATCTGTTACTGATAGTTTCTAATTGCGATTAGCTAAAAAAATCTCTTCTTCAAATCCCATTAATTTTAAAGGGATTTTGCATTTTTCAATAAAAAATTTTTGATAACGCATTTTATCTACTTTATTTCCAAATATCTCCCTCCCATTTCTCTCATGCCTATAATCATCCTAGATAACAAAAGCTTAAAAAAAGATTTTTTACAAACTATCTCATCAAAACTAACCAACACATCTACTGATAGTACATCTATACAATGATTCATACTCAGCTCTGATAAGCAATGGAGGGATGGACATATTCCTAACTCTTCTCCAGGGTCAAACTTGATTAATTTAATTATTTATTATTCAGCTTCTTTTTTGTGTTACAGTTTGCTTATTCTTTCCTTTTACATTGTTGTAGTCACTGCCTATGATCTTTTCCTAGTTACCCTTTCTTCACTTTCTTCAATTAATGTCTTCCCATACTTCTTTAATGTTCACTATTTCTTATGGCAAAGTCATATTCCATTATATTCAGGGACCAAATTTTATTTACCCATCCCCCATATATAAGCATGTATTTTTTCTAATTCTTTACTATTGTAAAAAATGCTCCCATAAATACTTTGATGTATATAGATGAATTCTAGCTTTTGCTTCCTTGTAGTATATATCCAGCATTAGGATATTTGGATTAAAAATATATGGAAATTGTAATTATTTTTAATAGCATCATTTGACATTGCTTTCCATAATGGTTGATTCAATTCAAAGTTTCACAATGGTAGATTGTGGTTTTTTGTCTTTCAATAGTGCCTTCAACATTAAATACTTCTGGATATTGAAAGCATCACTTATTCAACCCCTATTCTATCCACTCCCTTTTCCTTTTATGCCTTAACCTACCACCCCTCTAAGAATCCTTCCCTTATCCTCTCCCCCATCTATTCCCTTACTTTCTTGTTTCTTTCTGAATTTAAGATTTTTATGTCTTTCTAGAAATGTGTTGTTCCACCTTGAACCTATTCCAATGAAAGTAACATTCTAGTACTACCAACCCTACTCCCTACTGACTTTTTCCTATATCTTTTTCCTTTTTTCCTCATTTGTATGAGATAATCAATCCTTTTATCTCTCCTATGTAGTTTTATTTTTTCAATCACTCCATCATACACAACTCAGTCTAAGACTTTCTTTCAAACTAACAAAATAATGATAAGTAATGAGTATCAATAACATTTTCACACATAAGAAGTAAACTATTCAACATAATTGAGTTCCTTATAATTGGTCTTTAATGTTTACCTTATATTTTCCCTGGATTTTATATGTGAATTTTTCCATTAAGTTCTATTTTGGGGGGCCACAAATACCTTAAAGTCTTTCAGTTCCTTAAATGTCCATTTTTTCCCCATTCAGGATTATATTTGAGTTGCAGATTGATAAATTGCCCTTAGGCAAATTCCCCAGATCTTTTGCTCTATAAACATGGTATTTAAAGACATAATTCTTCAGTGTAGTAGTTACTAGGTCTTGTGTAATCCTTTTTTTGTAGCTTCATGATATTTAAATTAGGTTTTTTTCATGCTACTTGGAATATTTTATCCTTAACTTGGGAGCTTTGAAACTCAGTTATGACTGTAAGTTTTCCTCTTCGGATTTCTTTCAGGTGGTGATTGGTGGATTTCTTTATATTTCTGCTTTTTTTCCTTCTTCTTCAAGAACTTTAAGTTAGTTTTGTTTGATAATTTCTCATAATATTTTATGAAGATTTTTTTTGCAATTATCAGGCAGTCTATGTTTATATTATTTCTCCTTGATCTGTACAGATTAGGTGTTTTTCTTATGAGATATTTCACATTCTTTTCCATTTTTCCTTTCTTTTGATTTTGTTTTATTATTTTTTGGCATCTTCTAATTTCCTTAGCTTCACCTTGCCCAATTCTAGTATTCAAAGAATTATTTTCTTCCTTAAGGTTTTGATTCTCTTTTTCAAGTTGGATGACTTTTGTCATAGTTTTTTTGGATTGCTCTTTTTTCCCTTAATTTTTCCTCAGTTTTTCTTTGATTTTTAAAGTCCTTTTTTAAATTCTTTCAAGAACTCTTTGTTCTTGGGACCATTTGAAAAAAGGACTCATTGAAAAAGGAGTACTTTTCTTTAGCTCCATTATCTTCCTTGGAATATGAACCTAGATCTTCTTTATCCTCTTTCTAAGGTAGTTCTTTCTCCTTTGCTCACTCATTTTTATTTTGTTTTACTTTATTTTAGCATTATTAATATAATCAAATTTTAGTCTCAAGGGATGAGGAATGATGTCTTAAACATCAGATTCTTCTTGCTGCTATTTTTGAGGTCCATCTCAGACCCCAATCTTGGGGTCTCTGATCCTAATACACAGGTAGGGCCCCCAGCCATGCTGTTCCACAAATGGTCTGACTTCCTGTGGTCCTTCTTGTGCCCGTAGACCATAGCTGTCTTCTGTGTCCTGGAATTGAAACCAGGGACTCTCGTCTTCTACAATGTTTCTTTGCCCCTTGCTACTGCACTCACCAGGTGTGCAGCCTGGGACTTGTCTGGTTAGCATAGTTGTGCTTGGCATCCCTTGTCTCTCAACAATGGAGAATCCTTCAGTCTTTTCCTACTCAAAATAATCCAGTCCCCAATTGACAAATGGTCAAAGGATAAGCTATCCATAGTCATATGAAAAATTGTTCTAAATCTTTACTGCCTAGAGAAATGCAAATTAAAGCATCTCTGAATCCTCACACCTCTCAGACTGGCCAATATGACCAGAAAGGACAATGATAAACCTTCAATTCTTTTTTTTTAAAGCTGGCTTATGTACTACATAATTTTGTTATTTTATCTTTTTCTCAAGGATATATTTTTTTTCTTAACACATTCAATTTTGATCAATGCATAACATGGAAACAATGTAAAGATTAACAAATTGCCTTCTGTGGGGGGAGGAAGGAGGGGGGAGTGTAAAATTCAAAACCTTACAAAAAATGATGGATAGAAACTACTATTGTTTATAATTAGAAAACAGATAAATTATTTATATAATTAAGGAAAAAAATAAATAAAATAAATCTTCTCTAACTCAGCCTTCTGATACAGACACTGTCTGTGAGGTGAAAATTCCTAAGGTTGAGGCTGCCTCCCAACCCATCTGCTCCCAGGACTTGTTAGTTCATTCAGCAGGTCAAACTAAAAGCATCTGCACTTCATTCAGGCTGAACCTTTTCTTCTAGAGATTGGTCTTTCCTGGAACCTTCTCAAATTGTCTTAGGTGAACAAATGTTTTAATCCCATCTTTTGTATATTTTTGTTTCTCTGTGTTCCCTCTGAGGTAATGGTCTGTCTTTTTTTGTGAAGGAAATTTGGAGAGCTGAAAGTTTTCTGATGTATTCTTCCATCTTCTCAGAATCTTCTCTCATATTTTAAAATGATAATTGATAACTATTTTATATGACATTTAATTCTTAATATTTCATTCCTTTACCTAAAATATTACCATAGTCCAGGAAATGAGCTGTGACTATTCTAACAGTATTGATGATATTTCACAAACTTGGTCCTCAACTTCAGTAAAATGGGAGAATTATTTTTGCAACTCTACTCTAAGCATGATGTTGGTTGTTATAATTATTCATCATCAAGTTTGGGGTTTGGGTCTTTTTTATTCTTATACCTCTCTACTTACATTATTGTATTCATTTTTTCCTTGCTTTGCTTACTATACTACATATTCATATATGTTTTCCATGCTTATCAGAATTTTTCATTTTTAATTTGTATAGTACAGTAATATTCAAGACAACAATTTATAATTTGTTTAGTCATTCCTCATTCAATGGGCAATTATTTTTTGACCAGTTTCTTGCTACCACAAGAAAAACTTACATTGAATATTTTTGTACATATGAGACTATTTTTTTCTGATGTTATATTCTTAGTTTAACTTAGCTGCAGCACCATTGAGTCAAAAATTATCAATATTTTTAATATTTGTTTAGCATAATTCCCATTTTCAGAAAAACTGAACAAATTCATTACTCCATCAATAGTATAATAGCAAGTCTTTGTAGTCTGGTTACTATTTTTTCTCTATTATATTTATTTTTAAAATTTAAATGAATGATTTTTCAAATTAACAAGGTCACTTGGAATTTGTTCCATCTTTTCCATAGTTTTGACAAACACATCTCCTTTAATATCATATGACAATATTTTCAGGAGGTAGTACAAGACTCACAGCATATGGTTTAAGGGCTTAGAATGATGTTTCTAATAAAAATTAATGTGACATAAATAGTGAAAATATCTCACTCAGAGGTTTTCTATCCTTAAGAGGCCTCACCAGTTTGAAATAAAAAATTTCTGCCCAGGACATCATTTGGCTCTATAAGGGATATAATTTATCTCTAGAAAACTGCTCAAGAAAATTATTTCTTTCAGGGAAGCAGATGGTTTATCAGGAAAATGTCATTGCTTTCAGAGGTGAGTACTTTAATTCCAAGAATATTTGTGGTGCATCTATAGGATAATGAGACTGATTTTTTTTTTAGCAATTGTTTTGCAATTTCCACAACCAAATGACTTTTAAAAATAATTATCTATGTGAGAAATACAGTTCTTTCTATATTATTTCTTTTTATCATTTCACTAAAACTCCTCTGCCCATGAAGTAAATGACTTTCTTCCTGATAAATGTAATGACTTTTTTCTTTTCTTTTTTCCTTTTTTTTTTGTACTTTCTGAAACATTTGACACATTGATCATCACCTTATCCACATCAACCACTAACCTTAATCAGTTCTCTCCCAGATTCCATTTCCTGATTTCTGTTTCCCTGTATTCTCATGTTTTTCCCAAACCTCTTTCTCTTCTTTTCTGGATACTCACTGTTTTAACATTGCATTACATTGGTCTTCCAAGATGTTGCTTTTGTCCTGCTTTGTTTCCTTGTATATAGTCCCTCTTTTAGAGTGAGATGTCATCACATTCCTAGGGTTCCAGTTATTCCCTCTAAGATAACTATTCTCTAAATCTCTGGCTTTACTACTGTTAGGGACTGTTGTGTGTAGGAGCACTATAAACTATCATCACCTGGTGTCCTTGAGCACCAGAGCTTAATTTTACTAAGTCCATGGGAATGGGAGTGGATTACATACTGGGAAGGATATTTAAGCACTTGTAGTCTGGTGAATAAATAGAGTACTTGGGGATCTTGGAGAAATTGTCATCCTTGTCTTCCTTGTCTCCCAACCCTCCAATGCTCACCCGGGAAAGACTGAGGGAGTTCAGAAAGGGACTCAATATATATGACATTCGGAAAGGGACTCAACATAATAGCATCCAAACAGGGACAAGAAGGTAGAATTATCTGAGTATAGTGCGGTATAAGGACAAAGTCGATACAAGCAAGGAAAAATTCCAGGCAACATCTGAAAGACTTCAGAAGTTGGTACAGGGAGGTGTGGAAGAAAGCAAAGGTAAGGAGAAAGTATATTCACATCTATGGCCTGAGGTAGAAGAAATAAAGAAATATTATCAAGAAGAGCCTAGGATAAGCCCTACAGCACCTAGGGAAGAGACTTCAGCAGTCCAAAAGACCATTGAAAAAGTAAAAGATCAGAGAGACAGTTTGATGGATCTAGTTGCTGAGTTTCAGTCATATCCTGTAATTGAGGAGCCGGATCCTTTTAATTCAGGAAACCTTAAGCGAAGACATAAACCACTAGATATAAAATCAGTCAGAGATTTAAAGAAGGCAGTGAGGGATTTACAGGCCAAGATCACCTTTTGTCAGGCTACAACTGGATACTCTTGCAGATATTTAGTCACCCAGACAATCTGTTTTTTGGATGACAGAATTTATAGAACATTGTAGACAGATGGCTTTGAGGCATGCACAAGGTCCCAATACCACCACATATTATGAATAATTAAGTGACACAGGTCAGTTTTTCAACAATGCAGACCAACTATATTATGGGTTTACAGACATATTCTTTACCTGTGTAAAGAATGCTTAGGGACATATTCCAATACAAAATGATAAGAAAGAACCATTTGCACTTATTAGACAAAGAAATCATGAGGCTTTTGTAGATTTCTTTTCACGGTTACAGGAGGCAGTAGGAAGAACTTTAGGAGATGCAGCAGGAATAGATGTATTAATAAAACAATTAGCATGGGCTAATGCAAATGCTGATTGTCGAAAAGCAATGATTGGCTTAAGAAGGGGTGCCACCATTGAAGAAATGATTCAAAGAGGTGACAGAGTAGGATCTCAAGTGTATCATACAGAATTAATGACAGAAGCATTTGCTAACATACACATGAGGAATAAAGAGAAACAGATTTGCTTTGTTTGTGGAAAACCTAGACATTTAAAAAAAATATTGTTGGAGTGCCCAAGGAGCTAAACCCAGAAAGGTCAGGGCACATCATCCTAAAACTCTGTGCCCAAAAGGTGAAAAGGCAGGACACTGGGCATCAGAATGTTGACAAAGAAATTTAAATAGGGAAAGGGGCCCCTCAAAAATAATCATGGGGTATGACAGTTCAGGACCAGAAGGAGATGGAATGGAAAAACCAGCATGCAGCTTTGGCAGCAAGCCGACCCATATCAAACTATTCATGGTCAAAAGTGTTGGGAAATTTAAGGTGCTTCCATATGCTTCTACTGAAGTACCTATTCACCCTTTATGATTAACAAATGAGGAGTTTGCAATCATTTTGGCTCCACCTAATCCAGAGTATATTCGCATTATACCTTTAGTAAAGCAGGTGAGTGGGGAAATTTTCTCTATTGCAATAATGAATGCTAATGATGATGACAGCTACATAAATGAGAACCAATGCATAGCCCAGTTATGTGTTTTTTTCAAGATCTGGTATAAATAGGAAGGAAAGTGAGTTGAAAAAGGGGTCAAAACAGAGAAAGCACATGAAATTATGTTTACGACTATGATTTCTTCAGAAAAACCTCTTTGTGTTATCCAAGTAGAAGGAGTTGCTTTCCTAGGCTTAATTGACACTGAGGCAGATCGGACTGTGTTCCCCATACAGAACTGGCCTCAAGCTTGGCCTAAACAGACTGCCTATACTAACCTAGTAGACATTGGAGGTAGACAGGAATCAGAAATTTCTTGTCAACCCTTGAAATGTAGAAAAGAATAAAAAGCAGGGACTGTTACTCCTTTCATAGTTGAAGGATTCCCTACAATATTATGGGGAAGAGATATATTATGTCATTTAGGGGCTAGAATTAGCACATATTCTCTGATTGGGGCTGCTGTTGAGTTGGGAAGTAGAGTCTCCAAGGCAGCGCCTCAGAGGATGGAGCTTCTTCCTCAGCAGCAGTCCACTGCTGAGTGTCAGCTCCATGAATGGGATGTGGAGAACCTTCTTGCTGTTCTTTCTGGCCACTGCTACCTACCTGATTACGCTATCCACATTAAGAGTGGCCCTGATGCAGACTCTGACACAGACCCTGAGACCTACAATGAATTTCACTTCAGAAACCACAACGAGTTTCACTTTCCAGCCTACAGGCAGACACTCCTCAGCCATTGCTCTGACACCAGAGGGCTGTGAATTGAACACTAACTGTACTTCCTTTGTTGAGAGCAAAAATGTCACATAACATCAGATGGTTTGTAATGGTGTTGACTACTGTTTAGAAAATGCATCAACTCCAAATTGTACTGTTGTCAACAACTCCAGGAATTGCAAATGCTTTCTCTCATTCTCTGCTGCTCCCACCCTCTGCAAAGGGAGGGAGGAAAGAGAAGGGAAATCTTCCTTTTTGGAACTTCTCAGATGGAATTCAGGCTTTGCTAGAAGGACAAGACCCCTCCAAAAACTTATTCTAGAAATAAAAGGACCCCCATGCCTTCTTCCTGGTTCGGGGAAGAAGGGGAGAGGGTTGGGTAATGACTATGTTTTCAATAGATTATTAATTGGGAACCTTCATGGTCCAATTAGTTAAGAGAAAAGGGGAAGAAGATTTTTTTTTTCTGGGACTGGGAAATTTAGATTTTGTTGTTTGAATGAAGCCTGTGCCTATGTCTAATATTTTGGTGTGTTATTTATGTATATGTGTATTTAAACATCTTTAGGACATTTTACATCTCTCTACTGGCCTGGAGAGGTAGGAAAATGTTTCTATATTCTGAGATCTGGTACAGGCCAGGGTATCAATCTCAGCTTGATAAATGTGATATAAGAGAGTTGTTTCTATGTTTGTGTTAGTGTCTAAACTCCTGTGTATGTGTAATTCAGATCTGAAATAGTTAAATGTTACCTGAGTTTAAAGTTACTCCTTTTAGTTTAGGTTTTGAATCTGATTGCTTTGAAAAGTTTTTTGCTGGCAAAAGAAAAAACTTTGTAATCTTTGTTTCTAAGTTGGGGATAAAATGTATTTCAAGGAATCTGGGAATATTGGTTTTTACTACTGTTTATACTATTTTTGAACTTTTGTTTACATTTTATGTGGCATTCATTATGTAATCATTTTGTTTCAAAAAAGAAAAGAAGGGGGATATGTTTGGGACTATTGTAGGTGGGAGCACTGTAAACTATCATTACCTAGTGTCCTTGAGCGCCATAATATTATTTTACTAAGTGCCATGGGAGTGGGAGTGGATTAGATACTGGGAAGGACATTTAAGCACTTGTATTCTGGTGAATAAATGGAGTACTTGGGCATCTTGGAGAACTTGTCATCCTTGTCTTCCTTGTCTCCCACCCCTCCAACCCTCACCTGGGAAAGACTGAGGAAGTCCAGAAAGGGACTCAACATACTACCAATATCTCCCAGGGTTCCTGTACTCTATTTCCCACTGCTTGCTTCACATTTCAAACAGGATATCTCTCCAGAAAATCAAGGCCTACTTGTTCAAACTGAACACATCATCTTACCCATCCTCACACATCTGACCATTCCCCTAATATTTCTATTGGTATTGATATCTCAGTCATAATTACTGTCACCCAGTTTCATCATTTCTTTGATTCTCTCCTTTCCTTTACCCTTTCAATTCAATTAATTGCTTTATCCTGATTATTCTACCTCTGCACTAGCCCTTGCATCCTTCCCATCCTTGCCCTTCCTATTCTACTTATCCTGTCAGGCCTTTATGTCTTTTCACCTTAACTATTGTAAAAATATCTTTAGTTTGATTTGTGACTTTTATTATTCTTCTGGAATCATATGAGTTAGTATTATGAATCAATTGTAAAATTCATCATGGGTTATATTATCAGAAAAAGAAAGGTAGTAATCCTACTGTACCCTATTATGTCCAGGTTACATCTGAAGGGTTGTATTCAATTTGTGATCTAACCTTTTAATCAGTCTTACAGTTAACAAGTGTCTATTGTCTATTAAGTACTTTTATTTAGAGGCCACTGCCTTAAGTTTTAGAAATATAAAGACAAATTGAATGAATCTATGTCTTTAAAGAGTTTATATTATGATGGAGGCAGTAATATACATACATTATTATATACAGAACATAAATTAAATGCAAAGTAACATTGGAGAGGAAGACAGTAGTAGCAGACAATGAATAAGTGGTATGTCCTGAAAAGATCTCCCAACATAGGTCTATCTTGTATTAAGCCTTGAAAAAACCAGGTATTCTAGAAGATGGAGATGAAGAGGGAGAATATTCCATGGATGAGTCACAGACAGCACAAATATTGGAAGATGGCATAACATTTGTGGGGAACAGGAAATAGTCCTGTGTAGCTGGATCATAAAGGAAATGGAGAGGAGTGATGAGAAGATTTTAAAGGTAGAAATGTATCTGGTTGTGAAGCATTTAAAATGCCAATCAGAGGAGTCTATAATTGATTTTCGAGGTAAGACAGACAAATTAAAATATTTTAGTAAGGGGAAGACATAGTCATACCTGCTCTTTAGGAAAATCATTTTGGTGGATATTTTGGCAAATAGACTGGATTGGGGAGAGACATGAAACAGGGAAACCAATTAGGAGACTACTGAAAACCAGGTTAAAAAAATCGAGGAACTGAATCAGGATAGTTGCTATGAAATGACTATGTTTTTACATATTTTGAAAAGGATATTCCATAGGCATCTCAAATTTAACATGTCCAAAATGAGAACTCATTATCTTTCTCTAACTGCACCCCTCTTCCAAAACATTATTTTTCTAGTCACCCAGATTTACAAAATTTAAGCCATTCTTTTCTCCTCACTCTTATCCCATTGTCCATTCTTCTTTCTATCTAAATAATATCTCTCATTATCTAGCTCTTTATTTCCTTTCCCACAGTTACCACATGAGCCCTACCTCTTGGTTTGGTAATTTTATTTGCTTCCTATTTGGTCTCTTGTCCTCAAATCTATTCCTGCTCCAATACATCCTCCATCATAGCTACCAAAGATATCTTCCTAATATGCAGGTCTTACCAAGGCAGCTTTTTATTGGAAAACTGCAATTTATCCCTATTACCCCTAAAATCAAGTATAAATTCTGTTTGTCATTTAAAGTTCAGTCATGTCAATCTAATCACTCAGATCCTTGAAAGTGATTCTACATCATTGCCTGTTTTAAATATCTGTAATACTCTCATTCTTAGAACTTCTGACTTTCTTAAAGACTAACTCAAAAAAGAACTATCTACAAAAGTCTGCAAGAGAGAAGGCTATTTGTTCTTTCCCATCTAATCTTACCTTATATCTACTCTCTGTCTCTCTTTCTCTCTCCTCTCTCTCAGTCTTTCCCTCTCTCCACATATGTTCACATACACACATATATGTTTTAGATAGATATACCTACATAATCATGTGTATATACACTTATACACATATATATGTATATCTATCTGTAACTCCATTAGAATGTAAGTGCCTCCTCCTTCTTTCTTCTTCTTCTTCTTCTTCTTCTTCTTCTTCTTCTTCTTCTTCTTCCTCCTCCTCCTCCTCCTTCTTCTTCTTTTTCCTTCTCAAGATAAGAAACTAAAATATTTGGTAATCATTGGATTTCTGGAGTAACATGGAGTCCAGGATAATGCAAAAGTTTCAAACCTTGGTGACTGGAAGAAAACACTGACAAAGCAAGGGAAATCTAGAAGATACCAGGATTGTGGTATCCAGGAGGGTTAAGGATTGAATGAAAAAATTGAGGATGTTTATTCTGTATAAAAGAACCCTTTGAAGAGATATGATAGCTGCTTTCAAAACCTCTTGTGATCTGGCTATATTATATTCCATAAATTTAGTGTGCATTCTATTCAAGTTAGGTTATTCTCTACATTTTTTGCTATTCTATCTCTAATATCTTATTCACATAAAGTTCATGCCTGAAATGACCTTCCAAATTGTCACCTTTTGGATCAATAACAATATATCAACAAACATCTCTTAAGTACCTTTTATATTTCAGTTATCATGCTAGGTGCTGGAGATGCAAAGATGGCAGTTAAACAATCTTTGCCTTCTAAGAGATTACAGTTTAGACAAAAATATGTGTATCTATGCATGTATGTATGTATGTATTTATGTAGGTATGCATGTACATATAATTTGGGAGAAAAAGAGATATAGATAGATAATTAGATATAGAACACAGAATCAGGGTAATTTAGGTGCAGTTGGATGGCTACATAGAATACTGTGCCTTGAGTCAGAAAGAGGTGAGATCAAATCTTACCTAAGACAATTAGTTGTATGACCCTGAGCAAGTCATTTAACCCTGAATGACTCATTTGTAAAATGAGCTGGAGAAATAAATGGCAAATCTCTTTAGTACCTTTGCCAAGAAAATCCCAAAGGGGATCACAAAGAATCATATAAGACTGAAATGACTAAAGAGCAGCAACAAAAATTTTGGTGGGAAAACCTAAGAGCTCAGGAAATCAGGAAATGCTTTCATATAGAAGATAATCCTTGAACTGAATCTTGAAGAAAGTTAGGAATAGAAGTGAGAGGGCCATGAATTTGAAGCTTTAGGAAGTGGCATATTGTGTATGTAGAACAGTAAGAAGACCAACTTATTTGGACTCTGGTGACCATGAAGGGGAATAGAATGGAGTGAGGTTAAAAATGTAAGTTGGGGGTTTGGTTGTGAAGACTTTTAAATGCTGAACAAGAGACTATGTTTCAATTGAAAGATAATAAATAGGGATGGAGGGCAGAGCCAAGATGGTGGCAGAGTAAAGCAGCCAATAATTCTCACAAACTCTCCCCCAGACCATGCCAAATACACTTAAATAATGACTTTAACCAAATTCTAGAATAGTAGGACCCACAAAAAAGACTGAATGAAAACATTTTTCCAGCCCAAGATAACTTGGAAGATACATGGGAAAGGCCTATTGCACTGGGGTTAGAAAGAGTTCACAGCCTGGCTGCCTCAGATCTCTCAGCCCAAGGTTTGGAAAGGATAGTGGGAAAACTCTGCCTCACAAAGTGAGAGCAGAGCCCAGTTCAGCACAGGCCTTGGCACAGCCCAGGCCCCAGGGGACCAGAAGCAGACCTGGAAGTCATGGGCAGGGAGCCACCCAATAACTGCTTCCAGAAAATGCAGTCCACAGATGGTAAAGGAATCAGGGGAGATTGCAGAGATCTCTTTGCTCTCTCTTAGGCAAGACTGTGTGGCTTTGCCCATATTCAGATCCAGGTTGAAGTCAGGGGCCCAAGTTTCAGAAAGAGAAACTTTACTGCCATAGCAGAGCAGGGATGTTTCTCACTATTCTAGGACAGAGAGGAATAATTGTGATCATCCATGGACCAGAGCACAGGCCAGGAGAGCAGACAAAGTCTCTCATAAGACCCTGGAGGAACTGAGGACCCTGTGAGTATTCCTGAAATCAACCATAAACCCCCTCAAAAACTTGGGATAGTGTATCCTCCATATGAGCAAACAACAGAAGAAAAAAATTCAACCATAGGCAATTACTTTGGCTCTCTGGAGGATCAAAATATACACTCAGGAGATAACAAAGTCAAAACTTCTGTATCCAAAGCCTCTGAGAAAAATATGAATTGATCTCATGCTATGGAAGAGCTCAAAAAAGATTTTGAAAATCAAGTAAGGGAGGTAGAGGGAAAATTGGGAAGAAAAATTAGAGCAATTCAGGAAAATCATGAAAACCAAGTCAGCTGCTTAATGAAGGAGATACAAAAAATACTGAAAAAAAAATAACATCTTAAAAACCAATTTGGGTCAAATGTAAAAAAACAGTTGAAAAGGTCAATGAGAAGGCTGCCTTAAGAAGCAGAATTAGATTCCATTCTTTTGGTTTTGTTTAACTTTCTGAAGAAAATGATTCCTTCAAATGTAGACTGGAGCTAAGGGAAGCTGATGATTTTGTGAGAAATCAAGAAACAATAAAATAAAACCAAAGGAATGAAAAACTAGAAGAAAATATGAAATATATCATTGGAAAAATAACTGACCTGGAAAACATATTCAAAGAGATAATTTAAAAATGATTGGACCTCCTAAAAGTCTTGACCAAAATAAGAGCTTAGACTTTATTTTTTCAAGAAATAATCCAGAAAACTGCCCGAATACCCTAGAAGCAGAGGGTAAAATGGAAATTGAAAGAATGCACTGATCACCTCCTGAAAGAAATCCCAAAATGAAACTGCCAGGAATATTATAATCAAATTTCAGAACTCTCAAGTCAAGGAGAAACTAATACAAGCAGCCAGAAAGAAGAAATTCAAATACTATGGAGCTACAGTAGGATGACAAGAGATTTAGTAGTTTCTATATTAAGAGCTTATAGAGCTTGGAATGTGATATTTCAGAAGGCAAAAGGGTTGTATGACAATCAAGAATTAATTACCCCCCCCTCAAAAAAAAGAAACAATTACCCAGCAAAACTAAACATACTCTTTCTTTTTTTTTACAAGGCAATGGGGGTTAAGTGACTTGCCCAAGGTCACATAGCTAGGTAATTATTAAGTGTCTCAGGTCATATTTGAATTCAGGTCCTCCTGACTCCAGGGATAGTGCTCTATCCACTGTACCACCTAGTTGCCCTTAAACTGGGGAAAAGATGGACATTCAATGACATAGAAGACTTAAAAACTTTCCTGATGAAATGACCAGAGCTGAATAAAAACATTTGATCTTCAAGTACAGGACTCAGGTGAAGGATAGAGGGAGGATGGGAAGGGCAAATCATGAGGGACTTCATGATGTTGAATTTCTATATTCCTTCATTGGAAGATGATGCTGATGTTTCATATGAACTTTCCCATTTATTAGGGCAGTTAGAAGGAGCATATATGCACAAGGCACAGGAGGGAGTTGAATTTTAAAGTATAATATATTTTTAAAAAGATGGAGTTAATGGGACAGAATGGAATGTACCAGGAGAAAAAGAAAGGAGAGGTTGAAAGGAGTACATTATTTTACATAAAAGAGGCAAGAAAAAACTTTTGCAATAGAGTGGAAGAAGGGAAAGGTGAGTGGGAGTGAATGAACCTTTACTCTCACTGGAAGTGGTTCAGAGAGGAAATAACATACACACTCAATTAGGTATAAAAATCTAGCTTACCCTAGAGGAAAATAAGAAAGGAAAGGGATGGGAGAAAGGGGATGGGGGAGGAAAGGAGGGTGTAGGTGATAGAAGAGAGGGAAGATTGTGGGAGAAGATAGTCAAATACAATGCAATTTTGAGGAGGTACAGGGTGGAAGAAGAGAGAGAATAGAATAAATGGTGGTGGGTGCAATTGGATGGAAGGAAATACAGTTAGCAACAGCAATGTGGTTTAAAAAAAATTGAAGCAATTTCTTTGATGGACTTATGATAAAGAATTCTATGCACCCCAAAGAAGAGCTGATAGTATGTGAATACGACTAAAGTACATTTTTTTCTCACTTTATTTTTCTTGAGATTTCTTTTTCTTTGTGGGGGGTGGGGATTATGTTTACTTTTACAACATGACTATTGTAACTTGCTTTCTCAATATGGGGAAATGGGCTGGCAGGAAGGGAGAGAATTTGAATGTCAAGGTTTTGGAAGTAAATGTTGAAACTAGATTTTGCATGTAGCTGGGGTAAAAAAAATTTAAATAAAATAATTTTTTAAAAAAAAGAAAAATGATATGGAGATACTGCAGTTTATTGAATAAAAGTGACATGGTCAGACCTGTGTTTTATCTTGCTAAACTTATATTGGTAACTGTGTAGAGAATGTATTGGATTTGGAAGTGATGAGATATAGGACTCAGGAGGTTTTCTGTGATAATTCAGGTGCAAGACAATGAAGCTCTAAACTTGAAATAATAGTTATATGAATAGAAGGAGGATATATTTTCAAGAGGTGTTATGGAAGTAGATACTTAAGTGACTAATTGGATATAAGATGTGAATGAGAATAGAGTTGAGCATGATACCAAGGTTGAAAACTTGAGTAACTAGAATGACCATTCTTGAAAGTAAGAAGCCTAGAGAGAGAAATAGGTTTAAAGGGAAGATAATGAGTTTTGTTTGGGATGTTTTGTGTTTCAGATGCTTAAAGTTTAGAATGTCCAATAAGTAGATGGTGATCTGCACTTAACCTGATAGTAGAGACTAGGATGGGTTATATGGATCTGGGAGTCTTCCTCTTAAAGATTAAATCCATGAGTTGATGGGGTTAATGAGTGAAAGAGAGATAGACATAATTTTACAACCCACCTAAGTACTTACCTAAACCTCATCATTCTCTACAGAAACTCATTTTCTTGCAAGATCAAAACAACTCAGAAACTCACATGTCCTCACTACCCCTGATCTTCAGGTCTTTTTGTCCCTCTGATTGGAGAGAATGAAGAGAAAAACATCATAGTGATCCTACCAGAACGTCTATCTAAGGAGGAACCTAGGGTATACATTTCATAATTTTCCAACCTGATTATGGGACTTTTATCATGCCCCCCTGCACTGGTATCCTGACTTCCCTTTTTTCTCTCCCCTACACACTTTTCAGATTCTTTTTCTGTATCTTTCCTCATTAGATTTTGAGCTCCTTTAGGGCAAGGACCATCTTTGACCTTTCCTGATGTCTCCAGCACTTAGCACAATGTCTAGCTTATAGTAAGTTCTTAATAAATGTTTATTAACTGACTAACCAACAGAGCTGTGGGAATATAACCATAGTTAGAGGGCATGAACGATGATCTAGTGCAGGAGACTGAAAATGACCAGGCAGATGGGAGGAAAACCAAGAGAATGCAATATCATGAAAACCAAAAGAAAGGAAAGAGTAAGAGAAAAGGGATGTCAATGGTGTTGTGTTTCAAAGCTGAAAGGTTAAGATTTAGACAAGACTGAATTTTGTCAATTTAGGTCATTGGTAACTTTGGAGATACAGTTTGAGTTCAGTGATGAAGTCCAATCAGATGCTAAATTGGGAAGGACTGAGAAATTGATAAGAGAAAGTAGAGGCAAAAGTGTAGACAGATTTTTCTAGGAGTTTGGCTATGAAAAGGAGTATAGCTAGGGGATGATAGCTTCTAGGAACTATTGAGGGTTTTTCTTTCTGGGTTTGAAGTAGGGGCTGCCTACTCAATATGTAATTTTTATACACATGCTCTCACAAATTCATGATAGAGAATCTTCCCAAAATTCTGGAGGTTTTCCTCTACATCAGTGATTCCTAATATTTTGAGGAGGAAACAATTCTTTTTAGCAATGAACAATTTCACGGACCTCTAAATAATACCAATAATATCCATGGATAAAAAATGTATCATTATGAAGCTACTATAAAATTTATAAAACAGCAAAATTAATTTGTATTTAATTGATCACAATAAACTATGCTTGAATTTGAAAAAATGCTAGTGAATGTGTTACTACTTGTTCAGTCTATAGGAGACAGTGTTTGTCAATATTGAAAATTATTGTTCTAAATATTTTACACTTTTGTTGGTATCTGTGCAATTGACAGAATATGCTCCTGTAATTTCTACCTCTTGTTATATGATGGGTCCACCTCCTTTTCTGGGTATATATGATCTTAATGATTGCCTGTGCGCTACTTCTTTTTGTACCTAATTGCTGGTATATGCTTTAGCTTCTTCATTGTGAATCTTTCAATTTCTCCTTAGGCCATATGCCATTTTGATTGTTTGATTGAAATTATCTTTCATTATTGGAAGTCACATAATATCATTGGGAGAATAATTTTTTTGAAAAGTTAAGCTTTTGTGTCTGGGAACAGCTTGTGACCATTAAAAGGTCTATATAATTTCAAAAATGTCACCCTCAAAACTTCAAACATTAAAAATGTAAGATAAAATTTTTAAACCTATCTCCCTATTTTATAAAAATTGCTTTTATCTCATTCAGGAAATACTTCATACCCAATCTTAAAATTCACCCTGATTATTTCCTAGCTAACTACTCAGCCAGTGTTCTCTCTAGATCAGATGACCTCCTGAGACCATGCTGCCAAGTGATAGGCAACCAAGAAAGGACTAAATGGAAGTAACTTCCTCTTTGATTAGATTCAGTTTGTTATTACGTGTGTGTGTGTGTGTGTGTGTGTGTGTGTGTGTGTGTGCGTGTGTGTGTGTGTGTGTGTGTATGCGTGATTAAGAGACCTCTGAAGTTTCATCACATCATTCAGAAGGACCTTTTAGGACTGAGCATTGAGTCTCACAACATTTTTAGATCCTTAGAATTAAGGGGGAGAGGAAATTCAAAACTCAGTCATTTCTATGTATTTTATCTTTCCATATATTTACCTCTTTATTTAAATCATAGTTATTTTCTTACTATATAATTGAAATACAAATCCTTCAATTAGCAGGTAAAATGAACTATTTATTTTTTTCTATTTTTTCAAATCTTATCACAACTGTATTATATACATATATATTAAATATTCCAAATTAATTTCTATTCTTGAGTAATTGGACATATACACATAGAGAATATATTATCAAATATTTACTTGACATTAAAAAACAGAATTAATTGATATAGTTATATTTCTTTGATTTTTACATCATCAAATTTATGAAAATATCTCACTGCCCACCAAGTAAACAATTTTTGTAGAAAAGATATTTTAAAAGAGGAAAAATATCAGTTTAGCAAATTCAAACAAAATTTCAACCCCATGTGACCACAGATTCAATATTCTTCACCTAACTCTGCAATTAATGGAGGGAGGTACAATTTCTCACTTTCCTCTAGGATTAGACTTCTTATGATTATAATTTTGTAGTGTTCAGGATTTTATTCTTTTTTTGCTTCTTTCTATTTATAATGTTCCAATCATTGTATTTACAATTCTTTGAACTACTTCATTCTGTATAAAAGCACATGATTCTTTTCATGTGTCTCTGAACTCTTTATATTCAGCATTTAATGTATCACAATAATAGACTGCTTAAATTTAAGCACCACTGTTTAGTCAACTGATTTATCTCAACTTTGTCTCTCTGGTACACAAAAGGACTACTATGAAAACTTTGCTGCATATAAGACTTCTCTTCTTATGATAGAACCAATGTCTGTTAGGGTTCTCCCCACAATATTATTTAGATTTTTCCTGAATAAAACCAGGACTTAATTGAATCAAGGAATAGAATCAAGACATATCTTACTTGGTGCAGTCAGATCCCTGGTGTTTTGTAAAGGGAAAATAGAAGCAGTCAATATAATCTTGAAGGAGGCAGATTTCAGCTCAATGTCAGCCTTTCACAGATCACTAAAGGGCAGAACTCTGACACATGCTAGCTATGTGATCTTGGACAAAATATTGTGTAGGATGAAGTTTCCTGTTGTATAGCACCATGTTTACAGGTTAGATTGTGGATTGACCATGATATTTCAATTTTGTTCTTTTTCATGTCCCTGTGTTTAAACTTATAAAAACAGTTGAAAAAAACAAAGCATAGTACAATTTTAGTGTGAAATTGTTGTAAAGTCATGTGAACAAAATAAATTTAAGTTCTTCATTTTATTTTCTTGTAATGATTTAGATGTATTTTATATGTTTAAAAATGCAGAGTGTTTTTTTTTAATTTCAAAATAGTTGTATCTAAGATTTAAAAAAAAAGACAGGGCACTATGAAATGTAAAGACAGTGTCAACCTTCAACTGTGCTGCCAACATAACAAATAGCACCAGAACATAAGAATTTAAACTTTAGCTGGGAAGGTGGAAAGGGAATACACATTTATATAATTCTCATTATGTGTCAGACACTATGCTTAGTGTTTTATTTTTGTTATTTCATTTGATCCTTACAACAACCTTTGTTACTAAGTGCTGTTATTCCTATTTTGCAGTTAAATAAACTAAGTTAAATAAAGATTAAATGACTTGCCCAGAGTCACATGAAACTAGTAATAATCTGAGTCTAGGTTTGAACATGGGTTTCCTGACAACCACAGCCTCAAATAGTTGCCTCAGAAATTACATATAGTTACAACAAAAATTATCTTTAAAATGATCTATTTTGTGAAAACAAATATCTTTATCAAGGGTTTTTATATGCAAGCTTCCCCCATTCCACACCCCTAATTCCCCAGCCCCCCATGAAAGGTTTTTTAATGCAAAATATGCTAAAACTGATTAATAACTTTTGTTTGCTGTGTTTTATTCTTTAACACAAATTCTTGCAGTAAGAGGTAACATTTTTCTTGGAATATATATTATGGAATAATAGCAGGCTATTCAATTTAGTCTAACTTCAGGATATCAATTACCCAATGGGATTGGAAATACTTTCTGAACTGATGCTGAGTGAGATGAGCAGAACCAGAAGAACATTGTACACTCTAACAGCAACATGGGGCAATGATCAACCTTGATGGACTTATTCATTTCATCAGGGCAACAATCAGGGACAATTTTAGGGTGTCTTCAATGGAGAATATCATCTATATCCAATGAAAGAATTATGGAGTTTAAACAAAGATCAAAGACTATTACCTTTAAATCTAAATTTTTTTAAAAAAGGTATTTTATTATGTAATTTTGCTATCTCATTTTTTTTCCTTAAGGATGTTATTTCTCTCTCAACACAATCAATTTTGATCAATGTATAGCATGGAAACAATATAAAGACTATCAGATTGCCTTCTGTGGGGTGGGGGAAGAATATGAGATTGGGAGGGACTGTAATATTCAAAAAACAATAAAAAAATTTTTAAATACTTTCTGAAAAGAAAACTATGGATATTTTTGGCATGAGGTGCATGCACAGTATAAACCATTTTCTTGGTATACCTGGCAAATGGTGTTTCAGTTAGCTGGGAGGATAAATGGAGGAGGGGTTCCACTCCTTAGTCATCAATAGTCTGTACAGAATTTTAAGAGGAGTAGTTGCAAGGTTTTCAATAGTAATCCAAATTTATACAGTCCTTTCAGGTAGGTATAGGTTTTAATTATAATACTTCTTAGGAAAAAGTGAATATTGTAAAAGTTCTAAATCTAAAATAATGCCCCACATAAGCCCATGAACTTTATATACATTTGTAATCAATTTGTAGTCAATTGTTTTCATAGCCTGAGGTCCCACAAACTATTTATCTAGGAGCCTGGATTTATCCAGGAGCTTGTAGATTGGTTTGTTCAATGCTATGTTTTCTATTTTCAGTTCAGAACTTTTGAATGATTTTTCTTTTATTATTTCAGATTATATGATGTTTTGGATTTTTGATTTAAAAATTCTTCCTCAAGTCATTTCCACACATTTATCTTAAAGGTCATTTGTTTTGATTTCTGTAGAGTTGTTTTGTTTTGTTTTGAATATTGTAACTAATTCTTTAAATTCTGCTGAAATTTTCTTCACTTTAGTATAATTGTGCTTCCAATCTGTAATTCTCTCTCTCTCTCTCTCTCTCTCTCTCTCTCTCTCTCTCTCTCGGAGCTTTTAGTTCTTTGAAAAAATTTTCTCCTAATCCTTTTCCTTTATACTATAATACTAATCTAATGTGCTCTGGTTTATGAAGTTTTACTCATTCTTATATCTTTGTGATATCTCTGGATTGGTTGATCTAAATATGATTTTTTAAGGTTCATTATTTAAGGTTTCTTCTCAAACTATTGGTGTTTTAGTCTTTCTTTGATAATTACTGTAACTTGCCTTCCTCACTCTTTGTCTCCTCTTTCCACTACTGCACAAGCTTCCATGTCTTTCATACTGGTGGTCCTCATTTTTCTTGAGATACTGGATATTTAGAGTAATTCTATTTAGAGTAATTCTGAGGAGATGATTGATCCAAGCAGCATTTTAAGTCCTCTTTCTCTTGGCTGTAAATTCTATTTCCCCTGTAAACTGAAATTATATCTGTGCTTGTACTTCTCACAGTTTGTTACATTCATATACTACTCCCCTTCCTCCCTACCTCCAATCAACCTTCTTTCTTTTGAATGGCTGGAGTGAATCAATGCTGGGATTGGGTTTGAGATTCAGTATTAGTTAGGAAGTCACAATGTGATTCTTTGCACCCATTTTACCAACCCATGTGTGGGTTAGAGAATTAATTTGCTAAATGGTAACTCTAAATATTTAAGGTTTTTAGTATTATTTCTTTTAAAATGTTTATTAAAAAATTTTAAGAAAAAAGGAAATTTATATGAAATACATATATATATATATATATTTGTTTTGTGTTTGGAAGGAATAGCAAATTATACATAATGAATTTGTGGTTTCATATGCAATAGTACAATTTTATTGTACTATGTTATGGAAATGCTTGTTTTATTCCATAATCTTTTTTTAAAAAATTAATTAAAAAGAAAATAAAAAGAAAAATGTTTATTGAAATTTTATATTTAAATCACCTTCATTTCTTATTACATCCTTTCCTTTACATCTTCCCTACTCCAAAAAAATCATATTTTATAATAAAAAAGACCAAAAGATAGACAGCAAAACTAGCTAAAATATCAAGTAAGTTTGGTCTTATATTCACTGTTCTTTAAACATAGTGTCTCATCTCTGTTGACAAGGGGGGGAGTTACCTTATAATAGTTTTTTAGGCCCAACCATAGTAATTATAATTGCATGATGTTCAGTGTGACTTTGTTGTTTTTAATTTTTCTATTAAAATCATTCTAGTCAGTGTATATATTGTTTTCCCAGTTTTGATTACTTTATTTTGCATCAATTGATGTCTTCCCATCTTTCTCTGAATTCATCAATCTTTTCTTGTGTGATAGTTAAATTTCATCACATGTATGTACCATTATTTACTTAACTATTTTGCAGTTGCTGGGCAACTATTTTGTTTCCAATTTTTTTGCTACTTAAGTATGCTGCTATATGTTTTTATTTATTGACCCTCTCCTTTTAGCTTTGACCTTTTGGGGCATCTTTGAACCAAAAGGAATAGAATTTTGGTCACTTTCTTAGCATTATTTTCCAAAATAATTGAAGCAAATGCACAGTTTCATTAACATTATGTTAATATTGCATATTCACTGTTAAAAGAATTTTACTGTCAGTCTCAATTCCTGGGTAAAACAAAGCAGACTAGTAACAAGTAGCAGCAATTTAATTAATTACTTCCATTGCAAGGAACAAATATGCAAATCAACATTCCTCCATCTCACTGAAGTAGAAGCAGAGAATATATATACATGATCATAAGGAGGAAGAGAGGAGGAACGTGAATCACAGAACAGTCTGTTTGAGTGATCTTCCCAGCACAAGTCCACCAGTGCAGGACAATATAATTACAGCAAGTGTTGGGATTCCTGAATATCCAGGTAGGACAACATAGGTGTCCTTAAATCCTGTAGAAATGGGTAAATTGATTATTTAGTCTTGGGGGGATACATTATAATTTTACTTGGGGACAGATTATCCTGATTCTCATCACTAACACAGGCAAAAACTGGCAGGCTTGTCAGGATTAATAAATTACTCCAGACTGTTTCATTTCCCCTGGTTTCCAGGTCCAAGTCTGCCTCTGAAAAGAGAGTTCTGGGAAATTCAGATTACAGGAATATTCATTTCACATATCATATTGATCAATATGAAAATCATAATTCTTTCCACAATACCTTCAATAATGAACTTTTCTCATCCTCATCATTTTTTACAGTTTGCTGAGTATAAGGAGAAATCTCAGAATTATAATTTGAAGTTCTTTTAAAATTAATTAATTTTCAGCAAACTTTTATCTAGATCAATTAGTTTTCCTTTTTTCTTTTGAGAACTGTTCATATCCTTACTTTTTGCATCATGGAGTTCTGTTGGTTCTTTTTATATATAAATATGTGTGTGTGTGTGTGTGTGTGTGTGTATTGACATCCAACATATCAGAAATATTTGATATAAACTTTTTTTAGTTAAAAGTTTCTAATTTTATTCTGTTTTCCTTGATTTTGTTAGTACAAAAGCTTTCAACTTAATGTTTCTATTTTATCTTTTAAGGTCAACACTATCCTTGTTTCATCAGGAATTTTTCTTCCTCAAGTGCTATTTCATAATGTTTTCAACTGAAATTCAACTGAAAAATTAAACTGAAATTTCAGCTGAGATTTCTCTATATCTGGTACATGTTATTTTATCATGTATTTTGGGTTATTAAACATTTGCATAGAATTACTACACTATTTTTGCTGGTCATGTGATATTTTTGCATGACTTTCACAGGTTAGTCCATCACTTCTAGTTAAACTTCTGGTGAAATTCCAAACTGTTCCAGAAAGAGAAATTTCACACAGTTTATAGGTGTTGCTACTTCTAACTATGGTAAATCACTTGGGATGAAAAAGACTGCACATACTACATATTGCTCATATTCCCTCATGACATAAAAAACATTAACAAAAAAAGAAAAAGTCTTAGCATTGGTAAAAAAAATATCTGGAAGACTTGGGAAAACTTTTTTCCTACTTTGTTAGAGTGCATAAAGTATAAATAAATGCCCTTTTCTGGGTCTTGTTCTATAAGACATCCTTTTCTCTGGATTTAAAAAGATGAGAGATAGAAAACAATGATTATGTGATCCCATAAATCAGGTTTGAACATATGGTTTATGGAAAGTCTTTGTGAAAAAAATTCATGAATTCAGTCTTTAAAATTAAATGGAGGACATGGAGCCAAGATGGCAGAGAAAAGAGAGGGACCAGGCTGAGTGCTTCCTCAAACCCCTCTAAAAGACTGTAAACATGTCTCTACAAATTCTAGAATGGCAGAATATATAAAAAGAGGGGGTAAATTTTTCCAGCTTAGGATAACTTAGAAAGTTGTAAGAAAAGTCTGTTGCATAGGGGTAAGAATGGAACTCAGTCCAAAAAAAAGGTTGTTCCCCGGCAAAGCAGCAGTAGTTATGAGGTACAACTGAATCAGTGGTGGTTATGGTAGTTGACTCACCTCTAAGTTCACCCATGGTAGTAGATCAGACAACCAATCAGATGGAGATTAAAGGAGTTCCTTTGGGTGATCACTGGAAGATGGCTGCCTGAAGGCAACATTTCCCAGAAACTCCTTCCCTCCCAAAACTCCAAAAACCAATAAATCATGACTTTAGCCAAAATTTAGAGGGGCAGAACCTACAGAAAGACTGAGTGATACATTTTCCCAGTCCAAGATAACTTAGAAGTTCTGGGGGTTGGGAAAAAACCACAGTCGCAGCACAGCACAGCCCAGGGTTCACTGGCAACAGCTTGAAGGGGCCATGAGAGAACTCTGCTACACCAGAATGAGTGTGGAGTGAGAAGCACCAGCTGCAGAACCTGCAGCAAGAATTGGGGGAAATCAGCCTGCACCTCCAGAACACAGCCCATAGACAGCAAAGGGGATCAGGGGAGACTGCAGAAATCTCTCTGCTCTCCCTGAACTCTGCTGTTTGCCCACACTCATATCCAGGTTGCAGGTTGCATACTAGGATAGCAGGGATACTCCTCACAGCTCCAGGACAGAGGGGAGTGCCTGGGGTCATCTACATACCAAAGCACCGGCAAGAAAACATATGCCCTTAGAAGAAAAAAGGTCCCAGTGGGGTGTACCAAAAAAATCCACAAAGCAAGTGTCCCAATTATACTCAAAAGCTAAGGAAGCACCCCAAAACCAGGCACAGGTTGGAGAAATAAGTAAACAGAGAAAAAAGAGGAATACCATTGAGAAATTCTTTATCTATGATCCCATGAAGGATCAAAATACTAAATCTAAAGATGAGAAAGTACAAGCTACTGCATCTAAAGACTCCATGAAAAAAGGAAAGTTAGGCTCAGACTATGATAGAACTCAAAAAAGATTTTGAAAATCAAGTAAAGGGGAATAGAAGAAAAATTAAGAAAAGAAATGAGAGAGATGCAGGGGAAAAAAACATGAAAAAGAAGTCAAAAGCTTAGTCAAGGAGATCCAAAAAATGCTAAAGAAAATAACATGTTAAAAACCAGCATAAGTCAAATGGATTAAACAGTTCAAAAAGTATTAAGAAGAATGCTTTAAAAATCAGAATTTGCCAGATGGAAAAGGAGATAAGAAAGCTCTCTAAGGAAAACAAATCTTTCAGATGTAGAATTGAGATAAAGGAATCTGATGACTTTACAAGAAGTCAAGGAACAATACTTTAACACCAAAAGAATGAAAAATTAGAAGAAAATGTGAAAAATATCATTGAAAAAAAACTACTGATCTGGAAAACAGACTCAGGAAAGATAATTTAAAAATTATTGGGATACCTGAAAGTCATGATCAGAAAAAGAGCCTTGGCCTCATTTTTAAAGAACTCCTACAGGAAAACTGCCCTGATATCCTAGAAGCAGAAGGCAAAATAGAAATTGAGAGAATCCACCTATCTCCCCCAGAAAGAGATTCCCCCAAAATACAACCCCCAGGAATATTATAGACAAGTTCCAGAATTCCCAAGTCAAAGAGAAAATATTACAAGCAGTCAGAAAGACATAATTCAAATATTGTGGAGCTGCAGTCAGGATCACACAGGACTTAGCAGCAACGACATTAAGGGCTCATAGGGCTTGGAATATAATATTCCAGAAGGCAAAAGAACTTGGAAAGCAACTGAGAATCAACTACCCAGCAAAACTGGACATCCTTTTTCAGGGGAAAACATGGACTTTCAATGAAACAGGGGAATTTCAAATGCTCCTGTTGAAATGCCCAAAGCTGAACAGAAAGTTTGACCTTCAAATACAGGACTCAGGTGAAACACAATAAAAAGAGGAGAAGGGTAAAATATGAGGGACTTAATGATGATGAACTACATATATTCCTGCATAGAACAATGATACTGATAATACTTATATGAAAAGAAGGAGCTTTTATAGATGAAGCATAGGAGAGAGCTGAATTTGAAGATATATTATAAAAATGGAGTAAATGGAAAAAAGGGAAATGCACTGGGAGTAAGAGAAAGAAGAGGTGGAATAGGCTAAGATATTTTATATAAAAGATATTTTTTTTTTCAATGAGCTTTTGCAATGATATGGAACGGGGGAAGGTGACGGGGAATGAGGGAAGCTTCACTCTCATCAGAAATGGCTCAGAGAGGAAACAGCATATACACTCAATAAGGTATAGACATCCAAAGTAAAAAGGAGAGAATGGGGAAAGGGGGAAGGGGGGGTGATGTGAGTGACAGAGGAGAGGGTAGATCATAGGAGAGAATAGTCAGATATAACACATTTTTCTTTTTTACTTTTTGCAAGGGGCTGGGATTGGGAGGCCTTCCGGGGACCATGGGGCTGGGTGGTTGTGGGTCTCAGGGGTGGGCCCTCTTGACCCCAGGGCCAGTGATCAGTCTGCTGTACTATTCAGCTATCCTACAGCACATTTTAGAAGAGAGAAAGAGTGAAAGGAGAGATAAAATATAATATATGATGATGGGGAGGAATGGATGGAGGGGATTACAATCAGCAAGAGTGCAAAAAGAAAGAAGTAACTTTTATGAGGGACTTATCACCCGAGACAGAGCTGATAGTATCAGAACACAGACTGAAACACATTTTTTTCTCTTTATTTTATTTCTCATGACAGTCTATATTTTTTTGGGGGGGGTGGAGGGTTATGTTTATTCTTTTTTTAAATTTTTATTAAAGATAATATTTGAGTTTTACAGTTTTCCCCAATCTTGCTTCCCTCCCCCCACCCCCACCCCACAGATAGCACTCCATCAGTCTTTACTTTGTTTCCATGTTGTACCTCGATCCAAATTGGGTGGGATGAGAGAGAAATCATATCCTTAAAGAGAACAGAATTCTCAGAGGTAATGAGATCAAACCATAAGACTTCTGGATTTTTTTTCCCAAATTAAAGGGAATAGTCCTTGTACTTTGTTCAAACTCCACAGCTCCTTATCTGGATACAGATGGCACTCTCCTTTGCAGACAGCCAAAAATTGTTCCCAATTGTTGCTCTGATGGGATGAGCAAGTCCTTAAAGGTTGAACATCACTCCCATGTTGCTGTTAGCGTGTACAGTGTTTTTCTGGTTCTGCTCATCTCACTCAGCATGAGTTCATGCAAATCCCTCCAGGTTTCCCTGAAATCCCATCCCTCCTGATTTCTAATAGAACAATAGTATTCCATGACATACATATACCACAGTTTGCTAAACCATTCCCCAATTGAAGGACATCTACTTGATTTCCAATTCTTTGCCACCACAAACAGGGCTGCTATAAATATTTTTGTACAAGTAATATTTTTACCCTTTTTCCTCATTTCTTCAGGGTATAGACCCAGTAGTGGTATTGCTGGGTCAAAGGGTATGCACATTTTTGTTGCCCTTTGGGCATAGTTCCAAATAGCTCTCCAGAAGGGTTGGATGAGTTCACAGCTCCACCAACAGTGTAATATTGTCCCAGATTTCCCACATCCCTTCCAACAATGATCATTATCCTTCCTGATCATACTGGCCAATCTGAGAGGTGTGAGGTGGTACCTCAGAGAAGCTTTAATTTGCATTTCTCTAATAATTAATGATTTAGAGCATTTTTTCATATGGCTATGGATTGATTTGATCTCCTCATCTGTAAATTGCCTTTGCATATCCTTTGACCATTTGTCAATTGGGGAATGGCTTTTTGTTTTAAAAATATGACTCAGTTCTCTGTATATTTTAGAAACGAGTCCTTTGTCAGAATCATTAGTTGTAAAGATTGTTTCCCAATTTACTACTTTTCTTTCGATTTTGATTACATTGGTTTTACCTGTGTAAAAACTTTTTAATTTAATGTAATCGAAATCATCTAATTGGTTTTAAATGATGTTCTCCAACTCTTCCTTAGTCATAAACTGTTCCCCTTTCCATAGATCTGACAGGTAGACTAGTCCTTGATCTTCTAATTTGCTTATAGTATTGTTTTTTTATGTCTATATCCTATAACCATTTGGATCTTATCTTGGCAAAGGGTGTGAGGTGTTGGTCTAATCTAAGTTTCTTCCATGCTAACTTCCAATTATCCCAGCAGTTTTTATCAAAGAGGGAGTTTTTATCCCAGTGGCCTGACTCTTTGGGTTTATCAAACAGCAGATTACTATAATCCTTTCCTGCTTTTACACCTAGTCTATTCCACTGGTTCACCACTCTATTTCTTAGCCAATACCAAACAGTTTTGATGACTGATGCTTTATAATATAATTTTAGATCTGGTAGTGCTAAGCCACCTTCATTTGCATTTTTTTCATTAAGCTCCTGGCAATTCTTGACTTTTTATTTCTCCATAAGAATTTACTTAAAATTTTTTCTAGCTCATTAAAGTAATTTTTTGGAGTTTTGATTGGTAGGGCACTAAACAGATAGTTTAATTTTGGTAGAACTGTCATTTTTATTATATTGGCTCTACCTATCCATGAGCAGTTGATATTTGCCCAGTTATTTAAATCTGATTTAATTTGTGTGAGAAGTGTTTTATAATTATTTTCAAAAAGATTCCAAGTCTGTCTTGGCAAATAGACTCCCAAGTATTTTATATTGTCTGAGGTTACTTTGAATGGGATTTCTCTTTCTAGCTCTTCCTGCTGTATCTTGATAGACATATATAGAAAAGTTAAGGATTTTTGAGGGTTTATTTTATAACCTGCAACTTTGCTAAAATTGCTAATTGTTTCCAGTAGTTTTTTGGATGATTTCTTGGGATTCTCTAGGTAGACAATCATGTCATCTGCAAAGAGTGAGAGTTTTGTCTCTTCCTTCCCAGTTCTAATTCCTTCAATTTCTTTTTCTTCTCTAATTGCTGATGCTAACATTTCTAGTACAATATTGAATAGTAGTGGTGATAATGGGCACCCTTGTTTAAACCCTAATCTTATTGGGAATGCCTCTAGCTTTTCCCCATTGAGTATAATGCTTGTTGATGGTTTCAGATAGATACTGTTCATTATTTTAAGGAATAGTCCATTTATTCCTACACTTTCTAGTGCTTTTAATAGGAATGGATGCTGTATTTTGTCAAAAGCTTTTTCAGCATCTATTGATATGATCATATGGTTTCTGATAGGTTTGTTATTGATATAATTGAGTATACTAACAGTTTTCCTAATATTGAATGAACCCTGCATTCCTGGAATAAATCCTACTTGATCATAATGTATTATCCTAGTGATGACTTGTTGTAGTCGTTTTGCGAAGATTTTATTTAGGATTTTTGCATCTATATTCATGAAAGAAATAGGTCTATAATTTTCTTTCTCTGTTTTAACTCTTCCTGGTTTAGGTAGCAGTACCATATTGGTTTCATAGAAAGAGTTAGGCAGAGTTCCATCTTTCCCTATTTTTCCAAAGAGTTTATATAGGATTGGAAACAATTGTTCCTTAAATGTTTGGAAGAATTCACTTGTGAATCCATCAGGCCCTGGAGATTTTTTTTTAGGGAGTTCACTAATGGCTTGTTGAATTACTTTTTCTGAGATAGGGTTGTTCAGGTATTTAATCTCTTCTTCATTTAACCTGGGCAATTTATATTTTTGTAAATATTCATCCATTTCACTTAGATTATCAAATTTATTGGCATAATGTTGGGCAAAATAATTTCAAATTATTACTTTAATTTCCTCCTCATTGGTGGTGAGTTCACCTTTTTCATTTATAATACTAGTAATTTGGTTTTCTTCTTTCTATTTTTTAATCAAATTGACCAGAAGTTTATCAATTTTATTGGTTTTTTCATAATACCAAATTTTGTTTTTATTTGTTAATTCAATAGTTTTTTTGCTTTCAATTTTATTAATTTCTCCTTTGATTTTTAAAATTTCTAATTTGGTATTTGATTGGGGATTTTTGATTTGTTCTTTCTCTAATTTTTTTAGTTGCATGTTTAGTTCATTGATTTCCTCTTTCTCCAATTTATTCATATAAGCATTTAGAGCTATAATATATCCCCTGAGAGTTGCTTTGAATGAATCCCATAGGTTTTGGTATGTTGTTTCATTATTATCATTATCTAGGATAAAATGGTTCTTTCTATAATTTGTTTTTTGGTCCACTCATTTTTTTAAGATGAGGTTATTCAGTTTCCAATTTGCTCTGGGTCTATATCTCCTTGGCCCAGTATTGCATATGACTTTTATTGCATTGTGATCTGAGAAAGATGTATTCACTATTTCTGCCTTTCTGCAGTTGATCATTAGGTTTTTATGTCCTAGTACATGGTCAATTTTTGTATAAGTTCCATGTACTGCAGAGAGAAAAAGGTATATTCCTTCCTATCCCCATTCAGTTTCCTCCATAAGTCTACCATATCTAATTTTTCTAACAATCTATTTACCTCCCTAATTTCTTTCTTGTTTGTTTTATGATTCTATTTATCTAGATCTGATAGCCAGAGGTTGAGGTTTCCTACTAGTAGAGTTTTGCTGTCTATGTCTTCCTATAATTCTTTCAGCTTCTTCTCTAAGAATTTGGGTGCTGTCCCACTGGATGCATATATATTCAATATTGAAATGAATTTATTGTCTATGGTACCTTTTAGGAGGATAAAGTTTCCTTCCTTATCTCTTTTAACACTATCTATTTTTGCTGCTGCTTTGTCTAAGATAAGGATTGCTACCCCTGCTTTTTTTACTTCAGCTGAAGCAAAATATATTTTGCTCCAACCTTTTACCTTTACTCTATATGTATCTCTCTGCTTCAAATGAGTTTCTTGTAAGCAGCATATTGTAGGAATCTGGTTTTTAATCCACTCTGCTATTTGCTTACGTTTTAAGGGAAAGCATCCCATTCACATTTAAGGTTATGATTACTAATTCTTTATTGCCCTCTGTGCTATCTTCCCTCTGTTTGTATTTTCCCCCTTTCCCCCCCTTTTATCCAAATTCCCCAGTATTTTGTTTTTGAATACCACCCCCTTCAGTGTGTTTGCCCTCCTATATCACACCCTCCCTTTTCTTTCCCCTTTCCCTTTTCCCTTCCCTTCCTTTTGTTATTACCCCTTATTTCCTCCACTCCCCTTCCCTTCCTTTGTCCCCCCTCCCCTTTTCCCCTTTTACTTCTTGAAAGGTTAGATGTTTTATAAGTTAATTGAGTATGTGTAGGTTGACTTTAAGCCAAGTCTGATGAGAAGAAGATTCAGGTGTTTCTCCTCTACTCCCTTCTTCCCCTCTATTACCATAGGTTTTTTGTACCTCTTAGTGTAATGAGATTTGTCCCATTCAATCCCCTCCCTCCTCCCATCTCTTTCCTGCCCCCCCTTTTTAGGGTGGTAGTGTATTTTTTTTTAGATCATTCTATCTAAGTCATAGAAAATTCTGAGTGTCTGACTCTTGTAGTTCAGTATATTCTGTTGAATAGAGTCCAAATTCCTGAGAGTTATTAGAGTCTTTCTCCCTGGTGGAGTTAAAGCCAGTTACATGCCATTAGATATCAGTCTCATGGATAGGTCATGGATGTCCAGCATTTCTGGCTAGGTATATTCTCTCTGTTAGAGTTACATTTCTCAGGATTCTCAGGATTTATGAGAGTCTCTACCCCCGCCCCCCATGCTGGGATATAGCCAGTTTCAACTTGCTGGATTGCATTTTTTTCCTTTTACTGCCCCCCCCTTTTCATGTGTTTCTTGAACCTCCTGTTTGATGTCCAAATTTTCTGTTTGGCTCTGGTCTTTTCATCAGAAATTTTTGGACTTCTTCCATTTTGTTAAATGTCCATCTTTTTCCCTGGAAGAGAAGGCTCAGCTTTGCAGGAAAGTAGATTCTTGGCTGCATTCCAAGGTCCTGTGCTCTTCGAAATATCTCGTTCCAGGCCCTTCGATCCCTTAAAGTTGTTGCAGCCAGGTCCTGCGTGATCCTTACTGTGGCTCCTTGATATTTAAATTGTTTCTTTCTGGCTGCTTGCAGGATTTTCTCTTTTATCTGATAGTTCTGGAGTTTGGCCACAACATTCCTTGGTGTTTTCCTTTTAGGATCTTTTTCTGGTGGGGATCGATGTACTCTTTCAATAACTACTTTGCCTTCTGATTCCATGATGTCAGGGCAGTTTTCCATCACTAGATCCTGTAATATTAAGTCCAGCCTTTTTTTCTCTTCAATGTTTTCAGGAAGTCCTATAATTGTTGATGAGGTATTTTGCTTTTCCTTCTATTTTTTCTACTTTTGATTTTGTTTAACTGACTCTTGCTGACTCGTGGAGTCATTAGTTTCTGTAGACTCCATTATTTTTTGGGGGGAGGAGTTTTCTTCATTAACCTTTTCCAATTGGTCGATTCTACTTTTGAAAGAGCTTTCCATTTGACCAATTGAGGTTTTGAGAGAATTAATTTCTTTTTGCATTTGCTCATTTGAGTATCTGAGAGAATTATTCTCATTTTGCAAGGTAATAATTGTCTCCCCCAAATTTTCCAGTTGATTTTTAAACTCCTTCCTTATTTCTTCAAGGAAGTCTTTCTGTGCTGGAGACCAGATTGTATTCTCCTCAGAGGTTCCAGGTCTCTCTGGGTTGGGGTCTTTCCCTTCCAGGAATTTTTCTATGGATCCAACTTTCTGCTGACCCTTCTTCTTTATGCTAAGACCTTGACTTGGGTGGAGCTGGTTCACCTGGGCTTGGGATCTCTAAAGGCTTTACTGAGTGCAGTTTCTCTGCCTGGCCAGTAAGAGGTGCTGGTTGCCCTATCTGAGGTGTCTGTGACCTTGGTTGCGAGGCCTTCTCCCTTTGCTTGAGGGAGGGAATTGGAGCTATTGAATTCTTTTGCCTTCAATCAATGGTGGGCTTTACCCTGGCCTGAGGTGATTCCTCAGCTGGGCTGGTTCTTTTGCTCACACACCTGGGCCTGAGGCAGAAATAATTTGCATTTGTTTGGGGGGAGACCTCAGTGCAATGGAGGCGTGGGCTCAGAGTTTCTCAGATCTGAGGAGCCCAGGGATGGTGTCTGCAGCTGTCCTGCATGAGACCTCTCCCCGCAGCCCCTTCCCCAAGCTCCGGGGGACAGCCTCAACACCAGCGCCTCTGCTTCCCCAAGGACCCAAGCCCCCTTCGTCCAGCCCCACCTCTGATCCAGCAGGTCCGGCTCTTGGGCCCTCAGACTCCCGGTTCTGATTCAGCTGTTGGTCTGGCTGATCTTCCCTGGGAGCTCAGACTCACCTGCCGGTAGTCAGCCAAGGCTGCTGCAGGAGACAAATCCTGAGGTAGATTTTCCTCTCCTGGCTTTTCTTTCTGGGTTTCCTGGTTCAGATTTCTTTTAAGAGGTTTGTTTCATGTGATAGATGGGGAAGAGATCAGGAGACTTTAGAACTGTGCCTGTCTTCTCTCTGCCATCTTGGCCCGGCCTCCCTATGTTTATTCTTAAACAAGATTATTTTAGTAATGTATAATAAAACCACTTGTACAAAAATATTCATAGCAGATCTATCTGTGGTGGCAAAGAATTTGAAATTAATATAAATGTCCTTCAATTGGGGAATGGCTTATCAAAATGTGATATATATATGTGATGGAACACTATTGTTCTTTTAGAAGCTAGGAGGGATGGGAATTCAGGGAAGCCTGCAAAGATTTGTATGGACTGATGCTGAGCAAAATGAACAGAACCAGGGGAACATTGTACACCCTAGCAGCAATGTGGGGGTGATGACCAACATTGATGGACCTGCTCATTCCATTAGTGCAACAATCAGGCACAATACTTTATTTTACTTCCTTAAGGATATGATTTCTCTCTCAACACGTTCAACACATTCAGTGTATACCATGGAAACAATGTAAAGACTAACAGACTGCTTTCTGTGGAGAGTGGGGGGAAAATTGTAAAAAATTCAAAATAAAACAAAAAAAATTTAAAAATTGTGAAGAGAAAATAAAAAGGATTTCCTTTGCTGATACCAGTGGTTGAACTCCATTGTATTCCCCATGCTAGCATTTGAATCACAGCCCTTTGTCTCAGTCCAAGAGCAAGGAGAAGAATCATACCAGAACTGCTTGTGGTCACTCCTAGATCAGAGTACATCAATGAAGAATAGTAAACACACCTCTCCCTAGCTAATACTTCCTTGTAAAACCTGAAAACATAGGTCCCCAGAATTATCCTGAAAACAACTTCATAAAAAACCTAAAGCTTGAAACAGTGCTCTCTCCACTCAAGAAGCACAGACCTACTTTAACATAGAGTTAAAAGTCAAGAAATAGGTTGGGGGAAAAATGAGCCAACAGCAGAAAAAGATACTGACTATAGGAAGTTACTATGATGACAGGGAAGATCAAAACAAAAACTCAGCAGATGACAACAAAGTCAAAAGTATTACATCTAAAATCTCAAAGAAAAATTTGAATTGGTCTTAGATCTGAAAGAGCTCAAAAGAGATTTTTTAAAATCAAATAAGTATTTTAATTTAATTAAGAATTATTGAACTACCTGAAGGTCATGATTAAAAAGGGGGCTTAGAGATCATATTTCAAGAAATTATCAAGGAAAATTCCCCTGATAGCTTTAGATCCAGATGGTAAAATAGAAATGGAAAGAATCCACCAATCACTTCCTGAAAGATATCCAAAAATAAAAACTCCCAGAAATGTAGTCAAATTCCATAACTCCCAGGTTAGGAGGGAATATTTCTAACAGTCAAATATAGTGGCTTTCACATTAAAGCATAGAAGGTATTGGAGTATGATAGAATTACTAACCAAGAATCATTTACCCAATAAAACTGAGTATAATCATTCAGGAAGGGAAAAAAAATGGTCATTTAATGAAATATAAAAGTTTCAAATATTCCTGATGAAAAGATCAGATCTGAATAGTAAATTTGACTTCAAATACAAGCTTCAAGAGAAGCATTAAAAAAAGGAAAGAAAGATTATAAGGAATTCGATAAGATTAAACTTTACTCTCATTGGGATTGGCTCACAGAGATAATAACATACATATTCAGTTAGGTATAGAAACCTATCTTATCATATAGGGAAGTAGGAGGGGAAAGGGATAAGAGCAGAGATTGGAATGCTAGAAGAGAGAACAGATTGGGAGAGATAAAAGTCAAAAGCAAAGACTTTGAGAATGCACAAGTTGAAAGGAAAGATTAAGATAAATAAGGGAAAATAAGATGGAAGAAAATACATAGAAATTACAACTGTGAAAAAATATACAGCAAATTTCTTTGATAAAGACCTCATTTCTCAAATACATAGAGAACTGAAATAAGAGCCATTCCTCAATTAATAGTCAAAGGATATAAATAGGCAGTTTTCAAATGAGCAATCATAGCTGTCCATAATATTATGAAAATATATTCTCAATCACTATTGATTAAAGAAATTAAAATTAAAAACAACCCTAAGCTACCATCCCACAACTATCAGTTTGGTTAATATGACAGAAAAAGGAAAATTTAAAATGTTGAAGGTGATGTAGGAAAATTGAGACACTTATGCTCTGTTATTAAGTAGCATGCTGATTCAACTATTCTGTAGAACAATTTAGAATTATTCAGGGCAGCTAGGTGGCACAGTGGATAGAGCATCATAACTGAAGTCAGAAGTACCTGAGTTCAAATCCCATCTCAGACACTTAACAGTTCTCTAACTGTGTGACCTTGGGCAAGTTACTTAATCCCATTGCCTTACCAAAAAAAAAAACAACCAAATTAGAATTATGCCCAAAGGGCATACCCTTTGATTTAACAATACTGCTATGAAGTCTGTATTCCAAAGGGAAAGAAGTTTTAAAAGATCTACATGTACAAAAATATTTACAGCAGCTCTTTTAATGGTGTCAAAGAATTGGAAATTGAGGGAATATCCACCAATTGGGGAAATGACTAAACAAGTTGTTGCATCTGATTGTGATAGAATACTATTGTGCTATATATAAATAATGAGGATCATATTATAAGAAAAACTGGAAATTTTTACATGAACCAATGAAAAATGAAATGAGTAGAACCAGAAGAACACTATATACAGTAATAGCAATATTGCATGATCAACCATGAATGCTCAGCTATTCTCAGCATACAAGTAATTCAAGACAATTCTGAGAAATTATAATTAAAAATGATATCCAATCTCTAAAGAAAGCACTGGTGGAATCTGATGTAGATAAAAGCAAAGTTTTTCTTTACTTTTTAAAATTTTTTCTTGGATTTTTCTTGAATATTTTTCTGTTTACTTTCATAACATGCTAACATGGGAATGTTTTGTATAACTACACAGATTTCTTGCCTTCCTCTTGACATTATGGTCCTCTTTGAGAAGTAAGGACAAATAATAATCTGTGAGTAATAGTAACTGCCCCACTGGGGACATAACTGACCGGTTTCATCTGGGTAACACAGCTCCTTCCCTTTCTCCCTTCCTTCCTTTCTTCCTTCTTTCCTCCCTCCATTCCTCCCTTCCTCCTTTCCTTCCTTCCCTGTTTCCTTCCTTCCTTCTTCCCCTATCTCCCTTCCTCTCCCCCCGGTCCCTCCTTCTGTCCCTCCCTCCCTACTTTCCTCCTTCCCTTCCTTCCTTCCTTCCTTCTTTCCTTCCTTCTCTTCCTATCTTCCTTTCCCTATTCCATCCTTTCCCCCATCCATATGTGTGATGCTCTATGTGGACAGGGGAAAGGAGGGAACAGGAAAAGGAAGATAGGAAAAGAAGGAAGGAAGGAAGGAAAGAAGGAGGACAGTAGGGAGAGAGGGACAGAAGGAGAAGAGAGGGACAGAAGGAGGGACCCAGGGAGGGAAGGAAGGAAGGGAGGGAGGAAGGAAGGAAACACATGCACATGTATAATCAATATCAAACTACTTATCTTTGCAATGGGGGGGAAGAGAGCAGGCAAGGAGAGAATTTGGAATTCAAGAAATTTTAAAATGCATGCTAAAATTACATGTAATCAGGGAAAATAAAAAATTAAATTTGCAAAATTGAATAAAGCTGAAAACTTTAATGTCAGGATTTTTTTGCATGACAGAAGATATCCTTTGAAAAATTTAAATTAATAGGTTTGCAGCTCTAGAACAATCTATATAAAATGAAACTTCCGTTGTAAGAGATGGAAAATATTCATTAGATTGTCACAATATCTATGTTCTAGGGCAGCTTGCATACTAGGTAAATGACCTTAGGGAAGTCATTTCAGTCATAATTTGGAATTATGTTAAGAAAGTATCAAAAAAACCTATTCTTTTGATCCAGTAGACTTACTTAATTTATCACATGAGAATTACAGTACCTCATCATCCCTACAGCTCTGGCTTCCCATGAAGATTAAATGTAATGCTCTATGTATAAGTGTTTTGAAAACTGTAAATTTCTATGGAAATAAAAGGTTTAATTATTATGTTGTTGATGTTAATTTTTTAAACAGGAAAGAATTAATTAAGCAAAAATCACACAAATAAAAAATATCACTCAGTTTTACACTAATGACAAGTTGACAAAAGCAACTTTTAAACAAATTTTCATGACTGAAAGGTCAAAAGGTGAACCCTAGGTAAAAAGGAAGATGGCACTATAAATGGTAGTGAACACAAAGCTGTTTATTGAAGCAAGGAATGGTTCGGGTAGACTCCAGCAATGGATAGTAGGGAGAGCAAATCTTTTTATAGGATATTGGATATAGGAGGTGGGGTTGGTATGGTTTCTATAGGAACTGGGAGCCATTGGGGCTTCCTTGGAGGATTCGTTTTGTTTGGGGGTTCACCAAGGTGAGATTATGCATTGTTTGGAGTTTCTATGGAGGTTGAGGTTCATGTCCTTTGGAAAGAATAATCAATGGGGCTTTACTGGACAACAATGAAACTCAGGCCTGTATACAACATTCCAGCTTTTTTTTGTTGTTTTAATTTTACTAAGGGGGATTGGTGGTGGAGGTCAGTTCTTCTAGAACTACTCCTAGCTGAGTGGGGGTGATGTTGACATCAGGTACAGCAAAGAGTAAAGGATGGAATTGTTGGTATCCTTGTGCCCAAAGTAGCATCATGAATTAGGCCATCTGAGTTGTTGCAGTGTCCATTTTTTTGTGGATGAAGGATGTAGACATCCAAAACAAGGAAGGATCTAAGAAAAGTGCCAACAAAACCATGTTTAGTGGGGCTAATATGGGAAGGAGCCAAGGGAGTATGTGGAAAGAATGAAATCAACTAGAACAAGTATCAGCTGATTTTTCCCTAATACATGAGGTGCTGCCAGTCAATTTTTTAACAGCATCCCAAACCAATCCAGACAGGTTAACATAGAAACAGCTTTCTTCTTGGTTGTCAGTAGGTCCAGGCAGTAGGTAAAGAAAGCATCTTATCAATTTCCTTTTATAATAAAAATATGGTACTAATAACTGAACTAGGAAAAGCCAAAACCAAGAATGAAAATCACAAGCCAATTTCCCTAATGAATATTGATGCAAAAATCTTAAGTAAAATATTAGCAAAGAAATCTCAGCAAGTTATCACCAGAATAATACATTATGTCCAGGTGGCATTTATAATCGGAATGTAGGACTGATTCAATATTAATTAAACTATCAGCATAATAACAAAATTATCAGAAAATATATGATTACCTCAATAGATACTGGAAAAAAATTTTTTGACAAAGTGCAACATCAGTTCCTATTTAAAACCCCAGAGAGCATAAGAAATAATGGATTTTTTTCTTAAAATTTTCTTACATAATGATCTATTTAAAACCATTAGCAAGCAGATATATGCAGAGGGGATAAGCTAGAAGCTTTCCTCATAAGGTCAAGGGTGAAACAAGGATGCCCATTATCACCACTATTATTCAATATTGCATTAGAAATGTTAGCTTTAGCAATAAGAAAAGAAAAAGAAATTTGGAGAATAAAAATAGACAATGAGGAAACAAAACTCAGTTTTGCCAATGATATCATGGTATACTTAGAGAATCTAAAAAATCAACTAGAAAACTATTTGAACAATTAACAACTTCAGCAAAGGTGCAGAGTATAAAATATACCCAAATAAATCATCAGCATTTCTATACATTTCCAACAAAGTCCAGCAGCAAGAGATAGAAAGAGAAATTCCATTCAGCACAACTGTAGATAACATAAAATATTTAGACATCTGCCTGCCAAGACAAACACTTCTCACACAAATAAAGTCAGATATAAAACCTGGAAAAACATAAATTGTTCATGAAGAGGCCAAGCTAATAAAAGAAAAATGACAAGTTTACCTAAATTAATCTACTTATTTAGTGCCATCCCACTTAAACTACCCAAAATTTGTTTTATAGAGCTAGAATAAATAAAAACAAAAAATCAAGAATATGAAGGGAATTAATGAAAAAATGCAAAGGGATGTGGTCTGGTCATATCGGATCTAAAACTGTATTATAAAGTGGCATTTATCTAACTATTTAGTATTGGCTAAGAAACAGAATGGTGAGGGGTGGCTAGATGCCACAGTGGATAGAGCACCGGCCCTGGAGTCAGGAGTACCTGAGTTCAAATCTGGCCTCAGACATTTAATAACTACCTAGCTGTGTGGCCTTGGGCAATCCACTTAACCCCTTTGCTTTGCAAAAAACCTAAAGGAAAAAAAAAAAGAAATAGAATAGTGGATTAGTGAGTAGTAAATAACTATACTAATCTATCATTTGATAAACTCAAAGTCTTCAGTTTCTGGGATAAGAGTACACCTCACTATTAAACACTGGGAAATCTGGAAATAGTATGGTCCAAACTAAGCATCAAGCAACATCTCATATCCTATACAATGATAAGGTCAAAATCAATATATGATTTAGACATACAGGGTGATAATATAAGCCAATTAGGAGAACAAGGAGTTGTTTACCTATTAGATTTATGGAGATTTATGACCAAAGAAGAGATACAGAACATTATGAAATCACACCAAATTGAAAACTTACTGCATAAACAAAACCAATATAACCAAGATTAGAAAAAAAACAGAAAGTAGAAGAAAAACTGGGAAAAAAATTTTATAGCCAATGTTTCTGATTAAGAAATTATTTCTAAAATATATAATGGTTTTATTTTATATAAAATAAAAATATAGAAAAAAGTTATATGTATCTATGTATGTTTGTGCATTTATATATATATATATATATATATATATATATATATATATATAATAGAGATTTATAAGAATACATTGATTCCCTAACTGATAAATGTTCAAAGGATCTGAAAGACAGTTTTTACAAAAAGAAATTAAAGCTGTCTTTTGCCATATGAAATAATGCTCTAAGTCACTACTAACTGCAGATGTTCAGATCAAAACAACTCTGAACCTATCAGATTGGCTAATATGATAGAAAAGGGAAATGGTCAATATTGGAGGGGATGTGGGAAAACTGGGGCATTAATGGACTATTAGTTCTGGAAAGCAATTTGGAACTATGTCCAAAGGACAGTAAAACTATGCATACCCTTTGATCCATCCATAACACTATTAGACCTATATCCTAAAGATATAATCCAAAAGGGAAAAATACCCACATGTACAAAAATATTTATTGCAGCTCTTTTTGTAGTGGCAAAGAATTGGAAATCAAGAGCATGTCTATCAAATAGGAAATGCTGATCAAACTATGATATATGAATACAATAGAATATTATTGCTCTATGATGAACAATATGATGAGCAGGCAGATTCTAGGAAAACCTGGAAAGACTTGCCTGAACTGATGCTAAGTGAAATGAGCAGGAGAACATTGTACACCTTAACAGGAACATTGTACAATAACCAACTAGGATAGTCTCAGCTTTTCTTAGCCATACATCTATCAAAGACAATTCTAAAAGATCTGAGTTGGAAAATGTCATCCACATCCAGAGAAAGAACTATAGAATCTGAATGAATATTAATGCATACTTTTCCACTTTAAAAAATTTTCTTTTGCTTTTTCATTCTCATTTCCCCCCCTTTATTCTAATTTTTTTCATAGGATAACTAATATAGAAATATATGTAATACAAACATAAATCTATAATCCATATCAGATTATTTGTTATCCAAGAGGGGGAGAAGGAAGAGTAGGAGAGAAAAACTTTATAAAAATGAATGTTGAAAGCTATCTTTAAATATAATTTAAAAAACTAAATGAAAACATCAAAACTTTTTAATAGCCTACATAGCTGTATAAAGGGGAAAAAAGATGTGGGGTTAGTGATTTAGAAGAGTCTTAGGTGTCAATATTGTGATCTAAAAATCATAATCAATGGCAATGAATTGGACTGCATTAAAAGTTACAAAGTGTCCAAAACATATTTCTAGTTGTCATATCAATGTTTTACTATAGGTAGGTAGGTTGACCTTGGAGTGATAAAGAACTGAGTTTAAATTCTTTCTAAGATACTTTTTAGCTGTGTAACCCTGGGTCAGTCACTTAATCTCTCTTAGGCTTTGATTATATGAAGGCTATATGATACAAACATTATTTATTGAAGTTTTAAATTGGAGTTCTACACAAATATTTATTTGGATTCTATTAATTTGAAGACCCAGACAACTCTGAGATTGTGTGGTTCAGTGTTCTTTCCACTCCATGTCTACACCTTCTCTAATACAGATTATATTAAAAAGCTCTTCTGGTTGCATTGAGTACTAAAACTATGGGACAAATTGGGCACTAAACAACTCCACAGCATGTTAAGATACAAGTGAGCATATTTATGAGTATAAATGCAATGCATTTATAAGGAAATGCAAATTAATCATTTCATTGCTGAGAGGGGGATATGACTTATGTGTTTAAGTCAGCCTATGTTTATGAAAAGCAATATCAGAACAAGAGAGACAGATAGCAGAGAAGAAAAGAAGGAAGGAAATATAAAGAAAAGAAGGAGGGAGGATGGAAAGAAGGAATAAGAGAATGAAGGGAGTAAGGAAAAAAAGAATAAAGGAAGGAAAAAAGTAAAGAAACAAAGGAAGGGGGGAGGATAGAGAAAAGAAGGAAGGAAGGATGGAGAGAGGAAGGAAGAAAGGGAAGGAAGGAGTGATAGTGGGAGGAAAGAAGAAAGGAGTGAAGGAATGAAGGAAAGCAGGAAGGAGAGGAGAGAAAAAAGGAGAGAGGAAAAGAAAGATGTAAAGGTGGGTTGGAAGAAAGGAGAGAAGAAGGCAGGAGAGGAAAGACAGCAAGTTAAGCTTTCTTTGCATTTATATGAGGGCGTGCACTGAGCAATCCATTCATCTGACTGGTCTATTAGTTGTTTATTAAATGTAATAGTCTTTGGAATTAAGTGGTTGGGGGGGGGGAGAGATTGAGTTACAAAGAAAGACCATTATTAGATCTTTTTATTCACAATAAATACTTTGAATTCAACTGGGAGACAGAATTCAGTTGCAACCAAAAACATAATTTTCTTCTCTCTAGTTCTATTTTCATCACCTATATTTACAACTTTATATTCCCATTAAAGGGTTAAAATATAAGTTCTTCTGCACACCAAGGGAAATACCTCTTGTTTTTTCTAATACTCTAAAACTAATTTCAATTTCATCTCAATCTCTTAGCAATTGATATGTACAAAATGGAGAAAACATTGATACCAAATGCTTTTACATGAATTTCACATACAAATACATCACCTTCATTCATCAGGTGGTGTAATTATCTAATTGTACAAAAAAAAATGAAGCTTCATACTCAGGGAAGCTCCTCAGCTTCTAGGCTTGTGGAGATGTTGCTGTTTCTCTGAGATTGAGGAACTAATCCAGTTATTGGTATTAAACATCACCTGTTGAAAATTTAAAGGATGGGGCAGCTAGGTGGTGTAGTGGATAAGGGGCAGCTAGGTGACATAGTGGATAAAGCACCGGCCTTGGAGTCAGGAGTACCTGGGTTTAAATCCGGTCTCAGACACTTAGTAATTACCTAGCTGTGTGGCCTTGGGCAAGCCACTTAACTCCATATGCCTTGCAAAAACCTAAAAAAAAAAAAAGAATTGAAAGGATCATTGCTCATTCATTCGTTGCACCACTCAATTGCTCGTTATTTTCTTTATTGACAACATAAATAAAACAATCTTATGCCAAGATCCACAAATACCTTACCAACATTATAGTTATACCAATTACAGAAGTCTCTCAGGTTCAAAAAGGAGAGCACTGGGGCAGCTAGGTGGCGCAGTGAATAGAGCACCGGCCTTGGAGTCAGGAGTACCTGGGTTCAAATCCAACTTCAGACACATAATAATTACCTAGCTGTGTGGCCTTGGGCAAGCCACTAAACCCCATTGCCTTGAAAAAAAATCTAAAAAAAAAAAAGGAGAGCATTTACTACAAATTATTCTTAATCTTTCACCTTTTCTATCTTTGCCAGGTATAAAAACCTGGAGAAATTTTGTAAAAAGTTCTTAATAAAGAATGAGATATGGATGAATGAATGAATGCCTCTTTTGGATCCTATTTGGAGTAGTTTCTGATAGAAATATATTTCTCAACTCCTTCTTTCCAGATCTTTTTTTAAAAAAAAGGAAAAAGAGAGTTTCCCAGATGTGATGATATTGCTGCTTTTTATATCACCTATTGGGAAAAAATCATATGTTCATGACCTGAAGTTAAACTGTCTCTGAAAGTTCAGTCAGATATTTTACATAGGGAAAGTGTTTCTAGTTCAAAATTGGAAATGTTAATAGATTTGTTGTCATCAAACAATTTATTTATAATAAAATTTGCATGACAAGAGATTTTAAAAATTACACTAGGTTAAGAATCAGAAAATTTGTATTCTAGGTGCAGTTCTTCATTTATTAGTAGTATGATGTTGAGTAATTCTTTTCAGCATTCTGCATCTCTGCATCGTCACCTATCATACCAGGAGTATATGACCCTGACAAATCAACAGGATGGTGTTGAGGACCAAAGCATATAATGCATATGAAAGTGCATTGAAGACAGAAAAGTTAAAATATAAGACATAATAATAATAATTATAATTATTATGCAACATTTTGAATAGGAAATCATTAATAAAACAAAATTCAAACCATCAAAAATGACACAGAACTATTTTATACTAGTCAGCATATATTAAATATGATTTTAAGTAGACTTTCTTGACTTCATTATATTATTTTTGTGCTTCTAGAAATATGTCTTTGATTAGAATCTTATGTTAAAATAAATAAAATAGAAGAAAATGAATATTAAAAAATGTATTATTATTTAACATTGCCGACAATACTTTTACACCCTTTTATGTGTAAAGTGCTTGATTGGATGTTAGAAATACAAAGAAAATATAATCCATGCTAGTTAGGAGGAAGACAGATTCATAAAAAGTTAAATATCAATGCAAGACAGAAACACTAAGAGGAAATGTGTGACAAATCTTATCAATTCTGTAAGAGTTCAGAAGAGAAAATGATAATCTGAATACCTGGGAATGGATCATGAAAATAAAATCAGACCTTAAGGAATTAATAGGACCTGATTTGGACTTGTAAAAAAAGTTAAGACTAAAGAAATCAAAGAGAAGAATAACAAACATTTCAGACAGAATAATAGCTTGATCAAAGGGGAGATATACTTATCGTTTTTCATGGAATGGTGGATAGATTTGTTTTTACTACAGTGCAGGGGACCTAAGTGTATAGAAGTATAAGAAACCTTGGAAATGATCTAATCTAACTCCATTGACAGTTGAGAAAACTGAGAAACTGAGAAATTAAATAACTTTAAAAAAGTCACACAGATGGATAAAGCACAGGCCCTGGAGTCAGGAGTACCTGGATTCAAATCCAGTCTCAGACACTTAATAATTACCTAGCTGTGTGGCCTTGGGCAAGCCACTTAACCCCATTTTGCCTTGCAAAAACCTAAAAAAAAATGTCACACAGATAGTAAATAGCAAAGATAAATAGGATTCTAACATAGGTCCTCTTATCCAAAATCCAGGGCCTTTTCTATCTTCTCCACCATCCTGCCAATTACTCATATAGGTGGTAATAATGAATTGCTATGTGGAAAGTTTAGAATAATTCTATTTCCTCCACCTGGAATTCTCTTTACAGTTAATAACAGAGCAATATTAATGAAATCTATAATGAAGGGATTTAAAAGCTGAATTGTCTCTTTTTCCTTAAGAAACATTCAAGATTTTTTAACAAGTGTCTGATAGCTGATGGAATCTCTGTGGAATGATGCAACTCTCCTTCAGGTGTTTAATGAGAACTTGTAAGAACCTGAACTTTTGAAGAAATTTCAAAAATATTTAATCACATTAAAATTTAGGAATATAATTCTTAATAATAACAGTTAGCATTAAAGCACAAGGATGGAATTAGATTAAGTGATGCCTCTTCTAGAATCCTCTGGGGATGACTTGATATGAGTCATGTGGTCTACCAAATCTAAATCATGCAGGGAAAAAGGTAAAGAAAGAACACTGGCAACCTGACAGGGATATAGAAAAAAATGGAAAGAACTCTATCTGGCCACTGTTTTACCCATAAGAAAAGAGAGTAGTAAAGAAAGGGATAGCTGTGAGTAAATGCTCATTCTATCCACCAACAAGAGAATGTATTGCTGATAGATTGTAGAATGTTAGAGATAGAGTTTTAAAAAGATGAGAAAGGGTTGCTATTGGACTGCTGCCATCCCCTCCAGAAAAAAGAAAGTCATCTCCTCCAAAAGAGCATTAACATTTTCCGTGTGTGTGTGTGTGTGTGTGTGTGTGTGTGTGTGTGTGTGTGTGTGTATCTTCATTACATATTTTTCTGTATTACCTATTGGGAAATCACATTTCTATTCTTTGACCTCATTGTAAATCAGTGGGGATTTTGTAACAATCTTGCCTATATCTCTTCCTCCTTGTTAGCTAAGTTCCAATTGGGGAGTTTCTTCATCATCTTAACAAAAAATCCTGTAATGCTTGTAGTTAGTGACTCAGTTTAGCCTTTGGCTACTTATAGACCAAAAATCCAAACACTTGGGTGATGACTTGCACATTGATTGGATTTAAATGAAGTGAATTCAAACAAATCCTCAGCCTCACTCTCTCCCTCAGGTGGCAAGACAAGAGACAAAACAATTGGCCACGATTCTTGAAGGTAACTGAAATATGGACTTTAGAGAACTTATTGTACAGGACATTGAGGATGCAATGTTGCACTGCATGCTGGACCCAATGTCAATTGTTCTGATCTTTTTTTTGCCTCTGGACTTGGAAGATTCTGGATGAATGAGACTGAAAACTCTGTGCAATTGCCTCACTTAAATCCAGTTCACACATGAGTCAAGATATAACTTCCATGATGTCATTGGTCCTTTTTTTGAAAATGAATAGACGGGGCAGCTAGGTGGCATAGTGGATAAAGCACCGGCCTTGGAGTCAGGAGCATCTGGGTTCAAATCCGATCAGACACTTAATTATTACCTAGCTGTGTGGCCTTGGGCAAGCCACTTAACCCCATTTGCCTTGCAAAAAAAACCTAAAAAAAATGAATAGACAAGAACTTCATATTTGACATAAACTGCTGGGAAAACAGTATTTCAGAAACTGGGCATAGACCAAAATCTCACATCCTACCAAGATAAGGTTTAAATGAGTACAGAATTAGGACATAAAAGGTTGATACCATAAATGAATTAGGAGAACAAAGAATAGTTTATCTGTCAGATTTATAGAGAGGGAAGGTATTTAAGACCAAACACAAGAGATAGAGAATATTATAAATTGAAATTACATAATTTTGATTATATAATATTAAAAAGTTTATGCACAAATAAAACCAAAACAACTAAGATTAGAAGAAATGCAGAAAACTGGGAAACAAATTTCAGAGCTCATGTTTCTGATAAAGTATTCATTTCTAAAATATATAGGAAATGAAATCAAATAGATAAGAATATATCATTCCCCAATTGACAAATTGTCAGATATAAACAGGTAGTTTTCAGATAAAGAAATTATCAGCTATTTACAGCTATATGAAAAATGCTTCAAATCATTATTGATTAGAGAAATGCAAATAAAACAACTCACAGGTACTACCTCACACCTATCAGATTGACTAAAATGACAAAAAAGGAAGATGATCAATGTTGGAGGGAATGTGGGGAAAACTGAGAAACTGTTGTTGGAATTATGGACTGATCCAACCATTCTGGAGAGCAATGTGGAACTATGCCCAAAAGGCAATAAATTGTGCATATATTTTTTTTATTTAGGGTTTTTTTTTTGCAAGGCAATGGGGTTAAATGGCTTGCCCAAGGCCACACAGCTAGGCAATTAAAGTGTCTGAGGCTAGATTTGAACTCAGGTACTCCTGACTCTAGGGCCAGCGCTCTATCCACTATGCCACCTAGCTGCCCTGCATATATCTTTTAATCCAGGCATACCACTACTAGGAATCCCAAAGAAATCATATTAAAAGAGAAAAGACCCACATGTGCAAATATATTAATAGCAGCTCTTTTTGTGGTAGCAAAGAATTAGAAATTGAAGGGATGCCATCAATTGGGAAATGATTGAACAAATATGGTATATATAAGTATGATGGAGTATTATTGTTCTGTAAAAAGTCATATGCTGCCAGACTTCAGAAAAGTCTGGAGAGACTTGCACGAATTGATGCTGAATTGATGCTGAATGAAGTGAGCAGAACTAAGAGAACATTTTATTCACTTTACTCAACATTGTGAGATAAACAACTTGGAAAGATGCAGCTCCTCTCAGCAGTTCAGTGATCAAGGACAATCCAGAAAGACCGGTTATGGAGAATGCAATTCACATTCAGAGAAAAGATTATGGAGTCTGAATACAGAGCAAAGGTTATTATATTCACTTTTAAAACATCTTTTATGGTTTTTCTTTGTTTCTCATGTTCTTTCCCCTTAGTTCTGATTATTCTTTCACAACATGACTTACATGAAAATATATAAAACATGATTGGATATGTACAACTTATATCATATTGTTTGCTGCGGGCTGGGGTTGGGAAGGGAGGATGATCAAAAATTGTGGAGCTCAAAACTTTGTAAATAAATGGATGTTGAAAACTGTCTTTATAACTGGAAAAATAAGAAAAAAAGAAAAGAAAATGAAGAATGAAGCAAATAACTATGTGCTAAGTACTTTGCAAATTTATTTCATTTGATCCTCACAAGAATCCTACAAGATAGATGCTATTATTACCCCCATTTTACACTTGAAGAAACAGGCAAAGAGTACCAGTAAGTGCTTGTAGACAAATTTGAAATCAGGTCTTTTTTGACTCTAAGTCCAGTGCCACCTAGCTGTTCAGTTGCAACTGGGATTATAGGTATTCACCACCATTCATGAGCTATACATACTTCTCTGGTTAGTTTTTTTACAAATCTTCAATCATTCACATTTGTTTTTTTTTCTCCTTCTTTTAGGTGGATTGGGATTAAAAAAAAGAAAGAAAAGAAAGAAACCAATCCTTGTAATAAATAGCCATTGATGATCAAAACAAATCCAGGCATTAGTAATTCTGAAGCAGAGAGATGATGTGGAGAATTATGAATGTGGCCGAAACAAAAGTCTGTAGTCTTAAATGCTGTTGGGTCTTCTTGAATGGGTGGAAGTTTCCTACACTTGAGATATAAACTGACCTCCTGTTGATTTTGTCCTATCTTGTCCCCATATTCCCTTTCACTTGACTTTGGCCTGGATGCAAGAGCAACAAAAAATGATATGTTGAACTTGGGGGTTGAATACCTTGGGACAGGGAGGACCAGTACATAGTTTAGCATTGGAAGATATCTAGGCCTATGTGTAAGACCACTCCCCAAGCACCACACTCTGTCTAACCTACCATAGAAGGGCCCCTTCAAGCTCTCTTGCTTCTTCTGGTCTCCCATCCAGTAGGATGGGGCTTTCTCTTGCTCTTCCTTAATCTATATGGAGCACTGTGTGGGCCTCACCGTGTGACCCGGTTAAGCCAAGCCTCATCTCATGGCTGCCTATCCTTTCCTTTCTCTCTCCCTCCCTCTCTCTCTCTCTCTCTCTTTCTCTCTCTGTCTCTGTCTCTCCCTCTTTATCTGTCTCTCTGTCTGTCTGTCTCTGACTTCATCTGGCCTGTCCTCAAGGAACTCACTGCTTTTCTTAATAATTTTGTCCAATGTACTTTGTAACAATATTTTGCCTTAATAAAATTCTGAGCAGTTTTAACATCCCAGAGAACTGTAAATTCCTTCACTTTTCAGTGGCCTTAAATCTTCTGTCTTCAATCTCTAAATCTTTAATAATCGGCAAAAGTTCTGCATCTTGAATTAGTTGTTCTCTCAGGAGATAGATTGTACATTTCTTTATTCATCATCTGGTGTTGTGATTGCTTATTGCAATGATCAAAATTCTCATGTATTTCAAAGTTGTTTTTCTTTACATTGTTGCTGCAGTATGTTGGTTTAAAAAACACTAATGATACAATCAATTTTGAAAAAGCAATCTAATTTCATCACAATAAGAAAATGATAAAAAATTCAATTTTCTGTTAAAATGATATACTTAACTTTATTTATAAATTCATTTATATTTATATTTATAAAGTGGTTTATGGAAAATAAGATACTTTTCTCTGAAACTTCAATCCAAATCCAAACTCAATCTACCTTTATAGTCAGATACAAATTATGAAGGATGTATACTTCCACTGTCTTTTGGCTTGATTAAAACCAGCTCATTTTGAATCAGGATGAGCCTCTCTTTTTCCATTCTTCCATACTGTCAGAACAAAACGAAAGAGAGCTCAAACTTCCTTGTCACTTTACAAGGATGTATTCCCTCCATTGAGCATGACTTATGTATTCACTTCTCTGACAAGATGACAGGGTGATTTGCACTTCTTCCTGAAAAAGGCAGTAAAATGGAAAAGGGAATGAGGAAGGAAAGAGCTCAACAATCACCTCTTGGTTGGCAGCACAAGTCTGGGCTCTGTTTTAGGATGCCCACAGAAACAACCAAGTAAATGATTTGTTCCACAGTTTGAGGTAAGGACTGAAGACCAAATAGGATTGGATTTAGCTCTCAGCTAAATCCCAAGAGTCAGAAATTTGAACAAGCTACATTGTTTCCTTTGTTTCTGCAACAATAAAAGATTGACAAAAGGCTAGAGGAGAGCTTTTAATTTCTTTATTTAGCCTTTCATTTTGCTCCCCCCATGACTCCTTTGCTGACTGTGGAACTACCCAACTGCAAAAAGAATTAAAGTGCAGGGATGGTCACAGGCTCCAAGCTATTTTTTTCCCCTTAATGTTATGGCCTGAAGCTTAAAATTCTTAAGTATTGTGCAGTAAAAGTATATGGGTTGTCCTGTTTGGGGAAAGAGGTCAATAAACTTGTTCATACTGTTGCCCATAAAAAGAAAAACCTATTCTCTTTAGTGTTTTTCCATGAAATCCTAGTTTTTCTATCAGTCATCCTCTCAACAGGCAAGAGGGTTTTGAAGATCTATATGTATATATTGCTATTTCACAGTATTAAAGGCAATAAATCCTTCAAATAGAAGTTTATGGTATAAGCTGTAGTGTCACCATGACAAATATAAGGTAAGAGTGTTGCTGTAAATATTTATCTAAGCCCAAATAAAAGCTTTAAAGGTATTCTTCTTGTGCTGTTAATTTCACTTTCTCCATCATAAACTTCCATTTCACACAGGCAAGTAAAGTAGGACCCAAAGAAAAGGGCTTTTAGCATTGTTTCAATCCTCTTACCCCACCTTCCCAAAAGGGGGAAAAAGTAACCTGCAGGTAGCTTTGAAAGATATACCTTTTTTTAGTGAAGAGAACTTTATGAATGAAGGAAGTAGCAGGCATTGGGTGGGGAGGAATAGCAGAAGGGAGAGAAGAGGAAGGGGAGGAGTAGGGGAATGGAAGAGTAGGGGAGGAGAACATTAAGGGAGGGGGCAATAGAGCAAGAGGGTAATTGAGGTGGGATGGGGAGTTGAATTAACTAATCAAAGATCATGCAATGTATGTTTAAGACTAAGAAAGGTACAATCTGAAATAGGAATTTCTTTAGCCAGAGACCTATTTATATATAACACTGAAATCTCATGCTGTCTTTCCTTTTCTTCTTCCTTTTTTTTTAATATATATTATTCTGGGTGAATTATACCCTTCTTCAACTCATAATTAGAAGAAAGAACAGATGGCTGAGACTTACTGTAAAACTGTGAGTCCATTAAATAGTAATTTACATATTCATATTGATTATTCCTTGCAACAAAAAAGTTAGTTACTAATGCTATTAAGAACAAAAAAAAGAAAAATAAAAAAAATCTCTTCATTAAACTTTACATTTCTATCCTCATCACAATCACTGTTTCTAGAGTTGTTTCAATTCTAAGTATAAATGCTAAGTTTTTGTTTTAGGTCCTTCTCACCCCATGTTGTAGATGTGGGTTCATATTTGATTATTCTGAAACTTAATCCTCTTTTAACTATTTTTCAGCCATTTTCTTGAAGACAATTTTGCTATCCCATGCTATTTAAGTGATACTTGAGAATCTTTCTCTTTAAATTTAGAGTAGGAAGAGGATTCTGGGAAGATGACTGAGTAGATCAGGAAATTCCAAGCTCTCCAGATTTCCTCTGTAAACAAATTTTAAAAAGCACCTCAGAGTGAATTTAGAACAACAAAAATAAATAAATGTTGGGATACAATAGTGGTTCTCCTGGGGCAATGGGAAAAGATCCAAAGAAAGATCCCTGAATTTCAGACTGAGAATAAAACACCTCCAGACTAGCTCTGAAACAAGAGGCAGCAGTTCAGTTGGGAGGTAGTTGCTGCCTCAGACACAGGAATTTTCATCTCCTGGCCTGTATGGGGAATATGGGGTCTAAGCAAAGAAGAGAGGGAAACTCTACTGATCAAGGATGCCAGGCTGTATTGTCCACATGATCCCGGGTAGGAAGGAACCAGTACATACCTGGTGAGTATAGAAGCAGTGGCTCTTAGGGACTCTGCCAGCTGAGATATCCATCTTGGTTCCAGGCAAGAGGAGAGTATGGAAGATTTTAACCACTGGAGGCTTCTCAGGGATTAAGACCATTTCTATCTGAGTGTGCTGAGGGACCCCAGCTGTGACTTGGAGAGGGAAGGGAGTACAGATTGGGCCCAAGACAAAGCTGCTAAGGCTAGAGACACCATCTCCACATTCCAGAACTAAAGGTGAATATAATAATAAGCAGTTCAAAATCATTTTTTAAATGAACAGGCAAAGGAGAAAGAACTCAACTATAGACAGTTGTAGAAAATACCTGGGTTTGGCTTCAGAAGAAGATACTGAAGCAAAAAAAGTCTTCCTACTCCAAAGAGTAATGTCAAATGCTACTTGCCCCCCCCAAATTGTAGATAAACTCAAAAAAAGACTTTAAAAATTAAATAAGAAAGATTGAGGAAAAACTTTTTTAAAAATTAAGAACAATTCATGAAAAATAGGATTATGAAAAAAAGAAAATAAAACAACTGGAAATGGAGATCCAGACTCTTAAGGAAGAAAATGACTCTGAAAATTAGAATTGGTCAAGAGGAAAAAAATAGTGAAGTTATAAGAGAGATGAAGAGAATTGTGAATGCAGAAATTGGGTGGAGATGTAAATTGACTACCACCTACTTTTGAGATGTAAATCTACTACCATTGATTCATTGTTTAATGTAAAATTTGTATACTGATCTCCTTAGGCTTCACCTTCTACCTAATTCCAGATCCAGTAAGAGAAAGAGAGTTAACCTTTTTGCACTCTGGATGAGAGACATAAAAACTGATGGACTCCCTCTCAGGGATTCAGTCTTCAGTCTTCTCTGACCTGTTGGCCCAGCCAACAGCTACTTGGCTGTTCTCTTTCTCAATCTCTCTCTCTCTCTCTCTCTCTCTCTCTCTCTCTCTCTCTCTCTCTCTCTCTCTCTCTCTCCCCCTCCCTCCCTCCCTCCCTCCCTTCCCTATGTGTCATAACTTCTTTTAATAAATTTTTCTTCTATTTCCACCCTTGCTTTCCCAAGTCTGAATAATGAATGATTCCTCATAGGCAGAACTGAACTCAAGTAGCCAGTGGCTACAAAATGGCAAGCCAGTCAGAATAAAAATTCTCTGTCCAGACTTGGGAAATTAGATCAAGCTCCATAGGTAAGAAGCACAGCCTGTTTTTTAGATGCTAGATTTTTAGAGAAGTAGGAAAATTATTGGTCCTCTAGCCCTCCTTCTGTGTTCCTTTTTCTGAAAAATGGAAAAAGGTTGATTTTTGTGAGGAGTCAACTAAGCTGATCCCATGTGGTGCTTGGCAGTAGCCCTTGTGTGGGCCTGCCCTGTTGTTTTCAGACTGACTGGTGTTAACAGATACAAGATATTTTTGGTTTATACTCTACTGTGGAGTGAGGGTTATTAAGGAAGGATGTTTGGTATATGTCCAATTGACATGATTGCCTACCTATAAATTGACAGAGAATTAATTTAAATTTAATTAATTTAGAAATTTAAAAATTAATTTAAAACTTTGGTATGACATGTTATCTCTGTATACATACATATGCATATATGACTAAAAGTAAACTATTTAACATCTGTTATTTGAAAATAAGAAAATGTATTAACATTGCTTAGCATTTATAGCATTTTGCTCTTGTTCTAAGGGGAATGAGATGTTTAAATAAGAATCTTTTGTCCAATATAAAATTAATAATGTATGCTTAATGTTGAAGAAGTCGAGAAGATGGACTTTCTCATGGTAACTATGGGCAGCTCTGACTGAAGATAGCAATTGTGTGGTCCCTCTAAGGTAACTTATTGATGAATAGGATGTATTTATCAGATATGTAATATTTTTTGGTAATTTCAAAGAAATCATATTTACAGTATTTGGTTCTCTTGTGAACATGTATTTGAATACTGTAATTGAATACTGAACATGTATTTGAATACTGTAATATTAAAGCCTGGAATTAACATATGATTGCTTTGAAGGGGTAGTAAGGGAAATATCACAAATTATTACTCCTTCTGGGATAAATCTTTGGATTCATGCATAATAACTCATGTTGTTAATTGACTTGAATGTCTGGTTGTTATTACTATTGTTAAATTGCATTAGAATCAATAACGTATGTTAGAAATTTAAAGTTACCTAAGATGTTCTAATGGATTTAAAGAATTCTGAAAGTAATCATTTGTATTTTGAAGATGGCTACTAGTTAAAAATTTATGTATAGAAGTTTCTTGCTATATATGTAAACCGGGACTAAACTGTGGTTATTGCTTTGAGGGAAAAGCACCTATGTAACATGAGGAAGATAAAATAATGGTGATGATTTGAGATTTCACTGTGGCAATCTCTAGCCAATTATTATGTGAAAAATATGGAGATGATAGGCAACCTCCTAGCCATAAGGAGATGTTTAGTTACTTTAAACATAGTTAATAACTAAATGGGTTCATTGCAAAAAGTTGATTTCATAAAAAAATATGAATTAGGACTGTTGTGTTTTTACATCTCAATCTGTTCATTGCATTTCATTTACAGCACTCTCCTTAGGTACATGAGCAACAATTGAATTATGATTTTTTTCCCCTGGATCTCTTATACCAATTACAGCCTGGCATACTCTTGGCTCTCCTTTAGTGCTCAAGCCACCTGAAGCTCTGGTTGTAGGTAATAATTGCTATATTACAACATATTGATAATTGATCTGCCTAACATCAGGTATGTTAAAGTAGAAAGACAATATGCCAATGAAGCCATTAATCCTATGGGGTTTGATGTTAAATGCTGCAGATGGAGTAAGTGACCTTTGAAAGAACAGCCCTAGCCTCAAATGGGGTAGGATTCTTTTAAAGGAATCCCTCACCTGGTTCACTGAAAAGGATTGTCTCTGTATGATTTCATAAGGGAACATGTCTGCTTGTCCCTCTGTGCTCTGTAATAGCAAATTGCTATGATCATTCCAGGTGAATCATAATTATGTATGAGAGTGAGCCAGTGGATCAGGATAATGCCTATTGGTATATATTTTAACTGCTTCAAAAGAGAAATCCATTCTTCAACTGGAATTTTTGTTCATTCTAAACATGGCCAAAGCAAAATAGAAAATTCTGTTGCAAATTACTTTTTGGGCACACGAAGTTTTTAAAATGCTTTTTCAGTACATTTGTTTACACTGTTTTTGAGCTTTTGTTTACAACTTGTGTGGAATCCATTAACGAATCTGTTATAGTAGAATCAATGCTTTTATAAAAGATATATTTTTTTTAGGTTTTTGCAAGGCAAATGGGGTTAAGTGGCTTGCCCAAGGCCACACAGCTAGGTAATTATTAAGTGTCTGAGACCGGATTTTACGCCATCTAGCTGCCCTTATAAAAGATATTTTGATACTTGTTTAGGATTATGAAGTATGATTCTTGCCCCTTATAGACCTTCTAGTTTTTCCTTAATCATTGGACTTCTGTTACAATATCTCTGGTTTTTTGCTTCCTCAATTTTTTTCCCTTGAGTTTTGTTTCTCTAGCTGTATATTCCAAGAGCAGCCAATTAATGTAAAATTTGAATGGTGATCTCCTTAGGCTTCACCTTCTACCTAATTCCAGATTCAGTACGAGAAAGGGAGTTCACCTTTTGCCCTCTGGATGAAAGGTGAGTCGTAAAAACCTGAGTTGGACTCCTGCTCAGGGCCTGAGTCTTCTCTGACTGGCTGGCCCAGTTTCTCTCTCTCTCTCTCTCTCTATCCCTTCCTATGTGCTGCAACTTCTTTTAATAAATTTTTGTTCCATTTCCACCCTTGCTTTCCTGAATCTGAATAATGATTCCTCATAGACAGAACCAAACTCAAGTAGTCAGCAGCTATACCAAGAAATAATAAAAGAAAATATAAAGAATGAAAAAATAGTGGAGAATATGAAACAACTCATTTGAAAAATAAGTGATCTATAGAACAGATCAAGAAGAGAAAAACAAGAATAATTGGACTATCTGAGAGTTATGCTCAATTAAAAAAATCTTGATGTAATAATACAAGAATTAATTAAAGAAAATTGACCTGAAGTGTGAGAACAAGAGGAAAAAATAATAAAAATAATAGGAATATCATAGTTAAATTTCAAAACTCCCAGGTTAAGAATAAAATATTAAAAGCAATAAGAAAAAATCAATTCAAATCAATTAGAATCACAAAGACTTAGCAGCAGCTACAGTAAAAGATCATAGGTCTTGGAATACTTCATACCAAAGAAAAAAAGAACTTCATTTGTAGCCAAAAAACATATTCCTTAACAAAAAAGAATGAATATTCAATGAATTGCCAGAATTTCAGAATTTTGTTGCAAAAATACCTGAGCTCAATAGAAAATTTGACATTCAAGAGCCAAGAAAAATAAAAGATAAACATCAAAAACTAATTACAAAGGACTCACTGAGGACAAATTTTTCACTATCTACCCATGGAAATATAAACTATATATTCAATACTGTTATTAGTAAATGGTTAGTTTGAAGGATAGATTAGGTTAGAGCTGAGGAGAGAGGAATTTTAACAGTAAAATGGTATAGGAAAAGATTTAAAAAAAGAATTTTCATCTTATACAAATGAAGTGTGAGAAGAAGAATTGATACAGAGGAATTAGATGGGGAAGGAGAATTGATAGTTCTAAAAACCTACTCTCATTGGAAATGTGTTAAATAGGGAACAATACATGTATTCAGATAGACAGACATACATAAATATATGTTTAAAAGCCTTTTTAATTCATAAAAAGAAAAGAAGTGTATAGGGAGAGTAATGAATTAGAGGGTGAGGGAATAGGATGAGAGGATATAGAGAAAGGTACATAGATCAGTGGGGAGTGGGGTATACAAGAGTATAAGGGAAGGATTCTTAGAAGGGTAGTAGGTCAAGGAATAGGAGGGCAAGGTAGTTAGTAGAAGTGAAGTAGTAGAGTGAGGAGCAGTTGTTGCTTTCAGTAAATGTTATAAAGATGTATCTATACTTTTGTATGCAGGTATATATATATATATATGTTTGTGTATATATATATACATATATATAAATGTCTATATATGAATGTATGTGTGTATGTGTATATATATATATATACATATATGTATATGCATGTATATATTCATGCTTATTTCTAGCCTTTGGAGGTGGGGAGGTTAGAAGGGGAAAAAAATAAGATAAATAGTGTATAGCAGAGAACAGAAGAAAACCTTCAGGTTCAACGGAGTACATAAACCTATGATTTTCAAATTCTGAGCCGAGTATATATTTCCACTCAGTATATATTTCCATTCAATTGACTAAGCACTAAAATTTGTACTAGAATGCTTTGCCTAACCATATAAAGAGGATAAAGTAGCTGTTGTCCCTTACAAATAATATTCCATTTCTCTGATCTCTGTTTTTGCACTTCCTCCTCATCAAGGTTTAGGATCACTATTTTCCTTCAAAGATCATCCCATTGTCCATCTCCCACATGAAACCTTTCTTGATTCCTCTCAGCTATTAAACCTCCAATTAACTTCCATTACTTTGCATATATTTTGTATTTTGGTCCCTCTTCCCCTCACTAGAAGCTTCTTGAGGCCAAGAATTGCTCCACTTTTGTCTTGGTATTCTTAGTTCTTAATACAGAACTGTGAACATAGTATGTATTCAGAAAATGCTTTTTGATTGATTTCAGTCTATTCCTATTAGTCTATTCCTCCTCACAGACCCAGGCTCCATTTGCCATGATTAGAATAGCACATTTCTCTTTCACCCCCATGAAATCCAAATGCCTTTTTTGGTCCTCTGTGAGCCTCAGAGGTGTTAATGGAATGGATGGTGATGCACTCCATAATATATTCCCCTTGTGTCTATCACATTCTCTAAACTTTTTAACAAAACGATTTGCTACTTTGGGAGTCTAAACATAATGTACTTCCAAACACCTAATTTTTCTCAGTCATTTAGAAATTTTTCTTTAGCCTAAATGATACTGGAAGCCCTACTAATAGTATTGGAGTCATGTGATATTTGAAACTCTCTGTTATAACTCCAACCTATCTTTTAAAACTCATTTGCCTTCTACTTAATATTTCTTGTCAAAAAGCTCTATTTGCTATACTCTTTACAAGAGTCCATCTCTTTCCTCTGGATTTTTGTACAGGTTGCCTAGCATCTGAAGTGACTTGCCTTAGGTTACAAAGCTAGGAAGTGTCTGAGGTCAGATTTGAATTTAGGTCTTCTGACTCCAGTATACATATAATATACATACATATATGCATGTGTGTATGTATGTATGATTGCTAATCTTACCTCTGATTCTTGGAATCCTTTAAGACTCAACTCAAGTATCACCTCCAGCATGAGGTCTTTAATGAACTCTTCAATTTTTGTTGGGTTTTTTGAACAAATTATTTTGTTTTGCTTTATATATATTTTATTCTCCATACATAAATTATTCCTCCCTCTACCCTCCTCATAGATTAAGAACAGTTTTTCCTTTAAAGAAAAGATTAAAAAAAATTATCATCTTATACAAATGAAGTGTGAGAGGAAGAATTGATACAGAGAAATTAGATGGGGAAGGAGAATTGATAGTTCTAAAAACCTACTACTCTTTAAAAGTATTGAAATTGGGGGCAGCTAGGTGGCATAGTGGATAGAGCACTGATCCTGGAGTCAGGAGGATCTGAGTGCAAATCCAGCCTCAGATGCTTAATAATTACCTACCTGTGTGATCTTGGGCAGACACTTAACTCCATTGTTTTAAATAAAGCAAAATAAAGATATCAATGCATGGTTTTAAAAAATGTTGAAACTGCCCTTGTTTTTATTGAATAAAGGGACTAAGGCTTAAACTAGCATAGAATTCTCCTCTGGGTATGAAATAATTAAGCACCAGGATCCTGACTCATACCTGTGACCACAGACCAGCAGTATGAATAATAATAGGAAAATATACTCAAATGGTGTAATGCTTTATTCTAGATGAACATCTCTTTCCAATTCTGAAAATCCTTCCTATGGCTAAGTAAGTCTCCATTTGTTAACTGCTAGAGGGATTATGAATATTGTATTTCATTATAATTTCAGACCTAAACTACCAGAGGACTAGTATGAGTAAGACTTAGACCATGTCAGATAACATGATTCTGTCTTGCTTGAGTATACTTTAGTTTTAACAGAGTTAGTCTTCTGAAGTCTACCTATCTCTAGACTTATATTTGTGTACTATCTTAGAGAATTCCAGAATTTATAAAATTTATAAAATAAGTAGAGTCCTGAAACAGGCATTGAAACACTTATGCCAGATGGAGAATTATTTAAAAACTAAACAAAAACCAAACAAGCCCCTTCTTCTTGTACTTTCTTGTGACATCAGTGACCAAAACTGGGTGAGGTTGGAATTTTGATTAATATGAAGAGAAGCTCAAGACGAATTTGATGTCTCCTACTCTGAACTTCTAAGAATTCTATTATTGAAGGGAAGGGTGGCAGGGTCCTTAGAATTGCTATTGCTGTTTCCAAATGGAAGCTAATTTCCAATTAGAAACCCACTAACATAAACTCTGGTTGGCATCTGAATGAACTAATATTCCAGGTCTTCTTCAGATCATAGATTCCCCCAAAATTTCAGAATTTAGTCAGTCTACTAAGTACTTTTTATGTGACTATTATGAAGCAGGCTCTTTGCTCAGCTTTAGGGATACCAAGAAAAGAAAAAAAATTGTTCTCTTTCTCAAGAAACTCAAATCTAGGGGGAGACAATATGAAAAAAATTACTATGTATAAACAAGACAGAAAGATAATAGATAGAGAGATAGATAGATGGATGGATGGATGATAGAAAGACAGATGTATTAAATGGTGGAAAAGTTGACAGTAAGGAGATAAGCATTCTATTGTGATAGTCCAAGTGAAAGATGATGAGGATCTATACTTATGTGATGGTGTTAATCAGAATAGAAAACAAAATATATCAGAAATAGAAAATATATCAGAGTAGAAAAGGGAGAATATATCAGAAATATTATAGAAGTGAAATTGACAGAATTTTACAACAGATTGGATAAGAACAGAGAGAGAGAGAGAAAGAGAGAGAGAGAGAGAGAGAGAGAGAGAGAGAGAGTTGAAAAGAACCTTATCATTAATTTGGTACAGATTTCTCATTTTATAGATGAAGATGGGGAAACTGAAGCTCAGGGAAGGGAAACTGCTAGTTCACACAGATAGTAATTGACCAAACCAGGATTTCAGATCTTCTGGACTCAAAATCTAAAGGTGCTTTCATTAAATACATTATACTCCTGAGCTTAGAATTAGGAAGAACTGCACGAAAATCCTTTTTTCTGACACTGACTAACTGTATTACAATAGGCAATCATTTAATTTCTCTGAGTTTCAGTTTCCTTATTTGTGCAATGGAGATGATAATATTTGTAATACCTATCTCATATGACTATAAGGCTGCTAAGACTCTCATTTGCAGTTCTTTGTTAACTTTAAAGCACTATAAAATGTTTTTGTTATTATTATTCATGAGAACACATTTGAATTGAAAACAGTCCTCTTCAGTTCCTAATAATTTTTGTTGAATAAGAATATGTTAATCTTTTTAAGTATCAAGAATAATGTATCATGTTGCTGTATCATGAATAAAAGTTGCTTAAAGATTAGAATCATAGGTGAAAATCCAATAGTTCTGTGTAAGCTGATCTTCAATCAAATGACCCTCCATCGTTATTTTTCAAAATCAGATTCAATGGATGTGTCCCAAGTTCTCATTATTTCTCCTGATGAGAACTTCATTTCCTATACAAGATAAAAAATTCTTAATTGACACATTAATTAGAACTGTGCATGTCTTCCCATTCAAAGTTCAGAAATCTTAATTTGTCCCAATTATGTGGATTTGGTTTTGGCACTGAGGAAGTCTCTGATTAAATGTGAATTCTTTGCTTTTACTTATGTGGCTCCATCGAAACCACAATAAAGATGATTAATTCACAGCAAGTTCTCCACCTGAGATAGGTCCTTCAACTTGCCCTTTAAAAATAAAGGGCTGATACACAAGGGCATGCTGAAAGGGAAAGTCAGAGCTCAAAGGTTGGACAGAGGCAAGATAATCATATAAACTTGGGCTTGGTTTTAAGGAACTATATCTTTGTGGTCTTAAAGCACCTTATAGAAGTAATTTATTTTAAGAGATTATGAAATTCCAGAAATGGAAGAAAATAAAGACCTTAGTGAGATATTCTTGGGGTACCACTATTTCAGCTGCACAAATTTGTTTTGGGAAGTACTGTAAATGGAGAACAACTATCAGGGTTTCTTGAAAATGAGACTCATTAGCAGGATTGGTAACTTGACTTTCTAGCAGTCCCCTAGATGTGAATCTCTTGGGTTTGAAGCCCTATTCTGGGGCAGCAATGTGGCAAAGTGGAAAGAGAATACTGGACCTGGAGTCAAGAAGACTCATCTTCCTGAATTCACATCTGGCTTTAAACATTTAGTGTGACCTTGGGCATGACACTTAATCCTGTTTTCCTCAGTTTCTTCATCTATAAAATGAGCTGGAGAAAGAAATGGCAAACCACTCCAATATCTTTGCCAAGAAAGCCTCAAATGGGGTCATGAAGGGTCAAATATAACTACAAATTGATTGAACAACAAATCTGATACTTACAACCCATGTAATTTTCTCAGAGACCCTTTACTTCTATGAACCCCAATTTCCTCCAATGTAAAAAAGAAGAGGATTTGTGTGTGTGTGTGTATATGTATATATGCATGTGTGTGTGTGTGTGTGTATGTATGTATGTGATTGATTAGACTCCTTCCTCTTCATCATTCATTTTTTGGGTGGGAACCCAAAAGGGAAAAAAAAAAGAAGGTGGAGATTGGATCCAATGACTTCTAAGGCCCCTTTCAACTCTAAAGATGAAGTTAGAAAATACTTCCTATCCCTCATCCACCTTAATAAGTGCTTAGGGCAAATGTTGCTCCCTAGATTCTTACTCAGACCAAACTTCAATCCTACAATTTTGCTGCCAACCAGGCCACAGCTGGCTCTGTTCACACTCTTTATCTACTTATGTCCTGCAGGGACCAATACCAGACATAATAGAAGAAACGATCCTATTGCAAGAGAACAAGAAATTCATCTTAAAAGTCAAGCTTTTGATGAATGAGTCTTGCTTGAAAAAGAAAACAGAAAGAGCTGGAGATTTTGACAGTGACAGGACTCAGTATTTGAATTACTTTAACATTTTTTTTTATCCTATTAGAACCTAGTTTGGCTTACAAGGCTGACCTACAACTGTTGCTTCCAATATTATGAATTTGAGTGGTGATTAATAAACATGAGGAATTCTGTCAAAGAGGTCTTGGGGGTGGCTAGGTGGCCTAATGGATAGAGCACTGACCTTGGAGTCAGGAGTACCATTGCCTTGAAAAATCTAAAACAAAAAAAAAATTAAAAAAAATAAAGAGGACTTGGATTCTGGACACCAATGGTCTGAAATCATAATCCTTTCATTCAACCATTCTACTACCTACTTTATTGGAAGTTTGTGAAAAAAGCACTTTATAAACATCTAACTACTATAGAAAGAAAGCTATTTTCTTGCTTCACATCAATTTAAATTACCTTGATCTAAATTACACATTAAATCTGTTTTCTTTCATAATTGTTTGAAACTTGGAAAGCAAGGATATCTATCTTTGAATAAATGTTATCTAGTAGGAAATGATGTGAAGTTTAGAAATTTTTACTCTCCATAGAGCTAAAAGAATAAAATATTTTTTTTGTCTGGAGAATTATTAAACCTGGGGGAGATGCTGATACAATCACCACTCAAAGAAGAATTTTTTTTAAATCTAGGACAATAACAGTTAGCAGTAATGCTATAGGAGACAGTCTGACCATTAGTGTAGTCACCCTGAAAGGGGGCATTTTAGGTCTATGCTCACAGGAAAAAGAAAGCCCCAAAAGAAGGGTTTCCATAGTACTGATGGTGTATGAGTTATTGTATTGGTAGAAGATTAAAAATTGGATTATGAGAATAGTAAGTGCTAAAAAGAGGAAGTATCCTTTTCTAGGTCCTCTCTTATCTTGTAAACTGTTGTTACTCCTGTCTCTAGCCCTCCTTCCCTGAATCACAGTCACTTTCCACAAAGTGATACAGCTTTGCTCTGATCCTCTCAGCAGGTAACCAGGATCTTTTTATGTCTCAATATAAACCCAAAAGGGCATAGCAAAAGCAAATTTTCTATAGCTGAATTCTGTTTAATTCTTTAAATATATCATAATTTATTCTTAGAGTAACAGTTTCATGACCTGGTGAAACTAATAGTTATGCAGAGGATTTTTTGTTCTATGTGTATGCAGATGTGTATGTGTACACATGGGATGTTTTTTTAAATTAAATATTTCAGTGAAAAAAATTAAGCCTATTTTCTCTGAGGTCTGTCTGTGTAAGACTAAATAGAAATGAATTTTTAACAGAGATGTACTAATATAATATGAATGTAAATAAGTTGATTAGCCTTCCCAGGATTACCTGAATTTTATTTTTCACATCATTGATATTTCATAAGCAAAAACCTTGTTGCTTCTACTCAGAAAATTGGGACAATCTGCCACATTTCCTCCCATCCTCCCACCTTGGGAAAGGTGGAATACTCCATTGCTCCCCTTTTCTACTTCCATGCTCTCCCTTTGCTACCATCACTCAGTAATCTCTCTTCCTTTAAGGTTCATATAATTCATATTTATCACCCAATCAAGACTTTAGTGATTGTTATCTATAGACTTTCAGAATACTCTTCTTTCTTCTTCAATGAATTCCATGCCCAACTCAGTCTTTCTTTATCAATTCCTGCTTTATACTAGGAGAATTTCTACATACAAATTGATATTGCTTCAAATAATCTAGACTCCCAGTTCATCAGTTTACTGATTTCAACTGATTTGATTGAGATAGAAAGGGGTGGTGATTACTATACTTAAGTTCAAGGTATTCTTTGAGATGTCCTATTAGACCCCAGGACCAATGTTGCTTTCTGGTAGAATTTAAAGGCAAAAGGGAGAGGGAGAGAGAGAGAGAGAGAGAGAGAGAGAGAGAGAGAGAGAGAGAGAGAGAGAGAGAGAGAGAGAGAGAGAGAGATTAAGACACAGAGACAGAGACACAGAGAGACAGACAGACAGAAATTCCCTTTCAATAGTTGGATTCTTCCTCTAGGAATGTTTTTTGCCTTATGTCTCTCACAGCTGAAAAGATTACTTTTTTTATTTTTTACTGACCACAACAAGCTGTCAGACCATGGCAAACTGCCTTTTTGATTCCACCATAAGAATACCTTCATACTTTGTCAAATTAGTACATTATCTTGATTCTGTGCCTCTTCTGTGATTTCATCAACTTGGCAAAATCACCTGATTAAGGGTGTCCTGGTCAACTCTCTACACACTCCATATAGGAGTCATCTACATAGAGATTCAATTGAATCTAAGGGACCTGATGAGATAGCTGAGGCAAAATAAAGGAAAAGAATAGAACAGATTTCAGGCTTGAGAATACTGACCCTTGGAAGGTGAGAAGAGGAGGATAAATCCTACAAAGGACACTAAAGAGCATAGAATCAGAATAGAAGCAAGTGGAGGTATTCAGCATTGTCAAATTTCTGTCCAGAAATTAAGGAAGGTAAAGACTTACTCAAAGTCATAGGATTTAACAATTGAAAAGTGACCTTGGAAAGAAGAGTTTTAAGCTAGGACAGAAGTCAGATTTGGAGGAATTGAGGAGTTAGTTTGTGGTGATTAAACACAAGCAGTATATACAGACTACTATTTAGAGCTTTAGCTGTGAAGGGGAGGAGAGCCAAAGTCCATCCATCAACAAGCATTAAGTTGTTGCTGTGTGCCTATAGGCCAGACATATAAGATGAGAGCCTAAGGTTGCCAGATTAAGAGGACTACTCTTCCACCCTTATCCCTAGTAGAAGACATATTTTCAAGTAGAAGAAAGGAAGCCTGTAGAGAATATATTGAGTGATAGAGAATAACTCTAATTAATAGAGCAAAGTGCTAAAAGAGATGGAACTTAATGAAATCAAGAGAGTCAATGAAGGGTTAAACTTGAGAAAGAGAGACAGACAGACAAAAAGATAGAGGCAGAGGCAGAGTCATAGAGAGAGGTAGAGACAGGAGAGAGAGACAGAGAAACAGAACAGAAACATCAAATCAGGCAGCTGTTGGTCAGGTTGTTAAGATATAAGGACATTTAGGGGCAGCTAGGTGGCGCAGTGGATAAAGCACCAGCCCTGGAGTCAGGAGTACCTGGGTTCAAATCCGGTCTCATACACTTAATGATTACCTAGCTGTGTGGCCTTGGGCAAGCCACTTAACCCCATTTGCCTTGCAAAAACCTAAAAAAAAAAAGAATATATAGATTGTATAGTAGACATTCTGTATATAGAAGAAACTTTCTACATTGATAAAAAAAAAGAAAAAAGATATAAGGACATTTAATCCTTCAATTGGGGAATGGCTTAACAAAGTGTGATATAGGTATGTCATGGAACATTATTGTTCTATTAGAAAACTAGGAGGGATGAGAATTCAGGGAAGCCTGGAGGGATTTGCATGAACTGATGCTGAGTGAGATGAACAGAATCAGAAAAACACTGTACACCTTAACAGCAATATGGGGGTGATGAATAACCTTGATGGACTTGCTCATTCCATCGGTGCAACAATCAGGGACAATTTGTCTGCAATGGAGAATACCATCTGTATTCAGAGAAAGAACTGTGGACTGCAGACAAAGACCAAGGACCTTTAACTTAGAAAAAAAATTGATATCTTTAGTTGTCGATTTTGCTCTCTTATGCTTTATGTTTCTTCCTTAAGGATATGATTTCTCTCTCATCACATTCAATTTGGATCAATGGATACCATGGAAACAATGTAAAGACTGGCAAATAACCTTCTGTGGGGGGTGGGGGGGGGTAAGATTAGGGTAAAAATTGTAAAACTCAAAATAAATAAAATCTTTTTAAAAAAGATATAAGGACATTTAAGAAAAAATTTTTAAAGTATAGATTTTCTGTTTTGTAGACTGCCAGACAATGGATATTCTCAATGAGGTTTTTGAACTTTCAAAAGAGATTGGTTTAGTGGTAATTAATGAAGTAAAAAACCAAAATGATTAAGAATGCAAACTGGTAAAATTACAACATGTTGTTGAATGAGCAGTACTTTGAATTGTTACATATATTTTGGCATTTCAGGTACTACAGATGAAAAGTGAACTGAAGCCAGCACTAAATAGGAGGACATTGGGCTAGATTGTAATGGGGAAATTGTTCCAGATTTAACAATGATTTCAAACTGCATCTAGACTCAAAAATTCATTTCTTTAATATCAATATTTTCCTGATGCTGCTGCATGGTTAGAAATCATGAAGCATCATAATTAGGAATCACATCAAATCAAGGCAAATCAAAATCAAAGATGACCTAAGAGAAATTGTAAACGATAGGATATTTATAGGAAAAACATACGATGGATTGAAGCATATTACTAGTGGTGATTTGCATGCAAGAAATAACATTAATAATTGAAGGCACAAATGTCCAGAAAAGAAAGTAGGCCAATTACACAGTGAGAACAAGAGATAGAGAGTCAACAAATTGCACTGGTGTCCACAAAATATTACAGGAAACAGAGAAATTCATGGGTAACAAATTACACAGAATGGGGGAGACACAACTTTGGGAGTTGTTATAATGATAGGCTCACAGCTCTAACCAAATATTGCTTTATTCACCAATATGTGTTGCTGAGAACAAGACAATATTTTTTGAATTTACTGGTATAAGGAATTCTTTTTTAAGTAATTTAAAAAAATGTATTTATTAATTTTTAATTTTACAATTTCCCCCTAATCTCTTTTCCCTCCCCTCACCCCCTACAGAAGGCAATCTGTTAGTCTTTACATTGTTTCCATGATATATATTGATCTAAGTTGAATGTGATGATAGAGATATCATATCAATATTTTTTTCTCAAGTAAGAAGACATGTGACAGGGAGAGTGCCTGTGCCCACCCAGGCTGTTTGAAGAGAGTTGGTTGTTAATTTTCACTGTGAGCATTTATACCTTGTAAATTGGCAAAAATTGTAAATCTGTGCTTGATTTATTATTTTGTTGAATTATTATATTTAAGAAAGTGCTAGAGAAAATTTGAATGATGCAGATTAAACTTAAAAGCAAAACCTGCATACATTTCCATCCCAGATAGCTAGCATGAGTTTTGTATCTAGAATAGTGATTGACATTTGAGTTTTCATTCATCTTTCCATACCAACTTTTTAAGAATTCAAGTTTTCAGGAAACATTTCAAGGTTATTTCAGTGACAACCAGCAAAAGAAACTATGGGTTTGCTTATTTTGATATTAAATCATTATCAATAATAATAATTATATGAGTATAACACTTTTGTTTTAGGTTTTTGCAAGGCAAATGGGGTTAAGTGGTTTGCCCAAGGCCAGCTAGGTAATTATTAAGTGTCTCAGACCGGATTTGAACTCAGGTACTCCTGACTCCAGGGCCGGTGCTCTATCCACTGTGCCACCTAGCCACCCTGAGTATAACACTTTTAAAACAATTACACATACTTTTATGATAAATAGGGATATCTTTAGACAGTTAAAGAGGTAGAACTTGAAATAACTGGTTCTAAATACTTTCCATTAGTGGGGAGATTAAGGGTCTTGTCCCAGATTAAACAGCAGTCCTCAAAAATGAAACTGTACTTGGTAAGTAGATAAAAGACTTCTGGTTTATCTTTGTAAGATCTGCAGGCAATTTGAGAACTTAATTAATTACATTATAAGAGGTCTTTGCAATATGCCAGAGAGCCCTTAAAAACAGAGCTTTACTATGGTTTATAAAAATAATAGGTATCCTAAACTCCATCAGACAACACATCCTAGATGACTTCTGCATTGAATTGAATTGCCCTGGAGGTTAACATTTGTGTCCTGTAATTTTTCTAAAAGCTTCTGAGTAATTATATTAAGTACTGTTACTTTTTAGGGTCAACACAAATAAGATGACAAAGAATATTACATGAATCAAAGAAATGAAGGAAGTGTACTTGTTTTAAAATTCAAAACATGTTTTTTTCTCAAACAGTATGTTACAAATTAGACATACATATAAACACACACATAAACCACAAATATTTTCCACACATATATGTGTATGTAAATATACCTAGACCTCTCTTTATATATACACATATGCAAGACACTTTAATCCCCTCAGCAACTCAATTTCTCTCTCTCTCTCTCTCTGTCACACACACACACACACACACACACACACACACACACACACACACACACACACACACACAAACACACACAATGCAAGAGCTTGCCAGATACTCTATGGAGATAACTGTTCATGGATCTTCTAAAAATGAATTGCATTAAGTGAATTACAAAACAATATAAGCAAATACAAAAGCTCACAAAAAATATTACTGTGATAGAAGAAACCTTGCATAAATTCCAAAAAGCAAGAGGATTTCTTGTTGAAGAAGAAATTCTCCAAACATTACTCTTTCCAAATCATGTAATCTCAGAATTTAAGAGTTTTAAGGAATCTTTAGCACCCACCTAGTTCAACCCATATATGGAAATATCCCTATAACATATCTATACCAGTGAACTTGACATAATGGATTGGCATAAGGTTGGATTTTATTGGCAGGAAGAATGAAATGCAAGGCATACTGAGTAGTTTGCCATTTCTTTCTCAACCCCATTTTACAGGTGAGGAACTGAAGTGCAGGGTTAAATAACTCATCCAGGATCACACAAATAGTAAAAATCTGAGACCAGACTTGAACTCAAAAAAAAATGAGTCTTCCTGACTTCAGGTCTTGCATTTTCTCTAGTGTGTCATCTTACTACTCTCTTTTAAATGTTAGCATTATCTTAAACAGTGACTAGCACATGCTGTGTGTTTATTAAATTCTTGTTGATTAGTTGAAAGATGCTATATGACTGCAAATCATAAGACACTTTGAATTTAGGAAAATCAAAACTGTAAGTGACCCAAAGAGCTATGGAAAGATACATGGTAGTGGTGGAGGATGTATGTAAGCTCTATCAAGTTATCAATAACGACTTTCACACAAAATTTATTCCAAGAGTAGTGGAAGTCTTTTCATGCCTTTGAAATCTATTTTTTCATGGCTATGAGATGTCTTACGGAATAGAGTTGGGAGGAGGCAACAACTGGGATGGAGTTGAGATCTTGTATAAAACCAGGACCATAGTTTGAAGAGGTTGTTGAGACGTGGTGAAGGAAGTATGAAAAATCAGGAGTAGAAGAGTAGAACCCAGGGAGAAAATTCAGTTTAATTAAAATATTTACTGGGTATCTGTCATTTGAAAGGCTCTATATTAGATGAGATGGATATAAAAAAAAGATATCACCTTAATCTTGCTTTCAAGGGATATATAATCTTGTAGGGGAGGGGGAATGTGTAAGGCAGGTATACAAATAAGTATGACACTAAGGAGAATGTTATAGATGCTAGGTGTGACCCAAACCAAAATATTATGAGACATTTAATATTTAGGGGAGGACAATGAAATTTTAAGGGAAAGAATAACACCTGAGTTGTACCTTTAAAGATGCAGGGGAATTCATCTGGTGGAAATGAGGGAGTGGTGGAATGAAGGAGCATGATAAAGAGAGAGGTGAATGTTAGACAAGAACCTGAATAGAAGGTAGTTCAGTTCAATAAAAACAATTTAGTAAGAAGATGACATTGGTAATTACTCTCTGGGAAGTACCGTTCTCATCCTTGAAGTCTGCACATGCCCACTGCTTGGAAATACTGAGAAAGTACTGCGCTTTTCTCAGAAAATTTGAAATTTTCTATCCTTCAGCTCCCCCTCTCTCTACAGGGTAGTGCCAAATCATTGTCAAAGAATCTACTTTAATTAACACTTAACTCTGAATCCCCATATACTAGTGGAACCCTATCTTCTTTTCATCCTGTTTTCATTATGAGCTAGTCATGGTGAACTTGACATAATGGATTGGTTAAGGTTGGATTTTATTGGCAGGAAGAATGAAATGAAAGGCATTTTCTCCTTCAGGTATAGTGTTTTTTTTGTTTGCTTTGTTTTATAAGTATAGACAGAGAAGTCTCAGAGAAACCTACTAATTAAGTAGCATTGGATGTTAAGAATCAGGAAAAAGAAAATGTCTTAAGATAAAACAGGGATTAGTATATAGAATGGTCCAGGGGTTAAAAGAATTTATGTGGAAAAATAGTTTGGAAGATTTTTGAATAGTCCCTATGGAAAATAATGAGCATCTGAATTAGAACTGTCATGATGGGCATGGAAAGGAAGAATAAAAGAAATGAAAGTTTTGTGTTTGGTAGAATGAGTAAAATTTGTGTATTAATGAATGTAGAGGATAAGGGAGAAGGAAGATTCAAAGATAAATCTAAGGTTCAATTCTATCTTATAGGAAATGAAGAATCAATTCTATTATTAGAAATTTGGAAGATATGAGGATGAACTCAGTTTGAGGTTTGAAGAAAGACAATGAATTTTGCTTTGTGTACATTGAAGTTGAGGTACCACCTAAGAGAACACATTTAATGAGAGAATATTGAGAAGGGAATAAGGAATTATTAAGTGTCCAGTATGTTCCAGGGACTGCTTGGGTACTTTATAAATAATATTTGATTTGATTTAATATACAGTCAGATATGAAGGACTAAATTTCATAAGCATGACTAAATTTGCAGATATATTTAGAAGCAATCTTGAAAGAACAGATAGGTGAAATACTGGAAGTTAATTAAATTGTCAAGAGAAAGAACTCACATTTGTATGGCTCCTTAAGACTGATAAAGTATTTCCTTCTAACACCTCTATGAAGCAGTGCAAATATTATTATCTTATTTTTACAGATAAGGAAACAGGTTGTGTTGAAGTGATTTACCCAATCTCACAGTGCTGGAATCTTTACAGATACTACATGATTCTCACAACAACTCTGTGAATGCTTATCATCTTCATTTTATAGTTGAGGAAACAGGTAAAAAAAATTAAATTATTTGCCCTTAGACTTGTCTGATTATAAGTCCAACATTTTATCTACTGAATCATCTAGATACCTAAAAACCTAAATATCTCTTTCCCTTTTTTAAATACCTCCTCAAATTAATTCCAAGTTGGATGGCACAGTGTCTGGTTCATAGGAGGCGCTTAATAAATGTTTATTGGACTAGAAAAGAGGTTTTAGATATTCTTTAAATGTTTTTCTATGTTACTTGATATTGCTAATAATTTACAAGGTCATTAATGATTTTGAACCTATAAATGCATTGATTTTTATTGTGAATAGGAAATCTGGTCCGTGGGAACAGATATTACATAGGTTTCATTTCAGGATAGGGGTGATTCAATTAGCCATATAGTTTTTGCAATGTGAGTAATTTTCCAAGATTATTCCAGAGAGCACTTGACTGTGTGTGTGTATGTGTGTGTGTGTGTGTGTGTGTGTGTGTGTGTGTGTGAGAGAGAGAGAGAGAGAGAGAGAGAAAGTCAGAGGGACATACACAGAGAGAAACAGTGAGAAAGAGGAAAGAGGAAACACTGGCAGAAACAGAGACAGAGGGGCATATACACAAAGACACAGAGAAAAGATTACAGAGAGACACAAAGACACACATACATACAAATGCACAGACAAACACACACACACACACACACAGAAAGGGACACAGAGGGAGAGAGACAAAATCAGAGAAAGACAGAGACAGAAAAATCAATAGAGTCAGAGACAGAGACAAAAAGAGAAAAAGACTGAGACAGAGGCAGAAACAGAGAATAAAAAAGGGTTAAGATAAGGCAACAGAGAGGCATGGAGGGTGGTATAGCTGATCCTTTGTTTCCCCTTCCTCACACATCCATATTCCACATAACCATATCTGGCACACTATAGACACTTAAATGCTTGCTGGTTATTTGATTCAGGAAGAAGATCTCAAAATTGCAGTTTTAGTTGGAAAGGACCTTAGAAGTCATTTAATTTAGCAAATACCTGAATAAGAATGCACCATATATATGACCATTGTTGCAAGATTTCCAAAGAGCCTCTAGAGTCCACCTCTGACACTTTTTGAGAGTTCTTGTTGGGATGTTCATTATATCAAACCTAAAACTATCTCTCTGAAACCGCATTGTCCTTATTCTGCCCTTTGAAGCTCAGCAGTAAAATAATCATCTTGGGTTATAGAAATCTCCTCATGAGCAAATGAGACAAGACATTACAGTGGAAATAGTGATGGATTTGGAAACCTGACTTTGCTACTTACTACCTGTGTGACCCCCCAGCAAATCATTGGGTCTCTGGGTTTCAGTTTCCTCATTTATAAAATGAAGAGGTTTACTCAGATAATCTCTAAATTCCTTTCTGGCTCCAAATTTATAATTATATATATATTCCAGATTTTTATTTTCCAGAATCAAAAGATTTCTGGGTGGGAAGGAGTCTACAAGTCACATGAAAAAAAAATCCTCAGAGAGAAATCAAACTCATTTGTTTTTCATTTGGAGCCCTACCTAATTTGGCCTCATCCAGGGGGTTGTGAAACATTGGAGAAAAAGCACTGAAATTGAAGTCAGAAGTCAAGAATTCTGATCATGAATTTTCCATTTTCAATATATGCTCAGACACTGTTCCTCAACTCCTGTCTCCTGGTGAACTCATCACCTCTGTTTTATCTCTATGAAAGTACAAAGAACTTCTGAGTGAAGAAAGGCAAAACATTGATACAGTTCACATCAGGTGGCTATTGTATTCTCTGTATAGTTCATGAAATGAAAATGAGGGTAATGGAAATTGGAAACTTGAGGAGATGGAAAATGGAATAGGGAGTCAGCAAGAACTGAATAAAAGTATTGTCGACTGTCAATAAAGGCCTTGCTGATGCAAGGTATAGGAGTTTGTAAAAGACATTCATGAGACTTTTTTTTTTTAGGATTTTTTTTTTGCAAGGCAAACAGGGTTAAGTGGCTTGCCCAAGACCACACAGCTAGGTAATTATTAAGTGTCTAAGACCAGATTTGAACCCAGGTACTCCTGACTCCAGGGCCAGTGCTTTATCCACTACACCATCTAGCTGCCCCATTCATGAGACTTTTAAAAACTTTGTTTGGCAACAGGGGAAGAGAAATGAAAAAATTAAAGTGTAGATAAAAAATAATGGTTACTGATTACAATTGAACAAGAAGTAGATAGGAAAATTTCCAGGGTAGGAAATTGTCAAACTGGACCCCTGAGAACACGGAGGGGGCTTTAGTGTTCTAGAAAAAGCATTAATAACTTAACTGACTATGAGATGGGCATCTAGGTGATGCAATGGATAGAACACTGGCTCTGAAGTCAGGAAGACTCATCTTTCTGTGTTCAAATCTGACCTCAGACATGTACTAGCTGTGTGACCCTGGGTAAGTCACTTAACCCTCTTTGCCTCAGTTTCCTCATCTATAAAATCAGCTGGAGAAGGAAATGGCAAACCACTCCAGTATCTTTATCAAAAAACCCTACCAAAATGGAGTCACAAATAGTTGGACATAAATGAAAAGTGACTGAACAATAGTAACCATGAGGTTCAATCTAGAAAGGGAGAGCTATAAAATCAGAAACATTTTGATAAACTGGTAAAGTAGGGAGGAATTGTGGGGAAAAGGCAAATTGATCAATCAATTAAAAAGCATTTTTAAATATTTACTATATTAGGATCTGAGCTGAGTGCAGAAGATACAAAGATGCTATCTGCAGAATGAGTAGAAGGCATTCTGAGGAGGGGAACATTAGCTTCTGGGCAGACTAGGAAAATCTTCTTGCCAAAAGTGAAAGTTGTACTGAGATCATAGTGAGAGGGAAAAAAGAGATAGAAAGGAAAGGAAGGAAGAAAGAAGGAAAGAAAGAAAGAAAGAAGGAAGGAAGGAAGGAAGGAAGGAAGAAAGAAAGAAAGAAAGAAAGAAAGAAAGAAAGAAAGAAAGAAAGAAAGAAAGAAAGAAAGAAAGAAAGGAGGGAGGGAAGGAACGGAGAAAGGGAGGGTCTGGGGAAGAGAGAAAGGAAACAATGATTGATCTGGTTCATCTTTTGTTCCCAAGGAGACCAATGGTATCAGCTGGTGATGGCTTGACTTGCAAGGGAATTTGATTTAATAGAGGTAGCCATCAGACTTACTCTCTTCTCCAGAGTTATGACAATCCAGTGGCAAGACAGGTAAAGATGACTAGCGATGGCTCCAGATACAGTAGGAGACATTGCCTTTTTTAAGCCAAGGTCTTTCCCAGATCTCAGTTATCTGAGGTATTTCTTATTAAGGCAAAAAACTGCCCAGTTTGCCTTCACAGAAGAATCAATGTGAGAGCAGAAGACCATCAGAATTTCTGCTCAGAACAGAAACAAATGCTATTTACATTCACTGTCAACAAAAAGCTCGAACAATATACAAGGTAAATTTGAGTTGTTACCTATGAAAGTCAGAGTGATTTGGGTTGGAAGGAAAAAAAGAAGAAAGGAGTAAGAAAGGGAGAAAAAAGAAAAGAAAAAGAAAGAAAAGGAAAGGAAAAAGGAAGGAAAAAATAACCCTTCCCTCAAGAAGCTTACATTCTTTTACAATGTTGTATATGTAAAGCAGTGAGTATTCATGTAAAGCAGTGGGTCCTTGAGAGTGAGCTACAGGAAGGTTCTGAACAGTTACTTTGAATCTACGTTTTCATGCTGTGTTACAACTGAAAAAAATGTTTCAGGAACACTGTATTGCTGAGGAGGAATTTAAGCTGATGGGTATCTGGATGATGAGTTCTGTTATCTGAACTATCTCATTCAGGGTTGATAGTCAGACAATGAGAAATGGCCTGAAAAGTAACTTCAATTGCCCAGTTCTTATATTGTTTTACTATATAAAAAGAAATGGTTTCATTTCAGTCCCTGTGAACAGGCATCCTGCTTTGAAAGCCATATCCTGCCCCTATTGACAAAAGGCTTTGTATTTGCTAAAATTGCTGTACTGCAGAGGACCTAGGATTCAGGGATGGGGGTAAGTTTCTAGAGCTGTCTGGGAATAGATATGAAGGGATTAAAATGGATCTTTTCAGAGAGAATGGGAGAAAAACCAAGGATTTGGACATTTGAGTTCCCATTAGCCAATTAATCTTTTGCTGTGAAACTTAATTTATTTAATCTTCCTAGGAATACTGCAGTTCCTCATACCCAACCAAGATCCAACTAAGTGGCTACAATTCCTTAAAAGTTGCACAGCTTTTTCGGGGCTGCTAGGTGGTGTAGTGGATAGAGCACCAGCCTTGGAGTCAGGAGTACCTGGGTTCAAATCTGGTCTCAGACACTTAATAATTACCTAGCTGTGTGGCCTTGGGCAAGCCACTTAACCCCATTTGCCTTGCAAAAACCTAAAAAAAAAGTGGAACACCTTTTTCTGAAGATTATTAAAGTAGGTAGAGTTGAGGGAAGGGAGGTCAATTGATCAAAAAATGTGTGATCAGCCTCTGGGCTAAGGCTTGGTGAAGATGTTCTGGAAGTGCATGGTGGAAGGGTAATCCTTTACCTCCCCACTTCAAAATATTCATAGGTATTCTATGATTGTTTCCTGTGAGCTTCCTTTATAGTGATTAAAGAAGCTTTTTTATTTGATTACTCAGCCTGAACTGAGAATATATATATACCAGAGGCTTCACTGGGGCAGTGCACACTGCACATCTCCCCTTTGCCCCATCTCCCTTTCCATCTATCTATCTCTGTCTCTTGCACAACTTTTGAGTTAGGATGATAAAATAAATCTCTAAGTGAGGGAAATGTCTAGCCACTAATACCTGGTTAAAGTGTGGCTATAAACTCATGGCACTATTGCTCCTTCTGTTTCTTGAGTTATTTCTTCTTTTGTGATCTTGGATAACTGCAAATTGAAGATGACCTTGTGAGTTTTGAAAGGTCAGTAGAATCAACAAAGATCCAGAACTGAGTGCCTGGCACAGCCTGCTGGTAGCCATTTTAGCAAAGTGGTTTGAGTATCCCACACAGCTCTGGGGAGCAACTTGCTTTACCAGTCCTTTAGTGAATCAAACCAAAAGCTGACCATCTTGTAAGCAAGGGAGTAACGAAGTTTTTAGCTACCACATCCTGATAAAAATGACTTGGTAGGAAGAAAATGTGTATAGTGATCACTTTAAGTTTGAACCAGTTCTCTTGAAGGACTGAAATTTAGAGAAAAGTATGAAATCTCTGGTTCAGTCATAGAAGGAGTTTATGTTGTACTTCTTGCTATACTTTCTCAGTTAATATCCCTTTTAAAAAGCTAATAAAAATTAATTATTTATTTATCAAGGAGATATTAGACCCTCAAAATGATATTGAAATTGAAATCACTGATTAGATGACATGTAGGAGATGGTAACTAGCCAGTGTTATTGAGGGGAATAAATCAGATAGGGCTCAAGAGCAAGTAGAGGAATTCTAGTTCCCATAGAATGTCCTAACAACATTTTTTAAAGGAATCATCATTAGTTAGAGATGCAGAAAGTCCATAGTCGGGTTCTTGCTTGACTCAAATCAGGGAATCATAGAAAGAAGGATACAGTGAGAAGTCAAGAACACTAGAGCTTTTTCTGTGTCATCCAGCAGAACACTGGCAGAGTCCTCTGATCATATCTGATCTCAGCATACCTATTGCAAGTCAGGGTAAGTGGCATTGACAGCCAGCTCAGGAAGGGTAGAGTCACATTTCTCCTCATCTCTTTCATGCTAATCTTGATCGCCACCCTCTATTACTACCACTACATCATGTCATTTCTTCTCTTGTTCCCCTAATCCTAAAGCCATGTAGTTCCTTGAAAGGGATTAGGGAAGAGAACCTTTATAGTATTAGGAGGCATTTTATACTAAACAGGGATGATGATGATGATGATGATGTTGATGGTACTCATACAATACACCTCACAGGATCATTGGGAGGATCAAGTCAGTTAATAAAGGGCTTTGTAAACTGTACAGTACTTTGTATATGTAAACTCTTATTTCCCCTACACACTTAGAATTTAGGAAGCTTTCAAGTGCTAGCAGAGATATGATTTAAAAATTGATAGATCCCCCCTCTTATAGGCATCTTCTGAACTAGAAAGAACCACTGATCAATTTTCTTCTGCCTGCTTTCATATAGACTTTTGTCAACACAACTGATAGAGCTGATAAATAAGCCTAGTGAGATGGCTAACAGATAAGCCCTGTGAATTTTAGGAACTGAAAGCTTTGTGGGCTAGTCAGGATGATGTTGGCAGAAAGCATAATTCAAACCCATTGAAGTTAGGAAACTTCAGCTATTCAGTGGCCTTAGGTTATTCATGCAAGGTGATGAACATAAATGCGATTTGAATTAGCTATTGACCACATAATGAAGAAAGAACACTCTCTTAAATAGACAAGTGACATGGTCAAACTTAGTGGCAGATTGATACTGTTTAGTATGCAATAGACCTCACTGCCTTCTAGTGGCAGAATGGCCACTTTAGAATTTATTGTATACATTAATTTGATTGTGCAGTGATATATTTGTCAGACAAATTACTGTAGCGGTAATTAAAAGGCAGTCCTAAAGCCACCTGATTGCTGATTTACATTCATTTTATTTGATTCTGATGTATTTGTGGAGATAAATTAGTTCTAATTTAGAGGTAATAAAATTTAAGGGCTATGAAACCTCAAGGTTAGTCAACCACAAATGAATGGGAAAAACCAACCACATACATGCCTGCATAAAATAATCTATAGGGAGAGCTAAGGTGTAGATTCAGTAAGCTAAAGACACAGAGATTTTCTAATTCTTATTGCATCAATTACCTAAGGGAGATCCTCAGGCTGCATCAAGCTTGATGCCTCAATTTCCTCATCTGAAAATAAGTAATCTTGATTTTGTTTTCAGCCTATTGTGAAGACCAACAAATGTGAACACCTTCAGCATGTACATTGAAGGTTATGATTGCAAATGAAGTAGGTGACATTTCATAAAGGTAGCTTACCTTTATACATTCTTAGGCAAATATACTTTGGATAAAGTTAGGGCAAATATGTATTTATTTGCATATGGCATGTGTGTGTGTGTGTGTGTGTGTGCGTGTGTGTGTGAGAAACACATACAGACTACCAATTACTATATAAATTCAAATGTAACTAGAGGTTATAATTAGGTGACTAATTTGTTCATTGAACAAAGGCCAATGTTTAAGTTAAAAAATATGGATTGAGTTGGGCTGTCCATTGATTATAAATCCATAATTATTCTTCAAGTTCTTTTTGAGGTTTTTCTTTTACCAGTGATTTGTGTACCTTTAAATTATGATTGACTTATAAAAATGGGCAAATTCAGTGTCACTCTATCTCAGATTCAAACCTAAGTTTTCTGATTGCTAGGTTATTAATTCAATCTATAATAATGAAACAAATAGGGCATATAAAATTTTACAAAATGGTTCTAGAGAGTTAAAACAGGTTTGTGCTGAATAGAACGTAGGTCAAAAGTCATTGATTCTTTTACTGGAAGATAGGCACAATAAAGGTATGAATATAAAAAGGGATGGAAATTGATGGTCCTTTTAGTTTGACTTTTATACTTAATCTTTGATTTGTTTGAATACCAATAAGGCAGTATCTTGGGCAGTAAGAGGAACTTCATTATTCCTCTCTCCACCTAATATTCATGTCCAGCCATGTCTATCTCTTTGTGACTCCATTTGAGGTTTTCTTAGCAAAGATATTGGAATAGTTTGCCATTTCTTTCTCCAGCTAATTTTACAAATGAGGAACTGAAGCAAAAAGTTCAGGCTCACACAGCTACTAAGTGTATGAGGCCAGATTTGAGCTTACAAAGATGAATCTTACTGACTCCAGGCTCAGTGCTCTACCTACTGTATCACATAGCTCCTATAAATTTGGAGGGGGGGGGGGAGTAGAGTACTTATATATGGGTTTTGAGAATGTAAGTTGACAGTCAGAAACTTAATACCCCTTCCAAAGAAATTTTCTAACCATAAATCTGAGAGGCAGAAATGGAGTTAGTAGCACCAAAAAAAAAAAAAAATCATTGAAGGAAACATAATCTTAGCCCAGGTACTTCAAATAGTTTTTGGCTACATATATTATTGGCTGGATATGGAAGCTTATATTTCTAGGCTATACACTAAAGGCTTCATACTAGACTCTCCTTTTCATGAAGAGATTTACTGAAGTGCTGAGCCCTAGCAGATTTCCTTGAAGAGATAGAATAGGTTATGCCTTATGGATAGTAGCAGAGAGCATTTCAGTGATTGCAAGACCAACAAAGATGTCATCCAAGTTAACTCAAGGGAAATTTAAAAAAAAAGATCAGAAGAGAGGACACAATATATACAATGAAAAACAATAAGATGATTGCAGAATAATAATAATAACAGAAGTTTGAGTAGTGTTGGATGTACGTCTGTTATGTATGTGTCCTTCAAACATATGCCCTGCACATTACTTGACCAAATGTGTTCTTTCTATATAGATGTATATAAATATATGTCCTCCATACATGTTTATGAGTGTTCTCTGTGTTTTCACACTTTCCCCTTGGTGATATGACAACCTATGAGGACTCTGTGTGTATTGGGAGAATTTTTAAGTCAGTTTTGACATTAAGCAATATGACCTTTGGTTGATTAATTAAAGTAAACATATAGGTAGGGGGGCTCATGAAGCTGAACTGGATGTCTGAGGACTCATATTAAAGAGAGACTTCAGTATTACATAGTTGCTATGATTATATAAAGCCAGACCCATTATTCCCAGTCTACATCAACTATTAGTTTAAGAGTTAGATAAGAATTACTAAAACCTTTCAGATACGATCACTTATGTGACCTTGAGCAGGTCCTTTAGCCTTCATTTTTTTCATGTGTGAAATAAAGTGTTTAGACTATTTTATGTCTATGATTCCTTCCATCTCTCCAAATTTATGACTATTAACAAATTTATTCAGAATCTAAAAATGAAAGTGTTAATTCTTTATTACACTTTTCTTATATGGGCTGGAAAATGTATTGTCTTACTATCTTTTAAATTTATTTTGTGATTTCAAGCAAATATTTATTTTTCATCAAAAACTTTATCAGACCCAACAGATTTTTCTTCTAAAAAGATTCAGTATTACATTCCATATAGCAAATGAATGATTCCATTGTTCCCTTGGTCCTAAAACACTTCCAACTTGCTAACTCTAAAAATGATTCATAATTTTTCACATATAACAATTAAAGTTGTTTATTATATTTAAAGAAAGAGGAAATGTTAAAACAAACAAACAAATATTTGAACAACCTTTCCTCCACAAAGAAAACATTTATCTAAATTTTGATTGCGATGCTTGGTGCTTTTCAGAACCTGTTTGTGATATAAGGGCATAAGAAATATCAAACTGGGTGAAAAATCACAATCTATCTTGCCCAGAATGTGATTCCCTTCAATGAAAGGTTTAGAAGACATGATGAACTATTCTTTATGCAGCAAGAACAACAACAAAAATAACAGCAAATACCAATTATGGCAATGGCTCACATTTCAAGTTTTCAAAGTGCTTTCTTTTCAATCAACCTGTGAGGCAGGGTAACATAAGCTTTCATATCTCTATTGCACAAATTAGGAATCCAGAGAGGTACAGTGACTTTCCCAGAATGATATAATAGAATGTAAATTCAGGTGTCCTGACTACAGGGCCAGAGTTTGTTCTCCAGCGCCACACTTTCTCATAGAACTCAAAAGGTCAAAGCTGCAGGTCAAATATCCCCTGCTTTATTCTTGATTAAGATCAGAATTGGGGTGCCACGTTCTTCATAAAGCCTCTTCTGATTTCTCTCATTGTTAGTAAACACAACTTCCTCAAATAGCTCAACAGTTACTTAACTATCTAGTTTAGTTTGTTGTCTTTTTCGTCTATCAAATTACATAATCTTAATGTTTATTGCATGGAATTGAATCTTAGATTCCCTTTATTTATATTTAATTTTTTTCCATATTTAGTCAATCTGGTTTGCTTAGCTCATGTCTGAACCAGTTTCTTTTTTTGTTTGTTTGTTTTTTGCAAGACAATGGGGTAAAGTGACTTGCCCAAGGTCACACAACTAGGTTATTATTAAGTGTCTGAGGTTGGATTTGAACTCAGGTCCTCCTGACTCCAGGGTTGGAACTCTATTCACTGCACCACCTAGCTGTCCCATATGAACCAATTTCTAATCTTAAACATTGCAACCTCTAGGAATAATAAATTCAAGAGATAAAGTAACACTTTCTCTTATTTTCCTTAAAATTAACTTCTAACCTTACTTTTATTGGATTTGGCTCAAATAGGGACTAACATACACACTCATTTGGGTAGGAAAATCTATCTTACTATATAGTGATGTAAAAGAGGAAAGGGAAAAGAAAAGGGAGGTGGAACTAATAGAAGGGAGAACTGATTGGGTTAAAAAATGAGCAGAATATATTATATTTCAATTGAAGTTAAAAAAAAACAGAGGTAGCAATCCTGATCTCAAAAAAAAAACAAAATCAAAAATAGATTAAATGAAAAGAGATAAGGAAGGAAACCAAATCTTCCTAAAATATACCATAGAAAATGAAGTATCATCAAAATTATACATATATGCATCATACAACATAGCATTTAAATTCTTAGGGAAAGAGTTAAGAGAATTATAGGAAGAGATGAAACAGCAAAACTATAAAATCTAACCAAAATATTAACAACAAAGAAGCTAAGAAGGTGAATAGAATTTTAGAAAGTTAGATATGATAGACCTAAGAGAAAACTGAATGGGGATTAAAAAGGTATGTATCTTTTTCTCAGTGGTATATGGCACCTATATGAAAACTGGGCATGTATTAGGGCATAAAAACTTCACAATCAAATTCAGAAAGGCAGAAATATTAAATGCATCCTTTTCAAGTCATGTTGCAATAAAAATTACATGTAATAATGGGTCATGGAAAGATAGATTAAAAATTAACTGTAAAGTAAATAATCTAATCCTAATGAATGAGTGGGTCTGATAACACATTATAGAAACAGTAATTTCATTAAAGAGAATGACAATAATGAGACAACATATCAAAATTTGTGGGATACAGCCACAGTAGTAGTTAGGGGAAAATTTTTCTCTTGTATAAATGCTTATATGAATAAAATTTTTAGATAAACGAGTATATTAATGAATTGGGCCTGAAATTTTAAAAAACTAGAAAAAGAACAGATTTAAAATCCCTAATTAAATAACAAATTAGAAATTCTGAAAATAAAAGAAGAAATTAATAAAATTAAAAGTAAGAAAATGAATAAACAACTAAAAGTTGGTTTTAATGTAAAAAAAATAAAATATAAAAACATTTGGTTAATTTGATTTTTTTAAAAAGAAGGAAGAAAACCAAATTACCAATATCAAAAATGAAAGGATGAATTCACTACCACTGAAGAGAAAATTAAAGCAAAAATATGAAGCTATTTTGCCCAACCATATGCGAATATATATATATATATATATATATGACAATCTAAATGAAACAGATGAATATTTACAAAAATACAAATTGCCCAGATTAACAGGAGAGGAATTAAAATATTTAAATAATCCCACTTTAAAAAACAGAAATTGAACAAGGCATCAATAAACTCCCTCAGAAAAAATCTCAAGTCAAATGGATTTACAAGTGAATTCTATCAAAAATGAATTCTTTAGAAAAATAGGCAAAGAAAGAGTCCTACCAAATTCCTTTTATAACACAAATATAGTATTGATATCTAAACTGGGAAGAGCCAAAATGGAGAGAAGTTATAGACCAATTTTTCCTAATGAAATTGATACAAAAAATTAAATACTAACAGATTACAGCAATATATCATGAAGATAATATCCAATAATCAGGTGGGTTATACATACCAGGAATTCAGAACTGGTTCAATATTAGAAAAACTATCAGCAAAATTGCATTTAAAGTAGATACAAAATATCCCCCTCCCCTTAGAGGAGAAGATTATAGAAGTTTTAGAGTAAAGGATAAGGAGTCAGATAGGCAGGAAAGGTCTATTGCATAAGGTAAGGTCTTATTAGGTTTTATGATACCAAAATGATCAACAAAAAAAGAAAAAATCTACATGTGCAAAAATATTTACAGCAACTCTTTTTGTGGTAACAAAATATTGAAATCTGAGGGGTTGCCCATCAACTGGGGAATAGTTAAATAAATTGTTGTATTTAATAAATGTTTATTGTTATTTATGTTGATGATGGTGATGATGATGTTGATATGAGGCTCTACCTCATCTTTTATCTCTTCATAGTTCTGATACTATAGCTGACTAATCCAATAGTGCATTATCTGTATCCTTTGCCTACCTTTTCAAAGTGTAATTCACTCTCTTCCAATAAATATTTCTAAATTATATTCAACCATATGCATTTTTCACTGTTATTGAATGTTTCTAGGAAAAATTGAATCATCATTGTGACTTGGTCTTTTTATCTAACTCTACTTAGTCCCCAGGATTACATGACACAACTTTGTTTCCAGGTTGATTTTCTTTATCCTATTCCCCTCAGTAACTCTTCTAAACTTTCTCTTCTCAAACATCTTATACTGCCCCTCATCTCATTTCACCTTCCCTCCCCTTCCCTCCCCTCTCCTCTCCTCTCCTCCCCTCCCCCTCCTCCCCTCTCCTCTCCTCTCCTCTCCTCTCCTCTATTCACTTTATCCTCCTCTCTCATTTCGCTTTATCCCTCTCTCTCCCTTCTTCTCTTTCTTTGTCCCTTCATCCCTCCCAACCTTTTCTCTGTAGTTGTCCTGCTGTTTTACTTTAGAAAGTGATCAATAAAGCCTTACTACTCAACACTGCTTTGGCTGCATCCCATAAATTTTGGTATGATGTCTCATTATTATAATTTTCTTGGATATAATTATTGATTATTTCTATTATTTAAGATAAAGTTATTTAATTTCCAATTAGGTCTTGGTTTATCTTTCCCTGACCCTTTATTACATGTAATTTGTATTGGTCTGAGAAGTGTATATTTATTATTTCTGCCTTTCTGCATTTCATTATAAGATTTTTGTGCCCTAGTACATAGTCAGTTTTGGTGAAGGTGCCATGCTGAGAAAAAATGATATTCTTTTCTATCCCCATTTTTTTCCTCCAGAGGTCTATCATATCTAAGTTTTCTAAGATTTCATTCACCTTCTTAACTTCCTTCTTGTTTATTTTGTTGTTAGATATATCTAGTTTGAGAGAGAGGATGATTGAGGTCTCCTATTATAAAAGTTTTGCTCTCTATTTCTCCTTGAAACTTTATATCTTTAAATGACTATATGAATAAAATAGAGAAAGAAGAGATTAATGAACTGGGTATGCAACTAAAAAAGCTAGAAAAAGAACAAATTAAACATCCCCAATAAAATATCAAATTAGAATTTTTTTTAGGTTTTTTCAAGGCAAATGGAGTTAAGTGGCTTGTCCAGGGCCACACAGCTAGGTAATTAAGAAGTGTCTGAGGCTGGATTTGAACTCAGGTATTTCTGACTCCAGGGCTGTTGCTCTATTCACTGTGCCACCTAGCTGCCCCAAATTCCTTTTTTTTAATTTTAGAAAAGTTTTATTTATTTTGAGTTTTACAATTTTTCCCCCAATCTTGCTTCCCTTCCCCCCACCCCCCACAGAAGGCAGTTTGTTAGTCTTTACATCATTCCCATAGTATGCATTGATCTAAGTTGAATGTGATGAGAGAGAAATCATATCCTTAAAGAAGAAACACATAGTATGAGATGTAGCAGAATTACATAATAAGACAACATTTTCTTTTTAAATTAAAGGTAGTAGTCCTTGGTCTTTGTTCAGACTCTACAATTCTTTCTCAGGATACAGATGGCATTCTCCATCACAGATACCGCCAAATTGTGCCTGATTGTTGACCTGTTGGTATGAGCAAGTCCATTAAGGTTGATCATCACTCCCATGTTGCTATTATGGTATACAATGTTCTTCTGGTTCTGCTCATCTCGCTCAGCATCAGTTAATTCAAATCCTTTCAGGTTTCCCTGAATTCTCATCCCTCCTAGTTTCCAATAGAGCAATAATGTTCCATCACTTTGATAAAAACTGTTGAGAAAATTGGAAGTTAGTATGGAAGAAGCTTGGATTAGACTAACACCTCACACCCTATACCAAGATAAGATCAAAATGGATACGGGATCTAAATATAAAAAACAATACTATAAGCAAACTAGAAGATCAAGGAGTATTTTACCTGTCAGATCTGTGGAAAGGGAAGCAATTTATGACTAAGGAAGAGATGGAGAACATCATTAAAAACAAACTAGATAATTTTGATTACATTAAATTAAAAAGCTTTTACACAGACAAAACCACTGTAAAAGATCAAAAGAAATATAGTAAATTGGAAAATAATTTTTACAACTAGTGTTTCTGGAAAAGGACTCATCACTGAAATATACAGAGAACTGAGTCAAATTTAAAAAAAAATACAAGTCATTCCCCAACAGACAAATGGTCAAAAGATATGCAAAGGCAATTTACAGATGAGGAAATCAAAGCAATCCATAATCGTATAAAAATTTCTCTAAATCACTAATTATTAGAGAAATGCAAATTAAAACATCTCTGAGGTCTATACCTTGAAGAGATTATGAAAAAGGCCAAAATCAAGGGAGAGATTAATAAAATGAAAAGCAAGAAAACCATTGATCTCATAAATAAAACTAAGAGTTGGTTTTATGAAAAAGCGAATAAAACAAACAAACCTCTGGTTGATCCAATTTTAAAAAAGAAAGAAGATAACCAAAATACCAATATCAAAAATGAACTAACCACCAATGAAGAAGAAATTAAAGAAATAATTTAGAACTACTTGTGCCGAACTATATGCCAATAAATTTTATAACTTGAGTGAAATAGATGACTATTTAATACAAACTGCCCAGATTAATAGAAAAGGAAATAAATTATTTAATCCCATTTTAGAAAAAGAAATTGAAGAAATCTTAATAAACTCCCTAAGAAAAAGTCTCCAGGTCCATATGGATTTACAAGTGAATTCTACCAAACATTTAAGAAAGAATTAATTCCTATTCTACATAAACTATATTTTTTTTAAAAAAAGGAAGAGGAAGAAGTTCTGCCAAACTCCTTTTATGACTCCAACATAGTGGCTGATACCTAAACCAGGAAGAACGAAAACAGACAAAGAAATTATAGATCAATCTACCTAATGAATAATGATGCAAAAATTTTAAATAAAATTTTAGCTTGAGACCACAGTAAATTATTACCAGGATAATACACCATGATCAGGCTGGATTTATACCCATTAGGAAGGGTTGGTTCAACATTAGGAAAACACTCAATATAATCATATCATTCATAGAACCAACAGAAATCATGATTGTCTCAATGGATGCTGAAAAAGCCTTTGATAAAACATAATATCCATTCCTATTAAAAACTCTAGAAAGTTTAGGAATAAATGGAGTTTTCCTTAAGATAATAAATAGTAGCCATCTAAAGCAATCAACCAATATTATATTTAATGGGAATGAACTTGGAGCATTTCCAATAAATTCAGGGGTGAAAGAAGGATGTTCATTATCACTATTACTATTCAGTATTATATTAGATATGCTAGCAGTAGCAATAAGAGAAGAAAAAAGAAATTGAAGGAATCAGAATAAGCAATGAGGAAGCAAAACTTTCACTCTTTGCAGAGAAAATCATCTAAAAAACTCCTTGAAACAATTAACAAATTCAGCAAAGTAGCAAGATGTAAAATAAACCTACATAAATCATCAGCATTTCTATATATGAACAACAAAGCCTAAGAGCAAGAGATAGAAAGAGAAATTCCATTTAAAATAATTTTAAGCATATTAAATACTTGGGAATCTACCTCCCAAGACAAACCCAGAAACTGTATGAACACAATTATAAAGCACTTCTCACCCAAATAAAGTCAGATCTAAATAATTGGGAAAATGTCAAATGTTCATGGTTAGTGCAGCTAACATGATAAAAATGACAATTACCCAAATTAAATTACTTATTCAGGGCCATACAAATCAAACTACCAAATAACTACTTTGCCGAGCTAGAAAAAATAGTAACAAAATTCATCTGGAGCAACAAAAAAGCAAGAATAGCAAGGGAACTGATGGGAAAAAAATGTAAAAGAAGGTGGCCTAGCTTTACCAGATCTAAAACTAAACTATAAGGCAGCAGTCATCAAAACTGGCTGCTACTGGTTAAGAAATAGAGTAATGGATTAGTGGATTAGGATAGATTTAAAAGAAACTGCAGGAAATGACTTCAGTAATCTACTATTTGAAAAAGCCAAAAACATCAGCCTCTGGGATAAGAACTCACCTTTGACAAATTTGTTGAGAAAACTAGAAAATAATATGGCAAAAACTAGGCATAGATCCACATCTCACACTTTATACCATAATATGGTCAAAATGGGTACAGGATTTAGACATAAAAAAGTAATACCATATATAAATTAATAGACAAAAAAACCTATATCTTCCTGATCTATGGAAAAGAGATAAATTTATGACCAAAGAAGAATTAGAGCACATTATAAATTGCAAAATGAATGCTTTTGACTACATTAAATTAAAAGGCTTTTGCACTAATAAAATAAATGCTGCCAAAATTAGAAATCTGAGAAACAATCTTCACAGCTTCAAGTTCTGATAAAGGTCTCATTTCTAAAACATATAGAGAACTGCATCAAATTTACAAGGTCACAAGTCATTCCCCAAGTGATAAATGGATATGAAAAAAGGATATGAAAAGATAGTTTTCAAATGAAGAAATTAAAGCTATATACAACAATCACATGAAAAAATGCTCCAAATCACTATTGATTAGAGAAATGGAACTTAAAACAACAATGAGGTACATTAGTAAAGATGAGAAAAGGGGAAGATGATTAATGTTGGAGAGGTTGTGGAAGGATTGGGACATTGATCCATTGCTGGTGGAGTTGTGAATGGATTCAACCTTTCTGTAGAGCAATATGGAACTATGTCCAAAAAGCAATAAAATTGTTCATACCCTTTGACCCAGCAACTACAATTCTAGGACTATATCCAAAAGAAATTTTAAAAAATGGAAAAAGGCCTATATGTTCCAAAATATTCATAACAGCTCTTTTTGTAGTGGCAAAGAATTGGAAGTTGAGGGAATACCCATTAATTGGGGAATGACTAAACAAGTTATGGTACATGAATATGGTGGAATATTATTGTTATATAAGAAACCATAAATGGTCGGACTCCAGAGAAACATGGAATGACTTACAGGACCTGATGCTGAATGAAGGGAGTAGAACCAAGAGAACAATAATATACGTCAACAACATTATGAGATGAACAATCTTGATGGAGGCAGCTCCTCTTGACAGTCCAGAGAACTAGGACAACTGTATTTGACTGGCTATCAACTATATTATCCCCAACCAGAGGAAGAAAAACAAAATAAAACAAAACACACAGAAAAAAACCAACCCTTCCGAATCTGATGAACACTTTATAAAAATTATCTTTTATATATCTCCTTCCTGCGATCCTAATTCCTCATGCCAAAAATTACTAATTTATTAACATATGTTTAACTAAATAGGTATGTAAAATGCTAACCTGACTGTTCCCTGCTGGGGGTGGGGGTGGGAAGGGACGGTGGAAGGAAATTCTGTACCTTGGAAATATACATGTACAAATGGATGAAAATAAATTAATTAATTAAAAAAAAAGAAAACTGAGGCAAACAGGGTTAAGTGACCTGTCTAAGATTACACAGCTAGTAAATGTCTGAGGCCAAATCTAACTCCCAGGTCCAGTACTCCATCCACCATGCTACCTTTGATGCTCTTTTTAAAGATATTGTTGGAATAAAAGTGCAAGATTTTGGGAAAAAAAGCCTTACTACTGACTGAAATAAGTGAGAAAATAGAGACCATCTCCAATATCTTATTCATTTCTTCACAATATCCTTCAGATCCTTTCAGTCTTTATCCATCTTCCACTAATACAGAAGAGATATCCTTTTTTGTCAAAGCTAATTCCTCATTATTGTCCTTTCATCCTAATTCCCTCCTGTCACCTCCATGTTTGCCCCATTATTTTTCCATCTTTTTCTGTTTATTTCCAATTTCTTCCCCTTAATTCTTTCCATGATGCCTAGAAATATGCTTAAAATATTTTATTTGACCTGACATAACTCTTTTCTTTCACTACTGAACTCTTAGAAAGAATTACCTAGATTCATTATCTTCACTTCCACATGTCTTAGTAACTTCTCTGTCTCTTAAACTCCAGAATCTAACCTAATTACTTTACTGAAACTTCTTGTTAACTTTTGACTTCTAAATCTGATGGCTTGTTCTTGGTTCTCAATCTTGCTGTCCTATCTTCAGCTGTTGGCATCATCTTTTTGATTTGGAAACTCCATTTACTTTGGTATAACAAAGCTCCCTCTACCTGTCTGGCAGCTTCTATTGAGCATCCCAAAAGAAGCATTCTTTTAATTTCATTAAGGGTTTATTAAACATCTACTATGTTTTAGTCTTGCTATTAGATGTAAGGAATCCAAATGTAAAAGGCAGAAACAATCTCTGCCTTTAGGAGTTAATAGTTTACTGGAGGATGTATATTATAGGGGAGGAACCTAGATAAATTAAAATAATACATATAATAAGTGAATATAAAGTAGTAGTAGGAAGTGGAGAAAAAATAATGAGATTCAGGAAATCAGTCAATCACAAGCATTCATTAAGTGCCTATGTATCATTAAGTATACTCAGTTTTGTAGATACAAAGAGTAAAGCAGTCATTGCCTTCAAGGAGTTTATTTTCTACAAGATGTATTTAAAGTAGATTCAAGGTACCCCCCTTAGAGGAGAAGGCTAAAGAATTTTGGGGGATTAGGGTAAGGAGTTGGAAAGGTCTACTTCAGAAAGTGAAATTTGAGCAGTTTTTTAAGGGAACTCAACTCCAAGAAACAGATGAGGAGGGAGAACATTCCATGGATAGAGGGAGCCAGTGCAAAGGTACAGAGATGGGAAATGAAGAGTCATGAATAAGGCACAGCAAATTGGCCATAATAACTGAATTATGGTAAACAGAGAAGAGAACAATATATAAGATTAGAAAAGTAGAACAGAATCAAGTGGTGAAGAACTTTAAATGCTAAACTATGATGCTATATTTGATCATCCAGTTAACAGGGAACTATTAGAATTTATCAAGGGGAAGAAAGTGACCTGGTCAGATTGATGAACATTACTTTGACAGTTGCGGAAGAAAAGGCCAGAGATCAATTATAGAAGGAAAAGTATTAAAGCAGGGACACCAAATAAGAAGCTAGTGTATCCCTTGATTTCATATATATGCTTGATATCATAGTACTTGCTTTCTCAGTGAGTGGTAGCAGGGCTGGAGAGAGGGAGAGATTTAAAAAAATTTTTAAATGTTGTTAAAAAAACTTAAAAAAAAAATTTTTGCAGTAGTCCAAATGAAGTCTTGAACTGAAATGATTGCTGTGTGAGTGGCAAGAAGGGGACATGTATGGAAAATGTTTTTCAGACTGAAATGATAAGATTTGGCAGCTGATTTGATATGTGAGGAGAGAAAAATAATGATGACACTGGTTACGGACCTGGATGACTGGAAAGAGGGTGATATTCTCAACAGAAATAGAGAGTCAGAGGTCAGAGGGAATGGTTTGGGGGGAGATAATGAATTCTGTCTTTGTCATCTTGATTTTGAGATGCTCACTAGGAATATAGTTGGAAATACTCAATAAGCAGGTCATGATATGGTAATGGGGCTCTGGAGAGTAGGCTTTGACAAAGATTTGGGTCTCATCTGTATAGAGATTATCAAATTCATGTTAGCTGATATCATCCAAGTGAAAGAGTATAGAAAGTAAATAGAAGAGAGACAAGGATGGGGCACTGAGGGATTCCCACAGTTAGGGGTTAGTGGCACAGTTGAAATTCTAGGAAAGGAGACTGAGGAGTGGTCAAATGTTAGGAGGGGGAACTGAGAGAGAGCAATGCCATAAAAAATGAGAAGCATGGAAAATACAGGATGAGAGGGTGGTCAGCAAATATCATTTGTTGCAGAGGAATGAAAAAAATTATAATTGACAAAAAATCATTGATAATTTTTTCTTTTTTTTTAAAAAGATTTTATTTATTTTGTTTTACAAATTTATTGCTATTCTTGCTTCCCTCCACCCACCCCCACAGAAGGCAGTCTGTTAGTCTTTACATTGTTTCCATGGTATGCATTGATCTAAGTTGAATGTGATGAGAGAGAAATCATATACTTAAGGAAGAAAAATAAAGTATAAGAGCAAAATTACATAGTAAGATAACAGGTTTTTTTTTTCCTGAATTGAAAGTAATAGTCTTTGGTCTTTGTTCAAACTCCACAATTCTTTCTTTGGATACAGATGGTATTCTCCATCATAGATAACCCAAAATTGTCTCTGATTGTTGCACTGATGGAATGAGCAAGTCCATCAAGGATGATGATCACCCCCCCACCCGTTGCTGTTAGGGTGTACAATGTTTTTCTAGTTCTGCTCATCTTGCTCAGCATCAGTTCATGCAAATCCTTCCATGATTCCTTGAATTCCCATCCCTCTTGGTTTCTTTTTTTTTTGTTAATGTGACTTTATTTATACATTACTAAAGTATTCTTGTTTAAGAGTAAACATAATACCCCCTTCCCCACAAAAATATAGAATCTCATGAGAAATAAAGTAAAAGAAAGAGAAAAAAAAAGTGTGTTAGTCTGTGTTCTGATATCATCAGCTCTGTCTCAGCTAGATCACATTCTTTATCATAAGTCAATCACAGAAGTTACTTCCATATTTTTCCACTGTTGCTGTTGCTGATTGTAATTCCCTCCATCATTCTTCCCTACTACCATATATTATATTTTCTCTTTCCTTTCACTCTGTCCCTCTTCTAAAATGTGCTGTAGGGTAGCAGACAGAGCATTGGCCCTGGGGCTAAGAGGCCCCAAGCCCACATACCACCCCAAAGATCCAGCAACCATCCAGCCCCATGGTCCCAGACAGGCCACCCAATCCCAGCACCTTGCAAAAAGTAAAAAAAGAAAATGTGTTATATCTGACTGTTCTCTCCTATGATCTACCCTCTATCACCCACATCCCCCTTTCTCTCCTTTTTAATTCTAGATGTCTATACCCTACTGAGAGTATATGCTGTTTCCTCTCTGAGCCATTTCTGATGAGAGTGAAGTTTCCCTCATTCCCCTTCACCTTCCCCCCTTTTGCAAAAGCTCATTACAAAAACAAAAAAATCTTTTATCTTTTATATGAAATATCTTTGCTTATTCCACCTCTACTTTTGCTTACTCCCAGTACATTTCCCTTTTAACCATTGACTCCACTTTTTACAATGTATTATATCTTCAAATTCAGCTCTCTCCTGTGCTTCATCTATAAAAGCTCCTTCTATCTGCTCTATTAAATGAGATGGTTCATATGAGTATTATCAGTATCATTTTTCTATGCAGGAATACATGCAGTTCATCATTGTTAAGTCCCTCATAATTTGCCCTTCTCCTCCCTCTCTATGCTTCACCTGAGTCCTGTACTTGAAGGTCAAATTTTTTATTCAGCTCTGGTTGTTTCAATAGGAACATGTGAAATTTACCTGGTTCATTGAAAGTCCATCTTTTACCCTGGAAGAGGATGTTCAGTTTTGCTGGTTAGTTGATTCTCAGTTGCATTCTTTTGCCTTCTGGAATATTATATTCCAAGCCCTACAAGCCCCTAATGTAGTTGCTGCTAAGTCCTGTGTGATTCTGACTGCAGCTCCACGATATTTGAATTGTGTCCTTCTGGCTGCTTGTAATATTTTCTCTTTGACTTGGGAGTTCTGGAACTTGACTATAATATTCCTAGGGGTTGGATTTTTTTGGGATCTCTTTTTGGAGGAGATCAGTGATCACTGATAATTTTGAAGAGAATAATATCAGTTGAGTGGTGTGGTCAAAACAGATTTCAGAGGATTTAAATATGAGTAAGAGGAGAGAACATGCATAAGTATAAAAACCCTCCTAGAATTTTGACAGAAAATACAGAAAATGATAGAGAGCATGGTAAGATATAATGGTGGTGTGTTTTTTTTCTGATTGGGAATAGGGGAATGTGGACAAATTTTAGACATCAGGAAAGAACCTAGATGATGAGAGAGAGGTTTAAAGTGTGTGTGTGTGTGTGTGTGTGTGTGTGTGTGTGTGTGTGTGTGTGTGTGTGAAAGAGAGACAGAAACAGAGAGAGAGAGAGAGAGAGAGAGAGAGGTGGACAGTAAGGGTAGAATAATTCCTTAAAGAATTTCAGTCCATTTGTGGACTCAACTTCTGAATGGGAATCTCAAAAACTTCCTCTGTGTATGGACTGGATAATCTGATAAACTTCTTTATTAGAGTTTCCTCCTAAATGAGAATAGCTCCAAGGTCTAGCTATTAGATTCCAAAATCAACAATGGAAACTTGAGTCTCACTTTGGTCTTACTCCATAGCTTTTCTAATTTTTAGGCTATTGGAAAGACATTCTTTATAATTCATCAGTTCTGATGACTTCAAGGCTCACCTATGGAGAATGATTTGGCATCTTGGGCTCTCTGTCAAGACATGCTACAGCAAAATACATCCTTGGTCTTTGGATATCCTTTGTGGCATTCTATTTTATTGTGGCTCTCAAAGTAGGGTTCTCCATAGTGCTCCTCAAAGTTCTGAAACACAAGATATTTAGTTAATGCCGGTTAAAGCATTTGATGAAAGGGGGTGCCCATCAGTTGGGGAATGATTGAACAAATTATGTTATATGAACATAATGGAATAGTGCTTTGCTACTGCTGCTGCTGTTTATCCTTCCTTCTTGAAAAAGTCCATGACATCAGTGAGGTGATACCATGACAAACACATGAATTAGATTTGGGGAGTGGGGGTGGGGCTGTGCTATGTCACCAACCTTACTTTCTCCTCCAGAGACATCTAGGTCCAGTGGCCAGATATGAATCAGGACATCTGGAGATGGCCTTGAATGGGGGGCCAAATGACTTACCCAAGGTCACATAGATAGTAAGTGTCAAGTGTCTGAGGTTAGATTCAAACTCCTATCCTCTTGACTCAAAGATCAGTGCCACCTAGTTGCCCCTATTTATATAATAGCAACATTGTTAAAAACAACTTTGAAAGACTTTAAGAACTCTGGTCAATGCAATGTCTAGCCATGTAATACCCTATTCTTCCCAGACACAAAGGTGAAGAATTAAAGGTATGGAGTGAACTAGACATCTTTGAACATGGCCAAGGTAAGGATCTCTTTTACTTGACTATGCCAATCAGATGCAAGGGTTTTATATTCTTTCTTTCCTGAGAGAGCTGTGTGTCTGTGTGTATGCTTGTGTGTGTAGGGAAGGGTAGAGAAATAGGGTTATTAAAATAAAAAAGGACAAAAAGAGGATTATTGAAACTTTTTAAAAAAAATTCATAGAAGAGAATAAACATAGGTAAACAGGACATCTTTGAAAACATTATAAATTTAGAAAATCCTTTAAAATAGCATTATATCCTCAATATAGATTCAGTTTCATGAACAATCTTTTTTTCTCTTATGATTTTTGACATCTACTTTGTGGAAAAGTTCATCTTATTTTGTGTTGAATATAGAGTAAAACACAAAAATTAAATTTTAAAAAAGGCATTTGGTGAGTACTCAGATGAGTTGTCATTTATTTATACCTTTACTCAAATATTCAAACTCAAATCTGTAATCTCATTAATTTGAAAGTTTTCAACATACTTGCAAGGCTAATTCACCAACAAGCATTTATTGGTATTGAAACCCATCTATAGGGTATGTATTAGCATCTTGTATTCTTCCTATCAAGAAATGCTACAACAAAAATGACCAGATTTGGGATATTCTTTGGGGTACTATATTAAAGTGTAACCCTTATTCTGAGTTTCTAGATGGTGGTTTAAAAGCTCTAAAACACTGTAGATTCAATCCAGTGAGTCATACCTACATATTCTTGGGAATCTTATGGGACACCATATTTATTTAAGTGTTACACTTAGTCTAAGGTTCTTGATAGTGGTCTAAAAACTGTAAGACATTAGATTCAATTGAGTCATACCTGCCCATTCATTTTCTTCCCAAAAGTTTTTCATAATGAGTCTACTCAACATGATGGAAAATTTTCTTGCTTTCTCTCAACATTTTAAGGGTACTGGATGCTCATCTATCATTATCCCTTACTCTTGCCACTGATCAGTCCATCTTTTCCTATCATACAGTTTCTTGATAATGTTCTTTACTCATGTTTTTATTTGAAATGCCTAGTTAGTTGTACTTTCACCCACCATTTATGCCTTAAATCCACAAAAAAATACTGATCCCTGAGCATAGTAGTATTGTGAATGGTTGGCATGATTGGCAGCCACAGTAATTGGATTTGGTAAAATGAATTTTTTATATGCTTTTTAACTTCTATGCCCCAGAGAACATTTGAGTATTTGTTTGAATTCTAAAAATTATTTCCTATTTAAGTTATTTTCCACTATGTGGGGGGAGAGAACTGCAATACTCTGACAATTCTAAAGATTTGGTATAGTGCCTTAACAGTTTTGGATTTACCCAACCAACTGTCCATGATTCTCTTTCCAACCATCTCATATGAATTGGGGACTAGGAAGCAGAAAATGAAGATAATCTTTAACATAGTTTTCAAACAGAGTCTGTGAATTGTACCAGTAAATTCTCACCTTGGACTATTCTCTTCATTCTTCAATTCTACAAGCTACAAAGGGAAGGAAATCCCCCCGGTCAGTTTCTGAGAAATGTAAAAATATGATGAATTACTTTGGGAACTATAATTAGTTTGGGCTAGGAGACACACATTTGCTACTCTTAATTTTATGTCAAGAAGGAGATTTTTTTAAAGAAAGATTTTATTTATTTTGAGGAGATATTTTTCAGAACTTTTCTCTATTCTAGGTCATCATCAATTGTGAATTTTCCAGGCAAAATAAAATACCTAGTCATTTTAAAGAACTAAATTTGGTAGCTCAACCTCACCACCAGTAATTAAGCAATTCTGAGAATTAAGACTGAAGTGGAGCAAAGGAAGAGAGGGATTAAAATGAAGTGGGAAGAACTTTGGCATCTGAATTATAAAAAATAAGATTTTTGAATCATAAAATCTCAGAATTACAAGGGACAGACCATATCTGAAAAGGAATCCTTTCTGTAAAATACCTGAGGAGTAACCAGGCAGTCTTTGTTAGAATTTCTAGTTGAGAGTTGGGGTGTGGAACACATGATGTCCTGAAGCATTCAGTTCCCTTTGAGCATACCTAACTGTTAAATAGTTTTCTAGACATCAAATCTCTATCTGCCTTTTTTGCAGTTTCTACTTATTGCTCCTAGTTCTGCTTCCTGAAGTGACAAAGAACAAGTGACAACTTCTTTCATGTGACAACCCTTTAACTATTTAGGAACAAATACCATATTTTCCTTCTATCTTGTCTTCTATAAGCTAAATACTAGTTTCTTTTCACACGACATTATCTCAAAGCTCTTCACCATCATGATTACTTTTCTCTGGAAGCTCTCAATCTTAACAATGTTGTTTCTAAAATATAGCTCTAGATGCCTGACCAGGACTATCACTTCCCCTAATTTTTTGAGTCTAGATTTCTTTTAAAAATAGCCTAAGATTGCCTTAGCTTTTATCATACTACTGACTCATAAATATATAATATAGTGTATAGTATGTCTTGTATGCGTGTATGTGCGTGTACACACACATCAGTGTCAACTTGATGACTATTGCCAAATTGATCCTGAGTGATTTCTGAGTAGGTGGTAGAACCTTCCAGTCAATTCAAAATCAAACCATCATCTAGTTCAGATATAGTATTTCAAAGTGCTATGTGCCAAACAGTATGTGAGGTAATGGGGGTAGAAAGAGAAAACAGAGTCTGTGTTCAAAGAGCACATAGTGTAAATGGGGGTAAAGATTGCTGAGTGATGACAATGGAGAGAGGATATGGAACTTGAAGTGACAACAGATCAATATACCTATTTTTCCTTACTGGTCCAGTGAAATGCAGATAGTAATATTAATGATATTAATAATTAGCATTTACATAATACTTTAACATTTGGAAAAAAGTTTTTCAAACATTATCTCATGTTATGAAATATTAGAGGAAATTATGGTATTGGGGAAGATGGCCAGAAGTATTGTATACTTCAGAGTGAATCAGTTTTCTGTCAGTGCCAAGATCAGAAAAGAAAATTAAAGGATAATTTGTGACGAAAAGGAATTTGTTAACAAGTTGGGGGGAAATTGTCTAAAGGACAAAGTGATTGAAAGGCAGAAGAAGAAATGAACAGTCATTGTAAAAATGATTATCTTGCAGCACTTCTATCTTTCTCTGATTTAGAATTTTGTCAAAACTCTGAATACTTAATCTGTGAATTACATTTACTTTAGAATTAATTCAATTCACTTACAAGCCAAAGGGAATCTGATGGTGCATTTAAGTACTGATGGGTCTCCAGAGATGAATAATTACAACTAGAAGTGTACTAAATAACCAATGACAACAATTGTATGTTTAAATTGTTTCCTTTTATTTTAAATATACCCATTACAGCAATTTGTTAGGTATGTATAGAACTTATTTACATATCCAGTGTTTATTCTTTCGGGATGACTCCCGGGCTAACTCAGTGAGGGGTTTACAAGTAATGCAGGAAATAATACTCTTAGAAGGAGATATCTTATGCAACGAGACTGAGAAACCTTGACAAAATTCCATAAACTTCCTGGGATCCAACTATGCATTTCTGAGGTTGAAATTGACACAAAATTAAAAGAACAGAAATAATTCCATTTATTTACTAAATCCAGAAAGACTTCAATGAACAGGATCCACACTGCAATAAGTTTGAGGGGAAAAGCATTTCAGATGTCATTTCCTGCTTGAACAGAGCTTTATGTATGGATCAAACTTTCATGGCTTATTAAAATATGTCCCCCAAGTTAGCTGAGCTGTTTTTAAAAAATTATATGTTATGTACATGTGATTGCCATTTTAGGATTATAGTTAACTCCAAGGGGGTAAAAAAAAGGGAAAGGTCCAGGTTATTGTTTATTCAGTGATATATACATCAGATACAAGGAAGGTACATCAGCCCTATCTCTATTTATATGGATGGTACAACTGCTGGCTCATCTTTTGGGCTGACATTCTTCCACTGTTTATCAAACCGTTTTATTGGAATCTTTTTTTTAAACATTGGCTATCAAATCTCTTTACCCTTCATTGAAGTAGTGAAAATGATTTTACAGGAAAATATTCTAAAAATAGGATTACTGCCATTTATTTTTAGGTAATGTAGAAATGAGATTTCCCAAAATAAGTGTTAATATAGATGCTTTTATAATAAAATGTATTATATTTTGACTTCATTCAATTTTGGTAAAAGACTAGTTTCTTTGGGGGAAGAGAAGATTTATACATGATCTAAAAAAAAGAATGCTTTTAAAACAGGTACTGCACAGGATGTTTCTACACTGGCAGTGTTAGTATATTATTTTCCCATAATGTCCCTGAAAATAGTCATTTTTTTTATTAGTAAGTACTTTTAAATATTATTAGCATTTTCAAGCTAGATGTTCATGTCTAAAAATAACTAGATAATTCAAACAAAATCCCTGTGTTTGATCTGAACATCCTAGGCATTGGATGGGAAAAACAGTTTTGTGGTTATCTTTTTTTTTTTTGGCCCAAATGATAAAGATTGACTATATTGCTTGTCATTTCTTTGTCAACTTCATTTTGTACTGTATTGATTTAGTTTCACATGTGTTTGTCAGTAATAGTAAAGAAAGCCTGCTTGTTTTTTTTTCCTTCAGTTTTTTTATTCATATATTTTTGTTTTAGGCCTCTGATTCTGGCAGGATAAAGAGTGACATTTATTGTAAGGAAACAAAATTTCCAGATACAATGGATTTGTAATATGGAACTAATTAATGAGAATTATTTCTTTTAATAGTTAATACCAAATTTCTGGAAAACATATTCAACAAAGCACCCCAAGATGGAGGATTGAGGCAGGATGGAAAATTTACCACATTTCTCTGCAAAACTATATAAAGCCAAAACACTGGTAATTGGTCCATTGGAATCAAAGCTAATGTTTCACATAACCAAACACTAACAATGAGCTTTTGAAAGGGCTTGAGTCATGCACACACATTCAAAGGAGGAGCTTGTAGGTGGTTTGGATTGAGTACTGGCAGTGTGTAAATGCTCCTGATAGAACATGCTGGACTCACCAGTCCTGTTTCTCCATTCAATATAAACTCAATTTGAGTATTACCACTAGCATCTTTCTTTTCCAACACTTCTGCATTCAAATGTGCACTGGTTACTAAAATAAGTACTTTAAAGCAAAATTGATGCTCAATATAAAACAATTATGTCACCTTTAAGTGTGGAAAAATACTCTACAGAAAAATAAGTAGAAAAGTAATTTCTGATTAATGTGTGGCTTTATCTTTATAAAAAAAATCAAGATGATTAGTTAGTGTGCTTGGAATGGCCCTTGCGGACAACATCACAATGATACATTACAGTCACAGTTAATCTCATAACACTATTGTCACAATGTAATGAAATTCAAGTCAAAAAATATTAATTTACAAACTGTACATTTGGCATCTGTTTCTGAGTATTTTTTCAGTGTTTACTTAAAAAACCAAAAGCAACAAAGTAGTGCAAGATTACAGTGCATTAACAGAGCATAGCATAAATATTATCACAATCATTTTGAAGATGGAATATTTTTTAACCTATATGTTAGCTATATGGGTTCTTAATCTTGTTTTTTTTTCTTTTTGGGGGAGGGGTAAATTTGATCCTTTTGGTAGTCTGGGAAAAGCTATGTAATTTTTCTCAAAATACAAAGCTCAAAGAATCACAAGAGAAACCAATGATCAATTAAAACAAACATGCTTATGGAGGCCAGGATTAAGAACATATGGGCTAAAGCATGGAGACACATAATGCCTAAATGTTATACAGCCTTGCCTTGCTAGAGTGTGACCCAGGTTTCTAAGCTATATAAAATCTTGATTCTCTATGAAAATAAGAAAGACCTAAATGAAGTACATGAATAACTAATAAGAATCATGTGAGCATAAAATGTAACCTCTCATACTTTTTCCTTTATCAAAATTTCTAAGCTATGGCAAAATCACTATAAATATTATCTTTCTCACTTTCTTTTCATTATGACAGAAGTTGAGGGTTTGATAACATGATGAAATTATAAATAAAAAAAAAAGGATGAACAAGGTAGTCCAGAAATTAGGTAGTCAGTCATCCCTAGTGCATTTTGAAATGTACTGAAATAACTAAAAATAATATAATATTTAGAACTGGGAAGAATGTTAGAGTTATCAAATCCAGGTTCTTCTTTCTATTTTACAATCAAGTCACCTGAGGTACAGAGAAGTGACATGACTATTCCAAGATAGAAAAGGGCAGTCAGCATTTGACATAGGCTGTCTTAGATCTTTCCCTCTCCATTGTTATCATCATTTTTTGAAAATTCCCTTGCTCCTTTCCTCTCCCCTCCCAAAATATGGATCCCTTTTCCAGATGAACATAGCAAATAGAGGCATCACTATGAACCAGAAATGTTTACTTATTCAGAAGCATTTACTTATCCTTGGATCATTTAAATCATCAGGTGATCTTTCTGTTGGTAACTGCCAAAGCAGACTGAGAATGAATGTTTTAGGATGTTAGTTTTGGAAAGGCCACTAGAGATCATTTAATACAATTTTATAATTTTACAGATGAGGAAACTGAAAATCAGAAAAGCTATGTCCTTTGCCCAAAATCATATAATGAGTTTATATCAATTGGTAAACAAAGCAAAAACAGATGTTTTCATTCCTATTTTTCTTTTCTTTTCTTTTTTTTAAGGTTTTTGTGAGGCAATGGGGTTAAGTGGCTTTCCCAAGACCACATAGCTAGGTAATTATTAAGTGCCTTATGCCGGATTTGAACTCAAGTACTCCTGAATCCAGGGTCGATGTTCTATCCACTTTGCCACCTAGCGGCCCACACTCCTAATCTTTTTAAAACATTAAAAGGATTAGAATTTATTAGCCTTTTAATGCAATGAGTTTAGAAAAAGCAATGTAAATGTGACATTGTCTTTTTCTGTTCTTTTCATGCAAAGTAGTCCTTTCCTCTCAATTAAGTTTTGATTGATCCACTAGCATGTCATGAATAGCAGAAATTCAATATGAGAAAATAATAGGGCTACTCTAGTTTTCAAAATACATAGAACACCCATTGGCTTGAGAAAAAGACACATTGACAAAATACTAATTGACTTTTGGATGTATTAGATAGAATGTAATAATTAATAGAATGTAAGAGAATATTAGTATTAGAAGAAATGCTAGAGAACAACTACTTCAACCTCCTTATTTTGCAGATGAAGCTAGTGAGATTCACAGAAGTAACTAAGTGAAATGAACATACAGCTAAATGGGGACTTTGCTAAGCCAAAGACTCTCTTGACTTCTAGTGTAATAAGATTTCCACCACTTTCTGTTTCTGTTTTTCTCCCCATATTATTTTTTGATAATTTAACTCTAGTTTATCCATCTTTCATTTTCTAAAAAAAAAAAAAATCTCTTAGCCAGAGATGTTTGTCTGGAACCAGAATTAATCCATGACTCATTTCAATGATTCAGATTCATCTCAAGAATAACATATAAATATATTCTGACCTAGGGCAGGATCTGACAACATTTTTACAATTTGCTTAGACATTTATTGGAAAACCTTATATAGAATAGAGAAATATCATTTTTACTTCAGTAAATTGGCACAGATGCTGACTTAACATGACCTCTCCATAAACAAAACAAGAATTAGTACTTGTGAAAGATGCCACAAGATAGATTCTAAAGACATAAATCTTTTAGTCCAGAAATAAAGTCTGTATTTTTTTTCCTCTGGTCTCCCTAATATCCCTCTGGCAGATAATTTCAAATAGTTTCTTAAAATGAAGAGCTCACTTTAAAGTAATTAACTCCAAGTTGAAATTTTTTTATCTAAATAACATAACTTGGCATCAAATACTTTAGTTTCTTCCTTAGATGAATTCTTTCATGCAAGCTACTTACCACAGTATTTGAGATAGAGAAATCTGTTCTCTCAAAACTGGATCCCCTACTCTTTATACCCAGCTAATCAGACATTTTGGACTTACTCAAGGGCTCTTAAAGTGAAACACCAAAATAGGAAAATCCTCTTCATCTCATTATATGACAGTGGAACCACTTTTCCCTCTCTAAATGATAGTAATCTCTTCTTTAGCAATCTCTCATCAGATGAGGATGCTGTCTTCTATGATTGTTTTATCTACAGCACTGATAATGGCTAATGAGACCAATACGAGCTTGAGCACCTATCTTGAGTACATACTTCCCAGCATAATGAATAGTCCAGATTGTTAATTCAGTTTTTAGTAGCAATTTCTGCAACTTGCTTTTTTTCTCTTTCCTTTACTCTTATTAATCAAAATAGAATATAGTCACGTATACAAGAAGTTACCATATGCATGATGGGTTTTTGTAGATATCAGCTTTAGAGAAATTTAGTATGACAACTGGGACTTGTCTGGAGTATAATTCCAAGAAACACTTAGAGACCTTGTACATTCACAGGGTATAGCTTCCAATTTTTTTCTCATAAACTGAAGGAAAAAAATCAGATCAATTCTAGAACAGTTTTTTGACATTTTGACTGAAAGAATTATTTTCAACAAATTTTTAGGGTCATACTATCACTATCATTTAGCGTTTCTAGGGTCATTCCTTTTTTTTTTACCCTTCTACACATTCATAATACTATTTTCTTAGTTGTCATACAATTCTTTCAAATATTGTCTTTTTTAGGGGTGGCTAGGTGGCTCAGTGGATAAAGCACCGGCCCTGGAGTCGGGAGTACCTGGGTTCAAATCCGATCTCAGACACTTAATAATTACCTAGTTGTGTGGCCTTGGGCAAGCCACTTAGCCACATTGCCTTGCAAAAACCTAAAAAAAAAATTGTCTTTTTAGGGGCAGCTAGGTGGTGCAGTGTCTAGAGCACCGGCCCTGGAGTCAGGAAGACCTAAGTTCAAATCTGGCCTCAGATACTTAATAATTGCCTAGCTGTTTGACCTTGGGCAAGTCACTGAACCCCACTGCCATAAATAAAATTAAATTTTTTTAAAAATTGTCTTGTTATAATAGATTATCAGCATTAATATCCTATTGTTATTCAAGATTATAGTAATATCAGTGAGATTTGTTGATAATGATAACATATTTTTGTCTCCTAAATTAAATTCATTGGAATTTTACATTATTTTTCAGATGTCAAAGCACTATCACTATCTTTTCTTCTAACTCCATGGAAAAGAGATATCAATTTCCTTGAGTCAACAAGTTAATCTGATTCTATATGGATGCCTATCTTCTTCCTAATTGATTTAGGAAGCCATGTTCAGTGATGTCATCCAAGAAGAATCCAGTAAGATTACTTAAACTATTTTATTTTCCTTTGAAAGACAAAAGCCATGAATATGTGTACCAGTGTTATGTTTATTTCCTTTCCTCCAAAGACAATTCCTTTGTTTTGTCAACCTTCAAATGCCTCCACAGGTTGTCTTTTTATTTTAAAAAAAAAATTTTAGAGAAATAATTAAGAGTATTCAGTTAACTTTTAATTATCTACATACATAAGTTTTATTAAAGCAGATTCTTCAAAAATACTACTCAGCAAGGATTCTTAACAGCAGGAAAGAGCCCATCATATACAACCTATGTGTATTTCTTGGTGTGTATTTCCATTACAAAAATGGAGACAGAAGGTATTAGAAACCATTGTGTCTAGTCTACCAATTTTTCCAACTCATTTTCAAAGGGAAGAAATAATTTATTCAATTATTTAAGAGAAAAGTCAGCAAAAGAATCTAATTAGTTACTCAGCCCACAGCTCTCTTGGCAACAACTTCAAGGAAGTCTTTCTTTGACTATTCCTGAAGTCCTTGGTTACAGAATACATTTACCAGATTTTAGAATTGATAGGAACTTGTAGATGAGAAAATTGTGATTGATAAAGGTTAAACGATTTGCCACAGTGATACGGCTAGTTTCAGGATCACTTTGAGGTTTCATTAAAGTAACATGTAGATATGATTAGGAGAGCCATGAAATCATGTGTTTTTTCATAGCATCTTTATAGTTAATCTGTAAAATGCATAATAAAATGCTATAATTAATGAGTCATTACATATCTGGGAAATTACCTAAAGTTACAAGTATATGAAATGTTAACAAAATATCTAGACAAAAGTATCTATGGAAATACTTAACTTGAACTTAACAATAAAAAAAGTATAGAGTTGAGGCAAGATGTGATGTCTTTTTTTAAAATTTATTTTTTATTTATTTAAGGCAATGGGGTTAAGTGACTTGCCCAAGGTCCCACAGCTAGGCAATTATTAAGTGTCTGAGATTGAATTTGAACTCAGATCCTCCTGACTCCAGGGCTGGTGCTCTATCCACTGCACACCTAGCTGCCCCAACATGTGTTTTTAATATGTAAAATCTAATGTTTAAATAGAGATATAGAGCTGTTAGTAGTCACTTGTCAAACCTCCTTATTTTGCAGATAAAGAAATAGGAATAAAGAGGTTTAGTGATTTTACAAAGATCATCATGGATAGAAGGTTAGAGATGGAATCCAGCTTTGACTACAATTCTGACCTTAGATACTTAGTAGCTATATGACACTGGGCAATTAATTTAACCTCTGCCTCAGTTTTCTCATCTGTAAAAATGTGGTAGATAATAGCATCTACTTCTCAGGGTTCTTATAAGGATCAAATTTATAAAGTGATTTGCAAACCTTAAAACACCATGAATGCTAGCTAACATCAACTTTATTGTTCAAGAGATCTTCTGGTTCTTATTTCTTCCTCCAACAATGGCAAATAAAGTTGGTTCTCTTATAGCTGGACAGTTCTACCATCTGTCCTTCATAAATCTATTCTATTACTATGTTAAAGCTTATATGGACAATTAGATGGAACAATGGATAGAGTACCTTGAAGTCAGGAAGACTCATCTTGAGTTCAAATCTGGTTCAGATATTTCCTAGTTATGAGACCCTGGGAAAATCACTTAATCCTGTTTGCCTCAGTTTGCTCATCTGAAAATGAGCTGGAGAAGGAAATGAGAAACCACTCCAGTATCTTTGCCAAGAAAATTCCAAATGGAGGTCTCAAAATGTTGGACAGGACTGAAAATACTAAACAACTACAGCCTTTATGATATGGGAGTATCTATTACTATACTCATCACATATTAGAGGAACATAAAATATTCACTTATTGCCCATAAGTAGACAAAGTAAATAGGGTTTTAGTCAGTCATTCTGCACTGTTATAGGAAAAATTGAACTATCTACAAGCAAGAGTTGGTCTCAGCCACCCTGGGCATCGATTGACCAAATGTGAAACGTTACTTACATTTAGTACATGTAGATCCAGAATAGTGACATTTCATTTAAAAAAATCCCCTGAAAAAATGAAAACCTGTTCTCTATCCTTCCTAATACAAAGGAGTATTCTGTAGGCTATTTTATTATTTAAAATCATAGAAAATGTTAAGCATTTTATATCTACTGAAATTTTATTGTGGATCTCAGAGATAGGCTCAAAACAGACTGTCTCATTAGAAAAGAGATGAAATATAATTTCTGAACCATCAACCAATTATTAGTTCTCTTCTGAGTACCTCTCATTATTTTGGTAGGTATTTTGGAAAAAATAGCAGTCAAATGGCTATTCCTACCTAACAAAATTTTCTGATATCCTCACAAAGTTTTTACAATGACCTTAGATGCAGAATGAGAACTGGGGAGGCTAAAATTTGAAGGAAAAAATGCCTGAACCAATAACTCCTATATGCCCCACCCTTGAGCTAGCTTTTAAAATGCCAGAGGCCTTCTCAGGCTCTGCAAAAGATATTATCCAATATTCAGTTTTAGCATTGGTACTTTTATAATAAAGACTAGTGTTTTAAGCCTATATTGGTCTTCCCTTCAGATTTTGTTTTTGGCAGTTTAGATTTAAACCTGACAAATGTATAACAGGTTCATTTTACATTATAATACTGCTGATTTTAGAAAACTGAAGGTATCCAATCATTCTTTTATGACCTTAGAATAAATATTATTTAAAGAAACATCAGAATACCAGAGATGAAACTTTCATAGCAGTTTGGAACAAGAACACTAAAATCCTATTGTCTGTACAATCTTTATATCCATAAAGCATCTCTAGGTTTTAGAATTTTATTTAAAAATTAATAGCAACCAATGCCAAGGAATCAATATACCCTTCACAAGTAGGTATAATATTAAAATAATTTCAAATTTCAATAAACATTATTCAATTTATTTGAGCATGAATACTCTTCTGTGTATTTGCATTTCTCTTCATATGTATTGATAGCACATTTAAAGAAACAATATTCCTGAAATATCTTATCCAGAAAGACAACAAATATTTTAGATTCAGAGGATTTCATTTGACTAGGGCTTACTAGTATTAATAAAATCTTTTCTCCATTTGTAGAAACTGAGGTATGCTGCACAATCAAGGCAGCCTGGTTTAAAGGGAGCAGTGGACAAGGATTCAGAAAATCTGGGTTCTAGCTTGACTTTGCCATTTCTGAGTTGTATGATTGTGGGCAAGTCACAACTTCCCTGAGACTCAGATTCTCTTCTTTAAAATGACAAATGATTTTATAATTATCTTAAGATTATCTAAAGATTATCTAAACATAAAAGATGATTACTGAGGTCCTTTCTATTTATAAAAGTCAATGATCTCAAGACCTATCATAAATCTTGGTCTATTTTCTTTAACATATTAGGAGCAGGAAAATCGATGCTTCCAGGTTATGGCTGTTTGATTCTGCTAGAGAGATGAGCCAATATGAACAAAGGATTTTGGTCCTGGTTATTTCACCATAATAAACACAGCCATAGAGAATATCTTGCCCCAGATCAGACAGTTAGGAACAGAAATAACTAATATCTAGTTCTCTTGATGTTCAGAACTATCCCCTCTATATTTATCAGGACACTACCAGTCAGTATAGATTGGAATTAAGAATATTATGTTCTATTTTGAAGCATTCAAAAAACAGTTAAGCTTATAGTTTCAGCCTGAGTTGTCTTTTTGAAATATGCCTTAGCAATCCTTCCTTCCTTCTTCACATTTTAGTTTTTTTTAACATGACAGATAAGGAAAACTTTAAGAACAAATATTCAAGTTCATGTATTTTGAAATCCTGAAATTAAATTAATGTGAAATTTTTTGAATGCAGATGTCTAATGATTATTAACCAATATGGGGTAGTAGAAGATAACAAGATAGTGGAGATAAAAAAACAAGATAAAAATGAAAGAAAAACCAAAAGTCATAACAATGTTTAATCACAGTATTGTTAACTATCTAGAACAGAGAAATATGCTGTTTTCTTATTGAGATGAAAACTGTTCATGTAAAATCCACTCAAAGTACATACGAGTATGTGAATCATAACCTTAGGGCTGGGAAGGACCCCACATTATCTAGTATCTGTACTTGAGTAAATTCAACATCCCTATAGGAAGTCATCCAATTTTTACTTGAAGACCTCTAGTGATGGAAAACTCAAGAGTCTCCAAAGGCAGTTACAGTTTTATTTTTTGACAACTCTGAAGAAATAGAAATATAGACACATTCCTTTGGTCCCTCCTTTGCAGCTCATCCTCTCTCACTTGCTTCAGTCTTTTTCTCTGTCTTTACTCATAAGCTCAAAGATGATATACCATGTCAAATGACCACATTTGCCTCCTGTTTCTCAGGCATCTCTGTAGTTCTGTAAAGCACTTAGGAACTATGGCCACAAATATCATATACAGAAGGAATTCTTGAATGAAATACGGAAGAATTTTGCTCAGTTACTTAGGCCTATTCATGATAAAGATAATGCCCATTCAAATAATTTACCTGTATTGACACATATCTTTATTTGGATGTTATTCATATAGCAAAAATATATTGGCTTGTATGTAAATTTTTACATTAAGATAACATTTATAATTATTATTATTGGTATGTCCTCTATACACCTTTCTTTTCCTGTTGTAGGGAAAAGTAAATTTTTTAAAATTATTTCATCAAGGTGGAAACAGTCTGGTATCTCATTTAAAAGTTATTAAAATGCTATTTCCTGGACCACAAGAATGTAAATGAATAGATTTTTCATAGTACTCCAAAATTTTATCTGAAGGTAACGAGATTAAAAATATACAGCCACAGGTTATCATAATGAAACAAATAGTAGGTCAGTTGGCTTTCTGGATAACATGCTAATACTCTGTTAGAGTTTGTTCTTTTTCCCTTTTTAATGCATAAATAACTGCCTTCACAAACACAGTATGTAGATGAAAAGAGAGGTAACTATGCCCTTTGTTAAAATTGTGAATGCAAAAAGGTTAATTGTAATTCAATTGTGATGCACTTCTTCCTTGTTAAATTGTGGAAATTTTAAGCTATGGAGAAAAGAAATAAAAATCCTCCAAGGATACTATAATTTCTGCCTTCATTTTTCAAATAGTTTAAGCAGCTGATCATCATAGAACTGCAACAATCAAGTAACAAATTTACATTTATAGGACAACCTAACCCAAATGTGGAAAAAAGGAAACATTGATTAAAAATGATAGTAAACAATAAATTATGTTTCAGTGCAGATAATTAGCTATATACAGTATAATTTAAAATCAAGTGCTGAAGACTGCTGATGTTGATCTCTTAAAACTTTGACAAAATATAAATAAGGTACCCAAGAGAGGATGGTTGAGTCAGCTGTGGCACAGAACACAGACTGATGTCTCTCTTTTTATTATCACAGCTTGAAATAGATTCCATCAGAATCTTCTGCTAAGTGTGCAAGAGATGGCCAGTGTTAATTCCAAAACCATTTCTCTAGATTGCCAACAGACTTGTACTCTTGGTGTCTCTTCACATGGTCACAAGCAGAACATGCATGTGTTTCCCAGAACCTTGGGAGATTCACTGTGAAACTCTTCCTCCAGTTAAAATAACTGAGGTATAACTTATCGTTTTTGTCTAGCTCCTTAAGATATTTGGCTAGCTCACTGGCAGAACTGTAATCTTCCACATGAATGAAAGAGTCCCCTGGGATAAAATTCTCGTAATTTTCCCTAGATGGACCTAATACAACGGGTACTGTACCAGCCAGAAAAGCATTGTAGAGTTTTTCAGTGATATAATCTTTGTGGATTGAGTTTTCAAAGGAAAGGTAAAATTTACAAGTAGATATGGTAGGAATCAAACTTTTATCATTCACATACTCTCCAAAGGCTTGTCCATAGGTATGAATTTCAATGCTTTTACTCAGTTCACTGTAATACTTAACTCTTGCATGCTCAGGATTCCAATTACTGACCACCCAACACACCAGCTTCTTCTTGTTTGGCACTTCAAACACAAAGGAGCTTGTGCTTACTGTCATGAAGCCATAAGGCACTTGTATATCTGAGTCACGGCGATAAGTCAGAGTTAGATTGAAGAGGTGTTCAATGCCGCTCTTCTGGGGGGTGTGAGTTGGAGATTCCAAGTTCATCCAAATCCACTTCTGGAAGGGTGGTCTAGCTTGCTGGGGTAAATTAGTGAGATCCCAACTGATGTCTCGATGATGAATCAGAACAGCATGAGATTTGTTGTAAAGGGCTCGATCGGTGGTGAGACGACATCCGTGGATGTTAAACATTGCTTGACAGGAAGAAAGGTCAAATGTCTGCCCAAAGGGCCATACCCAAATCAATATGATAGTTTCATTCAAATCATCAGTTTTGCTAGAAAAGAAATTTTTCATTTTCAAAACAGAGCTGGTTGTCTCTATGGGGCCAAAGATCCAGCTGTTGGTGGGCTTGATGTAAATGAGCAGGCATGCCATGAAACAACCCAGAATAATGCAGGTGATTAAAAATGGGCGAAAAATTCCTTTGGATGTCGATGTCATAATTTTTTCTGTGAAAGAAACAGAAAGGAAAGAAAAGTAAAAATTCAGATCAATAAATTATGATTATGTATCCCCCCAAATATACTTGATTTAAAAAACAATTGCCATTTTAGGGTCATCAAATCATATAGAATAAGGGTTTTTAACTTGGATTCCAAGGATCCTCAAGGAATCCAAGAATAGATTTCAGGGGCTTCATAAACTTGGACAGGGGAAAAAATCCATCTTCACTTTAACTAACCTCTCAAATTTAGCATTTCTTTCCCTTTTGAATGCAGGCAACAAAATATTGTTCTCAGGATAGGTTTTATCAGGCTACAAGAGGTCTGTGAACAAAAATGGTTAGAACTTCTGATACAGGCTATTAAAAAAGGATTTATCCCTAATCCTTTATTGGCAAGAAATTGTTTTTTCCCATAAGTCTTCCCCAACTCAGCTCACAGTCAAAATCTAACTTATCTCTCCTAGTTTTATTTCAAGACAAAATATAATATTTCAGTGATTTCTTTTAGAGTTGTATCTGGCAAGTATGGTGACTAGAGCAAATTCAATTTGGAGGTGGTGGTGATGTATGACAATAGATACTGTAGATTTAGAGTTGGAAGGCAATCTTGGGGGTCCATCTAGCCCTACCTTCTCATTTTACTGAGAGCTTAAATGATTTGTCCAAGGTCTCCCAAGTAGTAAGTGGGAGAGCCAGGGTTTGAACATCCTCTGACTTTAAATTCAACATTCTTTCCAGGTATCCTTGCTAGTCTTGTACAGTTAAGGTAGGAGGGGGCAGCCAATCAATCCTTTTTAATTTGGGGTCTGTGATCTTTTTCTTTAAAATTGAGAGTTGTATTTCATTATCTTTTTAATCCTATATATTTCATTTTATGCATTTTGATACACTATTCTGTGAAAGGGTCCATAGGTTTCACCAGACTAATAAAGGAGGCCATAATGACGAAAAAGGTTTTATTTTCTAGATAGTCTAGAACATATCTTTTGTCCCTGCCAACTATCTTTGAACCTTAGGAAGAGGTGGGACATATGAAATAACAAGATCAATATAAGAAAACTGGAGTCCCTAGGACATAGTGTGTGCACACACACACACACACAATAGTAATGGAGCTTCAGTGGACTAAGAATTTCTCCAAAATTCTAATTGTTCTCCTTACTACCCAAAGCTGGAGAGTCCAGGCCTATTCCTGGGTTATTTGAAATTAGTGACATGAGATTCAACAGTTCATAGACTTATTCCTAAAATCCTCTATGAGATAAGTTTTAGAGATTTACTCTCATATCAAAAAGAACAATGTAGGGGATATCACCAGCCTAAACAGTAATAAGTAAGGAGGTTTGTATAGAGCAATGAGTTCAAATCCTGATTCTGATATATAGTATTACATGTATAATCACGAGCAAGTTACCAAAACTTGTTGAATCCCAAATTACTCAACTGTAAAATGGAAATAATAATTCCTATAGTACTTTCCAGACATGATTATTTTGAGGTTCAAATGACATAGTTTATCTCAAATTTAAAATTGACAATTTGACACATTTAAAACCACAATATAAATGTCATTTTTTTCTTGTTATTCAGTGACTATGAGAAGGATCTGGAACCTCTACTGGTTTAGGAACTTTTCTTATAGAAATTGTCTCCAGCAATGCAGAGTCCATTTGTGGTAAATTTGCTTGAAGGAACAGAGAAGTTAAGTGACTAGTCCAAGGTCATGCACAATTGGTGAACCTAGGTATTTTTTTGATTCTACAAATCAGCATTCTATTTGGTCCCCATTTTGATGATGCAATAATGATGATGATTTTGGTAACATGACTGAATTAGTCCTGGACGTGCAGTCAGGAAAGATTTTAGTTTGAATTCTATAATGCTTATGTAAGTAAGAATATTCACAAGGCATTTAACCTTTCTGATTTTTACACAATCCTCATCAAACACAGGAAGATAATAGCTCTATGTATTTCACAAGATTGTTATAGAGATCAGTAGAATTAATACAATGCTTTGTATACTCTTGAACTCTATTAAAATATCAGTTATCTATCTATTACTAAAATGAACAGTTCTAAACCTGATTTTAGAAAATTTGACTTTTGGAAAATTTGACATAGTTTTACTTCCAGAAACCCTGCCTTTCAATTCTTGATTATTATTATTTTTATTTAATTATTTTTGAATTTAAAATTTTTCCCCTAATCTCACTTCCCTCCCCCCTACCCCCCCAGAAGTCAGTCTGATACTCTTTACATTGCTTCCATGCTATACATTGATCTAAATTGAATGTGTTGAGAGAGAAATTATATCCTTAAGGAAAAAAAATTACATACTAAGATATTTTTTTTAATTTTTTTAAAATAATCTTTGTTCAAACTTCACAATTCTTTCTCTGGATCCAGATGGTATTCTCCATCGCAGATACCTCAAAATTGTCCCTGATTGTTGCACTGATGGAATGAGCGAGTCCATTAAGATTGATCATCCACCATGTTGCTATTATGGAGTACAATGTTCTTTAGGTTCTGCTCATCTAGCTTAGCATCAGTTCATGCAAATCCTTCCAGGCTTCTCTGAATCCCCAGCCTGCCTGGTTTCTAATAGAAAATAATGCTCCATAATGTACATATACAATTTTTTCAGTCATTCCCCAGTTGATGAACATTCACTCAATTTCCAATTCTTTGCCACCACAAACAGAGCTGCTATGAACATTTTTGTACAAGTGATGTTTTTACTCTTTTTCATGATCTCTTCAGGATATAGATTAATTAGTATTGCTGGATCAAAGTGTATGCACATTTTTGTTGCCCTTTGGGTGTAATTCCAAATTGCTCCCCAGAAAGGTTGGATGAGTTCACAGATCCACCAACAATGCATTAGTGTCCCAGATTTCTCACATTCCTTCCAACATTGATCATTGTCCTTTCTGGTCATATTGGCCAGTCTGAAAGGTTTGAATGGCACCTCAGAGATGCTTTAATTTGTATTTTTCTAAAAAGTAATGATTTAGAGCAATTTTTCATATGACTATGGATCACTTTGATTTCCTCATCTGTAAATTGCCTCTGCATATCCTTTGACTATTTATCAATTGAGGAATGGCTTGTTTTTTTATAAATTTGACTCAGTTCTCTATACATATTTTAGAAATGAGTCCTTTATCAGAAATAATAGTTATAAAAATTGTTTCCCAATTTACTACATTTCTTTTGATCTTGGTTACAGTGGTTTTGTCTTCGCAAAAGCTTTTTAATTTAATGTAATCAAAACTATCTAATTTGTTTTTTTTTTTTAGGTTTTTGCAAGGCAAACGGGGTTAAGTGGCTTGCCCAAGGCCACACAACTGCTAATTATTAAGTGTCTGAGACCAGATTTGAACCCAGGTACTCCTGACTCCAGGGCCAGTGCTTTATCTGATGGGTAAATCATTCCTTGATCTCCTAGTTTGCTTATAATATTGTCTTTAATGTCTAAATCCTGTATCCATTTTAATCTTATCTTGATATAGGGTCAATTCTTGATTATTTTTTTGAAGAATGTGTGACCTCTGCTGTCACTTTATGGAGATTTAATAACTTAAGACTCAACCCTATTCAGTTTAATTCAATTATATAATCATTTGTTGAGTGCCTTTTATATACAAAGAACTGCTCTAGAATTTACTGGATGCTTCCCTGTACAACATTTCTTCAGTTTAAATGAGTCACAACTAGTTGTTTAACAAATCTCCTCACAGTGTTTAAACAAGCTTACCTTTCCATGCTCTTTTCATACATAGTACATTGGCCAAACTGGACTACTTACTATTCCCTCATCTCCTATCCATGTCCCATGCTTTACTGATTCTGTACTATAAGTCTTGCCAAGAGCTATAATTAAAGTAGGGCAATTGAGGATTTTTCCATGAACCTGAAATTTAAGAGGGTAAATAAAAAACTGAGCTTATTTAAGGAAAATTATGATTTAAAACAGTAAGCAATTAAATTGCACAATTATGTTACTTTTTCTTGATGTATGTCTGTGCTCCCATCACTTTGATTGATTGGACGATCATTTTTATGTAGAAAACTCCAAGATCCAAATCTTACTTCAGTGCAGAGCTCTATTCATACATCATCAACTATCTACTGGACACTTTCAACCAAATATCCTGTGAATATTATAAACTCAATATATAAAAAACTGGACTTTTTATAATTTCCTAAAACTCATTACTCCTCTAAACTTTTCCATTTCTTTTGATGACATGACCACTCTGATTCATTCAGGTTATCTTTGGAGTCATCCTTTTTCCTTTTTCCCTCATCTTATATTCAATTTAGCTACCAAGTCTTTATAAGTCTAACTTCATAATACCCCTGTCTCCACACAACACTCTACTTCTTTATTAATACTTTTCTAATCTACCCTAGTCTAGAATTTTATCATACTTCAGTTATACTATCATAATATTCTTCTATTTGGTCTCCCCAATTTTAAACAATTTCCTTCCCCATTTTTTACATAGCTGCCAAACTTTCCTAAAGTACACATCTGAGCATATCACACCATTCCACTAAAAAATACCCAATGGCTCACTATTGCCTTTAGTATAAAATACAAACGCCTTAATCACTATTTCCCTTATAATATCTACTTGTCTCCTGAGGAACCTGTATGTGGATAAAGAAGCAACAGTTAGAACTGAAAATGAAACAACTGGTTGGTTGGAGATTGGAAAAGGAATACAAAAAGTCTGCAAATTGTCACCTTAAATATTTAACTTATATACAGAATACATCATGTGAAATGTCAGGATGGAGGCACCTTGGGGTACAGGAGATAAAGTACTGACCCTGGAGTCAGAAGGACCTGAATTCAAATCTGCCATCAGATACTTGACATTTACTAACTTTGTGGCCTTGGTCAAGTCATCGAACACCACCCATTGCCTTGCTTAAGAAAAAATCAATAAGGATGGCTGTAATTAGAAACTGGAATTAAGGCTGCCAGGAAAATTAATAACAATCTCAGCTATGCATCCAATTGTTAGTTTATTAGTCCTCCTCCTGATTCCCCCAAAAAAACTTGATATAATTTTTGTATTTCCTTATCTGTTTGTCTCCCCATTTTGTAATTTATAATTTCTTTAAAGACACACCTGAAATTCTACTGTCTTTCCCCTTCACTTAGGGGTTAGGATATTAGTCCTCCTCCAGATTCCAGTGTTCTTGATATGCCTTTTGTATTAACTTATCTATATGACATTGATAATGGTGATATCTTTGCCCAGGATCGTAGACTGCATAATAGAGTGTCTGATAAACTTTTAAATAGAATAGTAGACTAAAAAGTTTTTTTTTAGAGAATTTAAACAAGATTAGAAAGGGAATAAGAATTTACAAAGCACCTACTACATTCCAAATTCTGCTAAATGATTTACAGTTTTCTGAAGAATAATTCAAGAAAATATAAAGATTTAATATATATTTATGATTTTATTTTATAGTAAGATAGATTTTAAATTCTTTTCATATATTTCTAATGGTGCCTTTGCAAAATTTTCTGGGTGTTGCAAAAGAAGTTATTCCTTCCACATTGTGGGGGGTCAGGGAGTGTAGCACCCCTACAATCTGAAAAATTCATGTAAAATATTTTTTGCCCTTCATACCAAAGAAGTCTGAATTATTATATTAAAATATTATACACTATACAATATATCTTATGCAAGTGTTAGTTTCTAATTGTATTTCATAGTTTTCTGTATTGTCTGCTGGCCTCCAACTTGTGTGGGGAGGGGGGAGAAGAACTAGATGGATTTTTCTGAAGATTTCTCTAGAAGCAATAGGTATATAAGAATTTAACCTACCAATATATCCAGGGGGAAAAAATCCCACAAAAAAAAAAAGCATAAATTTAAAAAAAACCCTACTTTATTCTAATATGCTAAATAGGTGACCATTTAATCAGACAACTAGCCAAATGTTCAGACTTGAATGACTGGAAATAAAGTTGCAAAGGGATGAAAGTCCAATAGTTACAACAATTAACAGCACATACTGCTTTATTTCTATCAGGATGCTATCAAAGTGCTGTCTGAACAAAACCCCAGGTGTCTGAAATTAGTGATACTCACAATTTCAGAAAACTCAGTTATTCCTAGGCTTCACTTTAATCCAAAGGAAAAGCAACTTCAATTGGGAGATTTCTAAATAAAAGCAGAATGCCATGAACTTGGAAAAGCATGTATCTTTGGAAAAGCATGGGGAGCAGAATAAATCAAAGAGATCTTTTCTAAGTCCATAGATATCATAAATTTAGAAGCTTCACTTCCTCTAAGTTACTGCTATTCATATTTGCTACAAGACAAAATTCACATTATGAATATGATATTAGTCAAAATGTTTACAATTTTTGTAAACATTTGTTAAGTTTGACTGTTTTACTTATAATTGAGATGGCTTTAAAAATCTTTTCATTGTCTCTGGTGAAAAAAAGAGAAAAGAGTTATTTAATTTTAATTTTATCAAAATATACTAAGATATTTCCCAAGTCACATACTGTGGGTGAAATGAATTTTCCTTAAATTTAAAAAAAATTTTTTTCTAAAGATAATTAGAATAAACATATAAGTTTCCAAGTTATTTCTATTTGCTCTAGTGCAGACATTTTGCTTTCTATCTTAAGGGACCCTACTGGGGGTTCAATATAAAAGATGATAATTTTCAAATATAGACAAATCTCAGGACATTGATTCATTATTAAAAATTCCAAAAATACAAAAAGGAAAACACAGAAACAAGTAAAAACTGAAACATTTTAGCCATGTAGAATCCCTGAAACAGAGGGTGAAATAACAGTTTCAAACATCATACTCAGAGAATTCATCTTTGCTCTTTGTAATTGCGTTCCTAGAATGCACTGACATATATCAGGGGGGAAAACAATCAAAGGAAAAAAGTCTAATCTTTTTTTTTTGCCTACACAGTATGTAAACAGAAAATCTCACTACTGTTTTAATTTATATTGCCTACTGTAACTATAGATCTTTTTGAAGTCTGCTAAACTTGGAAACTAGACCACTGCTAGACCATTTCCTGAGTGAACCTTATGGCTTAATTTTCTGAAATTAGAGAAATCAAAGCATTAACATTAATAAATGTTAATATTAACCTTAACATTTTATAACATTATAGCTATACATTTCATTTTAATTTTCCAGATTGCAATTCTCTGTAGGTTTGGACCTTGGAGGTAAATGACTTCCTTAGATTTCCTTAGATTCTAGAAATCAACTAGTCCACTTCATTTCACAGATGAGGAATTTGAGTTCCATAGAGGTAAAATGACTTCCTCAGATAGTTAGTAGTAATTAAGACACAAAGACCAAGTCCTCTGACTTGGTCTTGGGTTCCTTCCTTAACATTTCTGTCTGAGGATTTCTCTATTTTTGATCCTCCTTTTCATTAGTTGCTTTAAAAGTCTCCTTCACTGATCCAAAGAAAGGCTTGAGCCTTTTGTTCTGTGTTCAGAGAGACACTAACTCATCTCAGGAACAAGAAACTCCTTGGAAATCCATCATCATTTCATGTACCAGAAAATCATTTCCAAAGATGATAAGTTAGGTCCAAAGAGTTAGAAGTGGAAGGGACCCCAACAAAGGTTATCTTGCCCAACCCCCTCATTTTACAAATAAAAAGAAACTGAGGCTCATGGAGTTTAAGTGACTTGAGCCTTAGAATCTCTATCATTCTAAAGAAGGATCTTAACAATTAGATTTACATGACATCTACCTGCTAGAGAGTACTGCTGTTTTTTGTTGTCTAGTTCATTTCCTGAGTACCTCTGGGTAGTCCTTGAAGTGTCCTCCTATATAAATTGGTAAATTTTTCTCTTAATCTTCTGACCTTCCTGTTCCAGGATGACTTTCCTTAGTTTTGACATTGTTCAAATGCTCTCTTCTTTGCTTTTCTCTTAGGTCCAAAACTATATAAATTGCCTTTGATCCTTGATCTTTCCTTTCACCTGCTTTACAAACTCCAAAGTTCCTTTCTTTGCACACACTGCATATTCACACTCTTTGAAACTCACTTTTCAGTTCAGGGACTTGATCTATTTCTTTTCCACTCTCCTTTTGCTCTCTCTCTCTCTCTCTCTCTCTCTCTCTCTCTCTCTCTCTCTCACTGCCCTCATTCTGAAGTTTCCAATCTCTATAACTCTATTCACCTCAGCAGTTTTATTTACCTGCCTCTGCTGTGCTTAAAGCAATCAGATCTGGCACCTGGCCCCAAGTAATCTGGTCCATGTACCACACAAAGACAATGTGGCTGTAGCTGATGCAAGGTACGGATGGAGTATTTCCTTTGGTGATTTTCCAGGGACTACTTTCTGACTCTCATTTAATTGTCCATGACTTTGCTTTTACACACAGAAAGTTATACTCTTTGCAGTCACAGTCTTTTCATATTAGAGTCAACCAGGGAGGCACTGCATGTTTGGAATGTATCTAGGAGGAGAGGGAAGAGGGAAATGTTTTTCTCTCTCACCTTATAGGAGCATGTAATTTGTATTTCTAAAAATAAAAGGATTAAAACTGTCCTGAAGTCAAGGTAAATAATGATGCCTACATCAAGGAATTTTGCCTTTTATCTTGCACAATGAGGTAGTTATTACCTTTCAGGAAGACCTTTTATGGGATTAACTCAGAGCTAAAACAGGTCCCTCCTATTTGAAACTCATACTTTCAGGCAGGATTCCTTTCAACTGTATTAGCTGAAGCTCTATTCTATGAACCATACCTGGTTGGTTTGGGCACCTCCATTCATCTATAATTAATGACAATTTATCATGATTCTGCAACTATTAACTCACCATCAAGATATAGTATCACAGGTAGCTTTCATTATAGTTAGACTGGTCTGCTATTATTGGTCCCTATTCTTGTCTTTTACAGTATGTATTTCCTGTTTCTGGAATATTTTGTTCTATTTTCTATGAACAGACTATGCTCTTCTCTCTAATTTCCAAACCCTCTCCAGTTATTATTGAACTTTCTCTTTTCTGAACTAAATCTTCACTTCACAACTTAATGCCTAATTACTGTATATAATACCTTATATTTATTTTTTTAATTTTTTTAGGTTTTTGCAAGGCAAATGGGGTTAAGTGGCTTGCCCAAGGCCACACAGCTAGATAATTATTAAGTGTCTGATACCAGATTTGAACCCAGGTACTCCTGACTCCAGGGCCGGTGCTTTATCCACTGCACCACCTAGCTGCCCCCCTTGTATTTCTTAATCACAGAATCTCAAGAGTTGAAAAGAACTAAGACTCCATCTGTCCCAATCCATGCTCTAATACACTAATGGATTGGTAATCTCACTAGTCTGGGAGCTCCAAAATCATTCCCTCCTGGGTAACTTTTGTCTCTACTCTCCCATAAATTTGCTGTACCCAATGTCTTGGAGGCCCTCCTTCTAGCTCTTGCAATATGGCATGTGAAGTATCTCTTGTCTATGTCATCACTCACTATCTAAATCCTTTTCTTCAGTGAGCTCCTTTTATTATATGTTTGTATTATTGTTGATTGTTTATATGTTGCAATCTGCTCCCAAGCATCTTTCCTTTGCCTTCTGTGTCAAACTCATTCTTTTATTTTTCAAAAGCAGTTATGACCCATATTTCAACCTATGAAACAAAGACATTACAGCTCTTTGCTGTTCAAAACAAAATATTTCCTCACAACATACCTGGTAACATTTCAGACTCTCTTGAAAACCTCCACTCATGGGAACCCACTTCTGAAGAAAGTCTGTTCAACTTTAGAAATATTCTAAATGTTTGTAGCAAGACCTAACTCAACCCTTGTCACCTTCCACCTACTACTCCTTAAATTGTTCCTGAGGCTGAGAAGAATAACTCTAATAGCATTTTCTGCTGGCAGTCTGTCATCTACTTAAACACAGCTATTGAATCCCCTCTGTAGTCTCTACACTAAATCAAATTATTCTCTATTTGTTGAATTGTGACTTCCTCAAAGAAAAAAACAAAAGGTCACAGTTCTGATATCCACAGACCTAGCAGAGTATGGTACACTTAAAAATGAACAGACACTTGATTAATTAATTGATTAACTTAAATCTAGAAGAAAGTGATGGGCACTTTTGTCCCCATTTACACTGATAGGAATTAATATCATCAACTCTTAGAAAGGAGAGTCAGGTTTAATTGTACTTTATTCATTCATTCATTGAGTGTTCTTTAGCAAAGGAATATTTTAAAGTCATTTAGCAGATTTTATACATATATATGCACATTTATATGTATAGTAGGTGGTTCATAAATGCTTATTCCCCTTCTATTACTGTTTAATTCTCTAAATAACTTTCTACTTGCTTTACTATTTAAAAGTTTAGCAGACATTCCATCTGTAGGTTCTGGGCAAAGATATCATTACCATCTTCTATATCATCAGCAGCATCATCATTAGCAGCATTCATATTCTAACAACTGAGTGAATAAGGTGAGAAAATAGAATTTTGAGCTGAGTATTTAAAAGAAGTATAAATTATTAGGGTTTTTTTTTCCCATAATGTACTTTTCCCAGAAAAAAGCAATGCCAACATTGTTATCCTTATTATTGTAGTTAAATGGAACTGTCTCAGAAAGAATGAGGGAATTTTCTCCAGGCTCATGTCACACTAGCTCATGAGCAAATCATTTAGGCTCTCTGAGTCTCTAGTTTACTCATCTGTAAAAGATGGGATAGTACCTACTTCCTAGGAAGGTTATAAGAATCACATGAGATAATGTATAATACATAAAAGCACTTTGTAAATCATAAAACAACTATATAGATATAGCTATATGTCATTATTAGAATAAATCAGGTGAACAATGGTGGATAAGAGCACCAGGCCTGGAAACAGAAAGACAGAAGTTAAAATCTGGTCTCAGACACAATATGACCTTCGGCAAGTCACTTAACCCTGTTTGCTTCCTTAACAATAAGGAAAATAGCAAAACATTCTAGTATTTTTGCCAAGAAAACCCAAATGGACAAAAGTGAAGAGTAACAAGTAAATACTTCAAAGACAGTTGAATGCAGCTCAAGTGTTTATATATATATATATATATATATATATATATATAGATATATATATATGTATATATATATATATATATATATATATATATAGAGAGAGAGAGAGAGAGAGAGAGAGAGAGCGCAAGCCTTAGGAGAAGCTCCCTCCCTAAGACTTTAGATTTTACTGTATGTATATGAATATTTTTAAGTAGTTAGAGATTTGAATTCTCAAAGACATAGGAGATAAGGTATGCATTCTGTACTGGGGCAAGATTCAAATCCTATTTCCTAGCTTTACTATCAATGTAATTGTGGACAGGTCTTTGGAATTCAGTTTCCTCAATTGTAAAAGGAGAAGCTTGGATTAGAAGGCCTCTGTGCTCCTTTCCAGATCTAGATTAATGATTCTGTTTTTAGAGTTGGAGGAGGTCTCAGAAACAACCTAGTCCAGCCCATAACTAGAAGAAGAATCAATTCTATGTATACTTACCTCTACCTGAGAAATGTTCTTATAGGTCTGCCTGGAGACCTCTTATCTAGTAAGGGGAAATACAATACCTTCCAAGGGAACCCATTATACTTAGAGATAGTCCTAATTGTTAAAAAGTTGGCAGGCTTCACTTTATTGCTCTTAGTTATAGTTCTGCCCTCTGGGGCCAAATAAAATATATCTAAACCCTTTTGCTTGTGGCCTTTCAAAGGTCACTGAACTTGAATGCCACTATTAGTCCAAGAATTCCATACAAACCACATCCGGGAATGTTGCTCACTCTTCTATTCTATATTCTTCTTCCTGGTCAGCTGTGGGGGAAGAAGGAGTAAGTCATTTGGATTTCTCTCCCTGCCCCCCAAAGCTAAGAAAATGACAAAGTATATACCTGAGGGAGGGAATCCAGTTTCTGCCCAATCATTGGGAATTGAATGGAATTGAATGGTTTGGGGGTCACCTGGAATGGTATAGACCCAGAGTCATAAACATGAATTCAAATCCTGGTTCTACCATTTACTAGTTTTTGATTTAGCTTTGATATTTTTCTTAACAGTAAGATTGACATAATGCCATTTGTATTACCTACTTTAAAGGGCAATTGTGAAGAAAGTACTTTGTAAAAAGTGTAAAAGGTAAAATAAATGAGTCAACATTCAACAATCAATAATTACTGATTGGATTTGATTGGTTGTTTCAGTCTTGCTTGTCCCTTTGGGACCCCATTTGGGGTTTTCTTGGCAAAGATAAGTGGGGTATTTTGTTATTTTCCTTTCTAGCTCATTTGCAGATGAGGAAACCAAAGTAAACAGGATTAAGTGATACTCAGTGTCACATAGCTAATAAGTGCCCAAGGCCACATTGGTCTTCTGGAATCCAGGCCCAGTAGTTTATCCACTATGCCACCTAGCTGCTCTAATAATTTATTGAGTTTCTACACAATGTCAGGGTAAATATATATATTAAACAGACATCATTTGCCTTTAAGAAATTTATAGACTAATGGAGGAAGACACACAAAAGAATGTTGAAAGGTAGGGGTATGGGGGAGGGAGGTACCCAGGCTGGGGAAAAGGAAATAGTTGAATTGTTGAGAAGTCCAAAATGAGTTCAGTCAGGTAAAAAATTAGGAAATGTTTCTCCTGTCTCTCCCCATCTTGGAGACTGAGTTCATGGCTCCATCCTTCAACTAGAAGGTCAGGATACTGATGAAGTATGAGTACTATGACTTATTGGATCTTGTAAGTTGATGAGATCTCCCATTGATGAGTTTTGCTGGGAACATGGTGGAGAAGTCTAAGTTCAAAATGAATATCCAGAGGCAAACAGAATTAGTAGTCATCCATTCATTGCATTATCACAAGATCACTGTTATAGCCTCCCACCTTCACGTTAAGATTTTTCTGTGCTCCCTCTCATGTAGATACCTTGGACTGATGTTTTATGACTTTATTTGGCATGCTTTTTGACTATTTTAGACTTTAGATAACTCAGAATTATCTGAATGCTTAAAAAGTCATCATCATAGATTAAAGAGATCTTAGATACTATGAAGTCCAATCCTTTTAATTTACAGATGAGGATACTGAGGCTCAGAGAGACTTGTCTAGAGTTAAATGTCTAATAATAAGTATATGACATAATAAGTATGCCATGTGCTCTGATAACCATATCAACCTGGTTGCTGCCTAAAAGAATCATATGGTCAAAAGTAAACAGATAATAAAATAAAGATTATTATATAAGCCATACTCTACCATTGATTTATATTTATTAAGTATATAGTCTGAAGCATATATGTTAAACTTATTATTTTCTATCACTCCTTCTCTCATTTCTTCCCTAGTTTAAAGAGTTTTCTATTAACATTTTCTATTTAAAGTATTTTGTTTTTATAGAAGTCATTTTCAGTGCTTCTTTCTGATTCATTGAACCTATCCCCAAGTTACTATTTGCCAAGAAATAAATTCTATCTCCACAATACAGTAAAGTTTATCTTTTATCTATATCCATTTCTGGCCACTGACTAGGCCCCTACACTCTGGGGCAGGTCTTAAGTATCTCTGTTTGAACTATTGAAATTATAATAATTGATCCCTTTGAAGGAAAAGATTGGGTCTTAATTTTCTTTGAATCTCTAAGTAGTTCCCCTAGCATGGTATCTTGAATATCTCATAGCAGTTAATGCATTTTCTGCTCAACCTCTGTCTTCCTGTATTCCCATACTGACTGTTGTCTGGTCCCTCTGAGGTCCACCCCGCTATGGAGCCATCTTAAAGACTACTGAGTGTCTTCCCAGGCTGGCCTATCACTAGAAGACCCAGCATTGATGCACACTCTCCACTTCCCACCAATCTCTTTCCAGCCTGCTCTATGACCATATCTGTCTATTTATTCTACTTCTAGTAATAATAAGTTTTTGATGCTCATAAGAAGGGAAGTAGCCAAACAAACTATGGTATATGATTGTGATGGAAAATTATTTTGCTATAAAAAATGACAAGCAGGAATGATTTAAAAAAAAACCTGAAAACTTACATGAACTGATGCAAAGTAAAATCAACAGAACCAAGAGAACTTGTACACAGTAAAAGAAATATTGTTTGATGAAAACTGTGAATGAATTAGCTATTCTATGCAATACAATGAGCTAATGATGAAATACACTATCCGCATCTCCAAAGAAAGAATTGATAATGTCTGACTATAGCCTGGAACAAACTATTTTCCATTTTCTATCCTTTCATTTTTGTAAAATTCAAGCCTTGTACAAAATGACTAATATGGAAATGAAAACATGACTGCACATATATAGCATATGATTGCTTACTGTCTCCCAGGGAGGAATAGAAATTGGAACTCAAAATTAAAAAAAAACAAATGTTTTAAAATAGTTTTTAACATGTAATGGGGAAAATTAAAATACATTATATTTTTTAAAAATAGGGACTTTTGTGTTTTTGTATCCTCCAATACTATAGCATATTGTCTGGCATATAGGAATCATTTTATAAATGTTTCAATTATGTCTACAATCTATCATTTATTAATTAAAAATAATTGTAAAATGAATGAAGCATAATGAAAAATTCAACTTCAATACATTTATTTTGTGCTCATTAAGTGCAAGGCAGCATTAGATCATGAAGATATACATACACAATTTAGATAAGATGCAAGCTTTGGCTTCATGGAACTCATAGTCTTGGTAAAAGAATTCAAAGCATACCCATATAACCATAGTGCCAAAAATACGCATAATAAAGAGCAACCCAAATTCTTTGCAAGATCTGAAGTAGGGAAATTTATTTCTAAATAGGGGAATCAGAGATGGGTTTAGGGAGGAGATGGTATATGAATTGGATTTTAAAAGTCAGGTGGAGGGAAGAGAGTTAATTCTACTCATTAAGAATGCTAGGAATGGGGGCCACTAGGTGGAGCAGTGGATAAAGCATCAGCCCTGGAGTCAGGAGTACCTGCTTTCAAATCTGGTCTCTGATACTTAATAATTATCTAGCTGTGTGGCCTTGGGCAAGCCACTTAACCCCATTGCCTTGCAAAAACCTAAAAAAAAAATGCTAGGAATGAAAAGAAATATAGCAAAAATATACAACATCATGGTGGTAGTGATGGGGAGGGGACTTTCAGAGGAAATATGTGAGAGATTGCAAATAGTTTTAATTTGGCTGGAATTTAGAGTAATTCTATTGGGGAGGATTAACAAGATACTTCTGGAGAAATAGAAGAGTGACAGATTGTTGAGGATCTTGTATGCTACCTGAGACAATTTGAATATTACTTAGTCATTGGAAAGTTTTAAGGAGAAGAGTAAAAGCTTTAGAGCAGTGCACAAGGAAGATCAATTTGAAAGTGGTGTGGAGGATGGATTAGAGGAATTTGAGAACAGAGTGGGGAAAACTGCTTAGGTTATTGGACCTAGTTTAAATGGCAAAAGACAGAATGGGATAGGTACTAGGAAGTCCATTGTGGCTTGTTCTTGTATAAAGAATAATCAAATGAACAGTTATATATCTAGCCAATGATCTTTTTCAAGTGAACTTGAGTCAAATTTGGAATCCTGCCTGTAGCTTCCAGAAATCATAGGACCAGCCTTGATCAGCTTAAGGGCAACCTTGAGCAGAAGCTGCAGACTGAAGATCTAGCTTAGAACTTTCTAAACATCCTGTTACTTGAATTATTGTATCTACAGATGTCCTTGCCCTTAACCCTTTATCCTTTTCCTGACAATTTCTATAAATAATATCTCACTATTTTTCTACACCACTTTGAGAAGCTGAAATCTCTCTCCCCTTTGCTCTCTTGTAGGATCTTCTCTCCCTTCAAGCCTTTTCTCAGACAATAAATACTCTTAATTGGAGTATCATTCTTTTTTTTTCTCTTAGGAACAAAAAAGTTTATGTATTGCTGTGATTAGCAGAAATAAAGGATGAAAATTCTAAGGGGATTAGCAGCAGCAGCAGCAGCAGCAACAGATGTTATGATGGGACAAGCAGTAAAGAAGGGTATAGGGGCATGAGAGGTTATCTGGGGAATCACATTCCCCAAAGAGCAGATTGGCCTCCCAAAGGAAATCCAGGATGGTATAACAGACTCTTGTTTCATTTTATGTCTTTTTATAGGTCTGGGGGTTTTAAGCTAACAGCATACTTACTCATATGCAAGATATACATGTATGGATACATTGACATGCATATGTTTGTGGTTTTTGTTAGTTTATGCCTTATTAGTATTATTAGTAATCTTAAAAATTACATTACTATTTAACAAATACAATCATATTGCAGTTACAAATAATGTCAATGTTAGGCTATCTGGCTTTTATAGCATGTTGATGCTTTGATAGGATTGCCATGGGCATATGATCTATATCTCAGTTTTTCTGTTATAGAGTCAGTGGAAAGAGTTCTGAAGATGGAGTTAGGAGACATCTGGGTTAGATTCTCATCTCCTGAATTTACTAGTTATCCTTGCATAGTAAATATTTAGTTGAATGACCTGAGTCCCATTTTCCTCATCTTTAAAATGAAGGTAATATCTATACTATTTGCCTTATAGGGAAGTTGTTATGGTCAAATGAAATAATATATCTAAGATACTTTGTCAACATGCTTTATAAACCTGAAAGCTGGTGTTAAAGAGATGATGTGGTGATCAGGGTTATTCAACTGCTCCTATTTTTCCCCTACTCCATTATTGAATCTTTGCCTTGATGGGTTTCTGGTATAAACTCCTCCTTCACTCTAGGAAAGAGACAAGGCAACAAATATTTTTGTTAAACATTTACTATGGCACTGTGCTAAGTGGTATAAAAGTAGTTTCAAAGGATCTGTAATTCTCTTTATCTCTTTGTTAGCTCCAAGTTCCAGGCAGAGATAGAGTTTCTGACAAACCAATTCAGTCTTAGATCTCTCTTTTCTCTGGGGAGGTTTTCCCTTCAGTGAGTTACTATCAGTATTCCTCACAGTAAGGACACCTCCCAAAGAAGGAGATGCCAGTTTTTACTGCTGTTTATAAAAAAATCAAAGAAACCATTGAAAAGGATTAAATTATTCTGGCTCCCTAAAAAAACACCCAACAAAAAAAAAAGGTGATCCAGGGAGAAAAGGAGATAGAAATCGTATTACTTCCTTGGGTTCTGTAGTTGGTGCAATAGGATGGGGGGAACAGCAACATAGTTTTTCCTGCTAATTATGCCAAATAGCATTTATCATCCTTGGGGTCCTGACCCTTTTCTTGATGTACTAACCTCAGGTTCATTCAAGGGACTAATTTTCACCTTGAAGTTAGTCTGGCACCTTTCAGAGTTAGCTTAAGTTTCTTAAGCTTTCAATGACTTCTTTCCAAATAAACATTAGCTATTATTATCATCAGTTCAATCAGAGTGGGATAGCTTCCTGAAAATAAATTCACTAAAGCTGAATTTACCAGACTAATTTAAGTTCCAGAAAGCCAGTTTGCTAAATTTCCAAGTGAGATCTACCTGCAATAGGAATGACATTGTAAATGATGTGTATAGACTTGGAGAAAGAGAAATGAAAATTTTGAAGGGGGATTTCCATTAAATTGTACAGTTTAAGTAATTGACTTTATCTTTTTCCATTGCCAAAAACTATATTTCTACATTTCATAATACATATATATATATACACACATATATATATATACATAATTTCTTTTATATCATTACAGAATATATATATATATTTTCCCTATATATTCTTCCATAACATGGAAGTTAGGGGCAAAATGCCCCTGTGATCTGGAAAATCTGGGCAAAATTTTTTTGGCCCTCCATAATCAGAGAAGTAGTCTGAATTTTTCCTTTTTCTTTTGTGGGGTGTTTACAATACCTTATTTTAAAATTTGGATTACATATTTGGTCATAGACTATATACAGGCGATATGATATCTCTACATTTCTAGTCTTTCTATATTGTCTGTTGGCTTTCCATAAACTTTAACTTTTTACTTATTTTAACTTTAAATTTTTTTAAAAGTTTAAGATCTTTTTAAAAATTGTGTGTATGTTCTTAAAAGATAAAAGTCATGATATTATACAATGCTATACATATATTTATCCATTTATTTATCTCTAAACTTTTCTGTGTTGTCTTCTGACCTTTGTGACCTTTGTGTGTTATTTGAAGCTCCTACAGAACTCTCAAAAAATTTCTATTTAATTTCATTTGCTGATCTGTGATCTATCAAAATTGTGATGGGGGAAAGTCATGATGTACAAGAGATAACTATAATTTTGAGCCCTTCACTCCAATTTCCTCTAGGAGTTTGCCCTATCAACTTTTCCCTAATTTCCATTCCCTCCTTATGCATTGTCTTATTTCCTATAGTTTACAAATATGAGCAAATATCCTCTGTGTTTAAGCCTTTACTTGGTCCATGGTTTTTGTTAGTTTATGCCTTATTAGTATTATTAGTAATCTTAAAAATTACTTATTTTGGTCTATCCATTTCCTTAAGCTAATGCTCAATATCTCTTTCCTTTCACTTAACTCCTAAAGAGAGATGTCAATGCTGAAGCTTCTATTTTCTCATTTCCTACCCACTCCTTACCTCCTTTTCATTTTGGCTTCATAGAGCATTAATTTGAAATTGCTTTTTTGAAGTGACTAAATTTCTTAATCACCAAATTTGCTAGACATTTCTCAGTTCTTCTCCTTCTTGACTCTGTAGTATTTAACCGTTTTGCACTCTCTTTCAGGTTCACCTATTATTTCTTCCCCCTGACTCTACTATCATTTCAGAGTTGGAGAATTCCCCAGCCCAGAGATCCTAAGATTGTCTGGAAGAGTAATTCCTTCCAAGATCCATTTGACTTGAGGTCAATAAATCTAGAGGCAAGCCTAAAAAGATAAATATTTAATTAGCATTAGTTGAGGGCCTGTTGCCAGGAAACCAGTAACTCTGTGGAACTAAACAGATACACAAATATAAAGGGTTTTACATAACTATGGAGCAGTCAGCAAAGGGTAGCTTAGCCACTTATTTCAAAGGTTGAATAATAGAGACAGGTCAGGTGATTTGGGTGAAGGTGGTGAATATAGCCTTAGATCAGTTTGGTTCTAATGGGAGCATTTCCCTCTAGTAAAGCTAGTTAATCTCATCAGACCATCTAGGTGGGGATCTGAAAGGCTAGGACTAGAGGCTTAAGATAGTTCAGGGCTACCTTTGAAATGGAATCTAACCTAGAGTCATTCTTTTTTTTTTTTGACTTCTAAGGCTAAAAAAGTCACTGATGACAGGTTTTTCTACATTGCAACACTTTGTTGGACCAAGACCCTTGTTTCACCCTTTCTGTGTAGTTGTGACCCAAGGATCTGTCCTAGGTTCTCTTCCTTTCTCTTACTACACTCTATCTTGGTGAAGTCATTTGGCTCTAATGGACTGAATTACATTTTACGCAGATGACTTCCAAATCTATATATGTAGTCCCAATTTATTCCACAAACTCCAATTCCAAATCACTCAAACAAAGGTTGTCCTCTCTCTCTTCGGAATAAACTTCCTCATGGAATCCCTGGCCTCCTACTAAACAGGGGTCAGGTGCCATCTCCTACAGAAAACTTAACCTCATTTTCCTGCACTGTTGCTTAGTGTTCTCCTCCCCCAGATATTATTTAATATGTATTTTGTTTTTAGTTTTCTATATACTGATTGTTTTTGTCCACTAGAATTTAAGTTCCTTGAGGACAACTTGCCTAATTGTTTGCCTTTATATCACCAATATTTTGCCTTACATGGAATTGATAATTAACAATTTTTTTACTTGAATAGAAACTACACCAACTTCCTCATATTAAACATGAGGAAAATGAAGTTGAGTAAAAGTAAGTGACTTGTGCAAATTCATATATGCATTAAAAACTGGAACTAGCATTCAGACTCAATTGGAAACAAATTATACTTCTCATATTCTACTGGGGGATTTGCAGTTTCAAATAGGGTCTATTCCACATTTAAAAGACAAATTCAGGGCAGCTAGGTTGAGCAGTAGATAGAGCACTGGCCCTGGAGTCAGGAGTACCTGAGTTCAAATCTAGCCTCAGACACCTAATTACCTAGCTGTGTGGCCAAAGGCAAGTCACTTAATCCCATTGCCTAGCAAAAACTAAAAAAAAAAAAAAAGACAAATTCAATAAATATCACCTTGTGAAACAGTATTAATAAGATTTAACATGGAATGGATCACTATCCAGATGCCTATATAAATCACACTTGGAGGTGACTAGAATTTAAAGATATCTTGACCTCAGAATCAGTTGGGAGAACAATCAGCCAAGGAGATAGGTGTTATTTAAAAGATCACAATAGAGGATCAATAGACAATTAATCAATAAGCATTTATCATATCCCTACTAGCTCATGGTAAAATATTAAGAACAATGGATATACTGTTGAGGATTAGAATTCTAGTCTTGCCCTGTCTGTTGCTACTTATGTGACCCTGGGCAAATAATTTAGTCTTTCCAGGACAATTTCCTGGAAAAAGCAAGGAGGGTTTGACTTGATGACATGTAAGATCCTTTCCAATTCTAAAACTGTAATTCTGTGACATTTCAGATACTGTGAGAAAGTGCTGGAAATACAGAGTAAAAATTAAAAAGTTCCTGCCCTTGAGGGGCTTCCATTATTTTACTGATAGTATAGAGTATATAAGGTAAATACAGGTAATTTTGGGAATTACAGAAAACTAAAAAAGGTTTCATGGAGAGCAGTGCTGTTCAGCCTGCATTTGAAAAGAAGCTAGGAATTCTATGAGTTGGAAGTGCTTAGGAATTGCCTCCTAGACAATCCTCTAGAGGGGTTAGCCTCTTTATAGGTGCTGAAGATATATAGATGAACCCTTGTGAGCAATAGCCAGAAGAACAGTTTGACCAGAGTGCAGAAACAATAATACTAATATTTGTATAGCACTTACTACAGGTCAGCCACTGTCTTAAACATTTAGAATGATCTCATTTGATCCTCATAACAACTCTAGGAAAAAAGATGCTTTTGGGGGTGGCTAGTGGCACAGTGAATAGAGCATTGGCTTTGGAGTCAGGAGTGCCTGGGTTAAAATCTGATCTCAGACACTTAATAGTTACCTAGCCATGTGGCCTTGGGCAAGCCACTTAACCCCATTGCCTTGAAAAAAAAATTTGCTTTTATTTTCCTCATTTTACAAATGAAAAAATTGAGGCAAACAGAGGTGAAATGACTTGCCCAAGATCACAAAGTAAATGATGGAATTTGAGCTCAGGTGTCTCTGATTCCAGGTTCAGCACTTTATCTACTGTATCACTTGGCAGATCTATCTTCGTGAAGAATAGTGTCTTAAGATCCCTAGTACTATAATATCTCACAAAGCAAAGGAGTAGTTAGTAGATTGAACCGTTTAATTCAATAGCCACTTAGTAAGTCAAACAGCCCTTACCTCTACAGAGTTAGTTTACAGATTACTCAATGTGATCAGATAAGAGCAAATTTTGTGGGGTAATAATTTTTAAAAATTGTCTACAGCAATTCATTCTAGGTTTCAGTGAGAGAGAACTATGTATTCATTGTCTAGTCTGACTTAGTGGATGGAGTGCTGGGACTGACATCAGGAAGATCTGCCTCTAGGTTTCAAAAGTCTTCTCTGACACTCAATAGTAACACATCCCTTGGCAAAGACTTTAAACTTTGTGGGCCTCAGCCAGTTCTCTAGGATTTACTTATTTAGGCTTAACTATTTCATATAAATACTCCTATAAAAACCCATCTATTCAAGTGAAACAGGCATTTCCCTATAGATAAGCCATACATTATAAAATAAATACTTAAATGACTGAATTAGAGAAGATTCTAGTGAGCTTATTGGGAAGGAACAATTGAGAATCATTGGTTAAACACATTATAAGTATCAGGCACTGTGATCTGAAAAAAATGAGTTTTTATACTGTCTCAAGGAGCTTTCATTCTATAGAATTCTATACATAGACATATATATATATATACACAAATAATATATATTTTTATATAACTATGTGCACAATATAAAAAATATCTATATAAAATAAAATTATATAATTGAAGTTTGGTATTAACAACTGGAAGATCAGGAAGGACTTCATACAGGAGGAGATATTTATGGGGAGTTTTGAAGAAAATTAGATAGTTATATAGCAGAATAGGGAATTATTTAATTATTTTTTGCCTAGCTTTGTATTTCTAGGGATCATCATCATCATCATCATCATCATCATCATCATCAATCATTTGTTTGCTATGTGAGATCCTTTACAATTATTATCTCATATGATCCTTAAAACAACACTGGGAGGTAGGGGCCATTATTGTGCCTTTCTTATAGTTCTGATGCAGAGAATTATTAATGTAGACAATAGTCTTTAATGCTGTTAAATCTTGTTAAAGGACAAAAGACTCTGATCCTGACATGTAAATTGACTCCTATTGTTTTACTGTCAAATGTAAAATTTGTATCCTGTCATCTCATTCCCAACCCCCAGCTTCCAACCTTCTACTGGTTTCCGGTCAGGCAAGGTGGGAGGGATTTCCCTTTTTGACCTCAGTGCCCAGATAATGGGCAAGGCTATAAAACCTGGGCTGGACCTCCACTTGGGCAAGTCCCAGTCAGCTCCATCTTTCTCTCTTATCTCCCTTTCTTAGTCTGTCTCAGTCTCCCAAACAATCTTGCCTAGTCTTTTGTTATTCACCCTGTCCTAAAGTGCTAGTTGACTCTCTGGGAGAAGGAAAAGTTGTTTGTTTTTTTTTTGCTCTCAAATAACTTACATTTTTCTTCATCTTTTTTTTGTTATTCAAGAAAGATTTTATTTATTTTGAGTTTTAAAATTTTTCCCTTAATCTTGCTTCCCTGTCCCCAGCCGAAGGCATTCTGTTAGTCTGTAAAGACTAACATGGTATACATTGATGTCAGGTGAATGTGATGAGAGAGAAATCATATCCTTAAGGAAGAAAAATAAAGTATAAGAGATAGCAGAATTACAAAAAAGATATAACAGTATTTTTTTCTAAGTTAAAGGTAATAGTCTTTGGTCTTTGTTTAAACTGCACAATTCTTTCACTGGATATAGATGGTATTCTCTATGGCAGACAGCCCCAAATTGTCCTACACTAATGGAATGAGCAAATCCATCAAGGTTGATCATCACCCCCATGTTGCGGTTAGGATGTACAATGTTTTCTGGTTCTGCTCATCTCACTCAGCATCAGTTTGTGCAAATCCTTCCAGGCTTCCCTGAATTCCCATCCCTCCTGGTTTCTAATAGAACAACAGTGTTCCATGACATACATATAACACAGTTTGTTAAGCCATTCCCCACTTGAAGGACATTTACTTGGTTTCCAATTCTTTGCCACCACAAACAGGGCTGCTATGAATATTTTTGTACAGGTCATGTTTTTACTGTTTTTAATAATCTCTTCAGGGTATAGACCCAGTAATGGTATTGTTGGATCAAAGGGTATGCACATTTTTGTTGCCCTTTGGGCACAATTCCAAACTGCTCTCCAGAAAGGTTGGATGAGTTCATGTAATTGTTTTCAAAAAGTTTTTGATTCTGCCTTGGCAAATAGACTCCCAAGTATTTCATATTGTCTGAGGCTACTTTGAATGGGATTTCTCTTTCTAGCTCTTTCTGTTGTATCTTGCTAGTCATATATAGAAATTTAGAGAATTTATGAGGGTTTATTTTATATTCTGTGACTTTACTAAAATTTCTAATTATTTCTAAAAGTTTTTTAGATGATTTTTTGGGATTCTCTAGGTATACCATCATGTTATCTGCAAAGAGTGGGAGTTTTGTCTCTTCCTTCCCAATTCTAATTCCTTCAATTTCTTTTTCTTCTCCAATTGCTGAAGCTAACATTTCTAATATAATATTGAATAGTAGTGGTGATAATGGACATCCTTGTTTAACCCTGATCTTATTTGGAATGTGGAGGAGGAGAAGTTTTAACCTCTTTACTTTGTAATAATTTGTAATAAAATCTTGAGCAGTTTTAAAACTCTGGAGAGCATGTGAATTCTTTTGTCTTTCAGTAATCCTTGATTTTTATCTTTACTTGGTGACCCCAAATCCCATCAGCTACAATTGAAGAAACAGAGGCAAACAGAAGTTGTGACTTGCCTAGAGACTAGATTCTAGTCCAACATACTATCCATTATATTACTTGGCTGCCATAGAGTGTTTGATAACTCAGTTATCAGTTAATAAACATGTATTTGGTTCTAGGAACCATGCTGTTCACTAGGGATACAAGCAGAAGTAAAAGACACTTCCTTCAAGCAGTTCACAAATGAATAGGGGACAGCAAGCAAACAAATGTATACAAAACTGTTATATAATGGATAAATAATTCTAATTTGATTAGATTAGATTAGTCTTAGCATTGAGGAATTTGGAAAAGTTTAGGGGAATAAAGTATAAGAAGATTAGAAAGTTAGTAGGGGACTGGGTTATGAATTGCTTTGAACGCCAAACAGAGTTTTGTGTAATTGATTCTAGAGGTGATGGGTAGCCTTTGGAGTTTTTTTGAGTAGGGGATGACATGGTTTAACTTGAGCTGTAGGAAAATCCCTTTGGTAGCTGAATGGTGAATAAATTGGAGTGGGAGAAAACTGAGGGGCAAGCAGGCTACCATCAGGCTATTACAACAAGCCAGAAATGAGGTAGTTAGAACCTGTGTGAGAGTGGTGGTAGTATCAGAGGACAGCAGGGCTATATTTGAAAGATGTTGAAAAGGTGAAATTATACAGGTCTTGGCAACAGATTGCATATGAAGAATGTGTGTGTAAGAGAGATATTGAAGAGTGAAAGATATCTAGAGGTTGTGAACCTGAAGGACTTGGAAGATGGTGCTACTTTCTACAATAATAGGGGAAATAAGAGCTGAGAAGGCTGGTTTTAGGGGGAAATAATGAGTTCAGTTTTGAATATTTTGAGTTTAAGATGTCTCCTTAAGGCAGCTGGAGATGCAAAATTGGATCTCAGCTAGGGCAGGTTAGGTTTATCTGACAATCATCAGCACAGAGAAGGTAATTAAATCTATAGGAACTGACAAGAGATATAACCTAGTGAAGTAGTAGAGAGGGAGAAAAGAAGAGGACAAAGAATAGAAACCTATGGGACAACTGTGATTGGCAGGTGTTATTTAGATGAGGATCTAGCAAAGGAAACTCAGAAGCAGTTCTTTAGATAATAAATGCTTGCTGACTGATTTATTGATTTATCCAAAGGAAAGATGAAGAGATATTATATTCCATGGGAATTATTGGGGGAAAAGCCTGTGTAAAGTCACCTAGACAGGAGATAAAGCAACATTTTTAAGAAACAGTAAAAACCCTATTTTGCCAATTTGACCATTGGAGGGCCATGGTTATGTATTAGAAAGAAAGCTAGTTTGGAGTCAAGAGAAACTTGAGTTTAATCCCACCACTAATACCTATTAGCTACTATATAACATCTGTAAGTCTCAGTTTCCTTATCAGTAAAAATCATATTATTTAATGATGCCTGTGTCACATGTTGTGAGGAATAAATGACATGATTTCAGCTAAACTTATGTTTACTACCAGTACTTAGAGACAGCTAGATGACACCAAGAATAGAGCCCTAGAGCTGCAATCAATTCTACCTGAGAGAGAGAGAGAGAGAGAGAGAGAGAGAGAGAGAGACAGACAGACAGACAGACAGACAGACAGACAGACAGACAAGACAGATAGACAGACAGGAGAAATGACTGGGCTGAGCAACAAGAGGGGAGAATGGACTCTCAGGCTTTATAGAATTGCCCACTCCATAGGCACAGAAGTGTCTGAAGAATTTGGGCAAAAGGGGAAATCCCTCCTTTCTTCATGACTGAAATCAGGGAGCACCGTAAGCTGGGGGTGGGGAGAAAATGAGGAAATTTTGTGAATTTATATTTAACAATGAAACAATAGGAATCAGTTTACATTACAAGGCACAGAGAATATTTTCTTACTAGACAGATCTTTCTCCTATATTTCTCCTTCTACATATTCCCTACTCAGACAGAATTTAACAGTGTAAAAGATTACGATATTTGTTTCCAATGTCAACATCTCATATGTCCATAACTTCCTGCATCAAGTCTATGTTTGCAGGCGTGTTGGATTAGGGTTGGAGACTACAAAACACAGTTATTCTCTGAGGAGCTTATTTGACAAGGGGAAATTACATGTTTTGATACCTATGTAAACCACTTAGGAGGTAACAAGAATTTGAAAATAACCCTGACCTCAAAATACTGAGGGGTCTGTAAGAAGAAAAATCAGTTAAGGGAGGGTAATTGTTATTAGAATTCCAGTTCTGCCCTGTCAATTGCTACTTGTGTGATCTTGGGCAAACAACTTTAGTGTCTTCAGGCCTCATAAAATAAGAGGGTTTGGCTTGATGACTTTTAAGTTCCCTTCCAATTCTAAATCTTGTGATTCTGTGTTAGACACAATGCTAGGTGAAAATTAAGAAATTCCTGCCCTCAAGGGACTTCCTTTATTCTATTGGTAAAAAAAAGTGTATGAATAGAATACACAAAGTAAATACAAGGTAATTTTGGGAATCCTAGAGAATTAAGAATATCAGTCATACACAACAGACTATAGATTAATGGCTTTTAAAGATTTTTTTCTATTTAAAAAGAAAAATTAGATAGCACCTCAAGTCAACTCCCATTCATTTTCACTCTCCTAAGGTCACTGGGAACCTGTGATAAAACCTGTGATAAAACCTTTTCTAAAGGTACCTAGAGCTCCCATCATTAAGAAACCTCCAACTGTAATAGCTTCTCAAAGTATATGTCTTCTTTTCTGGGGTTAGACAGTGGAAGAAGTCCTAAGTTCAGGACCTATTTGAGTTTCAAGCTTTTGGGAAGACCTAGAGTACTCCAGTTTCCTCAGTTAGTGACCCTATTTGGAGACCTGGAGGGTGGAATACTAAATTCCTCCCCAAAACGCTTATTTATAGAGGACAGAAATTGGACTTTTAGCTCATTCAAATTTGTATCTGCAGCTCTGCCTGGTTTAAATTCTATAGAGCATCTTGTTCCTGGCCGGAGCCACTATGTATCCTAGCTGTGTCTGGACAAAGTAATCCTTTGTTAAGTGTTCAATAACTCATGAGTGCCTCATTTCATCCCCAAATTAATCCTGAACCAGGAGTGTGCTGGCATTAGATAGATCTGGGCCCACAAAAGGCTGCCATGTTATTCCAGGTTCCTCAGTACTTATTCCAATAAACCTCTATCTAGCTATGTCTCCCCCATATCATACTTGTGCAGATGGTTTTTTGAATCCAAATATAAGCCCTTATGTACTGGACAATTACTTGGTTAATAAACTAACTATTACTTTTTAAAATTGCAACTGAATTGGACTCAACATACCTCTGTTAATCTTTTTTTTTGCTTCCTTACTCTGTCACACATCATGATAACCACAGAATCCCAGATTTGAGTCACTTGTATATTTGAGATATACAATACTTATGCCTTAAGCCACATCACTGATAAAAACTATAAACAGGACAAAATGTTGAGGAACCCATTACAGACCTTCTAGGTAGGTATTAACATTAACATATTTTCTTTGGACCTAGACATTCAACTATTTCTGAATCTGCCTCAACATATTATTTCTTATTTGATGAATATAAAGATTTGAATAGATGTAACTAAAACCTCTTAATTCATTCTCCTATGTGAGGAATATAGGCGTTGGTCTTCACAGGTGAGGAGGGGGGCCCCTAGGGAATTCATTACAATGGAGAAATGACCCAGCCAATCACAAGATAGAAGAGTTTTCCTAATCCCATTCCAGAGAGGGAAAACCCAAGAATAGAAGAATCCTATTCCCAATTTGTCAAAAGTGACCTAGAGATCTTGACCTAATGCAACTGAGTTTGTGCAATTAGATAACTGAATATTATCCCACATACCCCCGTGATGATGCATCATCTGATGGGGGAATCATATTAGGGACATGTCATGGAATGGGCAGACCTCTTATAATGTAACTCAAATTTGGAGGGCCTATGAAAATCCAAGAGGGAGTGGAAAGAGTTTCTGAAGACTATAAATTACCTGATATTCAAATGCCACCTCGTGCCTCATGCTAGGTAAGGTTCCTATATCCTGCAGGATTCATGAATAAAATCTACAATTTTCTCTCACTCTAGTAGGTTTTTCTTTCATTCATTTATAACACCTATGTGCAAGGAGTATTTGGGAGCTGTGTGGCTGAAGTTATAAAATGCAGATTATTAAAGCTAAAAGGGATCTTACATAGGTCACTTAATGTAATTATTTAATACAGATGTGGAAACTAAGGTCCCAAGATGTCAAGTGACCTGTCTAAATAATATCATATAATGAAAAAAAGTGTGAAATTTGGAAAATTTGAGTTCAAGTCTCAACACTTTCATTTATGAACCATATGATCTTGAGCGAGGCACTTAACCTCTCAAACCCTCAGCTAAATCTGTGAAATGTGAATAACAACACTGGCACTACCTACCTCAAGGGTTTGTTTTTAGTAAAACGTTTCATAAACCTTAGTATTTTAAAAAGAACAAGAGTTATTATTTTTAGAAGTGGTGAAATCAGTATGAAGATCTAGGTATTCCGATTCCCAGCCTCTTATGGTTCTATTATACTACAGAGCTACAATCTGGAAGATTTTAAAGGTTACCTCTTTTATTATACAATGCCCAAGGTCAAGTAAGTATTAAAATCAGAATTTCAACATGAATGTGCTATCTTAAGAGCATCACACACACACACACACACACACAGAGTATCATGTGACCTCCAAACCTAAAGTAGAACAAAACTAGATAACATCAAGTTCATGGCTTTATTAGCATCTTACTCTAACTAGATGAGCTCACCATCATTATGGACCTTCTCCCATAGGTCTCATAGATACTGATTGACATTCATAAACCTACAATCCCAGAGACCTAATGTTGGCTGCACTTCCAACTCAAAACAACTTTCTAAATTTCAATTAGAAGAAAGGAATTATGAATCATTTGGCAATGTGTTAGAGAAATTCTAATGACAACAATGCAACAATCAAATTCATTAGTATATCCAAAGACATTTTACCAATATGATAATGAAGTAGTAAGGAACATGAAAGGCATGGTATTAGGAAAAACACAACAAAATTTGTTGAAATGTTCTATATCTGTAACCATTTTAAATTGCTACAATGCAGATGTAAATAACCAGATGTTTCCACTTGCCAAAGCAATTTCCCATAGTTTTAGGGACAGGTGCAAGAATTTATGTCTTATGATATTCTTTTCCTTTTACCTTTTAAAAATGCACTTTACATATTTGTATGATTTCTTTAAAACACACACACACACACACACACACACACACGATGGATTTAAATTTAGAAGTAGAATTTATATAGATCAGGATAGAGTTCTTTTCTGATGAATATGAAGCAAGACCCTAAGGAGAAAGAAATCCTAAAAAAACTGTCTTCTGTCAGGTGACTTAAAGTTGTATCTTTGGAATATCAGGTTAAAGTTATTTGGGTGGGGAAATAGCTTATAATGATGTGCTCTTTTCAAGTTAAGGTGAGAAACTTCATAGGGAAGAAGGATGAAAAAATATCTTTATCTCTCTTCTTTAAGTAATTCTGGCTTTATTGGGTTCACTTTTTATAATACGTCTGCATTATATATAATTTCATTTTACAGTTTTTTATGCATGCAGATAAGATTAATTTACATATTTCTGCTTCAGTCCAATGTTCCCCCTGGGGGGGGAAATGTCATATTTTAAACCACAACCCCCAAAAAGATAGTGTCAGTTCTCAAGATATCCTAATCTACTTTCCCAGAGGTGCCCCCCTCACTAGAAGAATAACAATGGAACAAGAGGACATTTTCAAAATAAGAGATCAGAGAAAAATCCTGTAGTTTGCCACAAATTATCAACCTAATAATTGATGAATCAATATGCTTGATAAATATTCATAAACAAATGTAAGATTTCCTCAAATGAGTATAATGTCCCAAGACAGTAAAAACTGATCTAATAATTTCTGCTTTGGACCAAACTGAGTGAACACATGTTAAAAAGAACAGCATCCATGAATTGAAAAGCTATATTACTTTTTGTGAGGAATTTCCCACCCCCACACCTTCTTGGGGCTGTTTGGGTTCCACAAGAATATGAAGGGAAAATTTTTAGTTTATATTACAAAGACTGAGGTCTGCCTATATTGTTGCCAATGGGCAGTTAAGACAAAAGATAGTCTCAATGTGATTAAAAAAATGAGATTAGGCCAGGTCTACCTTACCTAGTTCTAAGTCTTCCATTTTCTCCTTTAAGCATGCTCAAGGAGGAAGCTGTTCTTGCTCATTAATATAATGAGCAGGGTGGGGAAACATATGGGGACCAATGTATCTATTAGATTGTGACCCCAGCCAATGATTGGCATGAAGGGTCAGGAACAAAGCCTTTCAAAGTGCATAAAAGACCTAACATTTCTCCGATCCCTTGCCCCCCCTCATCTTGAGAGAGGTGCGCCTTTTTATTAAGATATCTTAATAAAAACCATTTTAATCACTCTAGACTAAGTATTCATGAGCCTTTTATAACATTTTTCATGGACAAAATTAATCTTATGTGAGTATTCCCTTATATTAAATACACAATTTCAAAATGGATGACACTGGGGTGGCTAGGTGGTACAGTGGATAGAGCACTGGCCCTGGAGTCAGCAGTACCTGAGTTCAAATCCAGCCTCAGACACTTAATAGTTACCTAGCTGTGTGGCCTTGGGCAAGCCACTTAACCCTATTTGCCTTGCAAAATCCTTAAAAAAATAATGAATGACACCAGTTCTTATTAGTGTAAGGGGTAAAAATGCTGACTTTTCATAAATGTAGTGCTAAATTAGTTTAAGTCATAGGCCTCACTTTCTATTTCTCAAGAATCAGGTGAGCTTATGAGAACCTGGATCTCTGGCTAGAAAATTTTGTCACCCTAACCATATAATAGGTGTAAACAGAGACAAGACTCTCTTGTGCAATTTAGGCAAACCCTCTTCTCTTCAAACCATCAAGTTAGGCCAATTGTTGAAAAGAACAGCAGAAAAGAGGAGGCAAAGTGGGTTGTGGTTTTTGCCTTTATAACCTTGTTTCAGCTTCTGTAATTGGGCTTTCTCTGCTCCAGCAGTAAGGGACTGCCCTGCTTCTTGCAAGAACTGAAAATAAACTCTCGACTCTTTGCTGCTACCTTGAGAGAACTCCGAGTGGTCATTTTTTTAGGTTAGGGTCTCAAGACCCCACACATTAGTGTGAACCATCATTTTCTGTGACTAGAAATGAAAGTATAGTATTGATATTCAATGTCTTGGATGCTTACCTTAACTTTCTATAACTATATTCATGTTTTGAGTAAAAACAAAAGAATGGATATTAGGAGACCTTATTTCTCTTGGACAATTCCCTTTCCTTCTATAGATGCACACACACACACACACACACACACACACACACACACACACACAATGAGGGGTGTTACACTAAATGATGCTATGCTTCCTATAATTGTTGATATTCCAGGAGTCTGTATTTCTAAGGTTAAATTTATAGTTTCTTAAATTAAAGAAAAATTTTCTTCCAATATGCTATTTGTCCTGATGAAATTTATTGATTTAGAGTCAGAAGAAACCTCAGAGGCTAGCTAAATCCAACCTTCTCATTTTCTACATGAGGAAAATAAAGCCTAGAGAGGCTATATGATATAGACAATTTTTTTTGCAAGGCAATAGGGTTAAGTGACTTGCCCAAGGGCACACAGTTAGGTAACTATTAAGTGTCTGAGGCTGGATTTGAACTCAGGTACTCCTGACTCTAGGGCAGGTGCTCTATTCACTGTACCACCTAGCTGCCCCGATATAGACATTTATTAACAGAGGCTAAATTTGAACACAGGTTTCAGTCTCTTTTCTTTCCCTGTGCCATATGAGAATCAGCTCTCTGAGAAATAAGAGTAGCAGCAGCAACAAAAACAACTCATGTGTACAGCACTTTATGGTTAAAAGGTGTTTTAATCTGGAGAGTCCAATTTTTTAGCTCTTCTGGGATGCATAATCCAAGAAAACCCCCTCAAGTGTCACTTAGAGAATTCAATACCTATTCATGATACAAGGTAACCCACTCCACCAACAACAAAAAGGGACAAGGGTCACTTGAATGGGCCTGGAGGGTACTGTAGCCCTTAGGTCTCAAGTTGGAAACACCATAAAGGATCTCTTTTGAACAGAAAAGTTTACTATGTATCCTTAATTCTATTCTCCCTTTCTCTAAACTAGATTTGTTCCTGACTTTATTCATAGTTTCTCTTCCCTGCAACATTCTGCTTTCTTTCCCTGGATCTATCACTTATATTTCATTCAAGATTCAGTCTAACTCCTACTTGTTCCCTCATTATTCCCATTCTTCTTAGTTCTTTATGACTTTAAATTCCTAGACACATCCAACTGATTATACAGCCCGACATCTGATTACATACTGCTCTAGTTATTTTATCTATAAATATTTTAGCTCCCTTAGTTTGTTGTAAAGTATTTGAACATGGAGATCATGTCTTCATTTATATATCCCTGTGCTAACTACCTAGCACCACTAAATAATTAATGCAAATGACTAAAAATAAGGTTTGGATATGTAATGGCTAAAACTACTTCACTTGCATAATCTTTAGCTATTTAATGATAATTTATTTTGAAGTAAACCTAGTAACAGTAACCAAGTATTGATTGGAAGAGCTATTACACAGAAGAGGAATTAGCTTTGTTCATCTTGATCTTAGAGGATAAAACAAGGAACAACAGGAAAGATTTAGGGTTGATGGAAGAAAATACTTCTAAATGATTAGACTCTCAAAGAGAAATGGGCTGCCTCAGGAGATGTGGTTAGTTCTGCTATAACACTTGTTTTTGAAACTACTCAAATTTGTTTGAGCAATTGATATATTAAGGAACAATTTGAATATAATGCAAAATTCATGTTGGTTTATGCATGATTTCCTCAGAGAGAAATGCTAGGTGAATGAAGAAAATTGCAACTAAGTGAGCCAGGCCCAAAACAGCTACTAGTTACCTCACTTTAGTTATTCTACAAGATTCTGTTTTACTGATCTTTCACATTTGTAAACTTCTCTCTATTAGTTAAAAACAAAACAAAAACAAACCAACATAAAAAACATATCAAAGCATCCTGCTTCAAAACTCATATATATATATATATATATATAGATAGATAGATAGATAGATATAGATATATAGTTCTTTATGGTTACAAAGTGATTTCAAATGATCTCTTTGAATAGCCAAATTGTTGCCCTTAACTCCATCCTTCCTTCCCTTGTGTTAGATTTGTGGCTTTATTCATGCTATTTCCCTCCTCTAGCATGTTGTTTTTTTTTAAAATCTCTAGGGCTAGTTCTTATACTTTATTCAAGTACTAATTCAAAATGCTACTCCTTGGGGTGGCTAGGTGGTGCAGTGGATAGAGCATCAGCCCTGGAGTCAGGAGTACCTGAGTTCAAATCCAGTCTCAGCCACTTAATAATTACCTAGCTGTGTGGCCTTGGGCAAACCACTTAACTCTATTTGCCTTGCAAAAACCTAACCCCCCCCCCCAACCAAATCCTACTCCTTAACCTTTGTTTCACAAACCATGATTTTATCTAGTGTAGTGATATTTAGAAATTCCTCTTGAGTTATAGGATATATATAGGATATTTTAGTTTATCCCCCTGATTAGAGGTCTTAATGATGCAGGGGAATGATAAAAAATTATGAATGTTGCAGAAACAGAATCTGTGATCTTAGATGCTGTTAAATCTTGTTAAATGGGTGGAGGTTTCTTGCTTTTGAGATGTAAACTGACCTGCTGTTGATTGTATCCTGCCTATCTTTTCCCCATTTTCCCCTTTTCCCTTAACCCTGCCCTGGATGCTGGAAATGCCATGTTGAATTTGGAGATTAAGCACCTTAAGACAGGGAGGACCAGCACTTGATTTGCCATTGGGGGTTACCTGGTTCCAACTTGCAGGACCTCTCCCCAAGTACGACCCTCAGTCCAACCTAGGAGAAGGGTATTTAAGAGGAAGAACCACTCCTTTGAATTCTATTGTTTCTTTCAGCCTCCCATTCAAAAGGATGGGTTTTTCTGGCTCTTCTTTAATCCACATGGAGCTCAAAGGGTCTTACCATGTGACCTGGTTAAGCCAAGCCCCAAGGCTGCTTACCCTTCTCTCTCTCTCTCTCTCTCTCTCTCTCTCTCTCTCTCTCTCTCTGACACTTCACCTGGCCTGTCCTCAGGGTGCTTACTGTTTTTCTTACTAATTTTGGCCAATATGTTTTGTAACAACATTTTGTTGTAATAAAATCCTGAGCAGTTTTAACATCCAAGAGAGCTGACAATTCCTTTGCTTTTTCAGTGGCCTTAAATTTTCTTTCTTCAATCTCTAAATCTTTAATTGGAAACCATAAAAAAAACTGAATCATTGCTTATTATATGGATTGTAGAGATGGTTCTTGTTTAAATGTATTTTGAATTAGATGACTTCTGATCATCCAAATATGATTCTGATGCTTTTATAAACCTGGAATCCCCAATGACTTAATGAAATTGATTATCTTTTTTTAGTGAAACACATGGATTTATGGTGGACAAACAAGAACATAGGAGTTAGAGTGCCTCTTTTTTAAATTTTTTATTTGGTGACTAATTAGCTGTGTGTTTTTGGTCAAATTATATCCTTCCTCTGGGTCTTGGTATCCTCTATCAAAGAAGAGTGTTAGACTGGAAGTAATTCTTCAAGCTCTAAAATTCTCATTTTCCCATTCCTGAAAGGAAAATATAGTTAATATTTACAAGATTAGCACAATGGAGGATGAAATTTGAAGCATGCAGAATTGTGAGGCTAAATTGTCATTCTTCTTTCCTTTCGCTTTCCCTCCATCCCTCCCTTCTTTTTTCCTTCCTTCCTTCCTTCCTTCCTTCCTTCCTTCCTTCCTTCCTTCAATCCTTCCGTTTATTTTAATCTGTAGTTTTGATGAATAACCTGCTTGTTTGATGAATAACCAGCCTGAAACATGCTGTGACTGTCCAGTTTCTTGCTCTTAACAGAGTTTCTTTTCTGGCTTGTCCCGACTTTTGGCAGAGAAGTCCAAACACTGATACAAACCCACATTATTAAGACTTCAGTATGCAAGAAAGAGGGCAAAAGGTCCTAGAGGTCAAGTGGATAATCATCTGAACATGAGTAAGCAAAGTAGTGTTGATTTCAAAAGGGAACATCTGCAAAAGACACAATGTACTCAGTTCTATACACAGTCTGCAGCGAAGCACTTTGGCAGTGGTGGCTCATGTAGGTAAGGAAAGCATTGTAATATCTCAACAACAGAACCAGTTTCTCCAGGAGTGACATTTTAGGAAATCACTTAATTCAAATTATGTATTGTATGCTAATTTTAGAAAGATTGCTTTTGGTTAAAAGTTTCAAATGTTCTTTAACTGCCTGATTTCTAGGTTAAAATTTGGGAAAAATATAATTATGATGAAATAGGCCACTCAAAGTATTTCCCAAATCTTAAACACTGTGCTGACTAAGAAGAATAGTTATCCCTTTCATGGTAAGACTTTCCCCAACCCAATTACAAAATATTATGTATTGGCATAAGAAATTAAATAGTAGTTTTGTGGAAGTCACAGACAGCACAAGAAAAGTTTAGAAACTTATAAATGTATTATAAATATATATATATACAAGCTTATATATTATTATATAATCTCAACATATTTTATCTCAATATCATAGAGATGCCCAAATTTTACAATTTTACCCCTTAAAAGAAGTACAAAAGGAAGGACAAAAATTTTTATGCAAATTTTTCAAAGGAGGAGAGGGAAGCATAAGATACCCTTAGTCCCCACAATATGGTAGGGATAACTATAATTCAGTCCAGGATCTGCTAGTCAGTATTAGGGTTAGCAGATGAATGAGTTGTAACTGTCATACATTGTTGGACACCATTTTGAGCTGTTTTTCTTGCCATGTCGCATGAATATGGGTTTAGAACACTGCTCATTCTTCTTGATTTTCCATGTGGATAATGACCATCTAGTCAGTGTGCAGGGGATCACTAGGTTTCTCCCCCCACCCTAATAGTTGGGAGTTATGTATCAGATCTAAGGCTATCAGCTATCTGAAAAAGGCAAGTTGGAGAAGATAGGGTTTTATCAGGAAAGAAGTAGAGTCACAACACACTGGGACAAAAATGCTTCAAAGATGTCAGAGGAGATGGTGTGGGAAATCTGCTAAAGTTGATCACCCTATGGAAACAAATTTGGGGATTTCTTAATATTCTCTTTTGGAAATCTTTTTTGTAGGATTTCAAGATGGTCATCTGAACTAGAGGATGTAAATATAGAGGAATTCTACATAGGTTCTTAGATCTCTAACTCAGAGGTCATCTTGTCCAAATCCCTCATTTCAAAAACAAGGAAAGTGGGATCTAGGGGACAGGTTCAGTGACTTATTCTTCTTAAAGGAAATGTGAGAGATGGGATTTGATTCCATAAATGAGTGTTTTTCAACTAGGTCATGTGGCCATAACAATATTCTTATCCAAATCCATGAACAAAAGCATGAAATTATTTTCTGGCTTAGTGTTCATAGATTTCTTGCAGCTATATTTGCTAGTATTCCTGCCTCTAGCACCTAAAAGTGCCTTTATGTAGTTGACTCTTAACAGATACTTGTTGAATGAAATAAAAATATTAGTGGTCCCCTATTGTGTTGTACATATAAAACATGGATTTGAATATAAATGAAATATCTATTAAAGTTCATGTTTAATTTGGAAAAAAAACCATCATTGTTCTAGTTTTCTTTCCATTCAAGAATATGTCTAAGAAAACATACAGACTTGGTCCTGGTTCAAAATGGTTCCCTTTGAAAATAAAAACAGTACTACTACCAACAAAATCTTTATTTGATTCATGATCCAATAAAATAAAAATAATAAAAACAATAATACTTGAATTTGGAAATTCACATAGGTTGCATTTAGTTAATAGATTACAGTTCAAATCACTACTATAAATATTAAATTTCCCTATATATTATATTTTAAACTTTTGCTAGTGGTAATATTGAGTTTCTTGGTATTTATCAAGTATTGCATTAAATTCTCATGCATCACAATCTCAATTTGACTTAAGATATATATGCTTGAAACTATTTAATTCCGGTGAATCTAAGTATTCCCACTTGAAAGTTGTTTTCTTTCATGATTTCATATATTCTCCTAGTGTTCAACTGATAACCAAAAACAATAAGTGAGTATATAGACTTCTTTAAGACTTTTCTTATACATGGATTTTTAGCTTTTATCCAATATTTTGATCTAGTTCTTTAAAAATAGTCCTATCAGTGATTTCATTAGATATTTCAAAACCAATCCAAAAGTATGGAACTTTCAAAATCCAATTTCATAGGAACAGCAAATGAATTTGCTTTCAGAGTTGGTGTTTTAATTTCATTAAGGCAGAATTATGTATTTTATAATTATACCTGGAAATAAATTGCCTTTACTCAGGTTAATGAAGAAATTACTTACTCAGAATTATTCTAAATTTATTCAGTTTGGCAAAAAAGAAAGCCACTTCTGTTTATTATTACTCTAGGGCACAACTTGACACTTTTCTATTTATTTAAAATACTTTCCACATACTTTCTAAAAAATGAACATCTGTACTTTTCAAAATTGAAATGGGATTATCAGATTACCTTCTGTGGAGGGGAAGGGAAGAGAGGGTGGGGGAAATGTATAAAATTAAACACCTTACCAAAAAATGATAGGTAGAAACTATTATTGTATATAATTGGAAAACAAATAAAATATTTATATAATAAAAAAATTGAAAGGGAAAAAGAGGTAAGTGTAAAACAAAGAAATATCACGGATAGAATATCATGGTTCAACTTTGATTTAGGAAGAACTCAATTCAAACATTTCATCTAATAGTTAATAATGGTGTTAACTCTGAACAAGTCACTTATAATTTCTTTTGCTCAGGCAATGCTCTAAAATAATAACAATATAAAGATAATTATATTAACTGGTATTTATATGGTGATTTAAGGTTTAACAGATGTTTTACATATACTATTTCATTTGATCCTCACATCAGTCCATAGATATAGATGCTATTATTATCCTTAGTTTATAGATGAGGAAATTTAAACAGATGTTGGAATTTGTCCATGGTCATTCATCTTATACATGCCTAAGATTAGATTCTAACTCAAAGACAAACAATAGGCTGATATACTGAGGATGGAAAGATAGGCAGGGAATGTTCCTAATGCTCACTTCTGGTAAAATAATTTATTTTTAAGAATCTCTATATTGAATCATTATATTAAAGAAATATGGATAATCATTTCTGCAATAGATTCAATTAAAGATCAGTATTTTTTTTCAAAGAATCATAGAGGAAAAAACTGGCAACTGAGACTCCCATCTAAAGATTTATTTCTCGTAATAAGAGACTCTAAATCAGTTTACTCCCACCATGCTCCGAAAAGGCAATGACAAATTTAAAAGCTTTTCTACATACAAATCCAATACAGCTAAGATCAGAAAAGAAACAGTTATCTGGATAAAACAAAACAAAAAAACTTGTAGCAAGTTTTTCTGACAAAGATCTCATTTCTAAGATATAGAGGATTATTTCAAATTTCTAAGCATGGGGGCGGCTAGGTGGCACAGTGGATAGAGCACCGGCCCCCGGAGTCAGGAGTACCTGAGTTCAAATCCGCCCTCAGACACTTAATAATTACCTAGCTGTGTGGCCTTGGGCAAGCCACTTAACTCCATTGCCTAGCAAAAACTAAAAAAAAAAAAAATCTAAGCATAAAGCATTCATTAATTGATAAATGGTCAAAGGATATAAACAGGCATTTCTCAAGGAAATAAATACAAACTATCTAAAGATATAGATTTGATGTCATGCCTCTCAGACTGGCAAAGTTCACAAAAAAGGAAAATGACAAATATTATGGGGCCTTCAGGAAATTAGGTATATTGATAGACTCACTGTTGGTAAAGTTACTGGTTTAGCCAATATGGAAAATAAACAGGAACTTGTTTTAAAAATTACTCAACTAGTTATACCCTTCGATCCACTGATAGTCCAAGGTCTATATGTCCAAAAGATAGAGAGAAGAGAGGTCCTATATGCATAAAATATTTTTGCTAACTCTTTGTATTGGGAAAAAGAGAAGGGTTAAATAAATTATGACATATCAACACACTAGAATATTGCTGAAGAAAGCCAGAGTTTGCAAGAAATCTGAGAAGACTTGTTTGATATGATACAGGATGAAGTAAACAGAACCAGGAGAATAATTTATAATATATCGTCAACTTTGCAAAAATGAACAATTCTGACAGACAATATTTCTGATCATTGTAATGATCAATCATTATTCCAGAGGGATGATGATGAAGAACATTTCCTACTCCCTGATAGAATGGTAACTGACAAATATACAGAATGATACAAAGTTTTGTAAATTGATACTTGACCAAGCTCACACAAAGGACTGGTAACCAAGCAAATCATTGTTAGTACAAAGGATTCCCGATGTACTCTCCAGTGCTTAATCACACCATGCTGTTTCTTGATTGGTCCCAAGAAGCTCTAAATACCTATTGAGAAGGAACCTGTTGCTCTTACTTAAACACTAATCCTTCTAATCCAACTGCTTAGCAAGGATTCTTTTTGGAGAAGTTTAGCTAAAAATTTAACCTTCCCATTTTGAGTAACTTTAAATGACAATGATTACAGTAAAATGTCATTGTTGAATGAATGGATGGAAGGATGACTGGATGAATGAATAAACGAGCAACTATTAACTTCTAAGTGATAGGAACTAGGAACAGAAATATGGAAGTGAAACAGTTCTTGCCCTAAAGGAAATATTATTCTCCAATACATCTGGGGGAGTAGGTAGGGGTTTTTGGTATTATTTTCTTCTGGGAATACACATGAATTTTGAGTGGAATCATAGGACATTCAATTATCAGACCTATTCTAGTAGCAATTGAATCTATTGCAGAAATGATTACCTATGTGTTTAGTGGGTTCCTTTAAATGCTTTGTATTTGATTGCTATATATGTATTGTATACATACTTACCTACTGTATATATATATATATATATATATATATATATATATATATATATATATATATAGTTTCTCATTATAGATTGCAAGTTTGAAATCAGGAGCTGTTTCCTGTCCCACCCCTCAAATTTCCTATAGCATCATGGTACATAAAAATGCTTGTACATAAAAACATTTGCTTGCTTGATTGATTTACAGGGAAAAAATAGATTGTGGGATACATATTGATGGCACACTATAAAGAGCTTTACAAATTCTAGGTCATGGAATATTTTTCCCCTAATTACAGTATATGTAATATACTTGGTTCTCATCTTTTTCAAGTAAAGTGAGACATCAAAACTCAATTACTGAAAATATGGAGGATTCACCCTCTATCTTGACCCGAACATAAAATTATTATACCGGATAGAGATTTATGTAATCTCAGTAAAGGAAACATTTAAGCAGAAAGTAAAAAAAGTCACTAAGGAGAATCTAAGGCATAATCTAGGATATATAACTAGTAGGTTGAATTTGCACATTAAGGAAATCAGTAATAAAGTTTCATTTGCATTGGCCAGAGGATATTTAATAGAACTTAATAGAACAACTAAAATAGAAGTAGGGAAAAGAACTAAAATTGAACTTAAACCAACTCTTCTGCTTCTCTAAATTTAGTTTGTTGAAGCTGAACTGAAGAGTTTTTAGTACAGTGGATCTTCAAAAAAGAGGTGATTGTATAGTACTTATGCTAATGACTATTGACATTTGGACTTGAATTTACCTTATTCCCTTGCTAAAAGTGATAGTTACATGTTATTTACATCTTTCATGGCAGTTATTCTCATGTGTATGTTCATAGATGTTTTGAATGAATAAATTAAAAAGCATTTATTAATTGCTTCTTATGTACAAAGCAAGATTCCCCTTTCTTGCTCCATTAAGTACTAGTAATACAAATAGAAAAACAAGATAGGATAACTGAATCACAAATGTTAGAACTGGGAAGGTTCTTCTAATCTAATTACCTCATTTATAGATGGGGAAACTGAGATCAGTGTCTACTTAATCTACTGGCTCCTTCTTGGTTGTTTGTAAATCTGCTCATTACCCTCAGTTGTAAAAAAAGTTAAAACGGACAAAAAACTTTCACTTATCAAGGACAATTCTAACAGATTTGAGATGGAAAATAAGATCCATATCCAAAGGGAAATGAATGAATGATAAAAAGAATACATGTTAATAGAAAAATTGAAAAAATAAAACTAAACATCAAATAAAAAAGATTATTCTGAAAAGGTGCACAGTGCATGAACACAGTAAATACTTAATATACAAGTATACATTAAATGAAATTAATTGCTATGTCTAGATCCTTTGTTCTAAGTAATATTCTGTGTGAGACTTGTAATCAAGCTCTTTCAGTTTTAGCATAATACAGTAATCCAGGACTGAAAACTGGATTATAGTAAAGTTTCAACAAAATTACAAAGCTAGAAAAAGATCTGTTCTAACTTGTGTTCTCCATAGAAAGGAACAATTAATGGCAATTAATGTCTATCAAATGAAATTCTTCCTAATCAGCATATACCTGGCTCTTTCTGGAGATTCTTGACTTTAGTCTCATTGTCTGAACCAACCATAGAGAATTCCCTATAATGAATGGTTCCTGTTCCCTACTTTTGATCCATGGATTCTATCAGGTATAGTGTAATTTTAGACTTCTAGTCAGAATTATCTTGCTTTATCCTGAGGTTTGTTAAATGGGGTAGGTAAGGAAATAATGGAGTTCTTTATTTCAGATTCATTGATTAATTCCTGCCTGTCACTTCCTAGAATAGTACCTCATGATACTGATTTGTTGATCTTGAATATATACTTGACTTATTATATCCTTAAATGATGACATTTTGCTTTGTTTTATAACAATAATGATGATAATAATAGTTATAGTTCACATTTACATAATGCTTTAATGCACAGTGCAAAGAGAAATGGTTTTTGAATGAGAAGTCCTGGTTTTCATTCTAAGTTCTGACACTTAATTGCCCTGTGACTATGGACGAGTCACTACCTTCCAGTCATCAGCTTCTTACTGGGTAAGATGAAAGAACCTCCTCATAGAGCCTTGATAAATTACTATTTTGATTGAGCAGGGGAATCATATGGTAAAATTTTTGTGCTTAAGGATGATTATTTTGGTAAGTAGTGCATAGGATGGATTCTTTAGAATGGTAAGACACTTGAGGCAGAGAGATCGAGAGGCTGTTGCAATAATGCAAGTGAGAGGTAGGCTTACTAGGAAGGTAGCTGTATAAGTTGAGAAAGGTATCAGATATAAGAGACTGGATGAGATGTGAAGATTTGGAAAGTGACTAGACATGTGGGGTGAGGGGAAATAAGGATTTAAAGACAATGCTGAGGTTATAAAACTTGGAGAGTGGCAGGATTGTGATGCCTTTGTCAGGACTAGGGGGGTGTAGAAGAGAAGATTTGATGAAAAAAGGTACTGAGTTCAATTTTGGAAACTCTGAGTTTAGAATACTTCTGGATTATCCAATTTGAAATGCCCAACAGACAAATGGTTATGTAAGTCCAGAAAAGGAAAGAAATGAGAACTACATGTAGAAGTTTGTGAATCACCTTCATAGATAATAATTAAGCCCATCAGCAGTTAGCAAGAGAGAAAAAGTTCAGAGGGAGAAGGGAAAAGAGCCTAGCACAGAACCTTCCATATACTCAGTTAGGGGACATAATATGGGTGATAAAGTAAAGAAGACTCAGAAGATAAGGTCATATATACATATTTGGAGAGAAAATTATAATGAATTTCCAGAAAGGAGCAAGTATCCATAGTGAGAGGATTTTGTCAACACTATCAAATGAAGGGCATAGGACAAGAGAAATGAGGTCTGAGAAAAGATCATTAGATTTGATGATTCCAGATTTAGTTTCAGCAGGTTCACTTAGGAAATGAGGTCCAAGGGCAGATTTCAAAAGATTTAGGAGTGAGTGAGAGAAGGATGCAGGTAGTGAGGGCAAAAAGCTTTTTAATTAGGACATTTTGTCAGAGAAGGAGAGGAGAGGTGGAGCAACAGATTGAGGGGATGATCCATCAGTTAAGTAGCCCACCTACCTTCCATAGGCAACTATAGAAAACAGCCTCAGTTGTTTCTACTCTAGATTATGCAAAGAAAATAATATAAGCTGGCATATAAATTCAGAGTATCTGGGGATTCATTTTCTCTGGATTTCAATTTCAATTCAATTTCCTCTTCTAAATAAAGGCGTTAGATCAAATGATCTCTAAGATTCCCTTCCACCTTCAAGTTTTATGCTTATCCATGAAATAATATCTGAATAAAATCTGAAATAATAGCTAACATTTCTATAGTGATCACTATATGCCAATACTTATAAATTTATGCCTTCATTTTCAAAGGACCCCTTTTTGGAAAAAAAATGCCTGGAATGATACTTTTCCATGATGGTGTGTGGGGGGGTGTCCAGCCTCCGCAGGGTTCTTGGAACCTGACAGGAGGGATAGAGTCGGCGAAATGAGTTGAGTCAACAAGTGAGTATAGTCAGGAGCAAGTTGACTGACTGTCAGCTGCTTGGATTTATTTTTATAGTTTCAGAATCATGTATGTTTCAAGCAAGCAAGCAAGCTGAGATTATTTCCTTGGTTACAAGAGTGTACAATTTTCATCATCAATCATATAGTTCATATGGTTACAAGTTTTAATCATGTGATTACAAGTTTAAGTAATAATCATAATAGTTAATTAATTTCTTATCCCTACTCAGACCATGATGACCTTAACCTGTCTGTTACCATATTTATTACTACATTGTATAATTGTTGATTCATTTAAAGTTATTAATTAAGCAATACTTTTAATGGAAAATTTTTTATATTTTTTGTGTAGGTAATGTTTTTTGATACACTTCCTTAACAGTCTGTAGTGAGGGTCTTTATGCTTGTCCACCCATCCATTAACTCTTAGAATGACCAATTTTTCTTTCTGGCCTTGTTGGTAGAAACCACAGTTTCTGTGACTTTTTTATTCTTTCCCATGAAACTAAGGCTGCTGGAATTCACATATCGGTCACCTGTACTAACTATTTTCTCACCATCTTTTTCATATATTCCTGTATATGGTAAGGGGGGAAAAACTATTAATTTCCCTGGAATTCTATCTGACCCATCTTGTATCTGTTTTCCCTGTATATATTCTGGTATCTCCTTGGAATTCCCAGTGCTGGGTTTTCCAGAGATTTCATAACGTTGAAGCCTTTTGTACGCCTCAAGGAGAGGCAGTCCTGTTAAATTTGGACAGAGTTTACAATCTGTTTTATTCAAGGAATTTTTCTGAAATCCTTCCTTTATATTCATTCCAGTATTAGGGTGAGTAAATATTGTAATCAATAATAAACCTATAAATATTGGTATGCATGAAATCCCTATATATATTGAAGAAGGAAATGTTGTTCCATCAGGCAGTGTGACTGCCTTGAGTCTTCTTGCTGCGACTATGTCAAACAGGTTAGAGATCCTGGCTCCCAATAATGGTGAATAAAAGGGAGAAAGATAGGGATGAAGGAGAGAAAAAATGAAAGAGGGGAGGGAAAGAAGGAAGGAGGGGAAAAAAGGATGAAAAATAAGGAAAGGAGGAAATGAAGGAGGAAAGAAGGAAAGAAAAAAGGAATGAAGGTAAGAAAGGAGGGAAAGAAGGAAAGCAAGAAAGAAGTAAAGGAAATAAGGAAGGAAGGAAGGAAGGTCTGTTTAAAAACCCAAAATAGAAAAGTGACAAAAATAATTAAGAAGATCTAAAGAAGCAAAGATGATGCTCAAAGTGATACAAAGTTTATTGGAGAGGACCAAAGCAGCAAGTTACTTGATGTAGAGCAGGTGTGGGGAATGTTTGGCCTAGGGGCCATCTAAGGCCCTCAAAACCATTTGGTATGGTTGCCAAGGTAACTGCAGGAGGCACTCAAAATTCAATATATTTAGGAGTTTTTTAGGGATGAAGTAATTATTTAGAGAAATATCCTAAGTTGCCTTTTTCCTTCACTTTGGCCCAGAATCTAACTAAAAAGCCAGACAATTTATAGAGCAAGTTCAGTTGCATATCAGTTGTGTGATGTATGACTTTGGTATTTCAAATGGATACAACATTGGAAGGCTTGTTATAACTAATAAAATTCAGTAATTTATAATATTGAACAGTTTTACACTTCTAATTTCTGAATAATTTCTAATCCCTGAACAGTTTTTACCATTTTGTAAGAGTGCTCTGAAAAAAAAATCTTTTTAAATTCTGCCCCAATACACTCTAGTAAATCAGGTATTCCAACTTAAACATGACTGTCATTGCATGAATTCATGATGCAGATTCACAGAAAATTAAGCATTTGGCAATTCAAATATTTTATCATCTTAGCACTTTTTTTTAAGTTATTTTGCAAGGCAGTGGAGTTAAGTGGCTTGCCCAAGGCCACACAGCTAGGTAATTATTAAGTATCTAAGGCCGGATTTGAACTCAGATACTCCCGAGTCCAGGGTGGGTACTCTATCTACCCAGCTACCCTATCTTAGCACTTTCAAAAAATCACACATTTACTAGGACACAAGCTAGTAAATGAATAGACAAAAACATTCTTCTTTTGACTGGTAACTAACATCTTTGGTTCTTTCTATTAAAGACAATTCTAGAATTACAGGCAAAACTATTTCATCACTATGCAATTTTTAGAAGTTTACCCCAAGAAATAGGCTTTATATCAGGGGATATTTTTAAAAACTATTTTCCTGCCTGTCTTAAGTATTATTTCATGGATGAAACCTAAGTTCTAGATGCAATTCAGAATATGAAATATCACGTATTATGAGAAAGTTAATCTATTGTGCAGACATAATACAGGGCTTTTCACTCTTATTATAGCATTGAAGATGAAATTATAAGGCTGTTTATACCTAGCATTCTTTTAAAGGCTAACCATTAGGGAGACCTTGGAGAATATTACAACCTGGTATCATATTTAAATAAGTGCCAAATTTTTCTTCTCATGCATATGATTTAAAGTATGGCTTCTTCCAAGAATCTCTATACAAAATCTTGAAACAGGAAGGGGCATTCTTTAACAATCAACTAACAACATAATATGGGCGATAAAGTAAAGACTCAGAAGGTAAGGTGGGTAAAAGTTAACACTGAAATGTCTGTGATTCATTAGTTGGAGATACAGAAATAAAAGACGAGTTGAAGTTTGTAAAGATGTCAACAAGTTAAAGACACTCAGAGAAATAGTGAAGAAGATTTTTCTGGTTGATGTGAAAACCAGTTGGGAGAAGGTGGCTTCAATTTTTAGTTTAAAAACTCATTTTGCAGAAAGAAGTCATATTATACTTATCAGGAGGTTATGAGGTTCATACCACCTTTATTTTAAAGAAAATAGGGAATGAATTGAAAATATGTCAGGTGGTACAGTGAAAAGGGGGCTGAGGCTGAAGCCAGGAAGACTTATCTTTCTGAGATCAAATCTGGCATTGATATTTTACTAGCTGTGAGACTCTGAGCAATTTACTTAGTCCTGTGAACCTTAGTTCCTGATCTCTAAAATGAGCTGGAGAAGGAAATGTCAAACCACTTTAGTATCTTTATCCAAATGGGGTCATGAAGAATTGGTCATGACTGAAAACAATGCAACAACAGGGCTTAAAGTACATCCATTTTCTGTGGTAAGCATTTGCTATAACTCTCCATATCCATAGAATAGTAGAGGCAGCTAGGTGGTGCAGTGGATGGTGCACCGGCCCTGAAGTCAGGAGAACCTGAGTTCAAATGTGACCTCAGACACTTAATAATTGTCTAGCTGTGTGAACTTGGGCAAGTCACTTAACCCCATTGCCTTAAAAAAAAAAACCTAATGAAAATGGCAGAATAATTGGCAGTCATAATTATGGACTTGAGTTACCCCAAAAACATTAAATTAGATTCTATGTACTCCTTTTAAGATTAAAGTAGAAAAATGTATCAGTGAAACATTTAAAAATACACAGGAGAGTAGAAATAAATTTAGATGAGAATATAGATAAATAGGGTAATTTTGTAACCATGTTAAACTTAATATATACTTTAGAGACATTCTATGAGAGACTGTAATTTCATATAATCCTTTTCTATTTTTTATATGAGCAAATATTCATTTGTTGATTTAAACAACAACAAAAAAAGAAAATTATGAATAAAGATGCGATATGCTTTAGAAAGACTGATATAATTTGGTTTTGTCTAGAGGATTTTGTAATTTTATCAAGATAAGGAAATGTAGGTGTGGATACTCCCTCTACACACACACACGCACACACATGCACATACACACACATATATAGAGAGATTTAGATATAGATAGATAGTATAACTATATCTATAGATATATATAAAACATCTTAGAGTATTTCTGGGGTCATGAAAAATAAGGCCTACAGTTACTGAGCCAATGAACAACTTGAACTTAGTTCTTCCTGAGAATTGAATTACTTCTTAATCCACTATGCTATACTAGTTCTCAGTATCAGAGAGGGTGATGCATTGAAAATGAATGAAATTCCTAGGTTTGGGAGGAATCTTCCTCTTTTGTGTTGGTCCATAGTCTCTGATGGGAGCTATTTTCATCCAGAGTTCTTAATTTACCATTTCATTGTCCAGGGACAAATCATCCAATTTATGAATCATCCAGGGAGCCATTCTTCTCATTTTTCTTACTATTGCTAGATCATTTGTCTACTTTTTAGCAATTCCACTAGGGGACAGAAATGTAGAGAAAATTCAAATGCATTATTCTGTTGGTGATTAAAAGAAAGCTCCTTTGGAGATATTGTAATATGAAGATTTTATCCAAGGATTTAACATAATCATATTATCTACTCTATACATTAACACAGATAAAGAAAATTTTCTTTAAGTGAATAAAGCTGTAAAAGCTTAATTCATACCTAGATTTACTAACATGAATCAATTCAAAAAATGACAATTTTTTTCTTATTCACATATAACAACAGAATATTCAATTTGATACTTTAAGAATATGTGAATTCTGTTGACTTGGTCAGACCTCTGACAGAGACCACAGCTCCCATATGACTTAGAGATAGTCTTTATATTACTGTACCTGAATAATTAATTTTCCTTCAGTCAACCTGCCTATGTGCCTCTTCAAACTTAGCTAACTGGTTCTGAGATACTCAATCCATTATTGGATTCCCTATGTAAAAAGGTAACTAATTGGGCAGCTTCTAGTCCCAAGAGCTGCATGATCTAGCTACAATGAGTTGAACTAATTACTTTGCATAGCCTTAGCCATGTTCCTTTTGTACTTCATCTAAGGTCCTATGCAATTTCTCTCTCTCTCTCTCTCTCTCTCTCTCTCTCTCTCTCTCTCTCTCTCTCTCTCTCTCCCCCTCTCTCTCTCTCTCCTTAAAGATATTAAGGAACAAAGAAACATTTAATATCTGCTTCAGGGGTGAAGAATCTGTTTTCTGCCAAGGGTCATTGGGATATTTATAACATTATTTGCCCATCATTCAAAATGCTTAAAAATTAACCTGCTATATTTGGTTAAATATTTAATTAATTCACCCCCCAAAAGCTCCCAGATTTATTGAATTTCAAGTCCCACCTGTGGTTGCCTTGGTAGTGCCAGACCAACTGATTTTGCGGTCTGTATTCTCTGCCCCTGATCCACTTGATCTATTTTATTGTCTTGTGTAAAATGGAGGGATTTTGTAGGAGTGTAGATTTGGAGTGAAAAGAACCTCAAAAAATCTAGTTATAATTCTCTCATTTTATTGATAATGAAAATGAGGCACACAGAATTTCAAGGTTACATAGATAGCAAGTATGAAAGGCAAGGTTTGAGCCAGCTCTTTTTCAAATGATCTCAGAATTAATATTTTTTTATTTGTATGTTTTTGTAAGGCAATGGGGTTAAGTGACTTGCCCCAGATCACACAGTTTGGTTATTATTAAGTGTCCCACTGACTCCAGGGAGGGTGCTCTATCCACTGCACCACCTAGCTGTCCCCAATTTTTTTTCCTTAGCTAGATGGGTGGTATTTATGTTCCAGGAAATCACATGTTATGGAGAGACCAGAAGAGTAAAAGAACAATGACTTTTTACTTTAACCAATGAAGACCTTCTATTAATAGTGTGTATCAAAGATATATCTAGGATGAGGTCATAGTAAAACCATAACCCTAAAGTATGTAGAGCTTAATGGTAACTCTCTTTGTCTCCTAGGAATGACTGATCATCAAAAGACAAAGGGCTGATTAATGATTCCACATCTTTAGTCACAGAAGAAGTGATTAAGGAATTAAAGGCATTTCTTTTTGTTCCTTTTATAAAATTATTTTCTACCTAAGAGAAATGAATAATTCCCTTTAGCCAGATCATAAACTCAAATGGATTAATATTTTATATCTAATAAAGAGTTACAAAAGAATATTCTGCCTTATCAAATTATTGTCTTAGATAATATAAATATCACATAAAAAGTTTTACTTACATCATATAAGGTGTGCTGCAAGACTACACTGTGGTTACAATTCTCATGTCCAATTCACCCATTATAGTATGGAGGTAATTAAAAGCAACCAAGAATTAACCCTGTTTATTAAAATAGAAATTAGAAATGGATTAAGTGGTTGTAGTTTGTTTTTAAGATGAATGAGTGAATCAAAATAATGGAAAGAAATTGTTAACACTGCAAATATTAGTTTTAAAAATCATTATGGCACATTGATACTTTATGAGAGCTAAACAATAATGACAATATTTCAGAAAGAACATATTAGGGAGAAAAATGGAAATAATCATTTTAGTAACATTTAGCCACACATTTCACTTTTGACTCCAATATGGCATTACGACAAAGCATAGCTAAAGAAAATAGCCTGGCTGTCTCTTACAGAGAATGAAGTAGCTCAGCTTTACAAAGCACAATCTGAATTCTCGCAAGAAAAATTTGGGCCACTCAGTGGCACAGTGGAAGAATATTGAACTTGGAATAAGGAAGACAAGAATTCAAATACTCCCTCAGGCAGTGTTTAAGGAAAGATATTCAAACTATCTGTAAGCATGAAAAACTGCACCAATCACTAATAATTAGAGAGATACAAATAAGAGGACTGTGAGATCACCTTTCATACATATCAGATTGGCAAAGCTGACAAAAAAAGAAATGGGAAATATTCAAGGGGCTGTAGGAAAACAGGCTCATGGATGGATCCACTGTTGGTGGAGTTGTGAATGATCCAGCCATTCTGGAAAGCAATTTGAACCCATATCCAAAGATTTACTAAATTATGCATCAACTTTGATTCATCCATTTTTTAGGTTTAAATCCCAAAAAGATAAAAGGAAAAGATTCTATCTTTTGTCTATCTATAAGGAAAAATGAAAAGAAGTTTTTTGTATTGGAAAATAAATAGAAACTAAGGGGTTGTCCATCAATTAGGGAAAGGGCTGAACAAATTATGGAATAGTCATGTAATGGAATATAGTGCTGTAATAAATGAAGAGGCAGTTAAGGAGAAAACTGAGAAGATTTGCATGGCCTGATTTAGAGTGAAGCTATTAGAAACAGAAGAATAATTTATGCGATAAAATCAATATTATGAAAACAAGTTTTGAGACTTGAGAATTCTCATCAATTCAATGACCAAACCTGATTCCAGAGGAAACAGTGAGAAAGAATGCCACCTATCTCCTACTGGACAGGTGACAGTCTAATATGCAGAATAAAATCTAATAGCCAATACTAAAGTTTTAAAATTAATTTATTATAAGAATTTTGTTTTTCTTTTTCCAATAACAATAAGATGGAGATAAAATAAATATTAGAAAAGAGGAAAAAATTAAATTAACTCACATAGGGGCAGCTAGGTGGTATAGTAGATAGATAAAAAACCAGACCAGAGTCAGAAGAACCAGAGTTTAAATATGGCCTCAGACATTTGATACTTATTGGCTATTTGGGCAAATCATTTAACCCCATTGTCTCACCAAATAAAAAACTGATCTCAAAAAAAAAAAATTCCTGCCTTAGACATTTATTAACTGTGCAACACTAGGCAAAGTCATTTGCTCTCTCTGAGCTTTGATTTCTTATTCTGTGGAAAAAGGATAATGATAGCACCACCTCCCAGGATTATTGTTAAAGATCAACAAATGCAATGAGTTTTGCTAACCTAAACTTGTCATATAAGTGCTAATTATTGATATACTATTTGAATGGTTTCTAATGTAAACCTGTAATACCAGAATTGAAAAGTGCCTAGTAAGTAATGGATTGACTTTCTGTTGTGGGAAACATGTCTAGGACAAACATCAATTACCAAAAAACCCTATCATTTATGATTTTGAAGTGGGTTCTTAGGATTAACTGCTCAGCTCTAATGACACTGCTGATTCTTAAATACAGTATCTTCACATCACTTTGAAATTTTATCTCATTTTGGGATTTTTTAAAAAAAAATCTTAGTTGATTCTTTCTAATTTTTTCTAAAGTTTTCTAACATTCTGCTCTGGCACCTCATAGTTTTTAAATACTAGCAGAACCCAAACTCCTCCAAGTCATTAAAGCTATGGGAAAGCTTTAAATATTTGGCTCAGTAGCGGATGAGCTTCCATGAGGCTGGATAGGTGATTAAAAGCTTATAATGAGAAGGCTTCAAAATGCAATTCTCTTTGTTAAATCAATCTCTCTCTAAGAAGTAGGGCTATATTATAAATTGGTAGAGGGCTCAGCAGCACTGATAAAATTATGAATCTTGAAAACATTGTAGGAAGTGTTTCAAAGTAGGCCATTCTTTAAAACTGGTAGTATTCTCCCAAAGTTCCATATGTATTTTTCACATGGATTCACATGGATTTAAAGTTTAATATTAATTGAGATATTCTTAAAGGTTATAAATTTGAGGAATGTGATAGTTGACCAAAAAAAAAACCCCTATAGAAATAGAGGAACTCAAAGTAATCCCTACATCTTTATATCCTTGAACAAATCCATATTATACTGTATATTATTTTCTTTGGATATAATGTAAGCTTTTTGAAACCAGACCCTTGTTTCAATTTTGTCTTTATATCTCTAGCACCTGGGACATCACAACTATATAATAAATGTTTGTTGAATGAATGAATAAACGAACCACCTTATTTATTTATTTATTGTTTATTTGTTTATTTATTTAGTAATTATTTTATTTTTCCCTGGTTACATGTAAAAACAAGCTTTAACACTCATTTTAAAAACTAAGTTTTGATTTCTTTCCCTTCTTTTCACCCCCTCTCCTCATTGATAAAGCAAATAATTTTGATGTAGATTAAAAATAGTCATGTTGTGAAAAAAATAACGACCCCCCCACAAAAAACAAAGGTTAAAAAAAAGTATGCTTTAATCTGTATTCAGACACAATCAGTTCTTTCTCTGAGGATGGAAAGCAATCTTTATTGTAAGTTCTTCAGAATTGTCTTGGGTCATAGCACTGCGGAGAAAAACCAAGTCATGTATCGCTAATTATTCTACAATATTGCTGTCACTTTGTATGCAGTACATTTCACATTTTATCTGCTCAGGTAGGTTTTTCCTGGTTTTACAGACAGCATCTTGTTCATCTCTTCTAGCAGAATAGCATTCCATAACAATCACTTAGTGCAATTTGTTCAGTTTTCCCCAACTGAGGGGCATCCCCTCAATTTCCAATTCCTTACTACCAGAAAAAAAGCTCCTGTAATTATGCATATAAATAGAGGTTCTTTTCTTTTCCTCATTTTACTTCTCTTCAGGAATACAGACCTAGTAATGGCAATGTTAGTTCAAAGGTTATGTATGGTTTTATAACCCTTTGGGCATAAATTAACAATTGAGGGAAGGGAAATTCAATGTCTTTCTCCTATAGTGACTGCCTCAGAATTCTCCTTATGAGAGACAATAGACAAGTAGAAGGAGGTCTGCTCTGAGCAGTGCTTTCAAGTTCAAGATCTGACTCTTATCACCAACTAGTTGTCAATAACAATATAATTTAGGAAAGTCTCTTAATCTCTTGAGGTCTCATTCCCTTTTTGGTAAGATTTAGAAAGTTGAACTAAAGTTCCTTTCGATTTAAACATTCTATGACTTTAAAATCTTGACACTATTTTCCTGGGGGAAATCTGATTATTATTATATAAAAAAGATAATGAAACTTAATGGAAACAATTTATTAACAGTATCACATGAAAAATGTCATACACATTTAGAGAAAGAACTGAGTCTGAATGCTGACTAAAGCATACTATTTTCACTTAATTTTTTTTGTTTCTTCCTTTTGTTCTGATTCTTCTTTCATAATTTGACTGCTATGAAAATTTGTTTAACATGATTGTACATGAATAATATATCAGTTCACTTGTTTTTTGGGGAGAGGAGAGGGAAGGGAGGGAGGGAGAGAAATGGGGAATTTAAAATCTTACACAAAAATGAATATTGAAAACTATCTTTACATGTAATTGGTAGAAAAAACTCCCCTCTCAAAAAAAAAATCCCCCAGCATCACAGATGGTGAAGCTATGAGAAAACTGAATAGTATAAAAAAAATAGCAGTGGGAATCAGAGGACCCAAGTATAAATCCTTATGTTGTTAAATTCCCAAGGCCTCAGTTTTCTTGGCAAAAGAGGATGGCTGTACCAGATAAATTCTAAGGTTTCTTTAAAACTCTATGAGCTTTAGGACATTCTCAGAACACCTAATTTTCCTTTTATTAAGATCATGGTTCTAAAGCTGGGAAAAACCTCAGAGGTGAGATCTATTCCACTGGCTCCCACTGGGTGAGGAAATTGGTTGTAAGACTTGCCACTTTCAGTGATTAAAAAATAGTATATGAAACAAGTCCTCTTACCTTCCCCAACTGCCACTCCCTTACCCCCACCCCCACCCCCAATCCTCTCTTTCTCAGGTCTACAGATAACTTATACAGCCCCATTGGATCAAAGGTATGAGGCAAAATATTTTTTAAAATTATGAGAACAATTTTCAAGCATACCTTTTATCGCATTAATATATGTACTTTATATTTATAGACTATGCAATTCAAGATATCATTAGTATACTAAATAATTTGCCGATCAGATTTTTGAATAAGCCAATACAGTACAGGAGATGTAACAGTGGTCAGTCAGTAGATTCAGATTTAATTCTCTTCATTGCTACTTGTATGACCTTGGGTAGGTCGTGTTGATTCTAATCTGAAAACTTTTGCAGAAAGAAGCCTATATTTCCAAAACTGAACTCATTATCTCTTTCCCTATCTTCCCTATTACCATTGATAATATTATCAACCTTTGGGTGACCCAGGCTAAATAGATCAAAATTGTCATTCCCTATGTTTAATCTATTGTGGAGACCTATATGTCTACCTCCCGAAAGTCTCTTCTATATCCTTCTTTCTCTACTCAGACTTGCCCCACTATAGGTCCTTACAAAAGGACTATTGTAATAGCCTATTGGTTGATTTACCACCTCAAGCCCCTCTACACTGCAGTCTACTGCTCAGTTGATCTTCCTTAAATATAGACCTGATCATGTCACTCCCTCAGCCCCCAAATTCTACCCCCACCCTTAACTCCTTTTCAGTAGACATCAGTGGTTCCTCATTTAGCTTTAGGATCAAACATAAAACCCTCTATTTGGCTTTTAAAGTCTTTTGTAAACTAGCATCTTCCTACCTTTTTAGTCTTTTTACACCATATTCTTCCCCACATGCTTGGATTCAGTGGTCTCTTCAGTTTCTCAAACTGGACACTCCCTCTCCCAAGCCAAAGCATTTTCACTGACTTTATTCCATTCCAAGAATTCTTTTCTTCCTTATCTCTGCCCCCAGGCTTCTTTCAGGTTTACCCAAAATTCCCCCCAAGAAATCTTTCCCAGTCTTGTTCCAACCCACAGTTGCTCTTGTAACCACCAGGTTTATACAATTATCAACATCTTAAGACCTCAATGTCCAGGAGAGCAGGAATTTTTGTTTTGACTTTCCTTATACTCTAACACTTAGCACATTATAGGTGCTTGCTAACTAATTAATCTAGAGTTCTGTGGATCTGAGAAATATATGTATTTTGAAGAAGGTTTCATAATCTCTGCCTCAGACTTCAGGGATTAAAAATTGAAAATTGTGAGGCAAAATCAGTTATTTCTTTTCCAGAGGTCTTTATCCCCTGCCCTGCACTTCCTACTGTTTCTTGGTTTCTTTATTTTTTTCCTTTTTCTTCTTGTTTTGTTTTATTTTTGAAAATGCCAACACCTCTGTGTCATTCCAGTTGAGCCTAAGTAATTCTCTTTCTGTTAAAATAGAAGATTCCCATGTTTCTACCCTCTTCCATGACTTGCCAATAGGACTGAAAACATTGTGGTCTAAGGAGTCAGATTTGCTTACTAGAAAAGTGGTGTATGACCTCAGGCAAATTAAGTCAGGTCTTGGGATTCAAGTTTCTTCAATAAAATGAATGGTTGGACAAGATGACATCTAAGTTCCCTTTCAGCTCTAGATGGGGTGTCCAACTTTTAGCTCTCTGAGTCGAATTGCTTAACAAAAACCTTCCAGAGCTGCATACAGAATTAATGAAAATGCAACCCATACCCCTCAACTAGTTGAACAACAAAGAAGCCCTCAGATCACAGGTTGAGCATACCTGAACTACAGGATCCCATAAAAAGAAATGAGAGTATAGACTTTAAACTTTAATCCTTTTGTTCTCTTTTCTCCCTTCTTTATATGTTAAGCTGACTTGTTCCTCATTTCTTCCTGACATCCTACTGTTGATCATTTTCAATTTATTCTGGATATAGCTTATTTGCATAATTATTTCCATGTTTTCTCCCCCATTAGATTGTGAGTTCCTTGAAAGCAGAAACCATCTTTTGTTTTTCTTTATATCTTTACAGCTTACCACAATGCCTGCACTAAATAAAACAATAATACAATAAACACATGATTATAAAAATATAATAAGACAATTATAAATTTTATTGACTGCCTATTCCTATTTAGGTGTCCCATGACTTCTCTCAAGGAGATATGGGAGAAATAAATACATTGGGGAGGGGAAGTTAGGTGGTGCAATGGCTAGAGCACCAACCCTGGAGTCAGGAGTACCTGAGTTCAAATCCAGCCTCAGACACTTAATAATTACCTAGCTGTGTGACCTTGGGCAAGCCACTTAACTCCATTGCCTAGCAAAAAAAAAAAAACCCTTAAAAAAAAGAAATACATTGGGAAGAATTAAGTCTCTTTTAAATTCTCTATCTGAAGCTATTGTCAACTTCCTTCTGCACCTGGGCAGAAAGGGAATAGTTTGGCTTTTCTTCCTTTTGATGCGTGGAAATGATGTAGAGAATTATGAATGTAGCTTTAATGATGTTAAAATCTTGTTAATTGTGGAAGGCTGTTTGCCCTTGAGATGTAAAGTGATCTAGTACATAATAGCCTGTCATTGGAAGATAACTGACCTAAGATGTAAGACCACTCTCCAAGCACCACCCTCTGTCCAACCTACCACAGAATGGTATTTAATAGGAAGTACCACCCCTTTGAAGTCTCTTGCTTCTTCCAGCTCCCATCCAAAGGAAAGGGGCTTTCTCTTGGTCTTCCTTAATCCATGCAGAGTACCATGGGCCTCACCATGTGGCCTGGTTAAACCAAGCCCCATTGGCTGCCTGCCCCCCCCCCCCCCATCTGACTTCACCTGGTCTGTCCTCAGGGTGCTTACTGCTTTCCTTACTAACTTTGGCTAGTGTATCTTGTAACAATGTTTTGCCATAATAAAATCCTGAGCAGTTTTAACATCCCAGAGAGCTGCAAATTCCTTTGCCTTTTTAGTGGCCTTAAATTTTCTGTCTTCAATTTCTAAATCTTTAATAATCAGCAATACTTTCATTTCAGTAAACTGCCACATAAAGCTTTGAATTCTTCTTTATTGGCTTATATTCATTCCACAAAAGAAACTGACTTGTGATGAAAACAATCATGATTCTTGGGCCCCTTTTTTGTGTTTTACTTATAAATTTCAAATGAAAACAATCAAATTTGGATGAGATGAAAGACTGTTCTTACAGTACAAAGAACACTGGCTCTCCAAGCAGGGGACCCAGATTCAAATCTCATCTGAATGATTTTGGGAAACTTTCCCAAGCTTCAATTTCCTCTTTTATAAATGAAAGGTTGGATTATATAGTTTTGAAAGTCTCTTTCTGCTCTAGATCAAGGATCCTAATACTCAATTGAGTTTCATTTTTAAAAAAATTAGTCTTATATTATTTGATAACTTTAATAAGATACCCCCTTAATACTGGTGCCTTCACTTTGATGATTAACTGAAATTTATTCTTTTTTTAAATTTATTTTTATTAAAGATATTATTTGAGTTTTATAATTCCCCCCCAATCTTACTTCCCTCCCCCTCCCCCCAAGGAAAGCAATCTGACAGTCTTTACTTTGTTTCCATGTTGTACCTTGATCCAAATTGGGTGTGATGAGAGAGAAATCATATCCTTAAAGAAGAGAATAGAAGACTCAGAGGTAACAAGATCAGACAATAAGATATCTGTTTTTTTCTAAATTAAAGGGAGTAGTCCTTGAACTTTTTTCAAACTCCACAGCTCCTTAGCTGGATACAGATGGCACTCTCATTTGCAGACAGCCCTAAATTGTTCCTGATTGTTGCATTGATGGAATGAGCAAGTCCTTCAAGGTTCATCATCACCCCCATGTTGCTGTTAGGATGTACAATGTTTTTCTGGTTCTGCTCATCTCACTCAGCATCAGTTCATGCAAATCCCTCCAGGCTTCCCTGAAATGCCGTCCCTCCTGGTTTCTAATAGAACAATAGTGTTCCATGACATACATATACCATAGTTTGCTAAGCCATTCCCCAATTGAAGGACATTTATTTGATTTCCAATTCTTTGCCACCACAAACAGGGCTGTAAAGCTTCTCTGAGGTACCACCTCACACCTCTCAGATTGGCCAATATGACCAGAAAGGATAATGATCATTGTTGGAAGGGTTGTAGGAAATCTGGGACACTATTACACTGTTGGTGAAGCTGTGAACTCATCCAACCCTTCTGGAGAGCTATTTGGAACTATGCCCAAAGGGCAACAAAAATGTGCATACCCTTTGACCCAGCAATACCACTACTGGGTCTATATCCTGAAGAGATGATGAAATTTATTCTTTATATTTTTGTGTTTAGATAGCCATTTGCATGTTGACTTCCCAAATGAACTATGAGCTTGAGAGCAGGAACTATGTTTTGCCTTTCTTTAAATGGTCAGGACTTCAAACAATGCTAGGCAGAAAACAAATGCTAATAAATATTTGCTTAAGACATGCATTTTTATCAAATCATTTAAAATATTTCATAGATAAATAGATTTTAAGCTGGTAAAGGCCATCTTGTTCAATCCCTTTATTATATAAATAATTACACTGGGACCAGAGTTTAAATGTCTTGACCATGGTCACATAGTAGATAGTTGAAACAAAATTTGAACCTGGGAGTTTAAATCTAGTACTCTTACCACTGCACTATGGAGTTCACAGAAAAATACTTTAGGTTGATAGGAATGACCCACATTCCTGATCTTTTCTTCCAAAGTCAAACAAAGAAATGGAAAAAAATGATCACAACCCAACAAATCAAGCCCCAATATGATATAGTCTAGCACTAGGTTGAGATTCTTGATGCATTTGTTGGTAGGGAAGAAAAATTATTAGTCCTGGAATATGCCAAAAAAAGGCTGTAACAGCTTCCAAGTACTTTGGTATAATCCACTTGAAAAGAAGAAATATATCAGTTCTGCCAAGTAAGAGAAATATCTCTGGAAGCTATTATGGCCTCCTGTGCAATTAGGCACCTCAGCTGCTGCCACAGAACCCTAAATTAAAAGTTAAGAGACAGTCAGGTTTTATAGCCTCCAGAGGGATACAAAAATAAAAGATAGACTGTAACAATGAAATCTTGGGCATGAAGTCAGAAGTCTGTCAAAGAGAAAAGAAAAAAGAATGGAGATCTCTAACATTCAGACATTGGATATTAGAAAAGTGTTTCAGAGCTATCATCCTGAATTATCTGAATGGGTATTTTTTTCTTCCTTCCCATACTGATTCTAGAAAGTGTCTATGTCCAGAGGAATGAAAATTAGAGGTTTGAAGTATCTCCTCTGAAACTGCAACCACATTTTTGCAGATCCTCATCACATCTCTCCTGGGTTAAAACAAAAGCATCTGCGTTAGTCTCCTAGTCTCACATCTCTCCCAACTCAGTTCATCTTCCATTAACATTTCAAAGTGATTTTCCTAAAGTGCAGGCCTCACCATGTTCCTCCTCCCAACATTTATTGCTCCCACCCCTCAATAAACTCCATTAACTTCCTGTTATCTCCAGGATTAAATATAAAATGTTTGGTTTTTATATCACTTCCTGACCTAGCTCCTTCCTTTTCCAGTCATTTTATCTTGAACTCTCATTTTCATCCTTTATTGTTGTTTAGTTGTGTTAATCTTCATGACTCAATTTGGGTCTGAGTGTCTGAGGTTGGATTTGATTTCAAGAAGAGTCTTCAAAACTCCCTGCTAGGCACTCTATCCACACTGCATTATTTGGTTGTTCTTTCACCTTTATCATTCAGTAATACTGGTCTTCTCTTCCTCACAAGGTGCTCTGTCTCCTGACTGAATTTTAACTAGCTATCTCATGCCTGGAATGCTTTTCCTCCTTCCTCACATTTGCTTCCTTGCTCTTTTTCAAGTTACAGCTAGAATTCTACCTTCTGATAGAAGCCTTTCCTCATCCCCCTTATTTGTGACTGTCTTCCCTCTGAGATTAGCTTTATCTTTTATACAATTTATATGTGAGTAGCTAGAAGGTACAGTGGAGGAGGTGCTGGTCTTGAGTTCAAATGTGATTTCAGATACTTATTAACTGTGTGACCCTGGGCAAGTCACTTAACCTTGTTTTCTTCAGTTTCCTCTTCTATAAATTGAACTGCAAAAGGAAATGGCAAACTACTCCAGGATTCTTAGCCAAGAAAATCACAAATATGGTCATGAATTGAACACAATTAAACAACAAACATGACTCATAGCTGTTAGCATATTCTCTTCTTTATTGGAGTCTGAGCTTCTGAAGGGCATGCAGACATTTAACCGTTTGTTTTTTTTGGCAGCCCCTGGCAAAGTTCCTGACACATAATAGGCATTTAATAAATGCTTATTGACTGACTATAAGGCTTAGCAAGGATGTTTTGTTTGTTTCTGTTGACTGGAAGTACCATCTCCCAGTAACCCAGGTTTTATAACTTTGCTGTTAATGTGAACTCATAGCTCCTTCACTTCATGTATCATTTGCGAGGTTGGTTCTAATTCCACAATATCTCTTGCATTCACACATATTCCACTTTTTATCCAAATTGAAATAAATGTTAAACAAATGTGAAATATTTTCTTTATAGCTCTAAATTCCAAATCCATATTCCTTTCTCATCTGTCTTCTCTTTCATCTATCTTTTATGTATCTGCCTGAGAAATCTACCTGAAACATCAATCAACAATCATTTATTTAATAAATAAGTAGGGTATTGTGCTAGATTCTAGGGCTACAGGAAGAAAATGGTTTTGCTGCCCTAAAGAAGCTTATACTCTATTGAGAGTATAAGGAATGCTGACCTAGAAAGGAAGTTTTGCTCTAGTCCAAGGCTTCTATGCTTTTGAGGGGGCAAAGGACCCTTTCAGCAATCTGGCAAAGTCTATGAACCCCTTTGTGGTATGTTTTTTAAATGAATAATATAAAATAACTAGGTTCACATAAATTAATTTTTATTAAAATAGATATAATGTTTCTTCTCCCCCACCCCCCATACCTCCAATTCACTGGATCCCATACTAAGAACTTGAGTTTCTAGGCTATCAATGAGATTGGGAGTAGAATAATAGAATGATAAATTATTTTACCTTTTCCAGTATCAATGAATGACAGTTATGATGTTTATTATTCTCAGATAAAGAGAAAAAGCATTCTTCTACTAAAAAGATGCTTACAGGCTCTTTATATTCTCAAATGAAGTATATTTATCTCTTCCAGAGAAATAATATGGGGTAATGCAGAGAGTCAGGAAGTCTTGGAATCAAGGCCCAATATAAGTGTGGTTTCCTCCATGAAAACTTTTCTGATGAAACTAAGCTTTTCCTCTTTAGATTCCTAATATTACTTCACCTAGACCCATGGTTCTTCCTTATGCTATGCTTATTTAAACATATCTTTCCTGTTTTTTCCTTCTCTCCTAACCATTTGAATTGTAAGCTTGAGACATAAATTTAAAAATATGTATGTGTGTTTGTGTGTGTGTGTGTGTGTGTGTGTGTGTATAATGTATATTTGTTGTTCTATTATTTCCATCATATCCAACTCTTTGTGACCCCATTTGGGTTTGTTTGTTTGTTTGTTTTTGGCAAAGATATTGGAATGGTTTACCATTTCCTTTTCTAGCTTTAACAGATAAGAAACTGAGGTTAACAGGGTTAAATGACTTGCCTAGAGTTACATAGGTAGTTAGTATCTGATGTCACAACTGAATTCAGGAAGATGTCTTCCTGACTCTAAGACAGTTAATTTATTCACTATTTCTAAGTGCTTATATATTATATATGTTATATATGCTAATATAATAACATTTTTGTAGTTCTCAGTAAATAGTTTGGACACTCAATGTAATTTTACTGAATGAATTTCCTTTTTCTAGAGGAATAGGATTTAATAGGCAAGTAAATCTCAACTATTTCAGATTTGAAAGGTCCTTAATCCTACCCATTAATGCTCATTTCTCTACATAAAGGACATTATGTATTGTGAGCAGATAAATGTTCTCTGAAAAAAAATGTACACATGACATTTTTAATTTTAATATTAGTTTTAAATAATTAATATTGTTCTCTCCTCCATCACTTTCTTAAATCTATACAGAGTGAACAAAACAATAAATCTTTGTGGCATTTGACAATTTCCTAGGTACAAATGCTCACACTACAAATTTGTGAATTGATTTGTGAGCTGATACTAGCTGGTACATTGTTGACAGTACATGTATAATTCAGAAAGATAAAATAAGTCTGTGAGATTACTATGTGAGATGAAGAAGGCAGGAAAAATATGTGAAAGTAAAATTATTTATTGGAGCATTGGGTGACACAGTCTTGAATGCAGATGAACCTTTCTTCAAAGAATCAAATGATTTAGATTTCTAAAAATTTTACAATTTACTTTCTATATACCCCCAACTGAAATGACTTTTCTTAATTATTTGTTTAATTTAGGGGGAGAAAAGGTTTAAAAAATCTGAATTGTCCAGTTGTAGTAGAAGTAGCATATTTTAATCTAAGTTGGACTGGTTTCTCTTTCAAAAGGTAGGAAGAATGGACTTGATTATTCTTGGAGACTAGGGCTTGAATCAGTGACACTATTTTTTGGCCACAAGTGGGGGAAAAAAAAGAGACCCAGTCAATGGAGAGTCAGGGCTCTGAAGGCTTTGTGGAATGTTCACTGCTAAGCAAGTCCAACTGATCTCTCTGATTGATCTTCACAGGTGTGGAGATAGAAGAGTCTCGACAACATGAATCAATGTTGTATTCTGATTGATTTTTTTTTTTTGGTTGAGTAATTTTTTCTTTAGAGTGGCTAAGTGATGCAGGGGATAGAGTGCTAGTTCTGGAATCAGAGAGTATTTTGACTCCAGAGTCCAAATCTTACCTCACTAGCTATGTGACTCTGGGCAAGTCTCTTTTCTCTGTTTTATTTCAGTTTCCTCATTTGTGAAATGGACTGAAGAAGGAAATGGAAAACCATTCATTATCTTTGCCAAGACAATCCCAAAAGAGGTCATGAAGAGTTGGACATGATGGAAATGACTGAACAATAAATTTATCTTCATTAAATATTTTATGGACTGTGAGTATGTAACTGTGATCCAGTACTAAGCCTGAATCAATGGACCAGCCTACACAGGTGCAGAAAACTGAATTATGGAGACACTCTTAAAATGTGTCAAGGATTTAGGATTTGCAGTAATTTACCTTGAGAGTACTGAGTAGAATTATTTCACCCTTCTGTATTCCCTTCATTTTCCCTCATGCTATTTCTCCAAGGAACATAATCAAGTACAATATGGAAGTTTAGAAATGCTTTGAACCCCAATTTAAAAAGTAAATTTAGAAACAAAGGTAATATCAAATGAGATTAACTATCTAATTGAAGGCAAGAGATACATTTGAACCCATTATGACTCCTTTCATTGAAGACTAGCACTGGAATAAAGTTCATGAAGCAAGCTCTACAGGCAATCCGAGGAAATTTCCATTCCCCAAATCCAGAAATAAAAGATAAACACAGCTCAGTTGCTCCTCAAGAAAAATTAGAAATTCAGTCATTTCTATCTCAGGAAGATAACAGGGAGAAAAATGGAATTGCATATCACTGAGTGACATTTTGATTAGCTGTTGGCCATGACTAGCTAAAGAAAATCCATCTTAGAAAAGCAATAGGTTAAAAATGCAAATGCAACACCTATAGAAACACTTAGTTCTTCCTCTATCCCCAAACAAAAACAAAAATAAACCATTGTTTTCAATATTAGTAGGTCAGAAAAGAAGAAGGCTTTGGGGAAGTAGAGTCTATATTATCAATAAATAAGAACTAAAACCACAGCATCTATTTAACAGGGAAACCCTATATACCTAAGCAAACTAAGCAAAACAGTTTAAGCACCTGAAATATCATTTGGTTATATTAAGACAACAGAGAAATTACAGCAGGTAAAAAATAAAATACTTCTATATTTTATTGCTTAAACTAAAAACCTGACATCTTTGACTTTTTGGACATCATCTCACCCCTACTCCACACAACTAGGAAACTCAAAACATCTATGGTTAGTTTAAACTATAACTCTATGAGAAAGGTGACTATTCTTATGAAAACTCTCCTCTGATACTTACTTATTGTACTGTGGAATTTGCAGAGGTTATTCTGATTATTATTTCAAATATTCTGATTATTATTTCAAAAGTCATTTCAAATTCACAGTTAACAACAAAGGAACTGTTGTTTTATTGAGTCTAGATAAAGTTTATAAGGAATTATTTTAGAAAGGATGATTCATTTAAGATCAGAGATCCATTAATTCATCTCTTAAACATAGTGGAGTTGTGATTCCATTGTTTCAGAAAGTACTCAAGACTGATGAAATCCCTTTTTTTTAAAGCACCTACTAAATGACAGATACTATGATACAGAAATAAATAAACCCCCAACAACAACAATCCAGTTCCTCTCTTCAAATAGACATTGTTCCAATGTATAGATAGGTATGTATTTTAAAAGGGAATGACTAGGGGAGCGGGATGTTCTCTTAGAACACAAAGAGAAGTAAATGTTAAAGAAAGTCAGATTTCTAGATGTCTGCCAGTATTCTACCAAAAATTCCAAATGTATTTCTTTCTACTAATTGGATCTTTGTTCTTTACATTCACATTACTCATAGAAAGGCACAGTGTACCTTAATTTTCCATCTGATAGATTACTTGCCCCAATCTCAGGTCTTATTGTGGGAATAAAAATGTTTTAATTAGTTTTTTTATTACTTTTATTGAAAATAGGAGAGCAGCAACTACTATAATAAACATCTGTTACCTACCTATCAATTTATTTGATATTGATTTTTAACTTAATTTGTGCAATGGGCAATGACCAATTAGATGTCTGTTAAGCAGATCTCAGGCTTAAGTTGAACCATATTTGCATCTATGTCTGTTTCATACATGTTTACATTGCAATTGTATGTGATTATATGTACCTTCAAACATTCACTTGTTAATAAAAATGACAACAAAATCCTCTTCTATCATTCTCTTATTTAAAGAACCATAATATCTTAGAGCTGGACAACCAATCAAAAAGCATTTATTACAGGTTTACTATGTGCCTGGCACTATGGATACATGGACAAAGAATAAAACAATCCATAATTGAAAGGAGCCTAAATTCTGAGAGGGAGATCTTATGTGAATATATACAGTTATGCTTAGGATAATTTGGGAAGGAGGTAGCTTCAGTCTTGTGCTCTCTTCCTGTGGCTTTCCTTTGTGGGAAACATGCTTTCCTTAACAAACAACATTTGTAAAAAGGAAGGAGAACTTTTGTTATTTGACTAAATATTCACAAGGCAATCTACTTGGGAGCTTGTAACCTTAAAAGCAAAGTGAACGGGGGATTGATATACTGATTTGTTAAGTAAATGGGTGTATGGCTCTTCCCAAAGAGTTGTAGCAGAAAGGAATTTGCTGAAAGGAGTGATTGGATCAATAACCAATTCAAGGTTAGATTTCATTATGGTGGCTTTGGAAAATCTGTGTAACTTCTATTATCCGTCTCTGCAAAAAGATAACTGTAGTGTCAACTGCAACTTGCAACAGTCAATCAAGTATTTATTAAGGACTTACTATGTGTCACTGTGTTAAATGCTTGGGGATACAAAGGAAAACCAAAACAATGTCTCTGTTGAGGCTCTCATGTTTTAACAGAAGAGATATCATGTAAATTCCAATATGGATAAAATTAGATGTAGAGTAATTTCAGAGGGAGGGCACTAGGAAGCAGCTGGGAGTAGTGGTGGTGAAGGGATGGCACAATTCAGTGGAATGGTGTACAGAGCACTAGTCCTGGAGTCAGGAAGACCTGAATTAAAATCCAGTTTTAGATACTTATTAGATATATAATCCTGGGTAAATCATTTAATCCCAATTGCCTCAAAAAAAAGAAGCAACAGGAGGATAAGGAGGGGGAGGGGAAAGAAGGAAGGACGCTAAGAGGTAATATACACCACCTGATCATTGCTTTCTCCATTCTGGAATTTCATGACAAGGTTTTTTTCTGGTTTTTCCTATTTGTTTTATGACTCCTTATTTTCCTTTCTTGGGTCAAAATAGATATTTCTCCAGTTCTGTCCTGGATCTTCTTATTTTACTCTTTATTTTGATTATCTTATCAACTCCTACATACTTTTCTTCTTAACAATTGAACTCTGGGGGAAGCTAGATGGCATAGCAGATAGAGAAATAGCCCTGGAGTCAGGAGGACCTGAGTTCAAATATGACCTCAGTCACTTAATAATTACCAAGCTGTATGACCTTGGGCAAGTCACTTAACCCTATTGCCTTAAATAGATAAAATTAAAAAAAAAACCAATTGAATCCCACACATTCATTATCTCTATCCAGATGACCCTTATATCTATATAATCAGTCCAGTTCTCTAGCTGCTAGATACCATATTTTCCTATGTGTAAGACTCACTCTTTGTTGAAAAATTTGGGGTCTAAACACTTGGGAGTATCTTATAAGATGGTTGTAGATTTTTTTACTTGCATTTCCTGATTTTTTGTGCTTGTTGTCTTTGCACTCATTGTTTTGCATTTCTTACTGGTAGATTAGATTACGTTTTTCCATGTTCTGCACAGAAATGACTTAAAAAAGATTTTTGTACAGTGCCCAATTCAAGTTCAAGGTGATCCAGGTTGAAAAAGTGAATGGAAATTGTGCTGCTGAATGTAAGTTTGGTCCTCCTTCAACTGAGAAAACAATCTGAGACTGGCTACCAGAAGAAGAAACCCTACTGAAAAGGCCACGGGAGAAGAAGGCCATGAGAGACAAGTCTGCAAAATGGCCTGATTTTGAGAGGGAATTGAAGCTATGGATTGAAGAGCAAAGTGTCATTGGAATTCCTGTGTCCAAAGAGATATTTTAGCATGAGGCAAGAAGAATTGCTGTTGAAAAGGAAGTTACTGGGATGGCTAGGTGGTGCAGTGGATAAAGCACTGGCCCTGGAGTCAGGAGTACCTGGGTTCAAATATGGTCTCAGACACTTAATAATTACCTAGCTGTGTGGCCTTGGCCAAGCCACTTAACCCCACTTGCCCTGCAAAAATTAAAAAAAAAGAAGTTACTGATTTCAAAGGAGGATACAATTGCTGTTTCAAGTTCATGAAACCGAATGGACTAAGCATGCATACACACACCAGACTTGCCCAAAAGATGACTGAAATCTATGAGTAGAAGGTCCTTGAATTTCATGATGAATAAAACTTAAGTTCAATAACTTTATGTAATACATTTTTTTTTCAAATATGGGTCCCCAAATTAAGCTGTATCTCATACATGGGGAAATACGGTAATACATCTATACTTCAGTTGCCTACTGAGTATCTCCAGCATGGCATTTTGGAAACTTTGGAAACATGTCTAAAATATATGTGCATCATCTTGTTCCCTTAAATTTACATGTTCTTCAAACTTCCCTTTTTAGTTTAAAGATAAAAACATCCTTTAATAACTCAGGTTCAGTCACAGCATCATCCTAGATTCATACTGTAAGACTCTGAGTTTTGAAACCTATGAACTTTAGTCTGAATGCCTGTAAGATCCTGAGTGTAGAAACCTATGAACTGTTGCCTAAATTCTGCCCCTAAGTCTCTGCTTGGTCAGCTAGCTGACTTTCTGCCAGATCGGCTTCTGAAGACTCTGCCTGATCAGCCCTCAGACCATACAGCAGGGGGGCTGCTCTGAGGACCAGCATCCAATAAAAACACGCCGCACCATCTCAAGACAAGCTGCAGGCAGATGCTTGAAACTCCCCTACCAAACCATATATAAGGTCTCTCCTCACTTTACTCAGGGTTCCAGGATCCTAGCCCTGACCTAGGACAGAACCCTAGCTCGAGCTAGTTTAATAAACCCTTGCTATTGCATCTCCATCATGTCCAGTGCCTCTGTTCTGTAATTGGGGACTTTTCTTGGACCTTAACATATGGGGGCTCTCAGGATCCCCAGTAGAGGCCACAAGACGCACTTGGAGAGGTATCTAAAGTAACCAAGTCTGTGACTTTGTATTTGGACTAAGCTGGCAAAGGACCTAGGTGGACGCACTGCTAATGGTCGCCAGTGTGGTTATTGTGGAAGACGTTCCCCAACCCTTTGGGAGGTCAGTACTGGAAGGACTGATGTTTGGAAGTGAGATAAGGGGACCCTTCTGCAGGTTAGGAATGACTGACTTTTGGGAATTAGATAAGGAAACAAGGTTAACCTGATTTTCTTTTAGGACCTGGCTAGCAACACTTAGTCCTGCTGGAGGGGACAGATGCTGACTGGTTATCTATCACCTTTGCTTCTTTTCCTTTGCTTCTGCTTTGCTTATGGCTCTTAATCATTTAATCTAAGTTCCAGCTGGGATGGGATGGACCTCGGCCATTCCTCTGAGCCTGCTCCTAGACCACTTGATTCTGTGCTGCCATAGTGTTTCCCCCTCCCTCCCCCTTACAGGAGAGAGAGCTACTTCAGGAAGAATTAGTAAAGTAAGTATTAAAAGGGACCTTATTTTGAAGTTCAACAGCAAAAATTACCAAACATGTTAAACAAAGAAATCATAGAAAGGAATGCTATTTTAATTTGAAAATAGGGAAAATAAATTTCAGAAAGACAAGAGAGTCAGGTTAATCCTAAAGTGTATAATGTGGTTACCAAGATACCTGTATAGGGGAAACTAAATAGTCTTTTTTCCAGAATGATATGGCATCACTAGAGCTTTAGGAGCTTAGTTAGTACAGAAAATTATGGGACATGTAAGGGTTGAAGAATAGAAGACCCCCCCCCCCCAAAGAATCTAGGATGGCCTCTCTCTCTTTATAATAGTTATTCAGTTTACTGTATTTGAAGAAGGTGGGGCAGGGAATGTTTTATTTGGGCTAGGGGATTTTTGAATGACTGCCTTCTCCAGAATTTTAGCAGTTGTATTCAAGAAATATTACATATTAAAACCTTGGAATGGAAGGTGCATTGTGAAGAGTGGAATCATAGCTGTAGTATGAACTATGTGACTCTAGTTCAGAATGGTGTGACTTGAGGTCGGGGGAGCTAATGAAAAGGAATAGTGGAAAATGTGAGTTGTATAGTTTGAGTAAGAGATTCTGAAAGTACTGGGAAAGAAAATCCAGACTTAGAGACAATTGGGGTTTCTTTTGAACCATTTGTTAAGTAAGGAAGGTGGTAAAAGTATGTAGACAGAAAGTCTGAGCAGGGTTGACTTTGTACACCAAAGATGGATTTTTGGGAACTTTGGAAAAAGGTGTACAAATCATTATGAGTAAAGAAGAAAGTATAGAACTGTAAGTCTATAGGGAGATATGGGTTTATCTGAGATTGTGGTGATTTAAAATTGCATTAAATTGGTCCTTTTTGCAACGTTTGGCAATGAATTGATAAGAAAAGCAATAAGCCCCATAAAGTGAAAAGTTTGGTATGAAAGCAATTGCTAGGTAAATGTTAATTTTATTAATGATCCTATAATATGCTAATCTAAAGATACCTGTAAATTGAATTAAGGGGTTTGTAAAGAATATGTTTGAGTTTGGATTCTGATGTTTTATGGCCCCTCCAGAGTCATAGGAGTCAGGACAGACTTGTGAGTCAGCTTTAGAATAACTAAACAAGAGGAAGTTAATATTTTACACTGATTGGAGTGTGGATCATGTATTTGGGAAGAATCTGGAATGAGGGAGTAATGATAAACAGTAAAGGTAAAGAATTAGTGCATATCACTTTGATATCTCAAATTGTGGGGAATCTCTCATTCCCAGAACATAGAATGTTCTAATATTAAGAAATGTTGGTCAGTGAAGATAGAAAGTTCTTATAAGTGAGAGCATTGAGAAGTTAGAATTGCACTGATGAAGATAAGAAGAATTTGCAAACTTTTTAGGCTTTTGGAAAGAAAATGATTTAAAACTAATTTGAATGTAACTTTTGGAATTTAAGAGAAACATGAAGAAAATCTTGTAGTCATAAGAAGGGATTTTTTTTAGCAACAATTAGTCTTAAGAATTCTTTGTATTTTAAAGGTTTAGGGAATAAAGAGAACATACATGCAATTGAAATATGCTGTGTACAATTAGTAAGCTTTGTATAAGAACAATTTAAACTACACTTTTTGAGAGTTTAAAATTGTTTTGTAATAACAAATGAATTGAAGTTTCACCTATCACATTTGTAAAGATTTTGTTATGGAAAAAAACAACAACTAGAGAATATCTTGCCAATGGGTTCTAGTTCTCAAGGTTCTTTTGGCCCAGAAAATTTGTGAAAGGGAATATTGATATGTGAGATCAGTGTAGTTTATTATCTGTTGAAGAGGAAATTATACATATTACTGTATTGTTAAATTTAGAGCCCTCAGCCCCTGAATTTCTACACCCCATCCCCCACCCCTGTCACCAGGTCCCTTCTGTTCCCCCTTGGAAGATTCCTTCCCTAGATCAAAAGGGGGGGAATACAATAGCAGGGAAGGTAATGAACATTCCTAGACCTAGCTCCCCTTCCCCCTGAAGCAGTCCACTCCCCTCTGGAAAGATTCCTTTGCTGAATAAAAAAAGGGGGCCTGCTACTGCAGGAGGATGGTGGGGAACTAGAAAAATCCTTACCTACTTAAGCCTTAGAGGGAAAGAACCCTCCACAAGTGGGATGTGTGATTGGAAAAAAAAAAATTAATTATCTAAGATCCAGGGGTTAAGAGACTCCTTTATTGAAAGGAAATCATGTTTAATGACTCTGCTGGCCATGTGGCCTGAGTGATGACACTCATTGTTTCTAAAGTTTGTGAACTAGAGTTTTGAAAGCATTCTGAGGGTTCTAAAAGAAGAATACTAGTGTTGTAATATTCTGACAAAATTTGTACAGAATGGGAGGAATTAAATCACCTAGATTGTTAAATTAGTTTGGGATTAAACTGTTTTAACACTATTGTAACTTTTGCAAGGAGTTTGGGATTTTAAAACTATTGTAACACCTTTGGGTTAAGAAAACTGGCATTGGGTTACTAAGAAGAGAAACACCTAGGTTATCAGGGATGTTTACTGATGTCTTTTTGGGGAAAAGCTCTAATTGGTTTTAATGTTGAGTTTAATAATGCTAGCAGTGTTTTTATTTTGGATAGAGCTTTTGGAATGTGAGTGCTGGATTCTCTGTATAAGGTACTCTAAAGATTTATCGAACTAAGCTGTTGGAAATTTAGTTGAAATGTAATGACTTGGGTATTTAAATGTGTCATATGTATGAGAATGGATTCTGAGAATTTCGTTTTTGTTCTAAGGGAAATGAGATGTTTAAGAATCTTAATGTTTAATGTATATTAACAATGTATGTTTAAAGAAGTCAAGAATGTGGACTTCTCTCCGTAACTGCAGACAGCTGATGGGGGCTCTGAACAAGTTGCAATTGTGGGCCCTATTGTAAGGTAACTTATTGATGAATAAGATGTTTTTATTAGTTATGTAATGTTCTTTTGTAAGTGCAAAGAGATAATATTTGCAATATTTAGTTATTTCTTGTGAAAATTTTTTTTTCTTAAATACTATATTGTTAAAGCCTGGGATTAATGTGATTGCTTTGAAGAGCAATAAGGAAAATATGAAAAAGTATGACACTTTCTGGGATAGATCTGTGGGTTCATGAATAATGTGATAATGGAGGAATTACTTTGTACAATCTAGTAATTTGTGTGTTAGGGGTGGCTGGGTGGCACAGTGGTTAGAGCGCTGGCCCTGGAGTCAGAAGACCTGGGTTCAGGTCAGGCCTCAGATACTTGGTGATTGTCTATCTGTGCAACCTTGGGCAAGTCACTTAACCCCAATTGCCTTGCATGATTTCAGACAAAGGGATGTCTGAATGTAAGAGGTAGGAGACAGGACTGTAGGACCAGTCATAGAATACCAGATGTTAGGCAAAGACCCAGGAAGGATAATACAAGCTTTAGGTAGGGGGTTTCATTAATTGGGACTCCATTAAGATTATAATTGGAATTTAGTGAATTGTATTCACTGGAAGTTCTAACTAGGTAAAACAACCATTTTAGATCACGGGACTTTTAATTGATTTTCTCTTATGTCAGATACCAGGATGGTCAACAAAAAGGAAATGCCAATGGGTAAATGTCGTGTTCTTGCAGCCAAGGAAGCCAAGATGTCAGGTGACTGGGGTGGGCGGCCAAAGGGGCGACTTCTCAGTAAGGCTGAGGTTGGACCCCTTTGACTTGATTTCCCGAAAATGACATTTGGATAATATCTCACCTGGAAGAATAAATCTGGCCTAAGACATTTGACTTACCCACGTGACCTCTGCCTGGACACTGACATTCAATACTTATATCTATAAAGGAATTTTCCTTTAATGTCCTGGATCTTTATGGTTAATTACTAAACAAACTAGAAAAAGAAATTTTAGGCGAATTGGATCTAATAGCCAGAGATAGGTTAGGTGTGTGGCTCTGACATCTGCTATCAACTACATGTTATGATAGGAATTAAGTTTCTTTAATTTTTAGAAGGGATATTTAGGTAAGAAGAAGAATGGGAAATCCTCAGGATAATTATAGTTCTAAGGTCTAACTTAAGGAAAGGAATGTGAGTCAGATAAGTAGATCAGGAAAAGGAAAATCAATGGTATATTTGAGAATATTTTGAAAAATTTTATTTTTTGATTAAGGATGTTTGAGACATTATTGTAATAAGAGCAAAGGCTAAGATTGTTTTATTTTTAAACCATATGCTGGGTACTTTGAACTAAGATGATTGTTGAATGTATATTACAAGCTTAAGACAGTATGACAATTCTCATTGGGAGTTCGCTCATATAGTAAAAGTTTATTGTGTTAAAATTAAGTACATGCATCAATATGGCAATAAGGCAAAATGTAAATTGCAATAAGCTCCAAAATCTCATTGTCTTGTGAAGAAAACATGTGTTTTGATCTAAGCAAAATGTTAAGCAAATACTTTACCAGAAGACAAAATTTCAACTAGTCACCTGAGCTGGAGAGAACTTTTTGGAACCGATTCAGAAGATGCAGAAGGACATCAGAGGTCTCCAGGAGAGAAGAAAAGAGAGCAGAGACACTGGACCAGTTCATCTCTACCATTTCTCACGAATATTTACATTGCATTGTCAAGGGATCTGTCTTTGTAACCTCCCCTTGATAATGAGAACGCCCCTTGTCAGGATAAGAAGGGAGCCCCTCACTGCCCTAACCATAGCCACCCTGTTTGGAATAGGACTGGTGGGAGCCAGTACAGGGATTTCCTCTCTCAACCTCCAACAGAAAGGTTTCGATTCCATCAGAGCAGCGGTAGATGAGGATATTAGCAGAATAGAGGAATCAATCTCACACCTGGAGAAATCCCTTACCTCTCTTTCGGAAGTAGTTTTACAGAACAGGAGAGGCTTAGACTTGATTTTCCTACAGCAGGGGGGATTGTTCTGCACTGGGAGAAGAGTGTTGCTGACCATACCAGCATAGTCAGAGAGTCAATGGCTCAAGTAAGGGAGGGGTTGGCCAAACGAAGGGAAGAAAGAGAACAGCAAGAAGGATGGTTTGAAGCATGGTTCAACCAATCCCCGTGGCTCACCACATTGATCTCTACCCTGATTGGCCCCTGATACTGCTTTTACTCCTCCTTACCTTTGGGCCCTACATATTAAACCCATTGCTTGCTTTCATTAGGAATAGGTTCAACACTATCCAACTAATGGTACTCAGGCAGTCTTACAACCATCTTCCTGGAGGTTCTGTGCATCCCTTTGAGGAGCATGAGTGTTCCTGGATTGAACAAGAAGAGGAGGGAATGTAAGACCCTGAGTTTTGAAACCTATGAACTTTAGCCTGAATGCCTGTAAGATCCTGAGTGTAGAAACCTATGAACGGTTGCCTAAATTCTGCTCCCGAGTCTCTGCTTGGTCAGCTAGCTGAGTTTCTGCCAGATCGGCTTCTGAAGATTCTGCCTGGTCAGCCCTCAGACCATGCAGCAGGGGGGCTTCTCTGAGGACCTGCATCCAATAAAAACACGCCGCACCATCTCAAGACAAGCTGCAGGCAGATGCTTGAAACTCCCCTACCAAACCATACATAAGGTCTCTCCTCACTTTACTCGGGGTTCCAGGATCCTAGCCCTGACCTAGGACAGAACCCTAGCTCAAGCTAGTTTAATAAACCCTTGCTATTGCATCTCCATCATGTCCAGTGCCTCTGTTCTGTAATTAGGGACTTTTCTCAGACCTTAACAATACCTCTCCTGTACTTCCATATATAGACAATTGCAAAGACTTACGCATTCTATCCTTAGTTGTTGTTCAGTTGTTTCAGTCATATCCAACTCTTTGTGACCCCATTTAGGGCTATCTTGAAAAAGAAAATAGTTATTTCCTTCTTCAGCTCATTTTACAAAGAAGAAAATTGAGGTAAACAGGGTTAAGTAAGTTGCCCAGAATCTCACAGATGGTAGCTGTCTGAAGTTGGATTTGAACCTGATCTATCTTGACTCCAGGCCCCAGGATCTCTCCAGTACACCATTTTGCTGCTTCTACCTCTACATATTTCATTTTTATCTACAAATAAGTTCACAACTTTATATTAGCTTGTTAACATCAAAATATTTTTCTAATTTCCCTCCTAGTGTCTTCCCTTTTCAACTCTTCTTTCATATCTTTCATATAGTAGACAAAATCCTCTTTGAGGGAGAAGTGAACAAAATTACCCTCCCTAGATAAACACCAGAGATTTCAGCAAATTTCCAGAGGTTTGGCAGCTTTCATGAGCCAAATCTCCCATTACTTCAATTGCATTTCCCTGATGTGTTTGTATAACACTTAGTCCCACTTCTCAGAAACATTCCTTCTTCAAGGTATACTGACTCCATTTTTTTTTTGTTTGAATCATTTTGCTGTAAATGATCCCTACTGAACTGCAAGCCTAGCTTCAAGCCTGTGTCCTTTTGTGTCTTTGTCTCTCCTATCAGTAATAAAAAGATTTACCTGCAGAAAGTGGAGGATTCCAGAGTCCTGGGAAAGTTCTCTCTTGCTCTTTGATTTAGTGAGACTAGCTATACTCAGACAATAACTCCCTTATCTATCCCTGTAACTACTGATATACATTTTTCTCTAACAAATAAACTATTGTTTTTGTATAGTCACCTGTGTTTTATGAATTTTTCTCTTCTTTGTTTCACACATTATTTTGATAATAGTGAACTTGTGAATACTGCCCTAAAATTTATAAGGAAACTCTGTTAGGCTCCCTGAAGATGCCATTCATCTTGGCATCTCTCTTGGCTAGCTGGAAAAATAACTACTTGCTTTACTCTTAACTGAATCCTTTTTACTGTAATCTGACCCCTCAAGAACTCAGATTGCTGAATACCACTCCTTTTAGTTCCCTTCCAACTCACAACAAATTCCACAACATCTTAAAGCACAATTGTTTGCCATGTTATTGAAATGATCAAAAAGCATCAAGAAATCACAATGGTCTTAATGTCTTCTTAGTCTTTCATTTGAATACTCCAATGATATCTGTCCAACCTACTATTCCATTCTTATTCCAGTTTGCTGGAAAAGTACTACCTGGCATCATTTATCTGCAGCAAAGAGGGTGCTGTGCTCTAGGAGTGAAGCAGAATTCAAGTAACACAAAAGAAACAGGAGATGCACAAATTTAGAGAAATTTCTACTCTAAATGTTTTTATGTTCAATTTATGATTGAATGGTGATAGTGCTTTCCAAGCTCACATTGGTCTGATCAGCCATAATTGGACATATTGTACCTTGACCTGGACATAATGATGTCATTTTAGTATTCTCCTTCACCTTGCTGTGTGCTCTGTATATAGTAATTTTGTGTACTAAGATCCTTCACAGTTCTTACTGCCCTCCTTTGGATGCTCTCAGATTCACCAAGACCTTCCTAAACTTACTAGAATACTCCAAAACAGAGCTAGATGTACTATTCCAAATGTGGTCTGACTAGGACAGACAATAGTACTCATTTCTCTTTCCCTGGAAGCTCTGCACCTAAATGTGCAAGGTCAAATTGGCTTTTTTTTTTTTGGTCTTTCATAGCATAAATATCTCATACTAACCTCAAATTATGCAAGATTATTTAACTTCCCCTCATAAATTTTATGTTCATTCTCCCTCCCTCTTCTAGTGGCTATCCTCTCCAACTCTTCATCCACATAGTTGACAAAATAATCTTTGTGGAGGAAGTGGACAAAAATTACCCTTCCAGAATTCCTGACATTTACTTCAGCAGGTTTCCTGAGGCTATTTGTTGGTATCACATATGAACTTCTGTCTTTCATATCTAGAAAGTTTCCCTTCCTCATTTCCACCTCTTTGATCCCATGCTCCCTTCAGGCTCAGCCTCTTCCTACAAGAAGCCTTTCTTATAGACTTAGAGAAAGAATCTCAGAGACCATCTAGCTGAACTCCTTTATTTTACTGATGAGCAAGTTGAGGAAATAAAATAACTTGTTATTCTAGTAGTCCCTTACTCTCTTCAAGCTACAGTTTTCCTTTTGAATGTTTTGCATTTTCCTATCACTTTCCTTCCCGAATAGAGCACAAGCTGCTTCTGGGTAGGAACTGGTTTAGTTTTTTTCTTTTCATCCCTAAGTACCTATTATAGGGACTTGTTGAATTGAACTGAATTGAATACCAGAGTACAAGAGCTGAAAAGATTTTTTTCCAATAGAGTGTCAAATGAAAGTGGGCTTTATCTCTATTTGAATGTATGCCCAAAGCAATCTACCTTCATCCCTTCCTGTCTTTCCTTCTTCCACTCCACATGAAGGTTAAATAAAAATTTCATGATTCCGAGATTTTTCTGTCAAAAACTAATAGTAGCTAGTTGACTCAGTGAATAGAGCACTTGCCCTAGAGTCAGTTCAAATCCTGCCTCAGGTACTTAATAATTACTTAGGTATGTGACCTTGGGCAAACCACTTAATCCCATTGCCTTGAAAAACACCCCCCCCCCCAATCAAAACTAATGGCAGTTTTAGAGAAAATCTATGTTCAGAGGATTATGCCCATTACCTTTCTAGGCCTTTTCCCATTTTTTTAAAAAGTTTTTTACTTTTCTGTTGTACCTAATATTTGCTGTCTTTTTCTCGAGGAATTGGGTCACTGATATGCTAAAATGCCATTCATTCACAAAAGCATAAAGTAAATATGCAGGTGGAGTTAGCTAGACTTTACTTTTTAAAAAGAAACACTAAGTATAGCTCTATCTTGTCTAAGATCAGTGATCTACCATTTCATTTTCTTTCAGGCAGCCAGAAAATTCAAAAAAGTCACTATATTTTCTTATTTTTCTTTTTTCCTTTTTCAGACAAGCTGGGGTCACTGACTTGGCTAGGATTACATAGTTCATATAATAGCTACAATTTATATGGGCTTTAAGGTTTGTGAAACTCTTAACAAATTATTTGACTTGATCCTCACATCAATTTTGTAAGGCAGGCACTACAGCAATCATATCTCCCATTTTGTAGAAGAGGAAATTGAGGCTAAGAGAGGTTAAATGACTTGCCCTAGGACACACAGCTAGTATGATTGAAACAGGACATGATCTCAGGTCTTCCTGACTTCAAGACTTGGGCTCTATCTACTGCACCATCTAGTTGCTCACTATGTATCAGAGATAAGAAAAGAAGCCTCACCATCCTGACTCTAAGGTCAGCTCTCTGTGGATCATGCTAGGCTGCCTCTAAATCTAACAAAAAAAAATAGTGTGAATATATTAATTATTATCAGGCAACTAATAATTATCAAGTTGCACAATAGATAAGAGTGCTGGACCTGGAATCAGGAAGACTCATCTTCCTGATTTCAAATCTGGCCTCAGGCAACTTACTAAGTTTTTTCATCTGTAAAATGAACTGGAGAAGGAAATGGCAAAGCACTCCAGTATCTTTACTAAGAAAACACTAAATGAGGTCACAAAAAGTTGGATACAACTGAAATGATTCAATAAAAATATTGGTTATTATGAGATTCACCTCATTTCATGGTCTATGAAAGAGCACAGTATAAAAGAAGCCTTCATAAAAATGCAGGCTATATTTTGAGCTACAATATATTTTGAGGACAGATTATATATGGAGAGAGAGAGAGGAGAGAGAGAGAGAGAGAGAGAGAGAGAGAGAGAGAGAGAGAGAGAGAGAGAGAGAGAGAGAGAGAGAAAAGAATTCCGGGCCACATTCATACACAGATGGCATAAGGTTTAACAGCCACTAAAAGGAGATTGAGTAGTTGCCAGACAGGTAATGAAAAAAATAAGGAGAAAGCAGGTCATAAGAAGTAAGCAAGGAAAGAGTATCTAGGAAGAGTGAGTAGTTGACATTGTCAAAAGTCACAAAAAGATTAAGAAAGATGAGGACTGAGAAGAGTCTATTAGATTAGGATATTGGTTAAGAGCCACTGGTAGTAGCAGATGGATGTTGAACTGGGAAACCTGATTGTAAGACTGGAGTGAGAAGAGAGGAAGTAGAAGAGAGTAGTTAGAGGATTATAGGGTAGGGTCAAATGAGATTTTTATTTTAAGTATTGACAAAAGTCATGAATGCTTGTTGACAGCTAGGAAGGAGATGGTATTTAGAAATTTAATATCAGGGAGGAAATGTGGATCATCAAGAGGCAATTCCTAGAGGAGGTCAAGTTGGGATCTGGGTAAATTGAGGATTATTCTTTTAGGAGCAAAGGAATCATTGGGGAATGGATTTTCAAATATGGAGAGGGCAAGAAGAGCAGTTTAATGACAAATGTTCTTCATATTGTCAATAAAATTCAAAGACAAGTCCTTTGTTGAGAGGTGCAGAAGAGGTTGTATGTGACAATGGTAGAGAAATAGATTTAAAATTATATTTAGAATGGATTTAACAAAGAGAATTGCAGATTCAAAATGTTTTGTTTGTTTTTAATCCCATCCTTTCAGCAGAGTAAGGATCCTGCCTAAATTTCAAGTGAATAATTGCATTTTGCCCAGAAAAAAAATATTCTTTATGATCTTTACTAGAGAAATTATTTTTGAGGGGGTTAATGTGCGAAGTCAGCTGTTTCTAAACTATTGAGTACCATTATCATATGCCATGGAAATCAATAGCCATGTTTCTGGTCAGGAAAACCTGCCCTCACATATGCATGAATACACAGAACTAGATGATTGTACATATGGTTGAAAGTTTGTGCATATACAAGCAAATTATCTATCTATCTATCTATCTATCTATCTATCTATCTATCTATCTATCTATCTATCTGCAAGGCAATGGGGTTAAGTGACTTGCCCAAGGTCACACAGGTAATTATTAAGTGTTTGGGGTCAAATTTGAACTCAGGTTCTCCTAACTCCAGGACTGGTACTCTATCCACTATACCACCTAGCTGCCCAGACATAAATTATGTATACATAGCTGTGATCATCAAAACTGTCAATTGGCATAACTGTCAACCATCTAGCTTCCAATGGTTTTTCTCTTTATGTTTTTCTGTCCATTTGCTCCATTTTTGTCATCCTAGAAGGACATTTCACATTCTTGGTAAGCCTTGATTATTTTTGAAAATGAATGCCTCCGTGGACATGAACATAGTTTAATAGTTTAATGTTCATTTCAGAGAGTTTAGGAGTCTAAAAATTAACTGCCATTTCCAAAGTCTGATCAATAATAGCTTTTAATACTGGCTAGATAAGAATGCATCCAAATATAATCTAAATATGAAAAGACCCATGAACTGAGCATGGCTCCATTCATTATCAAAATGTGACTGCATGATCCATTACAGAGAGTAATCGACTTGGGGGCAGGTAGACTTTAGAGGTCTTTGAGTTCTATTTTTTCATGTTATAGGTGAGTAAATTAAGGTTAAAGGAGATTACAAGATTTACCCAAGGTCACACAGTTAGTAAGTATCATCTGGCAGATTTGAATCCCACTCTCTCTCTCCACTGCCCTAGTAACACTTGTGTGACCTTGGGTAAAGTCACTTAGCTAATATAGGCATGGATTTCCCCATCTATAAAATTTAACTAGATGACTTCTGAGCTCCTTTCCAGTTTTAAGTCTGTAATCTTTACAAAATCTTGCTGAACTGCTGTGGAAATATTTCTATTTATGGAATGTGTTATTTCATGGCCAATTTGGTTATTTTTTATTCCTAAACTCTTTAGAGATCCATGTGTAAATGATGGAACATTTTCAGAAGCTGGAAGGAATCCTGAGTTGCAAAAGGTTGTCAGACATGAAGCCAATTAAAAAAGAATCTATATAAATGTTAGATCTGGAAGATCCATAGGGATCATAGGAATACAGATTTAGAGCTTGAAAGTAATTTATGGGTCATCTAATACAAACACCTCATTTTACAGAAGAGAAAGCTGAGTCTGAGAACAATTACATGACTTGCCTAAGGTCAGCTAGGTAGTAACAGACACATGATTAAAATAAAAAAGAATAATAAAATAAAATAATAATAAAATATAATAAAATAAAAAAATAATAAAATAAAAAAGAATAATAAAATAAAAAAGGGATATTAGAGTCTATTTAGTCTAATCTCTTCATTTGAGAAATGAAGGTACTCAGACTAGGATAAATCAAATGTCTGGCTCAATGTCACATAATAGTCATCAGAAGCAGAATTTGAACTCTGGTTCCCTGACTCCAAAACTGGTTTGCTTGCTATTTTGTACTACATCAGAACTCTAATCTTATCTATGATCCCAAGAAGACCTAAATAAAGCTGAAAGGGATTTCAGAAACCACCTAAAGCAACTCTTTCAATTTACAAATGAAAAAAACCAAACAACTGAGGTCCTGAATGGTTAAGTGATTTGCCTAGGTTCATACAGATGGGGAACCCATTTTTCTCACTCCATTTGGAGCATTTGTGTTTTTTACTATTATCCATTTCTTCCCTTTCTTCTTTGTCTTCTGAATTGTAAGGATGATGAATTATAGTTACTTAGCACAAGTTGAAAAAGTGGACCTGCTAGTCTGATTTTGGAGAAAAAGAAATAGCACACAAAAAGTAAGAGGTGTTTTGTCTCTTTCATGAGAAGATAATTGCATTTGTAATGATCTTTACTCTTTGGACTATGAATTATGTACTTTGTATTTAATTTTTTTCTAGAAAAGCATTTATAACAAGGCATTTCATATTTCTTTATGGAATAATAAGGGAACTAAGGTGAACTTGATTAGATTATAATTATCCAAGGGGAGGAAATCTAGATCTAGTATTGTACAATTGGGTTTGTCAATTAATGAAAATTAAATCATGATTTATTGGCCCCATGGGCATTCTCTGGCTGTTAGATTAGCTGTTAGATGCATCAGCTGAAATAGATTTATAATTAATTTTTACAATTTTAAAAGAAAATCAAAGCTTCAAAGTAATGGAAAATAATGAAAAAGTATATTAAATGGGAATGGAAGTTCATCCCTCTTTTCTATAGAATTAAATCAAGTTTATTTTCTATATGAATGTATAGAATTTTAGTAATATAAACCAATTCTTAGGAAATACAATAATTGAAACTAGAAAAAGATATTTTACCATTTTTTCTATAATCAAAAATTTGATGCTCCCAAAGTTGAGCATGTTCAACCCTGAACTTAATTTCCCATTTTAAGGGTCCACTAGACTAGCAATGATGTGAGGTCAGACCAGTGGTGGGATTGTTGGGATCACATGGTAATATTCACATCTATCCAGTACAAGATTGTAACCTGGGATGTATCTCTGAGCTGGATTACTGAGTGCTTTTCAGATTATCCAAATTTCTATGTCCTTTAAAATCCATTCTTTAATATTCTGAAACTAGAAAACTAATACTTGGTAAAATTAGATTGAATTACTGATATCTCAAAACATCATTTTGAACCTTACACTGAACAAGCTTATCACACAGTCTCAATCCTAGTGGTTTTCTGTCTATGCCAAGGATATTTCCCTTCATTTCTCAATGAGTTAAATGTCTAGTTCAAAGTCGAGTTCAAAACTCTTCCTTACCCTCTGTGCTTGAGGACTTCAACACACACACACACACACACACACACACACACACACACACACGTATATGTATATGTATATGTATATATATATATATATATATATATGTATATATTGAATAAGAAAATGAAGTTTTCTTATAAGTAAGTTCTCTCCAGCCTGTATGAGGATGTGCCTTCCTCATGAATTTACCTTCCACCCCCCTCCTGACATGCCATAGGTGATTTGGCCGCATTCCAAAGATTCCAGGAGCCAGCCACTCCTTGGAATACAGGTAGTACTGTGGAGAACTGGCTATTCTCACAGTACTGACTTTATTCAAAGTAAAACCTTCCAGCCCCTTATGGCATTTCCTTGAAGTCTTCAAACTGGTAGACTTGTAGACTTTTTCCATATTTCTGTTAAAGAAACTCAGGAATCCCTCCCAACTAAATTAGCAACTAGCCTTATTTGTTCTCCACTGATAAATACTCTGAGGCTCTAAGCATTGATGGGAATCTCACCCATGGAGAATTTTTCTGCCTGGGACTTCCTCTCTCTCTCTCTCTTTCTTTCTTTCTCTCTTTCTTTCTTCCTTTCTCTCCCACTCGGGACTCAAAAGGCTGAAAAGAACATGGGATTCCCCCAGCCACGGACTGTTCAGAGTTGGTGCTCCCCTGAATTGGTGATGTTATCTTTATCTTTTTCTTCTACTTTGATCATAGTATTACTAACCCTTTGTCTTTTTTTTAGGAAGACTCAACAATTATTAAGCACCTTTAGTTGTGAAAGGTACAGTGCTGAGCACTGTACCAAGATACATAGAGTGACACAGACAAATATTTAGCCCGTGAGAGGGCTTAAAAGCTAATATGGATTTATGAAACACAAACAAACGATGTAAAATGAAAAACATTCTTTACTGTTCCACATCTTGCCCAGCTGTCATTCCTACTTCTCCCTAAACATAATTTTTATCAGTTTTCAATTCACAGGAATTTCAATCACTATTGATTAGTACACAGAGAATTCAACCTAGAAATGGGAAGTCATTAATACTTTGAAAACTTCATTAATACTTTGAAAACAGGGTATGAATGAGTTTGACTAATAAATGACCAGGCAGTTCAATCATTAATATTTTTTCAAACAAGGCAGCCCCTAAAAGTGATGAATTAAGTACTTTTAATTTGCTGAAAGTCTATAATGGGAATAACAATTTCCTGTATTTTTTTATTAGTGATTTTTTTAATTGATTTATATTCCTAATTTATCGAACTTTCAAGCTGCCTAGGAATCCAGGCTGTCAGCAACTATGTTAGCCATAGTCCTAACAACCAAGTTCTCCAGGCTCCTCCCCCAATGATCAGCTGGATTTTCTCTCTATAACATAAATCTCATTTAAATAGATGATTAAATTACAACATTTGGTCACATCTTCAAAAACTATTCCTATGTGGGAACAGCTTCACACAGTACCAGACTTGGTTTTTTTTCTCAAGTCTTTTCCTTTCCAAGACAAAAAACCACAAAAACCAAGGAATGGAATGAGATGGGTTTTTTCCCTATCAAGATGAAAACAATGAAATCCAGAACTGGATCACTTGGCCCTTTCTCTTCTTAACTCCTCCCAGTTCAAAATGCTTAAACCTCTTCATGGCAAGCTTCCTCTTAAACCTACAGCTGGGTTCCACACAGTCAGGCCTCAGTACAATCTTTTTTGTTTTTTTTTCCTTTTTCTGAAAACTTTCTTTTGTCTGCCCACCACAACCGCTCTGCTTCCGATGGTTTCGTCTTTTCCCCAGTTCCTCCAGGGAATCCTGGCTTTTCTGCGTCACTTTCTGAGGCTTGCCGCACTTTTTGCACAAAGTTCTGCGGATTCAGGGACATTCACCAAAGGACGACGCCGCGCTCTCCACCAGGCTCCTCCTGTGGCCAGTCCGTGGGGGTCTCTTGGCCAAGCGCTCAATCTATTCCTTGTGTTGTATAATTAAAATACTTTCATTCTCACGAGTGTCAGCGAGAGTGTCAATTGCAGGAATGAATCCGAACCTCATTTAAAAATCACAATACATAAATATATATATTATATATTGATTCCTCCTCAAAAACCCCAATGTTCTGGTTTTCTCAATCTACTCAGTTACCATGATCTATAATTCCATTCCACCTGAGGTATACACAAAAAAAAGTCACCCTTGGTCTAACCAAAACCTCTGAGTGTCCCACACTTCCTTGCTTACAAATTTCAAAATCACATTATCTAATCATAACCTTACATCATTCCATCTTTCCCTATGACATACCCACTAATCCATTCCTCAATACAATCTCCATTCCTACTACCTCTCTTCTTCTTTCTCAGGTCAGAACCACTCTCTCTTCCCTTCACTCTAATAATCTTTTGGGTGAATCAACTTAATTCTGATATATACTCAACTATTCCTAGATTTGATTATGCCTTGCCACAACCTAATCCTGGATTGCTCATTATTGACCTAAGCAAACATTTTATTCTTCCTTAGTTGGCTAACTCTTCACATTGGATATTCCAAACTTCTCATCTCTTCTCAAACCTTAAAAAATTCTCCTTTTAATCAAACTGAGGACTTCATATTTTACCAAAAAAAATAATGAAGCTATTCAATGAAAGAACTCCCTTCTCACCTACTCTTTTAAACATTTTTTTACTTATTTAAGGCAAGGTCACACAGGTGGCCAATTGTTAATTGTCTGAAGTCGAAAATTGAACTCCTTCTGACTGCAAAGCCATAGTTTTATCCACTGCACCACCTAACTGCCCCTTCACTTACTCTTAATCTCATATCATTCAGATGTCTTTTCCAAAGATCTCCCCTTTTCCTCAAGACTCTAATGAAGAGATGACACTTATCTTTCCCCAATATAATCCTATTACAGATACTCCTAATCCCACCTCTTTTTAATTTATCCTACAGATACCCACACAATTATCCTTTGTCTTGATTTTCAATCTCTCCTTAACTATAAGGTTCTTTCCAGCCATTTACAAACATACTCCTGTCTCCTCCATCCTTAAAAAACCATAACCAAAAAACCATATATTTGCTTCTACTATGTGCACTAGAGTTTCTCTCTTGTGACTGAACTTTAAAAGAAAATTATCTATATTAGTTTCCTCTATTTCCTTTCTTCACACCTCTAAATCCTTTGCAATCTGTCTTAACTCCATTATTCAGCTAATACTGCCCTTTTGAAAATTACCAATATTCTCTTAATTGCAAAATGTAATAGATTTGATACTGTTAATGAACTCTTCCATATAGTCTCTCCTTTTTTTGGTTCTCATGACAGTTCTGGTTCTCCCTATAGCTATTTGACCATAAGTCTCCTTAGCTGGTTATTCATCTAGGTCATGAGAGTACCTGAAGGATCTGTCCTAGTTGCTCTTCTCTTCTCCCTGTTGTATCTTGCTTGGAAAACTCATCAGCTAGAATGGGTACAATTATTATCCTTATGAAAATAATTCTTTTTTTTTTTTTTAGGGTTTTGCAAGGCAAACAGGGCTAAGTGGCTTGCCCAAGGCCACACAGCTAGGTAATTATTAAGTGTCTGAGGCTGGATATGAACTCAGGTACTCCTGACTCCAGGGCTGGTGCTTTATCCACTACGCCACCTAGCTGTCCCGAAAATAATTCTTAATGTATATATTCAACCTTGGTTTCTCTCATGAGTTACAGTCACATATCACCAATTGTTTTTGGATTCAACATGTCCAAAACAGAATAAATTATCTTTCATCTTACAGCACTTCCCACTCACAAGCTTATAATGGTCTTATTATTCTCAACTCCTCACTCTCAAGATACATGTAATCTATTGCCAAATCCTATCATTTCTACCTTCCTAAAATCTCTTGTGTATGTCTCCTTTCCTTTCATATAACAGAACTAATTAGACCCTCAGAACCTCTCACTGAGACATTAGTAGTGGCTTTGTAACTGGTCTTCTTGCTTTAAGGTTGTACATTCTAATCCATCCTCCACAAGGGGCAGTTAGGTGGCACAGTACATAGAGCAATCATTGGCCTTCAGACAATTGCCTTGGACAAATCAGTTAATCCTGCTGCTGCATTCTCCAGTTGTCAAGATTCATGTCTGGCCACTGGACCCAGATGGTTCTAAAGGTCAAAATGAGGCTGCTGATTTAGCATAGTATACCCCTCACTCAAATCCAATTCATATGTTTGTCATGACATCACCTCCCTGATGTCAATGTCTTCTTTGATAATGGACAAACATTATCATCCTCCACAATGCCCAAGGTGTTTTTTTTTAAATCATAAGTCTGATTATCTCACTTCTCCTTCTCAATAAGGCTCAGTGGCTCCTATTATCTCCAGGATTAAATACAAAGGTCTTCTTATTTGTTCCCTTCCTCCTGTTCCATGTCACACACACACACACACACACAGACTGTAAGTTCCAACCTACTTTCAATTCCTAGAGCATGATATTCCAGATCTCAAATTTGTAACTTTGCACCTTGTAGTAGGACCAATATTCCTGACAAAGCTCTCCTGATCCTTCCCCTAGGCAGCCCAATTGACCCCAGCATCCTTGAAGCAGCTTCCTAGTTGAGGGCACAAACTCACATAGTTGCTGCTTCTCAGACAGTGGGTGCTTGAGACATTGAAGACTTCTATTCCCTGATGATTGACTGATCAGAGCTGTTTCCAGATGGAGATGAGGGGGATGCATCCAGAAAAGCTTAGTACCATTATATCTTTGTGCATATTCTTATTGTGTTTGGGCAAAGTAAATCTGTTCCTTTGTTAAATGGTTAGTGACTTCTAACATTGACCTTGAACTAAGTCTCTAAAACACCTTTCTGTCTCCCATGTTTGGGATGCTCTTTGCTCTTTCCTTTGCTTCTGACTTCCTTTAGAACTTTGCTCAAATCCCACCTACTTCAGGAGACCTTTCTCCTTTCCACTCTTCCCCTACTCCACCAAGGGTTAATGCCCTCCCTTTTCTCATCCTGTTTCCCATTTACTCTGTCTATATCTTAAGTATATTTACTTGTTTACATGGTGTATAATCTATTTAAAGGTACAGAACCTTTCTTCATACTCCTAGTACTTGCTCATTCATTAATTCCCATTCAAATGGAAATGATAGCTTTAGATGAAAAATGCAAAGGGGAATATACTTCTTTATTCTTATTCTTCCTTTTAGGACCTAAGAATCAAACCAAAGTTGATATTTCAATGTTAAAACAAAGTCAGATTGGAGATTTGGTATAGGGCACTATATCTGTACATTTATAAGGTGAAAAATAGTGCTATTTATGGAAATCCTTCAGAAGACTGATGACATTTTTAATCTAGCATTAGTATAAAAATTTCCAAAAGCCAAATGCTACACTTTCATAGCACAAACGTGTGCTACCATTCAATTTCAACAAATATTTTTCTCTTCTTATCAATAGCCAATGACAGGTTAAGGACATTAGAATGAATCAGGTAAACATTATCTATAAAATATATAGTCTTGGCTATGCACTATTCAATACAGAATAACTTTTTGATATAAATCCACTCTGAGTTGCTTGTCTAATCTAAGCTAAAGCAGGCTTGTCAAGCTTACAACTTAGTCCAAAGTTGAGAGCTGATAATAAGTGAAGAGGGAGATCATAAAGGCCTATGGTACTGCTGTCCATTATCTTTATCTAAATAAAACAATGGATGAAGTACACTTATAATTTCTGTCAAGAAAATAGGACAAACATCAGTGTTCCACACAAGCACAAAAGAATGAAATTCCTTAACAGATCCACTAAAGTCTTTCATGCTTAGTGGTAGACACTTGAGGATGATCATGGACAAATGGCAGACTTCCAGTATTCTCTTATTCATCCAAATATAGACTCTATACCATCTAGCTACTAGGTGCTTCACAGATATTAATGAGTTATTGTTCATTAGGTCTTGTGATTCTGGCTGCTGTAGAAACTAAAAGAACTAATACTATTAATTCTGAAGAAAAAGAAATTTCATGCATTATCAAAAGCAAACTATTGATATGACTTTTTTCAAAGAGCAAAGATAAAGATACATAGCCCATTCATAGTCAAAGTAATTTTACTTTTGAAATACTCAACATTTGATAATGGATCTTAAATACCAAATTAATTTCTTCTTTTTTCCTTCTAATCAGTTTTCTTCCTTTTGTAGTCTCACTAGCTAAAATAACTGAAAACCATCATGTTTTTTAATCAAATTAGCAAGCAGATTTTCTCTTTTATTGCTCTTCCATAAAAATCTATTTAGCATAAAATAAGGATACTAAAGCACTTTCAGGCAAAATTTGATTATATACAGGCTTCCAATTCTAACCAATTATTGGAGGATGCATCTAATTATATCTTTACTTCTAATTCAGCAATCTGTTTTTCCAGTTGTTTCAATCTGGCATTCCATTCCTTTCTCTTATCAGCAAAATAAATAAATAAATAAAGAATGAATTAATAGCACTGCAGAACATTGATTGAGCAATTTCCCTAAACAAAACTGTTTGTTTTTTTTTTAAAATGAATAACACTGGGTACTGCAAACAAATCTCATTATTTCTTAAACTATAAAATAAGGAAACTTTTAGAAAGTGGACTAGGTTCTTGCATTCTGCAAAAATCATTGAAAAATTGCAATTGAGGAAACAATTTCATGAAGCAAGAAAATTCTATACCTGTCTAAGAGTTAGAAGATAGATCAGAGATGGGGACAGAAACAGGTTCAAGAGAAAGTGCAACTTGATCATAAGAATTTGTCATAAACCTTCTGAAAATGGAATTCTTTTTTCCTCCTGTGCAAATGGGGTATAGTACAGGAGATGTGTGATCAAAAGACCTGGGTTAAAATTCTAACTCTGATCTTTATTAATATGACCTTACTCAAGGTTATTCATTGTAAAATGAAGTTAGAAAAAATGGCCAGAAAAGTTGCTTTCAATTCATAAATTGAATATGATTTTAAAACTTACTTTTGCAAATCTTGACTTTCCTTAATGCTTTGGAGTGTTGGTAAAAGGTATGTAGATGATGGTATCTTTACTGATATTCCTCCCTCCCAATTTATCTTGTATTTAAGTAGTACTTGGTGTTGACAAAGTAGTTTGCAATAGTTGTGTAAAAGGGGGATGCAATCCTTCAGGTGTCTTGTTGATTAGAAGTGGTTGCAGAATAATCTCCGCACATGCTACAAAGTCTATATGGAGGTTGTATCAGAAAGAGCTCAATGCATGGGGTCAATCAGGACTGGCTTCTCCTTGCTCAATACAGTGCTCCCATTAATTTTGTATTTCCAACCCTTAATAAGGTGCCCGATACATTGCTTAGTAAATGCTGACTTACCTGTCTGCTTATTAAATGTTTGATGTTATAAATTGAACTGAAGAAATTGGAAGTTTTATTTGTATTCTGATTAGAAACCTTTTTTCAATTTATATGATTTGTGTGGGAATTATTTAAAATATAATTTTGTTTTTGTGGTTTAGACATTTGATTTCACTGCCATTATAGAAATTTCTTTAATCCAAATACATCCATACCTTAACAACCTTATCCAGGTAATTAAGAGGTCATGTGACTCTTTGTCCATGCTCCCATAGCTAGTGTCATTCAATGTATGTTTTTTTAAGAATGTAAATTCTTTGAGATTAGGAATTGTTTCATTCCTTGTACTTTTATGTAAAATACAAACATTTACTTTGTTCCAGACAAAGAATGTACTTAATAAATGTTTGTTGATGGATTGATTGAGTGAATTGTTCAATCAGTAAAGATTTTATTTTTATTTTTTTAAGTAACTATTCTGTATAAGAAACTATGGAGTTATCAGAGGAACAAGTCCCAGGTTTCCTAACTCCAAGACCACCCATTCCTTCAATTATGCTATACTGCCTCTTAGAAATCATTATATTTCAACCTGTTATTACTAACACCCTAATTTGGTGGGGCTTGTTTTTGATGCTCATAGGCAAGACTATTCCTATTATAGCTGGTAGTGATGATCAATCAGAAGGATCCCAAACTTGGAACTCAGCTAGATAGAATTGTCAAGTTGCATAAGTCTGGTTGAAAAAAAGAAGTCAGCAAGACAGGGTAAGGCAAAGCTTAATAACAAAGAAGTCTGGAAGTAAGTTCACCAAACCCAGTCTAAGTGGTAGCTTAGGAGTCCAGAAGCTTATAAAACAAAATGATCCAATGGTCAGTCAAAGGATGCTAACATCAAATGGTAAGAGACCTGCTTCTCTCTCTCTGCAAGGATTCTGAGTAATAGTTGTGGAATTTTTGGGTACATGCTCTTTTAGAAAGTTAAACATTTGAGACCAAGGGCCAAGATGGCGTAGAGAAGACAGGCACAGTTCTAAAGTCTCCTGATCGCTTCCCCATCTATCACATGAAATAAACCTCTTAAAAGAAATCTGACCCACAAAACCCAGAAAGAAAAGCCAGGAGAAAAAACATCTATCTCAGGATTTGTCTCCCACAGCAGCTTTGGCTGAATTCGGGCAGGTAAGTCTGGGCTCAGAGGGAGGATCAGCCCCGGATCAGCCAGATTAACAGCTGAATTGGAATGGGGAGCTTGAGGGCCAGAGAGCCGGACCTGCTGGATCAGCAATGGGGCTGGACGAAAGGGGCTTGGGTCCCCGGGGAAGCAGAGGTGCTGGTGTTGGTGCTGTCCCCCTGGAGCTTGAGGACCAGGCTGGGGTGAGAGTTCTGGTGCAGGAGAGCTACAGACACAATCCCTGGGCTCCTCGGTTCTGAGAAATTCTGAGTCCAGGCCTCCATTGCACAGAGGCCTCTTCCCAAACAAACAAATGAAAACTACTTCTGCCTCAGGCCCAGGTGTGTGAGCAGAAGAACCAGTCCAGCTGAGGAATGACCTCAGGCCAGGGTAAAGCCCACCATTGATTGAAGGCAAAAGAATTCAATAGCTCCAACTCCTCCCTTCAAGCAAAGGGAGACGGCCTCTCAACCAAGGTCACAGACACTCCAGAGAGGACAACCAGCACCTCCTACTGGCCAGCCAGAGAAACTGCACTCAGTAAAGCCTTTAGCATCCCAAGCCCAGGTGAACCATCCCCTGCCCAGCTCAAGGTCTTAGCATAATGAAGAAGGGTCAGCGGAAAGGTGGATCCATAGAAAAATGCCTGGAAGGGAAAGATCCCAACTCAGAGAGATGTGGAACCTCTGAGGAAAATACAATCTGGTCTCCAGCACAGAAAGACTTCCTTGAAGAAATAAGGAAGGAGCTTAAAAATTTGGGAGAGACAATTAATACCTTGCAAGAAGAAAACAAAACCTTAGAAATTACAATTGGACAAACACAAAAGGAGAATAAATCTCTCAGATCATCAATTGGACAATTACAAAATGAGAATAATTCTCTCAGATCCTCAAATGAGCAAATGCAAAAAGAAATTAATTCTCTCAAAACCTCAACTGGTCAAATGGAAAGCTCTTTCAAAAGTAGAATTGACCAACTGGAAAAGGAGTTTCAAAAGGTTAATGAAGAAAACTCCTCCCCCCCAAAAATAATGGAGTCTACAGAAACTAATGACTCCATGATACAGCAAGAGTCAGTTAAACAAAATCAAAAAATAGAAAAAATAGAAGCAAATGTAAAATACCTCATCAACAAAACAACTGACCTTGAGAATAGAATGAGGAGGAGCAACCTGAAAATTATAGGACTTCCTGAAAACATTGAAGAGAAAAAAAGCCTGGACTTAATATTACAGGATCTAGTGATGGAAAACTGCCCTGAAATCATGGAATCGGAGGGCAAAGTAGTTATTGAAAGAGTACATCAATCCCCACCAGAAAAATATCTTAAAATGAAAACACCAAGGAATGTTGTGGCCAAACTGCAGAACTATCAGATAAAAGAGAAAATCCTGCAAGCAGTCAGAAAGAAACAATTTAAATATCAAGGAGCCACAGTAAGGATCACGCAGGACCTGGCTGCATCAACTTTAAGGGATCGAAGGGCCTGGAACGAAATATTTCGAAGAGCACGGGAGCTTGGAATGCAGCCAAGAATCTACTTTCCTGCAAAGCTGAGCCTTCTCTTCCAGGGAAAAAGATGGACATTTAACGAAATGGAAGAATTCCAAAAATTTCTGATGAAAAGACCAGAGCCAAACAGAAAATTTGGACATCAAACTGGAGGTTCAAGAGACACATGAAAAGGTAAAAAAAAGGGGGGGGGGCAGTAAAAGGAAAAAAAATGCAATCCAGTAAGTTGAAACTGGCTATATGCCAGCATGGGGGTAAAAAAAAAAGATTCTCATAAACCTTGAGAAATGTAACTCTAACAGATAGAATACACCTAGCCAGAAATGATAGACATTCATGACCTATCCATGAGACTACTATCTAATGGGATGTAACTGGCTTTAACCCCACTTGGGAGAAAGACTCTAATAACTCTCAGGAATTTTGACTCTATTCGATAGAATATACAGAACTAAAAGAGACAGACACTCAGAATTTTCTATGACTTAGGTAGAACGATCTAAAAAAAACACTGCCTCCCTAAAAAGGGGGACAGGAAAGAGACGGGAAGAGGGAGGGGATTGAATGGGGTAAATCTCATTACACTAAGAGGTACAAAAAACCTATGGTAATAGTGGGGAAGAAGGGAGCAGAGGAGAAACACCTGAATCTTCTTCTCATCAGACTTGGCTCAAAGTCAACCTACACATACTTAGTTAACTTAAATATCTAACCTTTCAAGTATTAAAAGGGGAAAAGGGGAGGGGGGGATGGAGAAAGGGAAGGGGAGTGGGGGAAATAAGAAGAAATAAAAAAAGGAAGGGAAGGGAAAAGGGAAAAAGGGAAAGGGGAAAGAAAGGGGAGGGTGTGATATAGGAGGGGAAACACACTGAAGGGGGTGGTTTTCAGAAACAAAAGACTGAGGAATATGGATAAAAGGGGGAAAGGGGGAAAATACAAACAGAGGGAAGATAGCACGGAGGGCAATAAAGAATTAGTAATCATAACCTTGAATGTGAATGGGATGAACTCTCCCTTAAAACGTAAGCAAATAGCAGAGTAGATTAAAATCCAGAATGCCACAATATGCTGCTTACAAGAAACCCATTTGAAGCAGAGAGATACATACAGAGTAAAGCTAAAAGGTTGGAACAAAATATATTTTGCTTCAGCTGAAGTAAAAAAAAGCAGGGGTAGCAATCCTTATCTTAGACAAAGCAGCAGCAGCAAAGATAGATAGGGTTAAAAGAGATAAGGAAGGAAACTTTATCCTACTAAAAGGTACCATCGATAATAAAGTCATTTCAATATTGAATATATACGCACCTAGTGGGACAGCACCCAAACTCTTAGAGGAGAAGCTGAAAGAACTACAAGAAGACATAGAGAGCAAAACTCTACTAGTGGGAGACCTCAACCTCTGGCTATCAGATCTAGATAAATCGAATCATAAAACAAACAAGAAAGAAATTAGGGAGGTAAATAGATTGTTAGAAAAATTAGATATGGTAGACTTATGGAGGAAACTGAATGGGGATAGAAAGGAATATATCTTTTTCTATGCAGCACATGGAACTTATACAAAAATTGACCATGTACTAGGACATAAAAACCTAATGATCAACTGCAGAAAGGCAGAAATAGTGAATACATCTTTCTCAGATCACAATGCAATAAAAGTCATATGCAATACTGGGCCAAGGAGATATAGACCCGGAACAAACTGGAAACTGAATAACCTCATTTTAAAAAATGAGTAGACCAAAAAACAAATTATAGAAAGAATTATCCTAGATAATGATAATAATGAAACAACATACTAAAACCTATGGGATTCATTCAAAGCAACTCTCAGGGGATATATTATAGCTCTAAATGCTTATATGAATAAATTGGAGAAAGAGGAAATCAATGAACTAAACATGCAACTAAAAAAATTAGAGAAAGAACAAATCAAAAATCCACAATTAAATAGCAAATTAAAAATTCTAAAAATTCAAGGAGAAATTAATAAAATTGAAAGCAAAAAAACTATTGAATTAATAAATAAAACCAAAAGTTGGTATTATGAAAAAAAACAATAAAATTGATAAACCTCTGGTCAATTTGATTAAAAAAAAGAAGAAAACCAAATTGCTAGTATAGTAAATGAAACAGGTGAACTCACCACCAATGAGGAGGAAATTAAAGTAATAATTTGAAATTATTTTGCTCAACTCTATGCCAATAAATTTGATAATCTAAGTGAAATGGATGAATATTTACAAAAATATAAGTTGCCTAGGTTAAATGAAGGAGAAATTAAATACCTAAACAACCCTATCTCAGAGAAAGAAATTCAACAAGCCATTACTGAACTCCCTAAAAAAAAATCTCCAGGGCCTGATGGATTCACTAGTGAATTCTCTCTCTTTTTTTTTAGGTTTTTGCAAGGCAAACAGGGTTAAGTGGCTTGCCCAAGGCCACACAGCTAGGTAATTACTAAGTGTCTGAGACCGGATTTGAACCTAGGTACTCCTGACTCCAGGGCCGGTGCTTTATCCACTATGCCACCTAGCTGCCCCCACAAGTGAATTCTACCAAACATTTAAGGAACGATTGGTTCCAATCCTATATAAACTCTTTGGAAAAATAGGGAAAGATGGAACTCTGCCTAACTCTTTCTATGAAACCAATATGGTACTGCTACCTAAACCAGGAAGAGTTAAAACAGAGAAAGAAAATTATAGACCTATTTCCCTCATGAATATAGATGCAAAAATCCTAAATAAAATCTTCACAAAACGACTACAACAAGTCATCACTAGGATAATACATTATGATCAAGTAGGATTTATTCCAGGAATGCAGGGTTGGGTCAATATTAGGAAAACTGTTAGTATACTCAATTATATCAATAACAAACCTATCAGAAATCATATGATCATATCAATAGATGCTGAAAAAGCTTTTGACAAAATATAGCATCCATTCCTATTAAAAACACTAGAGAGTGTAGGAATAAATGGACTGTTCCTTAGAATAATTAGCAGTATCTATCTGAAACCATCAACAAGCATTATATTCAATGGGGAGAGGCTGGAGGCATTCCCAATAAGACCAGGGGTGAAACAAGGGTGTCCATTATCACCATTACTATTCAATATTGTACTAGAAATGTTAGCATCAGCAATTAGAGAAGAAAAAGAAATTAAAGGAATTAGAATTGGGAAGGAAGAGGCAAAACTCTTACTTTTTGCAGATGACATGATGGTCTACCTAGAGAATCCCATGAAATCATCTAAAAAACTACTGGAAACAATTAGCAATTTTAGTGAAGTTGCAGGTTATAAAATAAACCCTCATAAATCCTCAACTTTTCTATATATGTCTAGCAAGACAAAGCAGGAAGAGCTAGAAAGAGAAATCCCATTCAAAGTAACCTCAGACAATGTATAATATTTGGGAGTCTATTTGCCAAGACAGACTCAGAATCTTTTTGAAAACAATTATAAAACACTTCTCACACAAATTAAATTAGATTTAAATAACTGGGCAAATATGAACTGCTCATGGATAGATAGAGCTATTACAATAAAAATGACAATTCTACCAAAACTAAATTATCTGTTTAGTGCCCTACCAATCAAAATTCCAAAAAATTACTTTACCGAGTTAGAAAAAATTGTAAGTAAATTCACATGGAGAAATAAAAACTCAAGAATTGTCAGGAGCTTAATGAAAAAAAGTGCAAAAGAAGGTGGCTTAGCCCTACCAGATCTAAAATTATATTATAAAGCATCAGTCATCAAAACTGTTTGGTATTGACTAAGAATAGAGTGGTAGACCAGTGGAATAGACTAGGTGTAAAAGCAGGAAATGATTATAGTAATCTGTTGTTTGATAAACCCAAAGAGTCCGGCCATTGGGATAAAAACTCCCTCTTTGATAAAAATTGCTGGGATAATTGGAAGTTAGTATGGAAGAAACTTCGATTAGACCATTACCTCATACCCTTTACCAAGATAAGATCCAAATGGTTACAGGACATAGACATAAAAAACAATGCTATAAGCAAATTAGAAGATCAAGGACTAGTCAGATCTAGGGGAACAGTTTATGACTAAGGAAGAGTTGGAGAACATCACCAAAAACCAATTAGACGGTTTGATTATATTAAATTAAAAAGCTCTTGCATAGATAAAACCAACCAATATCAAAAGAAATGTAGTAAATTGGGAAACAATCTTTACAACTAATGATTCTGACAAAGGACTCATTTCTAAAATATACAGAGAACTGAGTCATATTTTTAAAACAAAAAGCCATTCCCCAATTGACAAATGGTCAAAGGATTTGCAAAGGCAATTTACAGATGAGGAGATCAAAGTAATCCATAGCCTTATGAAAAAATGCTCTAAATCATTAATTATTAGAGAAATGCAAATTAAAGCTTCTCTGAGGTACCACCTCACACCTCTCAGATTGGCCAGTATGACCAGGAAGGATAAATATCATTGTTGGAAGGGATGTGGGAAATCTGGGACACTATTACACTGTTGGTGGAGCTGTGAACTCATCCAACCCTTCTAGAGAGCTATTTGGAACTATGCCCAAAGGGCAACAAAAATGTACATACCCTTTGACCCAGCAATACCACTACTGGGTCTATACCCTGAAGAGATGAGGAAAAATGGTAAAAACATTACTTGTAGAAAAATATTTATAGTAGCCCTGTTTGTGGTGGCAAAGAATTGGAAATCCAGTAAATGTCCTTCAATTGGGGAATGGCTTAGCAAACTGTGGTATATGTATGTCATGGAACACTATTGTTCTATTAGAAACCAGGAGGGAAACCTGGAGGGATTTGCATGAACTGATGCTGAGTGAGATGAGCAGAACCGGAAAAACACTGTACACCCTAACAGCAACATAGGAGTGAAGGACCTTGAAGGACTTGCTCATTCCATCAGTGCAACAATTGGGAACAATTTTGGGCTATCTGCAAAGGAGAGTACCATCTGTATCCAGATAAGGAGCTGTGGAGTTTGAACAATGTGCAAGGACTATTCCCTTTAATTTAGAAAAAAAAAAACCAGATATCTTATTCTGTGATCTTGTTACCTCTTAGACTTCTCTTCTCTTTAAGGATATGATTTCTCTCTCATCACACCCAATTTGGATCAAGGTACAACATGGAAATAAAGTAAAGACTGACAGAGTGCTTTCTGTGGGGTGGGGGGGAAGAAAGATTGAGGGAAAACTGTAAAACTCAAATAATATCTTTAATAAAAACAACTAAAAAAAAGTTAAACATTTGAACCTCAATTTCTTAACTTAGAAAATGGTAAGAGTACTATTTGTAATACATGCTATCCAGGGTTGTTGTATAAACAAAATGATATTAATAAATAGTCCATATTTTGTATGAATAAAATGTGTGTTATATGTTAAATGAGGAGGTTGGATTGTCTGGAGTCCATTTAAGTTCTATAGAAGAGAGACCAATGAGATAAACACATTAGAGATAGGGTCTTGAGCAGAGATTTTATTGACAGAAAGAACTTTCAGTTGAGGAAAGACTCTATCAATGGAAGTTGGCACCTTCTCTGCAACTTACAGTCTTAAAGAATAGACTAGATCACTGAGGTTAAGTGATCTGCTCTTAGTTATACAGCCAGTATATGTCAGAGGAAGTACATGAACCCAGGTTTTCTTGATTAAGAGGCTCTTTCTATCTATTGTGACAAGCTTTTTCAGAAATGTATGCATATATATACACATATATGTATATGCATACATATAAACATACATGTATCATATTGTATATATCTATATACAGATATGTATACCCATGCAGATATATGCATGTACAAAAATTCATATGTGCTGGGAGAGAGAAAGAGATAGAGAGAGGGAAAAAGAGAACCTTCTGTGAATAAAAGTCAGATACTAAAGCTATGTCTAGCAATGGCCTGTGATTTTTACTTTAGTAGCAATAACTACTAATTTTATCAAGAGAGTAATATAGGTGAAATCTAATCTATAAACTTGCCTCAGAACTATATTTCAGTGGGATAGATTTTCCCTGCTGCCCCTCTTCATCTTCCTCTTTAATTTCTAAAATGTATTTCTTTGCTTCTTAAGGATTGGCTAGCCCAACAGAATATCCAGTTTTACAATAAAAATATCTCTGTTAAAAAAAAGTTTTAACCTGAAATGTGCTCCTTTAGTTACTTACTGTACTGATCCTTGAAATCTCAAAAAATAGCTTATCAGAGTAATGAAAAATTACGTAAGCCTGTTAAGTCTGAGTTTAAAAGAATGCTCAAAAATGTATCAATAAATTAGAATCTTGTGATGCAGTTACAAACATTTATTAACTGACTCTTAAATTGCTAGTTTTTATTTTCTTGCTTCTTTTAAAACACGGACATAGCTTTGTACAGAAACTTTATCTCCTCATCACACATACCTACTTAATCTTGGCATCAAAATAGACCCATCACTCCTATCCCCATCTATTGGAAACTTGTCACTGAGCTCAGGTTTTGCTTTACTTCTGTTTAGGGAGTTATCTCACTGAATACTTTGGGCTGGTCATCAGGGAGGTATCTTATTTATTTTTTATTTTTTTATTTTTTAGGTTTTTGTAAGGCAAACAGGGTTAAGTGGCTTGCCCGAGGCCACATGGTTAGGTAATTGTTAAGTGTCTGAGATTGTTAAGTGTCTGAGACTGGATTTGAACCCAGGTACTCCTGACTCCAGGGCCGGTGCTTTATCCACTACGCCACCTAGCCGCCTCCTACTATGCCACCTAGCCGCCCCCATCAGGGAGGTATCTACCTGCATTTCTGTCTCTTTTCTTTAGCCAGAAAATTCATCTGGCTTCAGTTATCTTCAAAACATCTATCTTTTGCCAATCACAGATCTTTTGAAGAACTGGGAGCAAAATGGGCTCTTATTTTATGTACAGTGCTTCTTTCTTTCTTTTTATTCATTCTGTTTTTCTTTCCTCCCCCCTTCTCTCCTTACATATTCATTCTCTTACAGACTTGCATACATACAAATACACATACATATATTAAGTTTAGTTGGTAGTACCTCCCAGAACATATATTCTACTGGCATAGATTTTAAGATTTCTAGATCACTTAAATGCTTCAGTACAGTCAATCAGTCAATAAATTTATTAAATGCTTATCACTTAGCTAGACATTATTCTAAGGAAGGTGAATTTTAAGAAAGGCAAAAAACAATTCATTGTCTCAGTTCTAACGGGGGAGGCAACATTTAAATAACTAGTTACATATGAGATACACACACACACACACACATATATGTATATATACAGACACACAGATTAGAGAGCAATCTGATAATGGAAGGCTCTAGTAGCTGGAAAGATCAAAAAAAGCCCTCCTATAGAAGGTGAGATTTAACTAAGGGTAGAAGAAATACAGGGAAATGAGATAGAGATAGATAGATAGATAGAGAGAGAGAGAGAGAGAGAGAGAGAGAGAGAGAGAGAGAGAGAGATTGAGCACCTGTTCCCTCAACTTTGCTGGACACTGGGTCTATCAAGAAAAAAATGAAATTCTTTATCCTCCAGAGCTTTATATTCCAGAAGGGAGAAAACACAGAAATAAAGCAAAGGAGTCCCTTTAAAGGTGCCTTTTAATAACAAAACAAAATATTTTACTTTGTTCCACTTTTTATTTCTTTATGCAAACATGAAGTTAGCTGTGCTGTAAAAAAAATTGCAGAAATCTGTTTTCTCTTTTTCATATATCCATCAAATGTACTATCATTATTGCATAGGTCATTCTTATAAAGTAGGGTAAATGAAAAGTTCTTATTTAATGCTTTGCTCTGTGTTTTTAAGTTCAAGGGATACTAATATCAATGATGCTCCTTACATGCTCATATTTTAATAAATGAAGTTAAAGGGATGGAGTCATAGGACCATTGATTGACACTGATGTACAATAATTGATTGACTTATCCTTTCCAAGAATAGGAAGACTGATTTGCTAACTATTTAATAGAAAACAGGGAAGAGGGGGCATTTGACATAGCATTGCCTGGTCCACAGTAGAGTTGTTTAAGGAGAACTCTCATAATTTTTTTAAAGGTTTAATTTATTTTGAGTTTTACAATTTTTCCCCTAGTTTTACTTCCCCCCCGACTCCCCACAGAAGGCAATTTCTCACTTTTTACATTGTTTCCATGGTATACATTGATCCAAATTGAATGTGATGAGAGAAATCATATCCTTAAGGAAGAAACAGAAAATATAAGAGATAGCAAGATCAGACAATAAGATAATCAGTTTTTCCCCCCTAAATTGAAGGTAATAGTCCTTGGTCTTTGTTCAAACTCCACAGTTCTTTCTCTGGATACCGATGGTATTCTCCATTGTAGAGAGCCCCAAATTCTCCCTGATTGTTGCACTGATGGAATGAACAAGTCCATCTAGGCTGATCATTGCCCCCATGTTGCTGTTAGGGTATGCAGTGTTTTTCTGGGAGAACTCTCATCATAAAGATCTCATAGGGATAAGAAAGTAGAAAGATGGGTTGATCTTTTTTTTTTTTTTGGTGGTAATAGTATCACCATAAAATTATAGAGAAAGTGCCAATTTTTATTAGTAGAGGAACTACTGCTCAGTGTACTCTATCTAGAGTGACAAAAATCACAGATTCTGTAAAAAAAGAGAAATCAGCATAAAACAGGGAGATATATGCTTGCCAAACATGTTTTTGGCCTTTCTGAAAAGGTTTGTGTATCAGACATTATTTGAGAGCAGGAGTCATGGATAAGTTACAAACTGACATCTATGCAGGGAATACCCCCCCCCCCCCTTCCAAGAATGAAAATAAAAGTAATGAAGGCAGTTCTGATGAATTGGATCAGATTCTTCTTACCTTGAAGTCTGATAAATCTGGAGCAAAGTAAAGAATCAGGTCTAAGTATAGTCTCTTTCCCTTTCTCCCTTCAAAGTTAATTGTTTCTCTTATGTCTGAACCCAGTCTTGAGGATATAATGAGCAACTGCACACATTCTAATTCACACACATATTTGATACAGACATTTAGGCACATAGGGATTGATGTATCTATAAACATCTATGATGAGAGCAGAGAATAAATAGTCCCATGGGAAAGGTGGCTCAGAAGTCTCATCTCTAGGCAAGATGATAATTGCAAGTAACTCAGGAGTGTTTTGAAGTCTGTGGTCGACTTTTCAAGCTCATCGAGGACTCTCTTCTCTAATGGTTAAGTTGAACAGGTGATAAACACATGGGCATCATAAAAAATTCACTTGAGTCCTATGGACTGAACTGCTTTCCAAAATAAATTTTTTGTTTTTTGCTTTTCTAGATCAGGCTCCTGTTTTGTTCTTTTTTTTTAATTTAAATTTATTTTTTATTCTCATTTTGTACAAATTTTTTTACATTAATGAAATATTCTTGTTTACAAGTAAACAAAATACCCCTCCCCCCATGAATATAGATAAACTTGCTTGGGCGAAAAAAGTAAAGGGGAGAGAAAAAAATTAAAATTAAAAAAATAATAGTAATAATTGTAGGTATGGCCAGGTGGCACAATGGACAGAGCACCAGCCTTGGAGCCATGAGCACCTGAGCCCATATCCAGCCTCGTAAACCCAACAGTCACCCAGCCATGTGACATGCAAGCCACCCGATCCCCACTGCCCTGCAAAAACCAAAAAGAAGAAAAAAAAAGACCCAAAATAAAATAAAATAGTAATAATAGTAGGGGTGGCTGGGTGGCAGACAGAGCATTGGCCCTTGATCCAGGAGCACCTGGGTCCAAATCTGGCCCCAGACACCCAAAGATCCCCCTGCTATGTGGCCCCAGGCAGGCCACCCAGCCCCACTTGCCCTGCACCCTCCCCCAAATAATAATAACAAAAAATGTGTTTCAGTCTTTGTTCCAACACCAACAACTCTGTCAAGGTGGATCACATTCTTTATGATAAGTCCATCACAAAAGTTACTTCCATATTTTTCCAATGTTGCCATTGCTGATCGCAACTCCCTCCTTTCTCATTTCTCCACTACCATGTACTATATTTTCTCTCTCCTTTCACTGACTCTGCTGTAGGGTTGCTGAGTGATGCAGCAGACAGATCCCTGGTCCTGGGGCCAAGAAGCCCTGAGGCCCCCTACCACCCCTTAGGCCCAGAATCCACCTGGTCCTATGGTCTTGGGCAGGCCTTCCAATCCCAGCCCCTTGCAAGAAGTAAAAAAGAAAATGTGTTATATCTGACCACTCTCCCCCCCTGGACCATCCTCTCCTCCTTTATTCACATCCCCACCCCCTCCCCCTGCTCCCCCCTCCTTCTTACTCCAGATGTCTATACCCCGTTGAGTATATTTGCTGTTTCCTGTCCTAGCCATCTCTGATGAGAGCAAAGATTCCCTCATTCCCCCTTGCCTCCCCCTTCCATATCATTGCAATAGCTCATTGTAACAAAAAATTCTTATTATTTGAAATATCTTGGACTATTCCCCCTCTCCTTTTTCTTTCTCCCATTCCATTTCCCTTTTTTTCTATTGACTCCATTTTTACACCATATTTTATCTTTGAATTCAGCTTTCTCCTGTGCTTCAACTATAAAAGCTCCCTCTACCTGCTCTATTAACTGAGAAGGTTCATATGAGTATTATCAGTGTCATTTTTCTATGCAGGAATACATGCAGTTCATCCTCATTAAGTCCCTCATATTTCCCCCCTCTCCTCCAATCTCCATGCTTCACCTGAGTCCTGTATCTGAAGATCAAACCTTCTGTTCAGCTTTGGCCATCTGTTTTGTTCTTTATTGTAGGTTTGCACAGAATGTAAAACTGAGTGCATGGACTCTTGAAGAGCAGGCTTCTATCTCAAAACATCCCTCAATTAAAATAATTCATCTGTATACATCAAAAAATAGTTAAATAGGGCAAGCTAGGTGGCTCAGTGGATAGAGTATGGGTCCTGGAGTCAGGAGGACCTGAGTTCAAATCCAGCCACAGACACTTAATAATTACCTAGCTGTGTGACCTTGGGCAAGCCACTTAACCCTATTGCCTTGCAAAAACGAAAAAACCAAAACAAAAAGTTAAATATCATACTACTGATGATACATACTATGTGATAGACAGGCAGGCAAGCAGGCAGACAGACAAACAGAAGCCTCATTAAGACAGAAGATCAGGGCCACTTCCTACTCTTCAGGTTCCCTATTTTTGTCAGACTTCATACTGGTGCAATTCTAGTCTATTAATTGGTCATTCAACCTTGCTGCTAGCCATCGATACCAACATTCTTTGCTCTCTCTTTGCATCATGATGTGACATTTTAAATTGTGCTTTTCCCATTTAAAAAATGTGTGAAAAGGGAAAAAACTCAATGACTTCAACCTCACAGGTTCATTATCCAACTTTATACCCACCACATTTGGGTTTTGGGATGCCATCAGTTTTCATTGTCAGATTCAGCATCACCTTCATAGCATGATAAGGTGGGGTAGGAAGCTGCCTAAAAGGAATGAAATGAAATAACAGAAAAACAAAAAGAAAAACTCCTGAATCTTGAGTAAGCACCTTCTATTCTTTACAGACATTAAATTAAAAAAAAAAAACAACCAAAAAAATGAAAGCAAATGAAAAAAACATGCAGTATCACAGAGATACCTATACTTGCTTTGGAAGACCAATGCCACCTTGTGGGTAGCTAAAAACTTGCTTATTTACTTTAGGACAAATATAGTCTAAAATTTACATTTCTTTCAGTTATTTCAAAGCATTAGTCTCAAAAAAGGTCAATAGGCTTCGTGTGATTTGGTGTTGAAGGAGTTTGTAACACAAAAATGGTTAAGAACCGCTTCTTTAGAAGAGACAATAGCAATGTAGAGGAAGATGAAAAAAGGCAAACAATGTGAACAGGTCAAACTATATACTAAGAAGTGACCAGATAATAAGGCAAGGAGAGATAGCTAGACAGATTGCCTTCTACCAGTATTTTCTTACAGTCTTTTTGGGAGCTCTGTATTTCAATTCTTTAACTGTTCTTGCACATTCAGAATTATATAGAGAGAACTGTCTAGACGCTGCTTGAGTCAAAAATATCTATAAACAATAAACAAACGACTTGGTCAATATACTGATAAGTCAAAAACAAGTTGGTTAATGTATTTCCAATTGATCATATTCATCTACAACTTTGAGGTTAGAAAGCATTTTTCTCATAATGATAATATGAATTGGGTAATACCATCTATTATCATATTGCTTTTATATAACAAGAAATTCTAAGAGGTTTTCAGTAAGTGGTAAAAAAGAGTCTCAGACTCAGATAGATCATGGACAAATGTTCCTATGAGTAAACCTATGAAATCTCAGATTTAGTGATAGAACTTAATTCTAAGACTTTCTAGTTAAATAATTCCTGAAAAAGAATCCTAGCCATAACAAATCTGACCAATAGTCACTGAGTTTTGCTTGAAGACTACATCAAAGAACTTTTGAGAAGAACATCGGGAGTGAAGAAAGATAATAGTGCTTCCTTGTAAGTGTACACTATCTTAATCATCTTTGAATTTCCTCACAGTATCTTAGCAAAGTGCTTTGAACTTAGTAGGTGCTCAAGAAATGTTTGTCAGATGCTCTGAGAGATTTCCCTCTTTACCTTAGAATGTTCACGGAAGCTATATAGGGGTGGTGTGAGATTCATATAGACTATGAAAAGGATTCCAGTGATGCTTCCTGATCTCAGTCCTTATTTTATATCTGATTGTTCTATGTATATAGCACAGTACTTTATACATAGTAAGCACTTAGTGAATTCTTTTTCATTCATTCATTTTCAGGGGAACGGTGCATAAAATTTTCATTTCTCTTTCTCCCCCCCTTTAAACATTGAAGTAATATTTGTGAAGATTGCTCTAATAAAGGTAATAAATTCTTTCGCTTATCTATAAAGACTGGTCCAAAATGAATGTTCAAGCTAATGCCAGCAATACATGATTAGAATTCAAATGAAAAAAGTTTATTCAGCAAAGAAAATTGCCAAGTGGATACTAAAATTAGTTTTATTAATAATCAAAGAATATGTGAACATGACTTAACAACAATACTAAAACTTAACTTTACTCAGAAAACCAGTTGAAAGGATTATCTGGTATGTTCATTTGCTAGAAATCTAGACTGCTAAGGAAAAACACAAAGAAGGTGACTCTTTGTTAATTTTAAAATGAATAGATAATCTGGTCTCCTTGAAATGCAAAGGTAGCTACCATTAATAAAATACTTATAATGTTCCAGATAATATGCAAAGTACTTTAAAATCATCTCATTTGATTCTCACAATAACCTTACCATCCCCCACTTTGCATATGGGAAAACTGAGGCAAAAAGAAGTTAAATGAAATAATCGGGGTCACACAGCTATTAAGTGACTGAGGTTGGATTTGATCTTTGAGATTCTAAAATCCAAGCCCATTACCCTATTAAATATGCTGTGAAACTGTTTAACTAATATTTATAAAGGACTTTAAGGTTTGCAAAACATGTCACATGTCTCATTTGATTCTTACAAAAACCTGTGAGGTAGGTAGATGTCATCATTAGCTTCAAATGACAAATAAGGAAACTCAGGATGAGAGATTAAATGACTTGCCCATGGCTTCCAGATAATACTTATTTGAGGCAGAACTTACAAATCTAGTACTTTATCCACTTTGATATTGACCTTTAGCAAATGTGCAATTACTATAAATTTAGAGAGGTTAGTTGAAGGGAATATTGCATTAGAATTTCTATGGAAATCTATAATATTCCTTTTTTACAACATAAAGTGTAAGTGCTAATGGTCCTATTGAAATTTCTCAATCCTAAAATCTTCAAATGCCTAAGGTTTCATTCCTTGAAATATTAAGATCAAGTATGTCACATACCTGTTTGAGTGAGTCCAGTTATTTACAATAAAATGTGATCTTTTTGAAGTAAACATTCCCTTATTTGAATTATTCTGTCAATCAACAGGGAATCTAGAAGAGGTAAGGTACCTCATATAAGTGAATATTCTTGAAAGAAAACATCTTTGCTCCATATAAGATATTAATATTTTTAAAATGATCCTAAAATAGTTGTAGAAATCCAATTTAATTGCACAAAATCTTTTAGAGGATCTTTTAACTATCTATCCTGGGTTACATATGAAATCAAACTAAGATGTTGATGATGATAATGATGACCTTTCCAACTAAGAGGATGATGATGATGAAGATAGCTAACATTTAAATTTAAGGTTTGCAAAGAGATTTACAAATATTATCTGCTTTTATTCTCACAACTACTCTGTGCTTCATTTTTTTTTTATATTTTTGCAAGGCAATGGGGTTAAGTGGCTTGCCCAAGGCCACACAGCTAGGTAATTATTAAGTGTCTGAGACCGGATTTGAACCCAGGTAATCCTGACTCCAGGGCAGGTGTTTTATCCACTGCGCCACCTAGCCGCCCCTTCACAACTACTCTGTGAAGGTCTTACTACCCTCTTTTTTTACAGGTGAAGAAGATGAGGCAGAAAGAGGTTAATTGATTTTCCTAGCTTCATGCAATTAATATTTGAGGTGGCATTTGACCTCAATTTACCTGATTCTAGGTTCCATACTCTATTCTTTGTTCCATCCAACTGTGTAGACCAGAATTTCCTTTTGCCTTATTTGCTTTCTAATTTCAGTGCATGTTTGCAGTTTTAAATTCCAGTTATTTTTACAATTTTAAAGGAAATTATGTGTCTATACTCTTTAACCTTACTTTTCCCTTCTAAATAAGGCACTGGATGCTTATTAAGCATCTGTTACATGTCTAACACTTTGTAAGATTCCATGGGAAGGGCAGTTAGGTGATACAGTGGATAGGGCAAGCTACTCTGGAATCAGGAGGACCTGAGTTCAAATTCTGATTCAGACACTTACTAGCTATATTACCTTTATTAAGTCATTTAATTTGTTTGCCTCATAGGGGCGGCTAGGTGGCGCAGTGGATAAAGCACTGGCCCTGGAGTCAGGAGTACCCGGGTTCAAATTTGAACTCAGACACTTAATAATTACCTAGCTGTGTGGGCTTGGGCAAGCCACTTAACCCCATTGCTTTGAAAAAAAAAAACCAACCCTAAAAAAATCCCCTTAATTTGTTTGCCTTAGTTTCTCACCTGTAAAATAAGCTGGTGAAGAAAACTGGCAAACAACTATAGTATCTCTGCCAAGAAACCCCCCAAATAGGATCATAAATAGAGGGAACACAATTGAAAAAAACAACAAAAAAATTCAGTTTATTCTATATAACTAAGGAAAAGACCTTAACTCCTTTAGATTAATTTATTATATGCATACGATATAAATTTTAAAAAGCAAACCCATGTTACTTCAAATAAGGGTGCACTGGAGCCAGCTCACATGGGCTTGGTCAGCCAGTTGTTAAATTTTCAGTGTTGAGTATTGATTCAGATGTCAGCAAATGCTACAAATTGGGTTTTGAATTATTTTTATTGACTATTTAGAATTAATAAAATGATAGAAATAATAAAGTAGGTTAAAATTAAAAGTGTGTCATGAATACATTTTTTTATTTTCTGAGAGTCAGTTGTTAAAACACATACCTCACTATTTGTAGGAAAACAGATAATTGTTGGAAATGCAAACATAGTAATACTAAATCATTTCCACTAATAACAGTGGAAAACACCTTATATAAAAGTGGTAACTGAATTCTGTTTTGAAGAGAGTTTTAGAAACTCTGAGTTACAGATAAGCAAAGAGAGGGGCACAGGGAAAGTCAGGCTTTACTGGAACAGAAAGTATGAAGCAAAAGGGAGTAATATAAAATTAGAGTGCAAAGGCATGTGAGACACAAACTCCATTTCTATCCTGTGTAAATCTGAGAATTGTTTTTCTGATTAGAAATGGCATAACTAATGGCCCTTCTTACTGATGAATCAAAAAAGAAATTACTTCTATGTATCTATATAAAATTAATTTCATCAATTTAATTTATTTCCAATTAAATTATTCTACAACTAAAAAGTCAAGTAGGGTGGCTAGGTGGGGCAGTGGATAGAGCACTGGCCCTGGAGTCAGTAGTACCTGAGTTCAAATCCTGCCTCAGATACTTAATAATTACCTAGCTGTGTGGCCTTGGGCAAGCCACTTAACCCCATTTGCCGTGCAAAAAAAAACTAAAAAAAAGTCAAGTAAAAATATTTTTCTTAAAATCTGCAACTTTTACAGTATGTTATAAATAAATTTTGTAAGTCCTGTTACTTTACAAACCTAAATAAATAAAATTCTCTTTATTCATAGACTTTGTAGAATGCTTTCAAAAGGAGATAAACTATGCATTCAATGAAAAAAAAGTTGCTCATTTTTAGTACAGAAAAGATTGAAATAAATTTTTTGTAATCATTCCTGTAGTGCACAGTTATATGTAAAATGCATAACACTTAATAAATGGAGTTTTCAGATATGCTTGTATTCATTTAAAAATCAGCCTTGCTTGACAGCAATCAGTTGCCTTTTTAGTGATCTCAGTCATCTCTGTTTCTTTTTTCCAGGCTGTTTGTCACACCTATAGCTATAACATCTCTAACATCTCGACCTATTCTCTGACATGCTCTTGGGAATTGAGATTGAAAGTCTGTTGCTGCAGCTAAGAAGGAAATGCCTCATGCATATCATTATCAAATGAATCCTATGATATAATTTCAGGGATGCCTCTGAAACTGAATTTATCACTTTGCACTGAGATCTCTTGTTAATTGAATTTATTATTACAATTTATGCACAAGTATATTTATTTATAGATATCTAGATGGTTACTAGTTGATACTGAAGGACAAATTTCTATTCCAGTACGAGATGGTACAGGGATCTCCAAGACCTCTCTAAATTCTGTGATTACAAAGTATAACTCATGAATACAAAGTGTCATCTGGTAAAAACTAATTTAAGCTGGGTGTGGTGGTACATGCTTGTAATTGCTGCTACAAGGGAAGCTGGTGCTGGTAGATTCCGAGCTCCAGTGGTCTAAGCTAAGTGAGTGTCTGCATTAAGTCTGGTACAATATTGTAAACCTCCAAAATCAGGAGACCAGTAGCCTTCCTAAGGAGGACTGAACCAAACTAAGTCATAAAGAACAGATCAGAATCCCAGTAACAATTTCAGTAGGAATTGGTCCTTGAGCAGACCCTACTCTATTAGCCCAGGTGAGATAGGGAGATAAAGTCTTTTCTTTTAAATGCCCCCCACCCCCCCAATCATAATTAGAAAAAAACAAAGCTGGAAAAACTAATTATTCACTGAAGCTGACATAAAACTGTGAGAAAAAAATTTCTGAATCCACTTTCCTGAGTAGTCTAGTAGAAAGGGCAATATCTTTTTTTTTTGTTTTTGTTTTTGCAAGGCAATGGAGTTAAGTGGCTTGCCCAAGGCCACACAGCTAGGTAATTATTAAGTGTCTGAGGGAGGATTTGAACTCAGGTACTACTGACTCCAGGGCTGGTGCTCTACTCACTGCAGCACCTAGCCGCCCCTAAGGGCAATATCTTTTAAAAATTTTTTATTTATTCAAGGCAATAGGGTTAAGAGTGATTTGCTCAAGGTCACACAACTAGGTGATTATTAAGTGCCTGGGGCTGGATTTGAACTCAGGTCCTCCTGACTACAGGGCCTGTGCTCTATTCATTGCACCACCTAGCTGACCCCTGCAGGGAAATATCTTGATCTATTTTTCTAATTACTGGTATTAGAAGATACCAAAGATTCCCTTTAAATTTGATGTATTTTTGACACTATCTTCTGAGATGGCACTAGTAATCATATAGCAAACCAGTCAACAATATAATATTAGAATCAAAACAGAAAACTTCTAGTTAGGCTAACAATTAGAATTAAAGTTTTATTCAATCTTTGGATCAATTTGAAAATATCTGGGAAAGAGCAACTGATACAAAGATGTACCCAAGTTCAGTTTATCATCAATCTATCAACACTTATTCAGTATCTAACATGTGACAGGCACAGAGTGTACAAATGAGGCAAAAGACTGTCTGCCTCAAGGAGCTTGCAATCTAATAGGGGAATCCAAATAAAGATATACAAAGCAAATTACATATATATGTATATATATATATATATATATATACATATATATGTAGGATAAATAGAAATTAATTAAAGAGAGAAAGCCTTCTATCTGGAACTTATTTAAAGTTATTTTAAAGTGATGGTAGAGATAAAAAAAATGGAGATTTGATTAAAAAATGCTGACAATGGACAAATTTTAGATTAAAAAATTTAGGGATGAAAGAGATTTTATTTGGCAGTCTCAGCTCTATGTTATTTGTGGTTCATCCTGGAGTTCTTTATGGTTGCTATTGGCAGTCTATATATTTGGATATCAATGGAATAGTTGAAAAATGTTGATACTTCAATTTCTTAGAGGTTTTGTAGAAAGTGGTGCTATTACCTTAGCCAAAATGTTCAGGAACTTTAAGGCTGGACAGTTCAAGCATCACTGAATCCATGATATAGTAATAGGTCTTTCTGTTTCTGTGCCCATAACCATGTTGTGAATGTAGTTGAAGCAAATCATTATCTTTCCCATAATCTTCCTAGGGAATAAAAAAACCCTGCCTAACAAGCAGTAAACATGCTCATTTGTAGATACCATGCTATGGTGTATGCCCTTCAATCAACTGAACAATTAACATTAAGTACATATTAGTTAAATGCTTTTTTGGTGCCTATGCTAGGACCTAGGGATTCAAAGACAAAATTTAAACAGTTCTTGTTGATTTAGCATATGATTGGGGGATATATATGTACAAAATGTGTATATCTATATCTATATCTATATATATTTATATATCCTAAGTAAATAAAAGGTACTTTCTAGGGGGTGAATAGGTATTAGAAATAGAATGGTGATAATCTAAGTTGTGCATGAAGCTAAAGATTCCAAGAAATACTGGTGAAGAAGGAGTTTCTTCCAGGAGGGGGGGACAAATTAGTACAAAAACAAAGAAACAGTAGATAGAATGTTCTCTGTGACAAACAGCAAGAAAATTTGCTGTGCTGGATCATAAAGTACATAAAAAGGAGTAATATGGAATAAACCTAGAAAGATATGAAGGAAGGCTGGTTGTAAAGGAATTATATGCTAAATGCCAATTATATATATTTATTTATAAAACCACTGTAGTTACTAAGTAGGGGAGTGATTTGGTCAGACTTGTGAAGGGTTTATTGAGAGGGCAGAAATTTTAGATGGGGATAATAATTAGGAGATATTGTAAAGTAGCAGATAATGCACTGGGTTTGGAGTAAGGAAGATTTGGGTTCAAATTCTACCTCACAAACTGATTATATGACCTAAGCAATTTATTTAACAACCATCACATCATCAGTAAAATGAGGGGTTTGTGCTCCATTATTTATAAGGTCCCTTTCTTGCTCTAAATCTACATTCACATGGTTTTTTGAGCCTATGCTAATATAATAGTACAAGCTAGAAATTGACTTACGAAACACAGAGTAAAAAGGATAATGTGAGATCACAGTAAAAGTGACTGTACTGTCACAAGAAGTGAAGAGGAACCACGATTGGCTGCTGCTCTAATTGAAGACAATAAATAGTAGGCTATTTAAAAAACATTGAATATACTTCCAAGATGTTTAGAATTCTGCTTTCTTACAAAAAGTCACCAATGACTAGAACTACAGGAAAATGGAGAGCAGAAGCAGGGAGATCCCTGGATAAGGAGAAAGCTTCCCTAAGATGTCAGGAGGATGGTGATGTTGATATTTTTTTTGTTGAAAGTGGCAGAGATAGCCATGGTAGGTATTTCTAGCAGGATCTCAGCATCTTCCAGTGTCAGACTGTAGCGCCGAATTTGTTTTCCTGAGCTTTCAGACTATCACTGACACACTTACACACACACTTACACACACTTACACACACTTACACACACACACACACACACACACACACACACACACACACACACACAACCTTTACTAAAGAAAGATATAGCACCTGACCTTCATAGGGATACCACTCTCCTCACCCCCTCATTCCAAGAAATTTTTCCTGCATTTTAGGACATGAGAGATTTGCAAAAATGAAAGGTGTAGACTAAGCATGCAACTAAAAAAATTAGAGAAAGAACAAATTAAGAAAAAACCCAATTAAATACTAAATTAGAAATTCTAAAAATTAAAGGAGAAATTAATAAAATTGAAAACAAGAAAACTATTGAACTAATAAATAAAACTGAGTTGGTTTTATAAAAAAATCCAATAAAATTGATAAACCATTGGTTAATTTAATTTAATTAAAAAAAGAAGAAAACCAAATTACTAGTATCATAAATGAAAAAAAGGTGAACTTGTCACCAATGAGGAGGAATTAATAATTTAATAATTTAGAATTATTTTGCCCAATTCTATGCCAATAAATTTAATAATCTAAGTGAAATGATGAATGTTTTCAAAAATATAAGTTGCCCAGGTTAAAAGAAAAGGAAATTAAATAACTAAATAATCCTATCTCAGAAAAAGAAATTCAATAAACCATCAATGAACTCCCAAAGAAAAAGTCTCCAGGGCTAGATGGATTCACAAGTGAATTCTATTAAACATTTAAGGAACAATTGATTCCAATTCTATATGAACTCTGGAAAAATATGTGAAGGTGGAATTCTGCCTATGACATCAATATGGTGCTGATACCTAAACCAAGTGTCAAAATAGAGAAATAAAATTATAGACCAATTTCCCTAATGAATATGGATGCAAAAATCTTAAATAAAATCTTAGATTATAACAAATTATCACTAGAATATTACACTATGACCAAGAAGGGTTTATCCCAGGAATGCAGGGTTGGTTCAATATTAGAAAAACTGTTAGTATAATTGATTATATCAATAATAAACCTAACAGAAATCATAGGATTATCTCAATAGATGCTGAAAAATCATTTGAGAAAATACAGCCACCATCACTACTAAAAACTCTAGAGAGCATAGGAATAGCAATGTCTGTCTGAAACCATCAAAAAGTATTATGTACAATGGGGATAAGCTAGAGGCATTCCCAATAAGATCAGGGGTGAAACAAGGATGCCTATTCACCACTACTATTCAATATTGTTATTAGAAGTGTTAGCTTCAACAAGGAGAAAATAAAAAGAATCTGAAGTAATTAGAATTGGGAAGGAAAAAACAAAACTCATTCTTTGCAGATGACATGATGGTATACCTAGATAATTTAAAAGTCATATAAAAATTTACTAGAAAAAATTAGTAACTTTAGCAAAGTCACAGGATATAAAATAAACCCACATAAATACCCAGCATTTCTATATATTACTAGCAAGATACAGAAGTAAGAGTTAGAAAGAGAAATCTTATTTAAAGTAGTTTCAGACAATATAAAATACCTGGGAGTCTACCTGTGAAGGAAGACTCAAAAACTCTTTGGAAACAACTATAAACACTTTTCACACAATAAAATCAGATTTAAATAAGTGGATAGAAATTATTGGCTCCTGGATCAGACAAGCTAATGTAATAAAAAATGACATTTCTACTTAAACTATTTATTTAGTGCCATACCATTTGAACTTCCAGAAAATTGCTTTAATGAGATAGAAAAAATTATTACCAAATTCATATGGAGAAACAAAAAGTCAAGAATACCAAGGGAGTTAATTTTAAAAAGTACAAATAAGGAGGCTTAGCCATACCAGATCTAAAATTATATTATAAAGCACCAGTCATCAAATTGTCTGGTACTGGCTAAGAAATAGAGTGGCAGATCAGTGGAATAGACTGGGTGCAAAAGAGACAGCAGGAAATAATTATAGTAATCTGTTTGATAAATCCAGAAAGTCCAGCTTAAGGGATAAGAAGTCTTTCTTTGATTCAAACTGTTGGGAAAATTGGAAGTTAATATGGCAGAAAGTTGGATTAGACCAACATCTCATACCCTATATCAAGATAAGATCAAAATGGGTATAGGGTTTAGACATAAAAGGCAATAGTTTACCTGTCAGATTTATGGAAAGGGAAGCAATTTATGACCAAGAAAGAGATGGAGAACATCAATAAAAAACAAATGACAATTTTGATTACATTAAATTGAAAAGTTTTTGCACAGATAAAACCACTGCAACCAAGATCAAAAGAAACGTAGTAAATTGGGAAATGATTTTTACAACTAGTATTTCTGACAAAGGACTCATTTCTAAAATATACAGGGAACTGAGTCAAATTTGTAAAAAAAACAAATAGGCTATTCCCTAATTGACAAATGGTCAAAGGATATGCAAAGGCAATTTACAGATGAGGAAATCAAAGCTATCCATAGTCATATGAAAAATTGCTTTAAATCAGTAATTATTAGAATAAAAATTAAAGCACCTCTCAAATTGGCCAGTATGATCAGAAAGGACAATGATCAGTGTTGAAGGGATGTGGGAAATCTGGGACACTAATACATTGTTGGTGGAGCTGTGAACTCATCCATACTTTCTGGAGAGCAATTTGGAATTATGCCCAAAAGGCAATCAAAATGTGCTTATCCTTTGATCCAGCAATACCTCTACTGGGTCTATACCTTGAAGAGATCATGAAAAAAGGGTAAAACCACCACTTGTACAAAAATATTCATAGTGGCCCTGTTTGTGGTGGCAAAGAATTGGAAATTTACTGAATGTCCATCAATTGGGGAATGGTTAACAAATTGTGGTATATGTACATTATGGAACACTATTGTTCTATTAGAAACCAGGAGGAATAGGATTTCAGAGAAGCCTGGAAAGACTTGTGTGAAATGATGCTGAGTTGAGATGAGCAGAACCAGAAGAACATTGTACACTCTGACAGCAACATGGGGGTGATGATCAACCTTAATGGACTTGCTTATTCTATCAATGTAATGATCAGGGACAATTTTAGGGTGTCTGTGACAGAGAATACTATCTGTATCCAGAGAAAGAACTGTAGAGTTTAAACAAAGACCAAAATCTATTACCTTCAATTTTTTTAAAGTTGTCTTATGTACTACAAAATTTTGCTATCTCTAATATTATATTTTTTCCTTAAGGATATGATTTTTCTCTCAACACATTCAATTTTGCTCAATGGGAAGCAATGTAAAGATTATTAGACTGTATTCTGTGGGGGGGGGGAAGGAAGGGGGGGTAATTGCAAAATTCAAAACCTTACAAAAATGATAGGTAGTAACTATTATTGTGTGTATATATATATATATATATATATATATATATATATATATGGAAAATAAATAAAATATTTATATTTAATAAAGGAGTAGAACATTTCAACTCATGCATAACCAATGAGTAAAACTATTCCCTTATGGACATATTTATATGCTTACCAAAAATATGCTACAGTCACTCTGAGGATTTGAAGAATTTGCATAAATAATTCAATCTATTCATTGCAATTTCAACATTTATCTTAATTTTTTCCTCCCTCTTAAAACATGAAGGGAGGTTATGTATTGGTAATAGATACCTCAGTGGGATCATCAGTTGAAACCATTACCCCATAACTGATAATACCTCAGGTAAAATACAAAGTGCTCAGAAGTAGGTACCGAATTAGACATTGTGAGTTTATATGTTGTAGCATGCATTAATCATTGAAATAAGTGAAAGATCCTTTTACATATTTCATATGGCATTTCAATTATTGGATAATGGCCTTAGGTTAGTTAACAACCCCAATATAATTCATCATTTAAGTGATGAAAGCTTTAATTCAAATTAACATAAAAATAAATATATCAATCATTTACTGCACATAGAATATTATGCTTTCTAGGATGAAATGCAAATTTTGGAAAAGATAATATCTATTCTCATGGAGCTTACATTATAGGAAGGAGATATCACACACATATACATAGACATATAAAACTATGATACAACTTAGAGACTGTGAATGGAAATGTAATTACATTGATTTAGTGAAATGTAACAATAATTGAAAACCAATTTTGATTCTTTTATAAGGTCTTACAAAATATGGACCATACATTCTGCAAAGTTGGCTGACTGATGAATTTTGCCAAAAAAGCTGAAAAAAATATGAATACTAATAGATCATCTCTTCTGAGACCACAGGGTCTACCAATATCCATGTCCAATACATAAAAGGCTATCTATATAATGAACAGATTTAGTAGGTTTCTTGGGGTGAATTTCTTATCAATATATCCCAGGGTAATGGACCATTCATAGGGACGCTTATGAAATGTAATTTGGTGTTTCTAGTAGATAGCATACCTTTCTCAGACTGGGAAAAGATAAAATCTGTTAGGTAGTCTGGTTCAGATTGGACTGGATAAGTGATATCCCAGTAGGTGTGACTGATCTAGAAGGAGACCAGAAAAAAGAATTGGCAGTGGTGTCAGCTATAGATATGGAGATGGGAGGAAAAAGGAGAATGAAAGTGGAGACAAAGATTCCCTGGATGGAAAATGAAATGAATGGGAAATACAGATGACTTCTATGGAGATAAGGAAGGCACAAAGAATGGTAGGTTTAGAGATTCTTGATATACTGTATTTGAATTGCCCCTAGGAATCAGATGGAGATATCTAATAGACAACTGGGGGATCTAGGATTGCAAATGAAATAAATGAATGCTACGTAACTGGAGTCATTTACTTAATAATAACAAGTGAATATATGAGTAGGGTTAAATAAAACAGATAGGATGAAATCATGCTAAGATCAGCAGATAGGACAGAGAGATAGAGGGAAAGAGATAATAACTCATTGGGGGTATTCCCACAAATTGTTGGTAATTTTTCAAAAGAGACTGAAAATGATTGGTCAGCAGTAAGAAGAATACCAATATACAGCAGTACCACAGATAGAGAGGATAAAGTATCCAGAAGAATTGAGTGTTAAAACAATGTCAAACTCTTCAGACAAGTCAAGAAATAAGAGAACTGAGAGAAGTCCAATGGACTTATCTAAGAAGATATCATTGATGACTTTCATTATCTCTTATTTGGATTGTTATAGTCACCAACTGGTTGATCTCCCTGCCACAGCCCTCTTCCCACTCCAGTTTATCCTTCACTCAGCTGTCAAAGTGATTTTTCTTCTCAACTTCAGGGACACTCTATTAACTCCAGCATCATATAAAAACCCTTCTCGCCTACAAAGCCTTTCAAAACTTGCCCCAACATTCCTTGACCATGTGCTCTTTCTTCTGAAAGATCTTAGCTTTAAAAGGTCAAGGTCTCTCAATGTATCCAGGGCCATCTCCAGTCATCCTGATACATACCTGGCTACTGGACCCAGAAGACTCTGGAGAAGAAAGTGAGGCTGTTAACTTTGCACATCCCATCTCCCCCCACTCTTAAATCTAATTCACTTGCAAGTTATGATGTCACATTTCTAATGTCATGATCCTGAGAATGAAGGACAAACAAGAACTTTCAGTGACATAGACATTTTTGCTGTTCCTTGCCTTCAGGGCATTTTTTCAGTGACTGGAGTCCTCTCCCTACTTATCTCTGCCTTCAGATTCCTTGTCTTTCTTCAAATCTCAGGTAAAGTTTCATCTTCTGCAAAAAAAAAAAAAAACCAAAAACCTTTCCTAGTCTTTAATTCTAATGTATTTACTTTATTGTATATTTCTAATTTCCCTATACCTATTTTATTTGTACTTGATTGTTCATATGTTGTCTCCACCATTAGACTGTGCTCCTTTAGAGAAACAACCATCTTTTTTACCTTTCTTTGGATCACTAGCACTTGGCACTGTGCCTATGAAGCTTAATGAATGTTTATTAATTGATTAATTAACCTAGGTAATTGACTAATTAACCTAGGTAAGAACAGTGGTTGAGTCAGAAGCCAGATTTCAAGTGAAAGAGAATGAGAGTGAGGGGAGAGATCTGGTCATGACTGTATATATTATGGATGAAGCCACTTGATAAGGAAAAGATTCAAAATTAGTGAGTAACAAATGGGAGAAATTAGAGGCAATGGAATCAAAAAGGAGGAAAGAATCAGATGCTTTTTGAGGATATTTGTCATATAAAATTGAGAAAAAGAGAGAACTTGTGTTGGATGGACTTTTTTTCAGTGAAATATAGGGTAAGCTTCAGTGACAAGAATGAGGGAGAGGGTAAATTGCAAAAAAAAGATATTGGGGGGGAGTCTTTTCACTGGACTAGAATAAAATAACTGCCTTTTTAGGATGTTAAGCTAGCCTCTTTTGCATCACTACTCTTCCACCAATCCTACAAAGATGGAAACTCTGTGAATGGCTTTAATAAAGGCATTTAAACAACTTTGGAAAGTCTCCACAAAGTTATAATTGCAAAATTTGTCCCATAACCCCAGTCTCATACCTCACTGGCATTCCATCTCTTTAAAGATGGAAGTCAATGCCCTGAGCCTCAGAGAGACAGAAAGGAGTTGGAAAGAGTAAAAATTTCATGTCATCTTTTAGGAGTGGGGAGATGCCATCTAATCTATTCTCTCTTAAAATTTTTTTAAATTGATATTTTCTGCTTCTTGCATTACCATAGTAACCCATGTATTCCTCATCTTCCCTGAAACTATCTCATATGATCAATATTATTTTTTTAGAGGAGGAAAAAAAGTTGGTACAACTTACTGATACACTGAAAAAAGTCTGAAAACATATGCCATGTATAATACTGTAGACTACCTACCTCTTCCAAAGAGTTAGTTTGGGGAAAAGAGTCTTTGTGTATCTCTTTATAACATTTACTCTTTCCAATTAATTGCTGTAGACACATAAAAATAATTTTTTTGAGTGTTCACTCCTCATTCTACAATTCATACAGATCTTTTCATATTCTCTGTATTCTTTGCACACATTTCATTCAGCATGTAGTATCTCATTACTTTCATGTACCATAATTGTTTAGCTGCTTCTCTAACTGTTAGGCATTTACTTTGTTTCAAATTCTTAGCTATCACAAGAAGGTCCACTATAAATATTTTGGAATTTGTGGGGACATTTTTCTTATAGTTTCTTTGAGGTGTCTACATCTGGTTCAAAGAGTTTGGAACATTTTGGTTCCTTTATTTTTATAATTCTAAAATTTCTTTCCAAAATGATATAACATTTCACAATTCTACCAATAATGTATCAGTGTGTCTATATTCTCACAACTCCTCCAATTTTTACTTTTGCCATTTTTTATCATTTTTGCCAATTTGTAGAGCATGATTAGGTAAAAACTTTAGAATGGTTTTGATTTCATATTATTATTTGATTTCATATTATTCATGTTTTGGAGAATTTTTTTCTATGAACCTTTTTTTTTTTCAAGGAAACCTAGGTACAGTCCAGGAAGCAGGCAAAGAGGGTATTCTCTCATTGGGTTTCACAAATTCCCTGGTAGATGCTGTTCTCCTAAGGCCTTAGACAACTTCTTATTACATATATGCATAGAAGTGTCTTAAAATTCAAACATTAGAACCTCAAATATAATATCACAACAATGTAGGGAACAAGGTTCTCCTTAGCTTAATACTCAGGCTCTTTTAATAACATGAATACAATTTGCTGCCCTCTACTCACCAAGAGGGTCACCGAATGATTTTGGGATTCCATGAACTTGAATGGGGAAAATTTGATTGAAAACTAACTTCTATCTAAAACATGGCATTTACTATATGTTTCTTCCTTAAGAACATGATTTCTCTCTCATCACATTCAACCTAGATCAATGCATCTTATGGGAATGATGTAAAGACTAGCAAACTGTCTTCTGTGAGGGGTGTGGGAGGGAAGTGAGATTGGGGGAAAAATTGTAAAACTCAAAATTAAAAAAATTAAAAAAATAAAACATTTTCTTTAATTATAAATTTTTCTAAAAATGTAAAATTAAAAGAATAGTTTTTGAAAATAGAATCCAAGATTTCATCATATTTCCAAAAACTTTCAAGAATATCTGCCTAGAGTATCAGCTATTGCTGTTAGCACCCTAAGCAGTCCCCGAGAAAGTTTTAGGGTCCATTATAACATCTCCCAGTTCCTTTCTGATATGATATAGGATGGGACTGAACTTCATTACTGTCATGCTGTCATCTAGCAGGAGTTACATTATAAATATAAAATGCTACATGCATATGATTCTGTTGTTAATTCATTTCAGTCATGTCTAACTCTTTGTGACCTCTTTATAGGGGTTTTCTTGGAAAAAATTCTAAAGTGCTATTTTCTTCTCCAGCTCAGTTCACAGTTAAGGAATTGAGGCAAATAGGGTTAGCTTGTAAGTGTCTTGAGTTAGATTTGAATTCATGAAGATCAATTTTCTTGACTCCAGGTCCACTTGAATCTGTCCACTGTGCCACCTATCTACTGATATACACATGAACTATTACTATGATTGTAATAATTTTCTTGAAATAGTAAATCATTTCAAAATAATATCCTTGAAATAGCAGATCCATTTTTCCAATAGCAAAATTATTTAATTAAAATATGAAATATAATAAATAACCAGTAAGTAAATAAAATAAAATAGTCTCTTCACTCATATTCATCTAGAACAATCAAATGCATAATAAGGAAGAAACTAGAAATAGGTCAGTAAAGATTATTCAATTAATTTTCAACTCTTCCCCAAAGGGCTGATGAACAAAATCTTAATGTAATCTGCAAATATTTTCCCAGAATTGGACTACTTTTTCAAGTAGTACAATCTAACTCCAGGCTCTAGAGTAAAATCAGCACTGAGAATGGCCCATTACTTTTTGAATGAGGTCTTCAGGCTGCTTGAATTTTCAATCAAATTGTGTTTGAATATGAACTACAAATTTACCATGTGCTCTGGAGTATATTACAGAAAAGAATAATGGTTACATTTTTACCATCTTCAGGCAACTGAAATGATAAGCAAGTTAACCAAATATCTTTTTAAAAAAGCACCATGGCACCAAATTTTCTAAGTATAGAAATAACATGCTCTAGATTTGTTCATCATTGAATTTGTTAAGATTAGAGGATATTCCTTTGAATCTTCCCTTTCCAGAAGGCAAAGCATTTGCTTACCTATGCAAAACTTTGCAAGGCAAGGGGTTAAGTGACTTGCTCAAGCTCACACAGCTAAGTAAATATTAAGAGTCTAAGGCTGGATTTGAACTCAGATCCTCTTGACTCCAGGGATGATGTTCTACTTACTGTTCCATCTAACTGCTCCTATAATTGTCAAATCTTAGCTTAAGAATATCTTATGTTAAGCAGGAGATGAAACTGAGGGCAAAGATCTCAATAGATCAAGCCAAAATTCTTTGACACGTTTTCTTATTCCAATTGGGTAATTTAATATGAATCAGCTAAGCATGCTAAAAGAGGAATACTATTTAACATTTATCATAAAAATAGTATGAATCTAGTAACATATGTTCCTGAGGAGGCAAAGACTCTATTCCAGTTTTCACAAGTACTTCTTTTAAAAATAAGTTTTCAAATTTTTTTAATGTTAAATATTTCTCAATTACAAGGGAAAAATTTTAACATTCATTCTAAAAAAATTGATTTCCAAATTCTTTCACCTTCTTACCTTCCTCACCCCTTGAGAAGACAAGCAGCATGATATTGATTTTACATTCACAATTATTTCTTTTGTTTTATTTTAGTTTTATTTTTTACAATTACTTCTTAAAACTCTAGTCTCTACCAAGGTTCTTTAGCCAGCAGACTAACAAACTGGCACTGGTTCTAGAAGGAGATTAGATGAAGAGAAATGTTCAACAAATCTTAAGAGTGTGAACAGATGAAGGATAGAAAGTTTTGCCTAATATACTAAGAGAGGCCAAATATACTGAGAGAAGATAAAAATTCAAAAGGATTTAGGGTGCATTTTTGGGCCCAATTAATTCTACTACTATCCCTTCAAAAATGTCCCAACTTCAATGAAAAGGGCAGATACTGTGGTTTGGAGGAAGGAATTCTATGAGTAACTCTGGTACTGATCAAAGCCACCAGTACTGGTGGTTGAATGTAGGGTTGAGTATTATTGGCAGATTATTCAACAAACCTTAAAGTTTTGTCATGCACTTTCTTGGGAAAAGAGATCCTATTTGTTGGGTTTACTGATGTACTTATGTTATCAGTAATAGGTATTCATTGGAGCCTTATAGGTTGGTGTACACACTGCCTATCTGTGATAAGGCTTGTCCCACATACTATTCAAGTCACAATGATCTTGATTTGAGAATTTGTAAGAAGAAACTAAGGGAATCAAATGCCTATGACAGAATACAACAAATTACAGTATCATAAAATCTTATAGCTTTCATTTGAACAACAATCCCTTCTATAAACTGACCAGTAATAATCTAGATGGTGCATGAAGACCTCTAGTGAGGAACAAATCACTACTTTCAGAGCCCATTCTGGATTTGGATATCTTCGATTTTCAGTCAGGACACTACATTACATTACTGAACTGCTAGGGGGGAAAACTAATTAATTATGTTTAAGTGATAATTAATTTTCTCAGTCATTCATTATCATCCCCATCAGGTTTCACTTTTGTTCTAATTTAGTTGTATTTAATCTTTGTTGAAGATCCATACAGGGGCTAGCCTGAGATTTTTCTAGTTTACTGAATAACTTAAAAAAATAAGTTTTTTTTGACTAAAATACACAAATTTTCATTGTCACTAATTTGTCTTCAAGTAAATTATTTAATATATAAATACCAGAATTTCATCCTCTGAATTGTCTCTGGCAAGACAGTTTTTTTTTGAATCAAGTAGTATAGTAATGAAGAGCTTCTGAATTTCTTCCAGTGTCTTTTTTTTTGTTCGAATTGTTGACAAAATGACAAATATTGGGCCCAAACTAAGCTCTGACTATACAATAAAAGGGATGAAGTATCAACAAAGCAAACCATTCTGAAGTATAATCTCTTAAAAATATGTCTATTGATTAGCTTATGATTTTTAGGCTATAGCACACAAAACTGAAAATATCAGTTTCATTTAAATTATATTCCCTATAGATACTTTTGAAATATGTTTCTAGGAAGAAAAAAATAAGCAAAATCATTAACATTCAGGTCAAGTAATAATCATTTATAAAAATCTTGTCTCCTTCATTGTTATACAGGTTAATAAGCTTTGACCTTCAAAAATTTAGAGCCAAATTCTTCTCAGTTATTTGATGCTGCTGTTGATGACTGTTCATTTCCTTCTTAATCATCAATTCATATTTCTTGATTGCTCACTCACTGCATATCACTATGCTAAGCATTGAAGGGAATTTAAAGAACATAGAGATTACTGTTCCTGTCTTCAAGGATTTTAGTTAGATGAAATAGATATGCTCCTAGGATTTAAAACATTGGTCAGTCAAAGAATACAAATATAGATGTACATAAAGTCAGCTCTCAATTTTTGGAGGGTATCCGGGGGGCTATAGACCATCTAAAAATAATTTACAATTAGCTTTGGAATACAACAAGTTGACCTTCTCAAAGATGTTTTGGATATCACCAATATTAAAGTTTATATGCCCCAGGCATGTTTGCCAACTGAGTTGTGGAGGAAGGAGGACCAGAAGATTGCAGGGGATAAACAGCTCATTAAATATATTGCTAGGTTTTTGTATACTTTGGTTTGCTAAGAGCAGTATTGATATGAACATGAATTATTTTTGTTTGGTTGAATAAGGTGTTATAGGAGATCAGAACTTTGAAGGGTGACAATAATGAAATTAGGCAAATGAAGGAGGGGTGATGTTTGGGAATTATCATATGGAGAATTTGGGAACAGCTTGGGTTGGTGAATGAGGAAGGAGTAAATTGGCTTTGGGGAAGACTAATGTAATTAAAGCAGGGAGTGGGGAGCAGAACTTAGTATTAAGAGATAAGAAAGATGAGGCCTGGCAAGCTCACCTTTCTATCTCATGCTCAGTCCCATTATATTTGTTCATGAGAGAGAAAGTGCCTTTGCAGGGTTCTTATGAGTATGAGTAGAATCTTTATAAGGGATTTATCTGTAAGAGTGACAAGAATGAAGGAAAATCTCAACAGAAGTTCCCAATAATTTTTGGTCCTTGTTTCTTTTAGTTTCTTGCAAACTCTACCACACAGTAGAAAATATGAAATAAATTATAGTTTGCTTTGCATATGTACATAAGAAATAAAATTTTTATTTTTAATTAAGAAAAAATTACTCTCCTTATCAAGTATTTGTTATCCTTCTTCTAAGAGTATATTACCCCAAGTTTGGGTACCCTTAAAAAGAAAAATATTACATAGGAAGAAGAGTCAAGATTTTACAAAAGAGTCTTATTATTAAGGATGAATAGTTTTAAATCAAAGAATATAGTGCCCCTAAGTGAGGGACAGACTAATATTGTTTCCAAGAGAAACTATAGAGGATTTTGAAAAAAAATAAGGCCAAAATGTCATCTTTGAGATATTGAACTTGATATAATAATAAGCATTTCTACATATTAGAAACTATATAGAAAATATGAACATATAGATGAGAGAAAGTTGGATAACTCTATTAACCTTTAGACCATCTTTACAGAAACAGTAGTCTGAATTACAGTCCCTTAGATTTAGCTTCTCTCCCTGTATGGATCCAATGTTCATATTGTTGCCAAACTTGACTTTCCTAAACTTACAAGTCTGATCATGTCACTCTTCTTGCCTAGTGTATGAACTATAAATTTCTCTGCTTAATATTTAGATTTCTGTACAATTTGCCTTCTTTCTACCTTTCTCAACTTCTTACATTTTACTTTTCTCCTTGAACTCGATATCTATCGCCATTGGCCTATTTGATGATATACACATACACAAAGTTTCATTTTCCATCTCCATGCCTTTACATTTGCTCTACTTCATATCTGTGGTGCAAAATTCTCTCCTTCTGTATATTCCTACAGGATTTGACTCAAGTTCTACCTTTTACATGAAAATTTCCTGATGCTTCAGATACCAATGTACTACCTCCCCAAAATAACTTGCATTCCTTTTGCATATATATATATATATATATATATATATATATATATATGTATCATGTATAGACTTTTTTTTCTGTTCATATTGACCCTTCCTCCCTTCATTAAGCACAAAATAAAGGTTAATAAATGGATTTTTTCTTATTAAAAGGAACTCTTAAGCAAGTGAATGTACAGAGGTGGGAGGGAAAGAGAGAGAAGGAAAAAGAGAGAGAAGGAAGAAGAGAGAGAGAGAAAGAAAGAAAGAGAGAAACTAGGGAAAGATTTACAGAGGTAGAGAGATAGAGCTAAAAGGAGAGAGGCACAGTGAGAAGTAAAGAAATGCACAAGACAGATTCAAAGACTCAGAGACCTGAAGGATCATAATTAAGTGGAGAGAAAAGATCTTAATGTGGCTGCTTAAAAAGCAGTTGACAGAAAGCAAAGAGAGGGAGGAATTTCAGAATTTGAATCTGGAAAAAAATCTTGATATATGAGATGCTATTCAGGTATGTTAAATATGATAAAGAAGAATAAGGATTGATAAAATACCAAGGAAAAAACCTCTGGATTTGACAGGTAGATTTTATAATGAATCATAGCAGCTGAATGAGGAGATGGAAGTCATCCTAGAGAGGAATATGAGCTGACAGTAGAAGAGAAGCTCATATGTCTGAGCAGGAGCTGGCTTACTGAAAATTATATTCTCGATAACAGAAGGATAAGGGTCATAAGAATGAGAAAGACTGATAAAGCAAAGACAGTCACCCCCTGCCCCCTGCCCTCAGAACCTCATGATGTTCATGGTAATCATATGATTTCCTAGTTCTATTTCTTTATTTTTCCTTCCCCATCATTTAATCATTTCTTCCTTATTTGGCTCTGATAAATTACTGGGTTTTGCTCCAAAAAGAAAGGAGAGCCCTAAGGTATCAAAAACCAGCTCCCAACTATTTCTCAATTTCACCTTTGATGGTGCTGTTGGTAGAGGAATAGGGTAAATATTTCTGAAAATTGTGAGGTTGCAGGTATGACCTTTATAAAATTTTTCAGGTGACTTGGAATTTAATTTTATTCTGCTGCTAGCATAAGGTGGAATATAACCAAATGGACTTGAGAAGTATCCTTGGTTAGGAAGATAGAAAAACTACTTAGTAAGAGGAGAAAGGGGGTAAGGTGGGGAGAAAGAAGAGAGCAAAATATTCAATAGGAGCATTTCAACAGTATAATTTCAAAAACTTAGTTCTACAAAATTGGCATGTCTTGCACATGGTTGACTAGAAAGCCTACAGGGCATGTGTTCACTGGTTTAAATAAAAAACTTAGGGTATTTTTATCTATATGCTTCTTATTCTAAGCACACAGTGACTCACTAGCATCACACTAGCATCAATATTCCAGGCCTTTTTTTTTCTAGAGGGGCTGGTCCATTGGGAAGTTTTTTCTTGTCTTGTTTTGTACAATGCAGCAAATAGAGGACAATCATAGTCTCCAGAAAGAGCAATAATAATAACAATAACAATAACAACAATAACAATAATAGAGGCACCGGTTGAAAAGGACTGATTAAGAACTTCTAAAAATCCTTGCCCTCTAATTCCCTCTCCATAGCATGAAATTTGGAACACTTTGGAAACTGACTTAAGGAACTAGGACACTACCAAATGTGTTCAAAACATTTTGTAAAATGGTTGCTTGGTGAATTTTTAATAAAATGGAAATTGCCAATAAGTAGTCTTTTTAATGGTTGTAAATCATAGGTGATTTTTAATTTTAAAGTCAAAGACATAGATTTTATCCTTGTGATTCATTCAATGATAGCCATTTGGTATTATTTTCTACTAGCCAAGGACCTAACAAGCCTTCTTAGGCAGGGATGGAAAAGGAACCTATCTTAGTATAATTCTAGAATCTCCAAAGAAATTTCTAAAAATTGGGATCCAATGATCTCATAAATGCTAAATCTAATATTTTTTTTTCTCAGTCCTTATTCTTCTTGACCTTTTTTTGCAGCAAATGAAAATGTCAACCTTTTTTACTGTCTTCCTATGAACTTTTTGAGATACTGCTCCCTGGGTTCTTTAACTTATCTGATGACTCCTTCTCCATTCCTTTTGATGAACCTTCAGCTGGGTCACCCCCATAAATTGTGGATATCTGTCTCAGTCCTGGGTCTTTTGTTTTCTTCCCCTATACTCTTTTGCTTGGTGATCTCGTTAGTTCTATGGGATTCAGTTATCTGTGCAGATGATTGTCAGATTTATTTACTAGTTTCTCTCCTGACCTCTAGTTTCACATCTTCAGGTGCCTACTTGACATCTCCAACTGGATGAGTTCAACTCAACATGTCCAAAACTGAGCCTATTTCTCTCCAGGTTTTCCTCTCTTCCTCACTTCTCTGTTATTGTGGAAGGGACTACCTTCTGCCCAGTAACCCAGACTTTCAGCTTAGATGTTATCCAAGTTGACTCCTTATTCTCCCACCCTACTTATCGAATCTCCTCATCATGTAGAAACTCTTTTCCTCTTTTTTCACACACACACACACACACACACACACACACACAAACAAAACACCCCAGCACCATCACCATAGAGCAGACCTTCACTTCAAGCCTATACTATTACAATAGATTTCTGTTTCATTTTTGTTTCATGTCCCTCCTCTTTTCAGTCCATATTCCATTCAACTATCAAACTGATCTTCTAATCTGCTCATATCCTCTTATCCCTTCCTACCAATTTAATAAACCCCGGTGATAACTTATTATATCTAGGCCCTGATCCCTTCCTACTTTTTCAGTCTTTTTCACATCTTCTTCTCCTCCACGTTCTGTATTATCCAGTGACACGACATCTTGCTTTTCTTCACACAAGACATTCCATCTCCTAATTCTGTGCATTTTTGCTAGTCACCCTCCATGTCTGGAATGCTATCCCTTTTTACCTTCTGGCTTCTCTGACTTCTTTCAAGTTTCAGTCAGAATCTCACTTTCTACAAAAAAGTCCTTCCCTAAGGTGTCTTAATGTATCTTCCCTTTATTATATACAGATTAACTATCCATATTTTGCTTGCAGATGTTTCTTTATATGTTGTCTGCCCCATTAGATTGCAAGCTTCTAACAGTTAGGAACTAGTTTTGTCTTTCCTTGTATTCTGCCTGGCACTTAAAAGATGTTGCATAAAGGCTTGTTGGTTTGAATTTCTGGAAGACTGTTGCTTAGACACAGAGCTTTTGTCATTTGCAACTGTCAACTTCTCATTTAATGAAAAGAGTTAAATGGTGTCATAGAGATATCACCAAAGCAATATATTTTCTATAGTTCTAACCCTCCCTGATTCAGATCTTGGCAATGTTCATTTTAATAACTATTTAATGTCTGTAATATCTCAAGACATTATACTGGAAATATAAAGTATACATGCCTACATATATAATGTATATGTTTATATATATATATATATATATATATATATATATATATATTTGTGTGTGTGTGTGTGTGTGTGGTGCCTATATGTGTTTCAGCTTGATATAATACTTGACCTACCCAAGGTTGCAGTCTGATGTGGAAGAAGGGCTGTACATAAAAAGTCACAATTTTAAACCATATGTAGTACATGAAGCAGAGTGAGTGACCACTAAGTTCACAGAAGGAAAGAGCAGTAATGACTCCAAAGGTGCAGGTTTGTGGGTCCATGGTTAAGTTGACAGGAAAAGGCTCAATTCTATATTCTTTAGAAGGAAAAAGTGATTCTTCAACTTACTATACTTTGCACTCAAAACTAAGCATAGATATTGAATTAATCTGAGTTTCCTTCTAGTTACATTAAATTTATTCCCCATCTGCAATCTGCTGACAATTATACAACAGAGAATTCTTAATCTAGCTTTTTTTTTTTTTATGTAGACTACACCATAAGTAAGTAGCAGTACAAATTCTTAAATCCAAGAGCTGGAATTATTGGCAAAACATACCAGAAAGAGTAACTATATAGGTTGCACCAGAAAGATATCACAGAAGACTGAAAAGTGAACCAACAAAATAAAATTATAATTGAAAATAGAAAGGATCGCTAAGTAAAGGCAGGGACTCTCCCTAGCTCCCCCCCACCCCACGCCATTTCCAGATGCCTTTAAATAATAATTCTGAACAAATTCTTGAGCCCACAACTGGAGGAGTCAAACAATTTTCCAGCTTAAGACAATGTGGAAGGTTGGCAGAAAAGAACTGATACTCCAGGGTACAAAAGGGGCTCAGGGCAGCACCAGCCAACCCCAGCAATCTAGGACAGGCAGCCAGGTAACTGAGATAGTGGCAGCAGCAGTAGTGATTTCCAGCTGTCTCAGTCCAGAGCTTGCCAAGGACAACTTGGAAGGATAGCAGGAAAAGTCTGTTACACCAGAGTGAGAGTGGAGCATAGTCCAGCTCAAGTCTCAGCAGTTTAGACACTGCCCCAGTGGATCCCGAACAGTCCTTGGGAGCCACTGAATCAGTAGCAGCAGCTCTGCACCTCTCACAGGCAGTAAAGGGAATTAGAAGGAATTTACAGGAGTCTCTGCTATCACTGAGGGAGGACTGTTGCCTGAGTTACAGTCCCTAGAAGAGGAGGTTACTGCCACAGGGGAGTGGGACTCCTCCTTACAGTTCCAGGGCATAAATGAGTATTTGTGGTCATCCACAGTCCAAAGCACAGGCAAGAAGAGTAGTATAAACCTATTCTTGGAAAATAGGAAAAAATATAGGGCCAGTTGGGTGGTACAATGGAGAGAACATTGGTCCTGAAGTTAGGAGGACCTGAGTTCAAATTTGAAAAAAATGGAAAAACTAGAAAAGATAAACATAATAGAATCTAAGAATATGTGAACTAGTTTATTTGCTTTTTGATTAAAATTCTGATTTCATCAGCACAAAGAGTTTTCTAGTGAGGAGCTTCTACAAACATAGGCCAGATTCTTTTCCTCTGGTTTAGTGATTTAGTGATAAGGCAAGTCATTGACCTAGCTTCACCTACCTATTATATATCAGATGCAGGACTTGAACTCAGTTTTTCTTGACTCTCAGCTCTGTTCTTAATCCAGTCTACTCCTCATAATTTAATACTACAGCAAATATCAATTGTAAATTCATTTTATGGAAAGTGAATTTCTGAGTTGTTTTCTGTTTATACAACTAGGAAAATGAATTGTGTATTTAAAGAAACCTATAGTTAATATTTTTGCAAGATATTTAAAACCACAAAAATAAAAGTTGTCGTAATTTATCAAACTTTCTAAGTTTGGATTTTCATATAATAAGCTTTTAAAAAGTAGAATTCTGGGTACAAATAATAACAATAACAATAATAATAATAATAATAATAGACTAAAATCACTCCTGGAGCATATTAGTATCTTAATAAATATTTATTAATTATTAGTGTAGCTTAGAAGTTAGGGCTTAACCAAAAACATTTCTGTTAGAATTTTAAAGTCTCTTAAATTGATCAATAACTTAAAAGACTGAAAACAGAAATTATTTAAATTTTAGTTAAGGAAAGGAGAAGCATCATTGTATGTTCTCTGTTTATAAAAGAATAAATACTTTATAATCTACTATTGTATTTATTTGTTTTGTGATTTTTTTAGCCTATAATTAGAATGCAAACTAATATATAGATTATCTAACTCTGTTTTACCTTTGGGAAGGCTGAGAATGGGATCAATGCAAATAAAAAGATCATTTTCATTTATATTATTTATGTTTGTAATATTATTGATACTGTGGAATTTAATCATTTTTTTTGGTTCTTTTTTTAAAAAGCCAATTTGGACATTTTGATGGTAAAGTCCATTCACAGCAGAAATTACTACCCCTAACATTTCTTTATTTGTCACTTTCCAAGATGATACAGTAAATCCTTGGTAGCAAAAAGATAGTAATAATAGATAACATTTATATAATTGTTTAAAGTTTGCAAAGATTATTATAATTATTATCTCATTTGTTCTCACGACAATCCTGGGATGTATAGGCTGGTATTATTCCCATTTTAGAAAGGTTGTGACATGCCCAGGTAATAAGTGATTAAGTTAGGTTTTGAATTCAGGACTTCCAGACACCAAGTTCAATGTTCTATGCAGACTGTCACCTAGCTACCTGAAGTGAAGGCATATAGGTTTACTGGCTTTCTCTCTGAAGCAGTCCATGTTTCATTTTTTAATTGAATGTGGACCCACGAAAATCACTTATCCCGCTTTATAGAAGGAGGAAATGAAGTTAGTAATATAGTCTAAAAATCTCAAGGGAAATTTAAATGGGATTATATTTGCAAGCACCAAAGATGTCTCAGAAGAAAGGTGATTTTTATAATTAGAAAACATTATTGTTCTTTCCCTAAATAGAAAGGTACATGTGGAAGCATGGTATAGCCATACATGTCACAAAAAATAAATCATGGTTTGAAGGAAGAGGGGGAGGGAAGGAACAACTGGCTTCTGGGAGGGGAAGAAAGGGGGGGGATCTGATTTGTGTTATCAATCAAATATACCCAATTAACACTAGTCAACATAAAGTTAATTTTGATTGCAATTGATTTGACTTGTTCTAGGTTTTGAAAGGACTTTAAAACTGATATAATAATGTACCAATTCATCTCTTTCAAATATTCAAAGAATTAAAATATTTCCCTGACAGTGTCTCCACATCAGTCAGTCATAAAATATGGCAATCACACGATCTTTGGGAATTGTCTAAAGCTTCATGACTATATGAACCATAAATAAATGACACCCAAACACCTGCTCAATTAATTGATTCAAGTCAATCGGTCCCCAATAGAGACATGTATATACAGAGTATCTGGTTGACAGATTGTGTATATTACTAAAATAATTCAGCTAATAAAATATTTTAGCAAAGTTTCAATAAAGCCAATACATCTTTTACATTAGAAAATAAGCTGAAGAATTATTCTTACTGGAGATTCCAGTAGCGTTATCATTTTAGCAAAAAATAATGCTTAAATAGACAATTTCAACTTCACTTAAAAACATGAACAAATTTTAACAATCGTCAAGAATGTTATATTTAAAAAGATTAGAAACATATAGGAATACCACTCTATTATAATGTACAATTTGTGATAATCAACTTTAATCTGCAACTATATAGATTTTGAAAGCAATTTCTGAGAAAAACTGTTCATAAATACACATAGTAATAGGAAGAATTATTTTCTATAATTATTTTGTCCTCCTAAAGAGTTTGGATCATCCTTTGATGAAACAATTTAAGTATTCTGTAAGACCTGGTTTCACACTTTCCCTCCCAAACTCCATCATTATGTTTATTTACTTACAATTTGAAGAACATATCATGGATTATTATAAGTAGGAAGCATAGAGGTCTGGTTTTTATGTGATGCCAATTTGTTACCCAGTCCTTGAACTCTCATATTATAAAACTAAGGAAAAAAGAGAGACAAGAAGAAATACTTTCATTAGTTAAACATGTTTAAAGATAATTAACAGAGAAAAATCACATGTATTCTAAAAACATAAATCTTTCTAGATATAGTATGTTAGCAATAATTTTTTCACATTGATTTTCTAGTTTAATCTAATGCTATTAAAATCATCTATTCTACTGACAATTTATATAATATCTCCCATGTGACCTAGCACTATAGTAAATATTTTTTACTAGATAAACACCAATCTATACAATAACCCTGGGAGGTCAGAACTGTTATTATCCCCATTGTTATCAATGAGAAAACTGAGGCCCAGAGAGATTACATTACACACTTTGGGTCACATAGTAAATATTTGAGGCTTGATTTGAATTAAGGACTTTCTGATTCCAGGTTCAATCAACTCAACACCACTGACTCTGATCAGCTAACCCTAGCACATAGTTACTATGGACCCTAGCCCTGATAACTACTGAAATCTTCACAATGTCAGTCTCAGCAAATTTAGGCAAACATTTTATTTTCAAATATCCAAGATACAACAGATGTAATTTTTATGGTTGAATAAAATCATTGCCATTATTAATCCCTGCAATGCTTCAGTAAAATTATAAATACATTCAACTTTTTATAGATCTGTAAAGAAAATACAGTTTCTGAATCAATTTTTACAAAACCTTTTTGTGTTTGTTTTTTTTTTAAGTTTTTTTTTGCAAGGCAGTGGGGTTAAGTGGCTTGCCTAAGGCCACACAGCTAAGTAATTATTAAGTGTCTGAAGTCGGATTTGAACTCAGGTACTCCTGACTCCAGGGCTGGTGCTCTATCCACTGCACCACCTAGCCGCCCCTACAAAACTTTTTTTTGATTTTTCAAGGCAATGGGGTTAAGTGATTTGCTCAAGGCCACATGGCTAGGCTAGTTAATTAAGTGTCTGAGGTCAGATTTGAATTCAGGTACTCCTGACTCCAAGGCCAGTGCTCTATCCACTGTGCCACCTAGCCGCCCCCAAAACTTTTAATATAAAAAAGTAATAACCAGGAAAAGTGAATACTATTTGATGAAACAATCATAAAATAATTTATCAAAAAATTTGATCTCATTCAATCAGCAAACACATGTAAAAAAACATATGTTAAGCACCTACTACATGGAAAATATTGTGCTAAGGAATTGAGGGAGAAAGAGGTAGAAGACACAGTCCATATCCTAAAGAAGTCAAAATGTATCCTTTAGAGTAAATAGATCATGGTAGTCCATTTCTATAGACAGGTTCTAAGAGGAAAGGGATATCTTTTTTTCATTTAAGTAGTGAAGGATCAGGAAATCTAATAAGGGAATCTTTAAAGAAAGGCAAAAGAAAGTAATTAAAATTTCTTCTATCTTGAAATATTTCTACGGAAATATCTTTTCACTGTAGATTTAGTTTTATATTAAAAAGTACAAAAGATCTAATGAAAAGGGAAAAATATAGTCAATGGTCTGGATATATGAAAAATTTATAGATTTTTACACCATAAAAAAGAAGAGTAAGATTTTTCACTTTCCTTCCAAAATGAGAATCTTTAATGTTAGATTTTTACTGAGTCAAGGAATTGTTCATTTTATTGAACTGTTGAACTTAAGATGTATTAACTTTCAGGTGAAATAGGAAGCTGGTCCAATGACATTCAAAGGAGGCTTTGGTATGGAAAACTAGAAGAAAAAAATCATCTATAAAGTAACAAAGTATATATAGTTGTGATGGAATACTACTGTTGTATAAAAAATTATGAACTCAATAATTATTAAAAAACCATGGAAACTCTTGCATGAAATAATGAAGAAGCATAGTACAGAAAAAGTGATTATTGTACACAGTAACATAATATTGTTTGACTTTGAATAAATAAGTTTTTTTTTTCCTATTACAAATACCTAAATTAACTATAAAGGACATTTGAAGAAAGAAACTATGCATCCAGAGAAAGAACAATAAATAGATGTATGTATAGAATAATTTCACACACACACACACACACACACACACACACACACACACACTTTTTATGAATAATGGTAATCATCTTCAGATTAGGGATTGGGGGAACAAAAAGAAAATAAATTTATATGATAATTTTGTTGTTTGTTTGAAAGTAATAACAAGCTGTGCAGAGTAGATTTGTGATTTCATATACAATCATCTTTTTTATTGTACTATGTTATACAAATGTTTTATATTCCATAAATTAAAATAAAATTTAAAAATAAAAATAAAGGGGGAATCAAAGGTGCATGCAACCACGAGTGGATTGCATTTTTATTTTAACCTCCTACATAATAATAATAATAATAATAATAATAATAATAGTAATACCAGCATTTACATAATGCTTACTATGTGCTAGATATTGTGCTAAGTACTTTATTATATCATTTGATTCTCATGAGGACTCTGCAGTGTGCTGCTATTATTCAGTAATTATTCTGTCTGGTTCTTCCCAACTCTGTACGTCACCCTTTTTATCCTTTACTATCTTTCCAAGTCTACCCAAGTTCATGTTGCTGTTTCCAGGACACTATCTATCCATCTCATCCTCTGCCAGACCCTTTTCATTTTGCCTTTAATGTTTCCTAACATTAGGGCTTTTTTCCCCCAGTGAGTTGCATGTTCTCATTATATAACCAAAATATTTAAGTTTCAGCTTCAGTATTTGATCTTCCAGTGAATACCCTCAATTAATTTAAGTATTAAGTGATTTGACTTGCTGTTCAAAGCACTCTCAAAAGTCTTTAAAGCACCAAAAATTCAAAGGTGTCCATTCTGTAGGTGCTCAGCTTTCCTTAAAGTCCAGTTCTTATAGCCATACATTGCTACTGAAAAAACTAAAGCTTTAACTACACAGACCTTTGGTGGCAAGGTGATGTTTCTGCTTTTTAATAGGCTTTCCTTCCAAGGACCAAGCAGTTTTTAATTTCATGGCTTCAGTTGCTGTCTGCAGGGATCTTTGAGCCCAAGAATATAAAATCTGACACTGCTTCTATTTCTTCTCCCTTGATTTGCCAGGAAGTATGGGACCAGTTGCCAAGATCTTAGCTTTTTTTGATGTTAAACTTCAAGCCAGCTTTTACACTTTCCTCTTTCACCCCTATGAAGAGGCTTCTTAATTCCTCTTTACTTTCTGGTATCATCTGCATATCTGAGATTTCTGATCTTTCTCCCAGCAACCTTAAAGCTGACTTTCAATTTATCCATCCCAGAATTTTACATGATGTACTTTGTATATAAGTTAAGAGTCACACAGCTAATCAATGAGTGAGACCACTTTTGAACTTGACTAATTGCTCAGCAATATTCCCAATGTACCATCCTGCTGTCTTGCTATCTCATAATATCCCCTGTATGGCAGAGAAGACTAGCCAGATCTTTCCACTTTTCAAATAAACACAAGATTTAGAGAAATGAGAAATATCCTGCAAAAAATTAGATGATATGGAAAAAATTAATGCTATAAAGTTGGGGAAAAATCATTGTAGAACTAGATTTCATCCACCACATCTCATTTCACAAGTATTTCCATGCTTGGTTGTAATTTACTTTCTTTGAAGTTTCAGAATAACATGATTTCAGAAAGGAGAAAAAAAAACCCAAAACCCTGCCTCCTACCACTTGATACCTCTTTGATAAAATGAGACTTTTCTTCCTGAAATATTCAGGTTGCCAGCCAGAGCATGTAGCAGATCCCAAATAAATAACACTCCCTTCTCTTCCCTCACCTTTCCTTACACCTGTTTGTTTCACAGAATTCAAATGATTTTTTTTAAAAAAAATCTGAATTCAATTAAAGTGGTTCTATGTATAAACATAATCATAGCCTAAGGTTATGCTTATGCAAGCCAAGAACTTCAACCATAGTCTTTAATTTTTCCAAATTGTACCTCTGGGATTTAGTTTCCTTTTTTCCTAAAATGAGGTAGTATTAGTGAGCTCCTTCAACACCAATATTCTGTACTTCAGTATCTCCCCCAACCCTGTTCTGCTCTCTCAAACTTCAGTTTAAAGCTAAGACTGACTTTAAATTAGTCTAAACAATATGTAGTTCATATGTGAGTTCTTCGAAACAAATTTTACTTTCATTCTGATTCCTTGCTGCTTTCTAGATAGTTGATATTCTAGATAACTGACCTTTTCATAAGTGAGATGTTACTCTATCATTATTATTAGTGGTATTGCAATGATACGCTATCATCATTATTAGCAGTATTGCAATTATTTTAGTTACTGATAGGATGTAAGTTCCTTGGGAACAGGAATATTTCATTATTCCTTAGTGGGTGAGGTAGTTTGATATAGTAGATATTACATAGAGTCAAGAAACCAGTGCTTCAGAACCAGGAATACCCACTTTCATGTCTAGCATCTGGAACATACTTGTATAACCCTTGGCTTTATTTCTTAATGAAATCAGAGGATCACAGGAGATCAGCAATGGTTTCAAGGTGGAGACAACTATATAGGTAACTTTAAGATAATTGAGATAGGTCCACTTCAGTAAAAGAGGTGGGGCCTTGAATCTCAGTTACTCCCCAAGGTAGCAAGAACATAACAATATATAAGTCAGGGTATGTGACAAAGAGAAGGTAAATAACTACAGAAATCAAGTCTTCTTCCCTACCAAAGCCTCTCCCAACACTGTTCAATAAGCAGGACTGGGAACAATGAGTAATTGAATCAACATAATTTTCTTTTTTTTAAATTGTTTTTTCAATTTTACAATTTTCCCCCAATCTCACTTCCTTCTCCCCCCATCCCAGAAAGCAGTCTGAGAGTCTTTACATTGTTTCCATGCTATACTTTGATCAAAATTAAATGTTTTGAGAGAGGAAATCATGTCCTTAAGGAAAAAATAAAATATAAGAGATAGAAAAATTACATATTTTTTTAATTAAAGGTAAAAGTCTTTGGTCTTTTTTTAAACTTCACAATTCTTTCTTTGGATACAAATGGTATTCTCCATCACCCTAAAATTGTCCCTGATTGTTGTACTGACGAAATGAGCAAGTTCATTAAGATTGATCATCACCCTCATGTTGCTGTTAGGGTGTACAATATTCTTTTTGGTTCTGCTGATCTCGCTCAGCATCAGTTCATCAACACAATTTTCAACAAAAAGATCTTATTAAATTTAAAACCAATGGCAAATAATAATTGTTTACTATTTAAAACAACAAAAGACCCTCACAAAACATTTCTTCATTGTGCCTGAATTGTGAGTTAGGGGTAGTAGAGAGTCAAGCTGGAAATTTTAACTTAAAATAAAAATAGCATTTATACAAATGAAAGACTGCTTTACTTGAAATGGGTAGAAAACACAGAAAAATGTCTAAGGTTTAAGCATGTAGAACAGGAATTGAGTGAACTGCACAGAATCCATCTTTTGACTCGATTCTGGATCTAGCTCAGGTCCTTTTCTATTCAGTTATGGGTCTAGTAAATTTCTGTCTAGCGAGAAAATTTTATTGCATTGTTTGAACCTAGCCCTGATTGGGTGAAAAGGCTGGACCACCTCTTCCTGTTGCTTGGAGACCCTTAACTAAGGGCTTAAGTTAATCTACCAGAAACCCAGGCAGATCTGAAGTCCAATGCAAGGAATTTTCTCACAATTATACATCTCAATCAACCCATATTTCTTGCCTGAAAACTGGTCCTGTATTAGCCAATCAGTTACTGTTTCTTTGTTCCTTGACCAACCATAGATACTTGGTGAAGAGTAAGATATCTTTTTTTCCTGATTTCAGGGAATTGCACTGCTTGCTTTTCCCCTCCCAACTCAGAAAGGTCCTAATCTTTCCTCTAATTAAAATCAGATGACCTAATCTTGAATACTGATTTATATCCTATTAACTGTTTGCTTTAAAGTATAAATAGTTTTCACCTCTATATTTGAGGTCCAGGGTTAAACTGAGGAGGCCTGGTCCAGATTTGTTATGTGAAATGGGAAAGATCTTTCTTACATATGCATGTATTGTTTAATATATTGATATATTTGGAAGTTAGAGCCTTTGTTTCTCCAGTCATTTCAATTAATTCACAGGTCATGGAAGACTGTGTTATCTAATAATGATTAACTCAATTAAATGAGGATAGAGTGAATAATGAAAGGGTCAGAGATTAGGAAAAAAAAAGATGATTATAAGAGCTACATAATGGGATTTTTAAAAAATACAAATCTTGGTATAATATAACATCAAATACCTTAAAGAGTATAAAATCAGAAACAATCTTGAAATAAGTACTTAAACATTTCCAAAACTTCTTGAAAACTGAACAGATATTCCTTATGATCCTACACTAAAGAATAGAAACTCTTTAATGAAATTCACCTGATGTAAATAAAAGACCATTAAATTTAGAATAAATAAAAGAAAATTCCCTAAAGTTGTTTATCATAAACAAATATAATTTGCTACTTAAAGAGGTCATCAAGCTAACTCCTGTAACTGAATTTAAAAAAAAAAGAATTGAGACTTCAAAAACATTAATATTGGGAGCTATATCTTCATAGAAATGAGGGCAAATTACATACTTTGGAACATTCAATTCTCCACAGTAAAGGCTTGCATACTATACATAAATAATAAGATGACTGATGCTTCATCCATTGCTACTCCCCCACCACATGCTATACTTTGCTTATTCCATTGCCTTTAGAAGGAGGTAGAAATGGGGACAAGTTTGATATTCTTTAGATTTAGATCAGAGATATCTTGATGAATGATATAAGATGGCAATGAACCAAAAGTGCCTCTTCTCAGTAAACATTTGGGAGATTCAGTCCAATGATGAAGGATACTTGGTACTAGCAGGAAGAATTTCTGTAATATGGGCACTAGAGCAAAGCTGATTGGGGAAGGACTGACAAGCTGGACTGCCATACAAGGCAAAATCGGCCTCCTGGGGATGATGGTGTAGCAGATCAAGCACACAGATGGAGTACAAAACCTCAAGGTACCTGAAATAGAGTTTTATTGCTAGTTAAATGCCTATGAATTATACATTTTATTGGTTAGTAAATGCAAATTTTTTTTAAGGTTTTTGCAAAGCAGTAGGGTTAAGTGTCTTGCCCAAGGCCACACAGATAGATAATTTAAGTGTCTTAGACTGGATTTGAACCCAGGTACTTCTGATTCCAGGGCTGGTGCTTTATCCACTGTGCCACCTAGCAGCCCCTAAAGTGGTATACAATGGTACAAATGTGTCTATACACACCACTGCATTTCCCTTCCGGAATCTTGCAGTCACCCAGGCTAAGATCTATGGTTACAGTTAGTGAAATACCTTGACTGCTGAAAAAAGTGAGAATAGATTCTCTAATCTTATCCCTCCAGTTCATCTCTTTCCCCAGAATTAGATGTGAAGCTATTTCTATTCTCATTGGAAATTCAGGATATGGAGAGATAGAGTTGGAAAACTATCAGAGGGGCACATGAATAAAGGGAAACAGACCCCCAAGTCAAATAAGATAATATTTGTAAAGTGCTTAGCACAATGACTGAAATTTAATAAATGCTTATTCCCTTCTAATATTTCTTTGACAAGAGAAAGCAAAAGGAAAGTCCTTAGTAGATACTGGGACCTTGTTTCTAAGATTTACCTCAGTAGTGGTTCCCCCTAAAAATTCTGGTGATCAGGGTCCTTTCCTATCTTTCTGACAACTTTTATGGTACTTTTGCTAAGACCAGTCACCCAACTAAGAAGACTCTTTCCATGGGCCCTTTTTATCTTTCTATTTTTCTCTTATTGACCTCGTTATTTTCCCATAGGTTAATTTATCAACTTTATACATTTAACTTCCAGATCTAAAAGTTCATTCTGAAACTGCCTCTTGAATTTTAGTTCTGAAATACCAACACCTTGCCAGGTATATCCATGACATGAAAAAGCTTAAGAACCCCTGTCCTACTGCACATGTATAACCTCTATCAAATGGGTTGCATTCTCAATGAGGGAGACAATTTGGAACTCAATTTTTCAAAATGAATGTTAAAGATTATTTTGCATGCAATTGGGAGAAAGCAAAAAAAATTAAATCATTTGAAAAAGAACCTTTGTGTTAGATGGAATAGTAGAGTTTTATGCTTGGATAAAAAGATCAAGTATCCTTGAACTTGCTCCTTGATGCACAGTCTATCAACACTGATTTTAGGAAAAATAGAGGATGGTTACTGTATAAAGAGGGAAAACTGATGAGTTGCCCAAGTGCATTCATCTAGTATTGAAAGAATGATTTTTTTTTCTTTAGAAAGATTTTATTAATTGAGTTTTACAATTTTCCCCCCCATTCTTGCTTCCCTCCCCCATCCCCCATAGAAGCCATTCTGTTGCCTTTACATTGTTTCCATGGTATGCATTGATCTCAGTTGAATGTGATGAGAGAGAAATCATATCCTTAAGGAAGAAAAATAAAGTATAAGAGATTGCAAAATTACATAATAAGATAACAGTTTTTTTTAAAAATTGAAGGTAATAGTATTTGGTCTTTGTTCAAACTCCACAATTCTTTCTCTGGATATAGATGGTATTCTCCATAGCAGATATCCCAAAATTGTCCCTGGTTGCTGCACTGAAGGGATGAGCAAGTCCATTAAGTTTGATCATCACCCATATGTGGTTGTTAAGGTGTACAATGTTTTTCTGGTTCTGCTCATCTCACTCAGCATAAGTTCATGCAAATGCTTCCAGGATTTCCCAAATTCCCATTTCTCCTGGTTTCTAATAGAACAATAGTATTCCATGACATACATATACCGCAGTTTGTTAAGCCATTCCCCAATTGAAGGACATTCACTTAATTTCCAATTCTTTGCCACCACAAACAGGGCTACTATGAATATTTTTGTACAAGTGATGCTTTTACCCTTTTTCATAATCTCTTCAGTAGTGGCATTGCTGGATCAAAGGGTATGCACATTTTTGTTACCCTTTGGGCATAATTCCAGATTGCTCTCCAGAAAGTGTGGATGAGTTCACAGCTCCATCAACAATGTCCCAGATTTCCCACGTCTTGTTCAACATTGATAATTGTCCTTTCTGTTTATATTGGCTAGTCTGAGGTGTGAGGTGGTACTTCAGAGATGCTTTAATTTGCAGTTCTTTAATAAGTAATGATTTACAGCAATTTTTCATGACTATAGATTGCTTTGATTTCCTCATCTGTAAATTGCCTTTGCATATCCTTGGACCATTTGTCAATTGGGGAATGGCTTTCTTTTTGAAAATTTAACTCAGTTCTCTGTATATTTTTGAAATGAGTCCTTTGTCAGAAATACTAGTTATAAAAATTGTTTCCCAATTTAATACATTTCTTTTGATCTTGGTTACAGTGATTTTATCTGTGAAAACCTTTTTAACTTAATGGAATTCAAATTATGTAGTTTGTTTTTAATGATGTTCTCCATCTCTTCCTTGGTCATAAACGGTTTCCCTTTCCATAGATCTGACAGGTAAACTACTCCTTGATCTTCAAGTTTGCTTATAATAATGTTTTTTATGTTTAAATCATGTATCCACTTTGATCTTATCTTGGTATAGGGTATGAGGTGTCAGTCTAATCTAAGTTTCTTCCATACTAACTTCCAATTTTCCCAAGTTTTAATTGAAGAGAGGGTTTTTGTCCCAAAAGCTGGACTCTTTGGGTTTATCAAACAACAGATTACTATATTTATTTCCTGCTATCTCTTTTGCACCTAATCTATTCCACTGATCTACCATTCTATTTCTTAGCTAATAACAGACAGTTTTGATAACTGATGCTTTATAATGTAATTTTAGAACTGTTAAGGCTAAGCTACCTTCTTTAGCACTTTTTTTATTGAATCCCTGGAAATTCTTGCCTTTTTATTTTTCCATATGAATTTACTTTCAACTTTTTCCAACTCATTAAAGTAACTTTTGGAATTTTGATTGGTAGGGAACTAAACAGTTGATTTAGATTTGGTAGAATTGTCATTTTTATTAGGTTGGCTGGGCCTATCCATGAGCAGTTGATGTTTTCCCAGTTATTTAATTCTGATTTTATTTGTGTGAGAAGTGTTTAGTAATTGTTTTCAAAAGTTTTTTAGTCTGCCTTGGCAGATATTCTATATTGGCTGAGGTTACTTTGAATGAGATTTCTCTTTCTAAATCTTTCTGCTGTCTCTTGCTAGACATATATAGAAATATCATGGATTTATGAGGGTTTTTTTTAAATATCCTGCAACTTTGCTAAAGTTCCTAATTATTTCTTGTATTTTTAGATGATTTTTTGGGATTCTCTAGGAATACCATCATGTCATCTGTAAAGAGTGAGAGTTTTGTCTCTTCCTTCCCAATTTCAATTTCTTCAATTTCTTTTTCTTCTCTTATTGCTGAGGATAATATTTCTAATATGATATTGAATAGTAGTGGTGATAATGGGCATCTTTGTTTCACCCCTGATCTTACTGGGAATGCCTCAAGCCTATCCCTGTCGCATATAATGCTTGTTGATGGTTTCAGATAGATACTGCTTATTATTCTAAGGAAGAAACCATTTATTCCTAAACTCTCTAGTGTTTTTAGTAGGAATGGATGCTGTATTTTGTCAAAAGCTTTTTCAGCATCTATTGATATAATAATATGATTTCTGATAAACCTAACAGTTTTCCTAATATTGAACAACCCTGCATCCCTGGAATAAATCCTACTTAGTCATAGTGTATTATCCTGTTGATAACTTGTAATCATTTTGCTAAGATTTTATTTAAGATTTTGGCATCTATATTCATTGGGGAGATAGGTCTATAATTTTCTCTGTTTTAACTCTTCCTGGTTTAGGTATCAGCACCATATTGACATCATAGAGAGTTAAGCAGAGTTCCACCTTCACCTATTTTTCCAAAGAGTTTATATAGAATTGGAACCAGTTATTCCCTAAATGTTTGATAGTATTCACTTGTGAATCCATCTGGCCCTGGAAATTTTTTCTTAGGGTGTTCAATAATGGCTTCTTGAATTTCTTTTTCTGAGATAGGGTTGTTTAGGTATTTAATTTCCTCTTCACTTAAACTGGGCAACTTATATTTTTGTAAATATTCATCCATTTGACTTAGATTGTCAAATTTATTGGCATAGAGTTGGGCAAAATAATCTTGAATTATTTATTTAATTTCCTCCTCATTTGTGGCGAGTTCACTTTTTTCATTCATTTATGATACTAGTAATTTGGTTTTCTTCTTGCTTTTTTTAAATCAAATTGACCAGAGGTTTATTAGTTTTATTGGTTTATTCATAAAACCAACTCTTGGTTTTATTTATTAGTTCAATAGTTTTCTTGCTTTTGATTTTATTAATTTCAACTTTAATTTTTAAAATTTCTAATTTGGTATTTAATTGGGGGTTTTTAATTTGTTCTTTTTCTACTTTTTAGTTGCATATTTAGTTCATTGATTTCCTCTTTCTCTAATTTATTCATGTAAGCATTTAAAGATATAATATATCCTCCGACAGCTGCCTTGCGTGAATCCCATAGGTTTTGATATGTTGTTTCAGTATTGTCATTATCTGGGATGAAATAATTAATCTTTCTATAATTTGTTGTTTGATCCACTCATTTTTTAAAATGAGGTTATTTAGTTTCCAATTAGTTTTGGGTCTGTATCTCCCTGGTCCAGGATTGCATATGATTTTTATTGCATTATTATCTGAGAAAGTTGTATTCACTATTTCTGCTTTTCTGCAATTGATCATTTAGGTTTTTATGCCCTAGTACATGATCAATTTTTGTGTAAGTGCCATGTATGACAGAAAATAAATTTTGTAGGTTCCCCTTTTCCCCCTCTCTTCCTTCTGTTATTTCCCCCTTTTTCTCCCCCTCCCCATCCCTTCCCTCCCCTTTTCCTCTTTTAATACTTGAAAGGTAAGATAAGTTTCTTAACTTAACTGAATATTTATATAAATTAACTTTAAGTCAAATCTGATGAGAGGAAGATTCAGGTGGTTCTCAACTCCTCCCTTCTTCCCCTCTATTACAATAGGTCTTTTATACCTTTTAATGTAATGAGATTTACCCCATTCAGTCTCCTCCATCCTCCTGTTTCCTTACTCCCCCCCCCCCCCTTTTTTTAAAGAGGCATTTTTTTTAAATCATTTCATCTGAGTCACAGAACAGTCATGAGTGTCCATCACTTCTGGTTAAGTATATTCCCTCTCATAGAGTTACAATTCTCAAGAGTTATGAGAATCATTCTCCAAAGAGGGAATATAGTCAGTTTCATCTTATTTGATAGCAGTTTTTTTCTTTACCTTTTCATGTGTTTCTTGAGACTCCTGTTTGATGTCCAAATTTTCCATTAAGCTCTGATTTTTTCATCAGGAAATGTTGGAAGTCTTTCATTTCATTAAATGTCCATCTTTTCCCCTGGAAGAGAAGGCTCAGCTTTGCTGGGCAGTGGATTCTTGGCTGCATTCCAAGCTCCCTAACTCTTTGGAATACCTCATTCCAGGCCTTTTGATCCCTTAATGTTGATGTATCCAGGTCCTATATAATCCTTACTGTGGCTTCTTGATATCTAAATTGTTTCTTTCTAGCTGCTTGTAGGATTTTCTCTTTTATCTAATAGTCCTGGAATTTGGCCACAACATTTCTTGGTGTTTTCATTCTAGGATCTCTTTCTGGAGGTGATCGATGTATTCTTTCAATAACTATTCTGCCCTCTGGTTCCAAGATATCATGGCAATTTTCCATCATGAAATCCTGTAATATTAAGCCCAAGATTTTTTTATCTTCAATATTTTCAGGAAGACCTATAATTCTCAGGTTGTCTCTCCTCATTCTTTTCTCAAGGTCAGTGGTTTTGCTGATTAGGTATTTTACATTTTCTTCTATTTTTTTTGATTTTTTTGTTTTGTTTAACAGAATCTTACTGTCTCATGAAGTCATTGGTTTCCACAGACTTCATTCTTTTTTTTAGAGAAGAATTTTCTTCATTTGCCTTTTGTAGCTCCTTTTCCAATTGGTCAATTCTATTTTTGAGAGTTTTCCATTTGACCAATTGAGGTTTTGAGAGAATTATTTTCTTTTTTGCATTCGTCTTATTGTGTTTTCCAATGATTTGCTTTCTTGTTTCAAGGTGTTAATTTTCTCTCCCAGATTTTCCAATTGATTTTTAAACTCCTTCTTTATTTCTTCAAAGGAAGTCCTTCTGTGCTGGAGACCAGATCATATTCTCCTCTGAAGTTCTAGGTCTCTCTGAGTTAAGGTCTCCTAGGAATTTCTCTATGGACCCTCCTTTTCTCTGACATTTCTTCATTTTCTTAAGACCTTATGTTGGTGAGGGGCTGGTTCACAGAGGTTTGGTGCTGAGATCCCTGGAGGCTTTACTCACTGGGTTTAATAACTCCCAGGGGGTTGGTCAATAGCTTTTGTTGGTTGCTTTCTCTAGAGTGTCCTCTCCCTTAGCCTGGAGGGGGTGGCTGAAGCTGTTAAGTAGTTTTATCTTTGTTCAATGGTGGGTTTTTCCCTAGGGCAAGGTAATTCCTATCCCTATTCAGAGTTGAGGGAACTCTGCTGCTCTTAGCATGGGGCAGAGGTGGGCTGTAATTGTGTTTATTCTGGGAAGAGGCTTCATTTGAAAGGAAGGCATGGCTCCAGCTCTCTGACACTGGAAGTTCCCTCCAGCTCTGTAGGCAAGCTCCAGATTATCAGTGCCACAACCAATGTCTCTGGTCCCTAGCTGCCCCTGTGGACAATCAGACTTGCCCTGATTTTAGGCTTCCAGGTTCTAGTCTGCCCCTGATCAGGCTAGTAGAGCTCTCAGGCTCTGACCCTGTCCTGTGCAGAGTCCAACTTCTGGGCTGGGACTCACCCACATCCTGAGGACAAACCTTGAGGTAGATCTTCTCCTGTGTTCTGTAGATTGGATTTCTCTTAAGAGGTCTTTTCATTTTATATATGAGGGAAGATTAGGAGAGAAGATCAGGAGACTAGCACTGTACCTGTCTTCTCTCTGCCATTTTGGCAGGAAGTCCTCAAAGAATATTTTTTTAAAAAAAGACCTTAAAAGCTTTAACATATCTTTGGTATAAGAGAAAAAGTAACTATGTAGCTCTGATTTTAACAGTAGATCAGAGCCTGAATTCTAGTAAAATCCCTAAAAAATACCTCCAGTACAGGAAAGAAGCAGTAACTGTATATCTCTCTTATTCTAGGAGCAGATCAAAATCTCAGTTACAGCTTATAGCTGTACGCCTGTAGTAAAATAACCAGACCAAGATGGTAATGTAGTTCTCATACTGCAGAGATTTCCATTTTCTGATAATGACTGTATACAGGAAGTCTAGTGGAACTATAAAAAGAGTGAGTGTTGCATAAACTCAAACCTGATTAAGGGGATAGAAATCAGAATTTATTCTAGATCAGATTACTTTGAGAATTCTGAAAGTTTGTAGGTTCCCATTCAAAACTATCTGTGAAATTCTGAAATAAGATAACATTGACTCTCACTGCCCCCCCCAAAAGCAGCAATAGGATCAATCCAGACTTTCCCTTCAGCAGTATATAGAGTCTGGCCCTAATGCAAAGTTAGGAAAATAGCATGGGAAAATGTGCAAAGAAGAAAGCCAAAAAGAAAAAAGAACCTATTAAGATGGTAGTGATGTTGAAAATGAAAACCTAGAAGAAAGTTACTCCAAAACATCTACAAGCAAAGTGTTAAAGAAAAACACAACTTGAACACAAATTCAAATAGAATTCCTACAAAAATATGTACCAAGAGTAAAGAAAAAAGGAGTTTTGATTTTTATGAATTTTTTGAGCTATCTATCAAGAGCAGGGCAAAGAGAAAAGGGTGGGACTAGGTGGCACTATGGTTAGAGAGCCAAACCTAGATTCAGTAAGATCTCAGAAATTTATTACCTGTGAGCCTGAAAAAGTCACTTAACCCTGTTTGGCTCAGTATCTTCATCTGTAAAAGGAACTGGAGAAGGAAATGGTAAAACACTCTAGCCACAAAGAGACAAGCATAATTGAAAAGACTGAACAACAAATATATGTATATGTCTATCTATCTATATCCCCTCAATTCCCTATCATTATCAGGGAGAGTAAGAAGGGAATTCAGTTAGACAGAGGTTCTGTGTATGGGGACTTATAGGTATACATATATATCTATTATAATATATACCTATTATATTTATTATACACATGTATATTATACATATATATTTATATATGTATAAATGGTTTTGCTATGGGGTTAAGTGGCTTGCCCAAGACCACACAGCTAGGTAATTATTAAGTGTCTGAGGCTGGATTTGAACTCAGGTACCCCTCACTCCAGGGTCGGTGCTCTGTGCACTGCACCACCTAGCTGCCCCCTCTATTATATTTCGATGTTCTTTAGAGAAGAATAAAAAGAGAGAGGATGATAAATATCCTAGAAAGAGGAAGGAAAAGAAGAAAATTATCACACATAATTGATGAGTACTAGTAGAAGTATACAATAAGGAAGAAAGTGTATGGAGAGTGAACAATACCTGATCCTCATTCTCATCTGAATTTACCAAAAGGAGGGAAGATAGATATATAAAGAGTTGGGTATAAATGACCATTTCATTCAAAAGATAAACAGGAGGGAAAGAAGAGGAGAGGAGGAGCAATAAGGAGAGTAGATTAAAGGAGGGATTTGTTTTAAGCAAAAGAAACTAAGTAAAGAGAGTGAAAGGGTGTCAAACACATTTGAAGAACAAAGAAGAAATTATCTGTTGGCTCTATGGATCAGGGAAAAGTTCAAGAAAAAATAAAAGACAGGGACATCACAAAAAGTTTTTGCACAAAAAATTTAATGCAGTTAAAATTAGGAGAAGACAAAGGGAAAATCTTTGCAGCAAGTTTTTCTGATGATTTCATTTCTAAAATGTAGAGGGAACTAATTCAAATTTACAAGAGTCATTTCCCAATTGATAAATGATCAGAGAATTTGAATAGGCAGTGTTCAAAAAAGAAATTCATATTTTCAAGTCACATAAAAATCTTGTGAACTACTAACAGGTAGGAAAATGAGTATTACAATATTTCTAGTCTCACTTCACATCCATTAAATTGGTATGGCTGATTTAAAAAAAAATGAAAATAAAAAATGCTAGAGGGACTATAGGAACATAGGCACATTAATTCACTACGGTGGTGAATTGGTATATGGTAAATGGGGAAATGATCCAACTATTCTGGAAAGCAGTATGGAATGATGCCCCCACAACTACTGAAAATCAAGAATAACTTGAAAGACCCAGCACATTTCTTCAACTGATGGGCCTGGTCTTTATAATGTTAAAATGATTATAATCCAGTAATATCACAATAGGTAGATAATTCAAAGAGAATAAAGGGGGAAAGGACTTATGCACCAAAGAATTTATAGCAGTTCTTTTAGTGGTAACAAATAATTGGCAACTGAGAAAGTCCCCATAAATTAGGAAATGGCAGACCAAGTTAGGGTATAGAATACTATGATGCTGTAAGAAATTATGAAACCAATGATTTAAGAAAAACTTGGGAAAGCATATATGAACTGATGTGAAGTAGAGTGAATAGAACCAATAGAACAATTTATATATATATATATTACTGTAAAGGAAAACAACTTTGAAAGACTTTGAAACTCTGATCAATGTAATAACCAACTCAAGATTCTTGAAGACTCATATTATATATATATGTATATACACACACATATATATATGTATGTATGTATATATATACATATATATATATATGTATGTATGTATGTATATAGCCTACTCAGTGGTTTACCTACACTGTGAGTATCTGATAGAACTAAAAAACATCTGATAATCTTGGCCCAGGGAACATCATGGTTTTATCTGGGTGAAGTTCTAGTGATTGCTTGATTTGGGATAAGAGGTAGGCAACTTATCCACACTGCCCAAAATTTTATACATGTGTGGATGAATATGTGATACTGCATTGGTGAGGGAGCAGAGAATAGATTTGAGGTCATTATCAAGTTCCATTATATTCATAGAATAGAACAGAACTCCTTTGGGCTACAGGGCCATATCCTTCAATTAGAGCTTAGTTTTACCTAGGATGCTACAAAAGGCACAAGGTCTTCTCTTCCATCTTGGGGATAACAGAAGCAGAACAAATCTATCCTGGCCACCAGGAGAGGATAACCATCCACCAGAGCTCCCTTTTGTAGAGGGTACCTGGGAGACTATCACCTTCAGTGGCAGAGTTGAAGAATACTTCACTAATAGAGAGAATCAGGAGACACATATCCTAATTTGCAACATAGGATCTAGAACAGGGGAAGAAGAATGATGTTCATAAACCAGGCTGATTAACTAGGGTAATTAAATCAATGGGGAAAATCACATTCAAATTCAGTTAGGACCCCTCAAATGAAAAATAAAAGTGTGTTTTTCAGCTGCCCAGTTGGGATTCTACATTTGATGGGTTAAACAGACCTTTTGTGAACTTGTGAGTATAAAGTTGAATGCACTGGTCCAAGTGATTTATATATAATATCAAAATGTGATATTTGCAAAGTGTTTAGCCCTTTAAGTGTTTGTAAAACATTTGACACAAAGAGTTATATAAATGCTATTTTTTCCAAAATGTGTTTAATGGAGCCTACAATTCTTCCATGCATCTCTAGTAGTTCTTTGAAAGAAAAGGTTGTTTTCAACAGTGGTGTCAACTCAAATACAAAAGACACCTGCAGGTAGCATATTGACTTAAAAAAAACCAAGAAATGAAATTTGTTGTATTGTATTTTTATCATTGTGTTAAATATTTACCAATTATATTTTAATAAAGAGTTTTGGAGATAACTTGTGGTCAGCAGGAGATTGACACCTCTATTTCAGAACACATTAAATTGTATAGGTTTCAGTAACTAATTTGAACGCTTTAATTTTGCAGTTCTCCAAATAAAATGGGTTTACATATCCCCCACAACATTCTGCTTCAATACAATAAATGAGGAAGATATTTTGAATACATATTTCTTTTAAAATAAAGAGTAGAGATCTGTGTGTCAGGGTATGGACAAAGTCTGGCATTAATTTGGGCTCTCTTTGACATCTAAATGTTCAGGATCTCCAGACTTTAAATTGCTACTTGCATTTCAATGATTTAACTACAAAGCAACTAACACAGAAGGATTGAGGACTGATAGATTTGAAAGTCTGGCTAAATATTAACAATGTGACAACTAATTTGAAAAAGTTGTTTAAAAATTGCTGTGGTATAAGTTTCCATGAATTCAAAAATACATAACAATGCATATCAATCTCATACAATGCTAAAGCTATAAGTAATATTAGAATTCAACTAATCCAATCTCTTCTACATACAGATTAGGAAACTACAATCTAGATAAGTCCAGTGATTAAAGTCACATAGGACATTGTTATTTTCACATTATGTGATTGGTGACCTATTTCTTTCATCCTGAGAAAAAAACTTTTGTATTATATTTTCTCTGTTTCGATCCCACAGCAATTAGGGTAAAGTTGTATGAACAAAAATATCTAAAGATAATACAGCCTCAAAGAGCATAGAATACACTCACTTGAATAACAAAGTCAGCTATAAAGAGTGAAAAATCTGAAGTAAAGGAAGAGTAGAAGCAGAGCCACTTATGCATTTATGCGAGTACACACATATTTATGTATGTGTAAAACATATATGAATATATAGCCACATATTTGCATAAATATATATAAAATCTTGTATTACCCAGATAATAAACACACAGTTATAAAATTCATTGTGCTGAAAAATTCAAGTCACACACACAATTCAACCTTCCAAGGCTCTCTTAGGAGATAAGTGCTCATGATAGTTACACTTAATGTAATTTTTGTTTATCAACAAAAAAGTAATATTAATACTGACAAAAGAATTGGTTTAACATTTCATATTATAACAAAATGATTTAAGCATAAAGCATTTCCTCACACAGGAAGGGTTGCTTGTACTGATAAAAGAGTTTGAAAATCAGATTTATATTAACTTCTCAATCAATAAGAAATGAAGATACTTAAATAGAAAAGATTCAGCCCCATTTTAGATATAGCTACAGTATTTTTTCACCTTGAATAAAGTGATTTATTTTTAGTGCAAGTAAGATATAATTCAGGAATTTTTAAAAGTTTTAAAAATATAATTGCATGGATCACATGCCTAACAAGAAGGAGGACTATTAACTTTAGTCCTAATTAACTATAAAAAAATTCCTAAAGAGGAATTACATTACTACAGCTAGAGTAATTACACCTATAACTTCAGAGCAAGACACCAAGAAGTCTAATAAGGTAACCAACTATATGAAATAACAGCAGAGAACTTTATTCTCTTATTTTTTAACTCAATACTAACATTCTTCCATATTCTTGGGAAGAATATACAACTTGACCAGCATGTTCTCTGGGATTCCCTCAGCAATTTTCCTGATGTCACCTTACTCTTTTATCAGTATACCTTAACCCTGCTCTCATCACACCATTCTGTTGCCACAGGGAAACAACTCAGTCCACATACTTGTGGAGGACAAGGAATCATAGGAAAATGAGAATACACTCTATGAGTGTACTCTGTCTAGGATAGCAGGCAGACAAGTAAAGAACTGAAGAAACCAGGGTAGAGCAGCAGCATTTTTGTGGAGTTGTTCTAAACCTGAAGGAAAAGGGGTAGGCACCTAGGTAGGATCCTAGCTAACACTTTGAACAGGGACTGAAGATTTTGAAGAGCAAATTCCTCATTGTGGGAGAAAACTGAGACTGCTTTGAGGTCTAGCTGCTGTGGGAGACATAGTCAATGGGAAAATATTCAAAAAGTGAGGAACAAAGGACTATAAGAAAAAAAGACCAAAACTTTCAAAAGATTTTAGGATGAAGGGAATTTAGATAAAAATCTAGAGTAAAACCAGATAAAGCAACAGGAAAAATATTAAACTGGAAACAAAGATGGTTAACTGACATCTAAATGATAGAAAATATCTCTAAAAATATTGAAAGAGAAAGGAAATTAAACAAATACTGGAAAAAACCCAGACTGCTGTGGATACCCAAGACAGCACAAAATTGCAGTAGGATATTCCCACATGTTCAAGATAGAAATAAAAATCTTAAGATTGAAATGAAACAAATGTCAAGAGTTTATGGCCTGCCCATGGAACTACATAGCACAGTGGTAAATCTCTCCAAAAATGTAAAGGAGAGAACAACTTTTTTTTGGCATACTAAATTAAATTTAATTAAAAGACCATCTATAAAAATAAACCAAAAATGATGTAAGAATATATTATTTCTAAGTAAAAAATTGATGCTTAAAAGATCTAAAAAAACCCTCAAATACAAAGGAAAGAAAATTCAAATATTTTTTATACCCCTCAGAAACTATAGAAGAGAAGGAATAGCATGAAAAAGCAAAGGACCTCAAGATGCAACCTAAAATGGGATTGCCTGAGCATAATCAACAATGAAAAAATATGAAAATTGCTTTCTCTAGAGACAAAAGAAAAAATAGAAACAGAGAGGTACCTATGGGACTAATAAAAGAAACAACAGAAGTTTCTTTGAGAAATGTCTTTCTAAATAAATGGTGATAAAGATGAAAGTGAAATAAGAGATGTGATTGTCAATAAACATTTATTAAGTACTTACTATGTGCTAGATACTAAGCTAAATTTTGGAGATACAAATTTTTTAAAAAAGAAGTATAATCTATGCTTTCAAGAAGCTTACAATCTAACAAGGGAAGATAATTCAAAAAAAGAAAGCTAATACTGGTAGGGAAGAAAAGTCACAACTTGTAGTCATGGTGAAGAAGTCAAAGAAGTTCAAAATGAGTGTGGCTAGGCAGAAAATGAAATTTCTGTCCTGTGCCTCCTCTTTAAATGGAGGGTGAGGATTTTATGGTCTGCCCTCTAATCAGAAGGGAAGAAAATCATGGAGGAACTGTCTTGAAATACCATGGACTAAACCTCAAAACCTTCTACAGATCAAGTGATGTACTTTGTGGGACTAAGCTGCAGGATGGTGGAATGGAGTAAAGGGAGAGGAATGAGATAAAAGGGAATTGATGTAAACTCATTAAATCAATGACAAATGAGGAAGGAAAAATAACTCCTATGGTTTCTCAGCAAGAAAAAAACTATTGAAGAAAGAGTAAGGAGGCCAAGGAAAAGATTGTAACAGGGTGAACAAAAAGGAGAAATCTCTACTATATGTTGCAAAGGGGTTAGACTACAGAACAGTCTTGTGGAAGAGATAAATTCCGTAATGGGAGTTGAAGATGCCACAAAGGGCACAAACTAAAGGGTTGCAGTATTCAAGTGTATCTCATACTTTTGAGTAATGTTGTTTATTTTAAAGGAACAATAGTTTGGTTAGTAGATTGGTTAGACCAATCTTGGTAAGGAAACTTTCCTTACCTCTGATACTAACCACTTAAGACCCCTTGGACAAAATCATTTAAGTCTAATATTTCCAATTGCAGAATGGGGATAATGATCTTGTTGCTACCTTACAGGGCTATTTTGAGATGAAAATAAGAATGTATGTAAGTAAGATATTTTGTTACTATATATATATATATATATATATATATATATATAATATATATAAAACATATAAAATGCTGATAAATGGAAGAAAATCAAATCAATAAATAAATAGCACAATAGTGATATCATAAATCAGAAACATTATAAGTAGTCAGATGCTAACAAAAATGAGAATGCAAAAGAAATAGATTAATACCTACAAAAGTATAATAAATAATAAAACCTAAATAATAAAAAATAATAATTAACAAAAATATGACAATTAACAAAAAATTAACAAAAATAACAGACTAGTATTGCTATTATTAACAAAGTAATATGAAACACCATAAATAATTTAAAATCAGTAAAAAGAAAACCAACTACCAAAGGAAAAAATGGATTAAAGGAAATATTCTACTACAAATTTAAAGAATAATTAACACCAACATGATATAAATGTATACTGACTACTATTTATACAGACATTTCAAATAGCTACAGAAATTTCTCCAAGAAATCATTCACTATGACAAGTTGGATTTGTAGAAAGGAAATAAAGATGATCCAATATTAGAAAAACATTCAAAATTATTCATCATATTAAAAACAAAAATATCCCAAACCACATGATTAAATTAACAGAGGCAGGGGAAAAAACCTTTGGGAAAATACACTAATATATATATATATATGAAATAACCCCTTAATGTCATAAAAAAATCAATCTAAGCCCAAGGAAAGGATCTTCTCTCTCTCTCTCTCTCTCTCTCTCTCTCTCTCTCTCTGTCTCCATATATATATATATATAATATATATATGAAATAGGCATATGAGTTTTCTTAATGAATAAATTAAAATACTATATATAGATATAGATAGAACTTATGGATAGAATGATAAGATTTAGAAATGAAAGTTGCCTTAGAACTCATCTAGACTAATCTAAAATCTAAAATAGGCAAACTGAAGTTTATAGTGGTTAAATAATTTGCTCATTGTCACGCAGTGAGGATTTAAAAACAATCTTTTTTTTTTACTCTGTCTAGTACAGTCTCCTTAATATCTGGGATTTTAGTTTTATGTGGTCTATTTTCCAGTTTAAAAAAATCTTTATGTATTGCAAAGATGATGTTATTGAGATGTCCAGACATCTGGGAATTATTTATTAATGATAGCAATTTCTTTTTCTTTGATATTTTTTGGGTATCTGAGTTGGAGAATTAAGAAGTTTGATGAAAGGAAGCACTGAGACTTAAAATCCCCAAATGAATGTTCTAATTATATTTTGAACCATGGTAACTACTCAGTTTAAAGGTAGTGGCAATTATACCACCTTCTAAGCATTGCTTTTAGGAATGAGAGCACTAAAAGCATAGAATATTGAAAATATTGAGTTATATGATTTCTAAGGTTCTTTCTCCCTCACCATTCATTTTCTATGGTTGTCGTCATATCATTCATGGGTCTATGGGGAAGGATTAATATAGCAAGGATAAAAGGATATAAGATAGGAAAGGATAGATAACAAGGATAGCAAAGATAAAATTCAGTCATTTTAGTTAGATGCTAGAAAGAAGCATAGTTTATATACCTAATGCATGAACCATTTCTAAAACATCCCTGATGAATTGTCATCCAAACTCTGCTTGAATACCTCCCATGATGGAGACCTCATTGCCTCACAAAGAAACATATTTTGGACTGCTCTAATCTTAGGAAGAACTGAACAAATCCACCTAGTGATTTAATTCTGAGAACTGAACTTTCCAATTATAGGTCTGGTCCAATCTCATGAGAAAATTTCATTCAGTTATGTGAACAATGAGAAAATTTTATTGCATTTTTAATTCTATTCTTACATGGCTGGAAAGTTTAGATCATCTCTACTGCTGCTTAGAGACCCTTAAATGAGGATCTAGTTAATGTTGAACAAAAATTCAGTCAGATTCAAAGATTGTTACAATGATAGGTCTTACCTGAAATCTGGTCCTGCATTGATCAATCTGTTACTGTTTACTTGTGTCTCTGATTGAATTCAGATACTTGGTGGGGAATGGTACACTTTTTTTAAATTTCAGGTTATTTACCTGTTTGTTCTTTTCCTCCCAATTTAGAAACCTCCTAATCTTTCCTCCAATTAGAAATATGATTATTTAATATTATATCCTGGTTTATATCAGATTGTTTCCTTTTAATGAATAAAATTCTCCCTCCCTCTGCATTTTGGGGGGTTTAGTACCAAGTTGAGGAGGCCTGGTCCTAATTTATTATATAACTGGAATACATTGCTTACTACATTGTTATCTTTGGAAGCTGAAACCTTTGTACCTTCAGCCATTTCAATCAATCCACACATCAAAAAATGTCATTATTTTGAGCTGAAATGACTCCCTGTATCACACAGATTAATGCTGACACTTCTATAGTATATCTTCATTCAAGTTTTTTTTAAAAGACAACCACCATATTCTATCTGACTTCTTTTCACCTGCCTCAAAATGTCAACTGATAGTCTGTTAGGGATCTAGGACTTTTATATTTTCATACATTGTTTTATGCTCTAGGTAAGCCTTCTACTCCTTAGTCTCTTATGCAGAAGAAGATACTTATAAATTTACTATCTATATGAGACAAACTCTGATCAGACTTTCTCTCAAAATTGTTCCTCCAGTATAATTGCATGGGCACATTAAGAGGCTGGGGAAAATACCATGACAAAGAACATCACTGTGCCCTTGATAAAAATACTCTCATTTGTCCAGTGCAGTTCCTCAGACTGCAGACTCCACAGCAACAACACACTAACACTTTTAGCTCTAATACATGTAGCTTTTTTCCAGGTTTCATAACACACTTTCACATTATTATTGCTTCAACTTAATCCTTTTCCCTCCTATTCAAAGATATTCCTTTCCAATGCACATCCAAAGTCTAAGGGTTTTTGGTCCATTTCTTTGCTTTTAATTTTGTTTTTGTTTTCTCCCTACTTCATCACTCTAAAAACCTAGAACATAATACTCAGTTGGGAACAGATTGTATGTCCATGAAATTTCAAATGCTCTCCATTCAACACATTCTCAGATTCTGACAAAATGTGTGCGGCTAATAGTTTTGAGACAGTTTCTAAGATGTTTCTTGTTCAGAGATTCTACCTTGCATTCTTCTCATTGCTACGTTATATCAGAAGAATTTATTGTTGTGTAGTCAATTCTGTTATGCCTGATTCTTTGGAGTTTCCCTGGCAAAAATACTGGTGAGTTGTGATTTCCTTCTGGGGCTCATTTTTATAGTTGAGAAACTGAGACAAACTTTGTTAAGAAACTTGTCCAAGGTCACACTGCAAGTAAGTGTCTGAGAAGAATAAGGACCAAAAAAATATGACACCTATTTCTGGAAGGTTGCTAATCCTTATAATTACTTAATATGAAAGCTTAAACTAGTGAAGTGAAATTGAAAGTTATCTTGGTGAGGTTCCCATCATAGGAGTTTATCAAGTAAAGTCTGGATTGAATTTTTGTAGAAAGGATTCCTCTTTAAAGTCCATGACTGGGGTATTGTGGAAAATAAACAGATTGGATTAGGAGACCTAATATGAAGTCCAATACTGCCAACACTTACTATTTTAGGTAGTTAGGTGGTGCAATAGATAGAGCTCTGGTCCTGGAGTCAGGAGGACCTCAGACACTTGACACTAGCTATGTGTCTTTAAAAGTCATTTCACCCTGATTGCCTCACATCCAGGGCTATCTCCAGTTGTCCTGATCGATAGCTGGCCACTGGACCCAGATGGCTCCTGGAAGAGAGATTTAGCATAACATCCCCTCACTCAAATGCAATTCACTTGCTTGTCCTGGCATCACTTCCCTGATGTCATGTTTTTCTTTGAGAATTAAAGACAAACATCATTATCATCATCATTTTGTGAAAACAATTAAGAGTCTTATTTTTTCTGTATCTTAGTTTCCTTATTTATTAAATTGAGGAAGCTAGGTGGCATACTAGAGCACCTCACTTAAGAGTCAGAAAGATCTAAGTTTGAGTCCTGACTCAGGAATTTAAGAGCTATATAACTCTGGGCAAGTAAGTCACTTAACCTCTCTCAAGTTTGACTTTCTCACCTATTATATAGATATGATAATAGTGCCTGCCTATAAAACTAAAAACCAAAAGTTTATGGAGATTATTACTAGTCTTAGAATCAAAAAGACTATTAAATCCTAACTATATGATAATGAGCAACTCATTTAATTTCTTTGTGCCCCAGTTTCCATATATACATACATACATATATATATATATATACATACATACATATATATATATATATATATATATATATATTTGGAGGTAATAACTTTTACTGCTTTTCTCATATGGTAAAGTGGGAGAAAGTGCTTTCTAATAGTTAAAACATTAGGTAAATGTTGTTTAGTACTGCTGCTGCTACTGCTGTCTGCCATTGTGCTACTTCTTACTCCAAACTAGTTATTTAATTTAGATGTCATCATTTGCTCCTCCTCCTGAAAATCTAGAAATGAAGAAACATCTAGAATTGCCAAGATAAGGAATTATAGAATTTTTATTTTTTTATTTGTATTTACTGAGGAAGAAAAGTAGAATGGTTTCTATCAATAAATCAACAAGCCCTGACAATAAACTAGGCACTGAATATGACTCTAGGGAATATAAGGAATGGAACTATCTCTGCTCTCAAGGAATTTACAATCCATGATAGTTTCTAGTCTCCATTTGATGGTAACAATAATGATTGGTTAAACAAAAGTGCTCTAAAACACATGAAGTAGCCCAGCCTTGGTTAAATGGACACTAGAGGTCATTACTGAAGGGAGGTGGATAGGGAGGGTATGATGATCTTATACCTTCATTACAGTGTTACAAATTAATACACTGTTTACACTTCCACTATTCTCCACCTCAGCATCCAGATTCCACTCTTACCTACAGTAATCAGCCTTGGGTTCAAACAAGCTGATTGTAGATTTTGAGAGAGGGTAGTGATTCACCAACATCACACTATTACAAATTAGAATATTATTTCCACTGCTATTAATTTTTTATGTTTCCCAAATCTCTATAAGAATAAGTAGAAAGTAGAGAAAAAATTTTAGTCTATATTTAAATATGAGAATGTAGTGTCTTCTGTGATGAAATGGAAATTAGATAAATCTCCATTATTAAGTTCAGTTCCTATTTAATCATGGATGGTATTTTATTAATATTTATTTAAATAAAGAATTAATGACCACAAAAATCATGAAAATGAAGATGCTGGCAAGTTTCTATGTGATATAATTTGTATGACATGTAGCCTGGTCTCTTCTAGCAAACAGAGTTTTTCTATTAGCCTATAATTCCCTTCTTTTAGCTTAGCCCCAAATCATGCTTCTAATGCTACTTGTTGAAGAAATAAATGTTGGAAGTTGTTATTAGAAGACTGCTTTTATAGTAAAAATATTATCTTGGAGAGGAAATAAGACTTGACCATGGGATTAATGAGTTTTCCTATTAGTACATGTTTATAAAATAGACTAATTTCCACATTAGAAGAACCAGCAGTTCTCCAAAATGGGTAATCCCTGTCAGGGAATGGAAAGATGAGATAGGAGAAAAATTTGGATGACTAGATGGAAGGAAGAGTTACTATATTGACTGTAGTATGACATTATAGACAAGGGCATAGCCAGTTGACTCAGAGTTGTAAGATCAGTGTTTAAGTAGGACAAGGGAGAATGTAAAAATAACTGGAATAATTTCTTCATTAAAATAATTTTTATAAGTCTTTAAGACTAAAGAAAAATCTAACCATGCTACCTCTGAAGGAAACTCAAGGAGAGAACCTTCAAGATCTAATACAAATTCAGTGAGACAAACTATACATTATGTTTTTATGTATATTCATGTATATACCCTTCCTTCTTCTCCATCTTTCTGCCATGTACTTGAGGAAATAACATAGGACTAGCAGTTTATAATGTAGATTCTAATTCTAACTTTTCTACTTATGTGTTATATAACTATAAGATAGTCATTAAATGCATCTAATCTCCATTTTCTCAACTGATAAAATAACAGATGACAATGGCTTCTTCAGCTCTAATATACTAATTTTTCAGCTCTAATAGTCACTGAAATACACTGACAGGACAAAAGTCAAGATAACTGACAATGGCTCAAGATGAAGTGGATGACCTTTACATCTTCGATATCTGACCAAACTAAGCCTTCCACAAATCCTCACATCAGAGGTGCTAGTCATTCCTAAATACACTATATACATACATACACACACACACACACACACACACACACACACATATATGTGTGTGTGTACATATTTCTGAGGCCGAAGCTATGACATAATAAATTGAGAACTGACTTTAAAACTAGGAATATGTGGAGTTCAAGTCTACCCTTTGGCACATACTGTGCTCTATGACCCTGGGTAAGTCTCTTAAACTCTCAATGATATGGGCAATTCTCTAAGATTACAACTTTGAGAAACTTCCTCCGATTCTTCTCTTTAGGACTCCCTCACTCTCCCCTCACATACACTTTTTCTCCTGGAGTACCTCAGCCCCTCTTTCCTGTCTTGGTCTTCCTTAACCTAAGGAGTTCTTCATATTTCACACATACCTCATACTCCTGTTCTGATTCATTCTCTTGCCTTCAAGTAACCATATTACTAGTAATGGATGACACATGCCATCCTTTAGAATGAACACAGATCAAATTCACACATTTCAGAGAAATCTTCTAAAGATCATTATAGAGCCCATCAAATTTGTACTATTGAGTACTTCTAAATCTGCATATCACTAAAATAATACATGAGGAAATTCCACATTCACAAAGATATAAATTATCCTTTGGGATTATTATTATATACATAGTTTTTTAAGGTAATGTGTACAGTCACTTTAAGTGGCAGCTGTCACTTGATAATATGAAATTCTTTCTTAACTTGGAATGGGGCATTGTAAATGGACTGGTAGTTTCCCGACACATTCTTACATAGCGAATTGCTACTCCAATGAACTGATTTTATAATGTGCTATGTTCTCATAGCTTCTGGGTATACTCTAGAAAATATACTAGGAAATACTTGGAAAGCAGAAATGACCTGGAGCAAGGAGACAGCCTCATTGATAGTACAGAGGAAAGACAGGATTTGGAATCAGAAGACATGAGTTAGAATCCCAGCTTGACTACTTGATATTGTATGACCTAGAATAAATCATGTAACTTTTATGATTTTGAGTTTTCTCATTTGTAAAATTTGAGGATATAAGACTACAGGGCAACTTAGGTTCCTTCCAGCATTAAACCTATGAGCCTGTAATCTTTTGATTATAGATTTTCTCACAAACCACTATAAAATAAATTTTTCATTAATCCACTCTAAAATATGTTTGATCGGTTACACAGCAATCCAAGAACTCCCAGGAACTCATTCACAACTAAGTTTGGCATTTAACTAAATAGAAAAAATTCAGGGTAACCTACCCACCTAAAAATTTCAGTGTGTACTTCCTCTGAGATCAAATGTAACAATTAAAAATATTAAATCAATTAGCAGGATTAGTAGCTAGAAGTTCAATGTTAAGTAAAAGGACAATATGAAATAACAAAGAACACTTTTCTCTTCAATCCTGTGACACTGAATAACTAACAGAAGATACTAAATCCTATTTGTACACATAGTCTCATGCAATTAAAAACTGGTGACTAAAGTTTTGGTTTGTTCTGCTCTACTTTTATAAAGGATGATCATGACAAGCCCAAGTGTGAGATGTCTTTAAATATATAAATATTTATAAATATATAAATATTTCTTTGTTTTTCTATTAGAAGGAAGTAAATTTATTATATAAGGTTTTAAGTATTAAGAACATTAACATTCCATTAATAGTATGACATCAAATATACATAATTTTATGTGATATTTATTTTTAAGAACTAAAAACAAGTTATAAAAGTATATAAAAGAAACAATGTCTCAAAGGACCAAACTCTTCCAACTTTTTGTGGTCATTTCACATGTATTCTTTCATTCCCTGTAAATTCACACACACACATTTAAATTATTCTGTTCTGTTTTGAAATATTATCTTACCAAGGAAGTTAAATCAAATTTCATTCAATGCAATATTTTTAAAAAATGAACTATGGAGTATAATTTATTAGTATTTTACTGATTTGTTTATTCAAGATTACATGACAATTTCAAGGCTAGTTTAAAATACAATTAATATAATGCTATTATACTAAAACATTTATGTATGTAGAAAAAGAGAGCGAGAGAGAGAGAGAGAGAAAGAGAGAGAGAGAGAGAGAGAGAGAGAGAGAGAGAGAGAGAGAGAGGAGGGGGATGGGCTTTTTCCACCAAATTTTCTAGTTTTGCTAATTATTATTACATGTATTAAAAAAGTAACTTTCTCTAAAACCCACCCCTTGTATACATTTAACATTTCTATCTGCATGCATGTATATGTTTCTTTTAGAAATTTATTTGAAGACAATCATTTGTAGAATACACACACATACATTTACACATGTATCTATGCACATATGAACACACATGCAAATAAGCATATCTGGCATTTGTGTACACTTGTGCTTAATGTACTCGTATTCATATAACTATGTGTGTGTGTACATTTACAATACATTAACAATACAGCATATGTGTATGCTTTATGTGTGTAGGTATTGTGAATGTATTTATTGTGTATACTTGGATTTGGTGAGAGACTAGGGTGAAAGAAATATAGTGTTAGATTTGGAATCAGAAAGATTTGAGTTTGAATCCCCCTTTGCCTCCCCCCACATTGACATCTCAATTTATTCATTTTAAAAGTTGGCAATAGCAATACTATTAAAACTTACCATATAGGCTTATTTTGAACCTCAAGAGAGAATATAGATGAGTACTGTATATCAATTTCATTTATTCTATAAAAGCAAGTCTTTGTATTAGACAAAGAAAATGCAAGCAAGAAAAAGGGCCTATTTTCTGCTTTCAGAGATACAAATGAATTCCATTACAAGAAACAGAAAATCCAATGTCCTTTTTACATACTACAGTACACAAATGTGCAAAAAAACCCCCATTGTGAGTCCATTGTGAGTCACTGGCTTCCTCATTTTCATGAATTTCTCAAGCCTTTTTTATTTTGATAGTGTCATTTAAAATAGAACTAGGAATGGAAATTTTGCCCACTGTTTTTCTCCAAGGTATGTTAATGAGAAAATTGTTCTTCACATTTTATTAAAAGTACAAAAGGTGCAGTGTGCTGGAAGGTAAGGGGACATGGTACCAGAGAAATAAATACACTTTTAGTATGAAAATGATAAAAATAACTTTATGCAATAAAATCCATCCACACTTTCCAAATTGACAGCACATTTAAATAGAAAGAAGATTCAAAGTGAGACACAGAGAAATGAAATGATCTAACGAAAAACCTTTTTTTGAGTGACAATTTTGTTTATTTATTTTATATCATTATAATAATCTTGTGAGAGTAAACATAAACCCCCTCCCCCCCAAAACAGAGAAACCTCAAGAATAGTGATAGAGGAAAAAAGTGTACTTCAGGCTGTGTTCAGATTCCAACAGCTCTGTCTCTGGGATGAGTAGCCTTCTTTATCATAAGTCCACCACAGAAGTTGCTTTAATATTTTCCCCATAGTTGCTATTATTACTAGCTGTATTTCCCTCCACTCTATTCCTCCCCACTCTCATTTTTTCTGTTTTCTCTCTCCTTTCACCCTGTCTCTGCTCAGAAGTGTGTTGTATCTGAGTATCCTCTCCCACGATCTTTCTTCTCTTCTATCATCTATTCCCCATCCCCTCCCCTCATTCCCCCTTATCCCATCCCTTTCCTCTCATTTTTCTCTAGGGTAAGATAGTTTTCTATACCCTATTAAGTGTGTATATTATTTCCTCTCTGAGGCAGTTCTGATGAGAATGAAGGTTCACTCATTCCCTCTCGCCTTCCCTTGTTCCACTCCATTGTAAAAGCTTCCTCTTGACTCCTATTTGAAACATCTTAGCCCCTTCTTCCTCTCCTTTCCCTTCCTCCCAGTACTTTCCTTTATCACCCATTGACCCCATCTTTCTACTATACCATTATATTCAGTTCCTTCCTATGCCTTGTCTATATATGCTCCTTTTAACTGCTCTTATGAATGAGAAGTATTGCCCCGTGATAACTCAGGTGTGCATCTGAACATTGACTTGAGAGCCAGGTTGAAGAGATATCCCACAAACATTTAGATGTCGTGAAAATAATCTCTTGACTTTATTGTTGAATATCCAGACTTTTATATCAAAACTTATCTCAGACATGACAATTCAGATGAAACCCAGCAACATAGCTTCCCTGATTAAATTTACAATCTTTATACTTGAAGTCTATAGATTTCCTAATCAGAAAGTTTCCCACACACCTCTAGCTCTGCAGATGTTTAGATCAGGGTTCATTAGTGGGTCAACCAAACAGTTAATGAGCAAGAATACATGCTTATCCTTGGTTACTTTAGTTCCAGAGTCATCTGTGTCTTCACTTCTGCAGAAGCTGGCCCTCAACAGAGAAAGTTCTTATGATACTGATAAAGTATCTTCTTCTCATGTATGAATACAAAAAGTTCAACATCATTCCTCACAATTAATCCTTCTCATTTAACCCTTCTATGCTTCACCTGAGTCCTATACTTGGAGTTCAAATTTTCAGTTCACCTCTGGTTGTTTCAATAGGAAAGTCTGAAATTCTCCTTATTCATTGAAAGCCCATCTTGTTCCCTGAAAGAGGATGTTCAGTTTTGCTGTGTAGTTGATTCTTGGTTGTAATCCAAGCTTATTTTGCCTTCCAGAATATCATATTCTAAAAACTATGAGCCCTTAATATAGATGCTGCCAAATTCTGTGTAATCCTGATTATAGAGCCATGGTACTTGAATTGTTGTTTCTGCAGCTTTTAGTATTTTCTCTTTGACTTGGGTGTTTTGGAATTTGGCTATAATATTCCTGGGAGTTTTTGTTTTGGGTTCTCTTTCAGGAAATGATTAGTGAATTCCTTCAGTTTCTATTTCCCCCCCTTCTTCTAGGATCTCAGGGCAATTTTCTTGAAAAAATGAAGTCTAGGCTCTTTTCCTGTTCATGATTTTTGAGGAGTCCAATTATTTTTAAATTATCTCTCCTGGTCTGTTTTCAAGGTCATCTTTTTTCCCCCCAGTGAGATATTTCACATTTTCTTCTAATTTTTGGTTCTTTCGGTATTGTTTTAATGCTTCCCAATTTCTTGCAAAATCATCAGCTTTGTTTAGTTCCATTCTACATTTGAAGTAAGTTATTTTCTTCAGAGTTTTTTTTTAATCTCCTTTTACAGCTGGCCAAGTCTGCTTTTTAAGGCATTCTTCTCCTCATTTGCCTTTTGGCCTAAACTGGTTTTTTTTCCCAGTTGGCCTAAACTGGTTTTTAACATGTTATTTTCTTCAGGTTTTTTTTTTTTTGTATTTCTTTCACCAAGCTGCTGACTTGATTTTCATGATTTATTTTGCATAACTCTCATTTCTCCTCCCAATTTTTTCTCTACCTCCCTTAATTGCTTTTCAAAGTATTTTTTTGAGCTCTTCTATTGTCTGAGCCCATTTTCTATTTTTCTTAGAGGCTCTAGATACAGAAAAGCTTCGACTTTGTCATCTTCTCAGTATGTATTTTGTTCCTCCATGGGACCAAAGTAATTTTCTATGGTCAGATTCTTCTTTTACTGTTGTTAGCTCATTTCCTCAGACTATGACCAATTTATCACAATTACAAGGCTTTGTGGGGGTTTTGGGGTTCTGACTGCTCTCTTGCCTGTGCTCTGGTATGTGGATGACCATAGACCCTTCCCTCTGCCCTGGAGCTTGTGGAGGGCCTCTGCTTCTCCCCTGACCTCCTTACCATCAGTGGGCTGGGCACTCTGGAAGTGCTGGGTGACTCCACCGATTTCCACTGCAGGTTCTCACTGCAAGGCTGCTCTGAGGCCAGTTTTCTGCTCTGCACTCACTCTGGTATGGCAGAGTTCTCTCATTACCCCTTAAGCTGTCCCCAGTGATCCCTGGACCAAGGGGTCTGGAACCCGTCCCCTCTTCCACAAACCTAGGCACCCCCAGGTACCCAGGTGCCCCACAGGCTGTTCCTAGAAGGCAAGAGCTGGTTTTGTTTGCTCTGGCCAGCTATGCTGCACTATGGCCACTGCAGCTCTTTCCATTCCCCAGTTCCAGTAAAACAGACCTTTCCTGCAGAACTTCTAAGTTGTCTTGGACTGGGAAATTGTATCACTCGGTCTTTCTGTGGGTTCTGCTCCTCTATATTTTGGCTAGAGTCATAATTTGATGACTTTTGGACTTTTTTTTTGGGTAACAAGTTTCTGGAATTCCTGCCTTCACACTGTCACCTTGGCTCCACTAACTGAAGACCTTCTATGTATTACCAGTGGTAGAATGAATTTGGAATAAATCAAATGTAGGGGGGAAAACCAGAAACTGCATCCAGATCTCTCAACCCAACTGCCATTAATACATGTGAGCATTTTTATACCTAATTGAAAGTTTATACTGAAGCTGTGGGCTGGGCACTCTTTATTGGTCAGCTTAATTTCACATGTGCACATTCACTTAGAATTCATATCATCTTAAACCCATAAGCACTGGGAGAAATGTATCTTCTAGTATTCCAGGAGGGGGGGAAAACCCTACTTAGGATTAGATGAGTTGTCTGAATGATTTTATTGATGTTTTAATTAAACATTTCACTAGCATAATCAATCTTCTAAAAGCTTTATATTTTTCATTCTAATTATTCTTCCAGTATCCTTTGAGGTTGAAATTATAATTCACAAAAAGTAAATTATATATCCAAAGGCACTAACAAAAGGATATGCCAGACTTAAAACCATTTACCTAAGATCTTGAGTCTTGTTGAAGCCATTTTGAACATCTCTGATCTATAATGCAATTCAGGCTATTTTCTAGGTGATATTTTAAGATAATTTCATTTATTAAATTTAAATTTCTCTGAAGGCAATTACTTGCCATTTACTTGAATTGCATTGACTTTTAAGATGTTTTACATATAAACAAGTAAAAGAAATAACTTCCACATTCCTACACATATTGTTAAATAACAAATCTTTCCTTAAAGTAAGATAGGGCTTCAATGAACTTTAGTTGAATGTTATAGGGGGGGGGGATTACATAATGTTACCATCATATAATCCCAGGGAAGTCACTTTAAAAAATTACATGGTATTACTATCATATGTCACAGGAAAGTCACTTAATTCTCTTTGTCTCAGCTTTCTCATCTCTATAACAAGCTACAGAAGGAAGTACAAACCACTCTAGAATTTCAATCTAGTATTTTTTTTTTTTAGGTTTTTTGCAAGGCAATGGGGTTAAGTGGCTTGCCCAAGGCCACACAGCTAGGTGATTATTAAGTGTGTGAGACCGGATTTGAACTCAGGTACTCCTGATTCCAGGGCCAATGCTTTATCCACTGTGCCACCTAGTTGCCCCATCAATCTAGTATTTCAATCTAAAAATCTTAATTTTGCAAAAAGTACCAGAAATAATAGATATTTCAGATAAATTAGTATTCAATAATAAATTATTGAATTTTATTTTTATGAAAAGTTCCCTTCTGAAGCATTTACTTAGAAGTTAACTGGAGCCACTTAAGAAAGCAAGAATAGGATTGATAGGGGGTAGCTAGGTGGTATAGTGGATAGAGCACTGTCCCTGGAGTCAAGAGGACCTGAGTCTAAATCCACTCCCAGATATTTAATAATTACCTGTATGTGTACTTGAGCTTGAGCTGTGTGACCTTGGGCCAGACACTTAACCATACTGTCTGTTTAAAAAAATAGGATTGATAGTTGAAATTTAGGCCATATAAAACTTAGTTAAGACTATTAAAGAGATTTGTTTTCTTTGTGCTGACAATGGGTAGAAAGTAAGTCTTGTTTCCCAGGAGGTCAAAGACTGAAATAATTTCCATATAATTCAAGGGCTTTGTGATTTTGATTCTGCCCAGGGCAGCTGATGCATAGATTTTTCACAACTTTGGCATTCTTTCTATCGAATTTAATTAAACAAATATTTATTAAAAGTTTACTATGTGTGATTCACCAAATATGAGATAGTGGCATAAAGAAGAAAAACCATATGGCTGCTATCCTCAAGATGCTTAAAAATATAATAGAGAAGGGTAATTTGTTTAGAATGACCATATCTCACTTCACTTTGTTCTATCCTTCTCGATTTATGAACAAATAGCTCAAAAGTCCCCTATCAAGAAGACTTGCTTGATTCCCAAAGTGAGTAGTGGTCATTTATTTCACCCTAAGATTTTAATTTGTATGTAAAGAACACATCAATTATGACTTTGTAGATGTCAAATCCCACCACTTTAAGTTCCACCAAGGAAGGGATTGTGGATTATAAAAAGACTGTATTCTCTGGTACTTAATAAGTATTTCTTGAATTGAATTATTTCTCACAAGGTACCAAAATGGAAAGGTAGTAAATATTAATAATTTTTCTGCTGACTTTCAATTATTTTTTTCAGGAAATATTATAAAACTTGACTACCAAAATAACTTTTCCAATGGCATTCCCTAGCTTAAAATCCTTCAATATTTAATTCGCCATTTCCCAAATACTGAAAAGAAACCTATTTAGCCTGATTTCTGTATTCCTTAACAGTCTGAATCCAACTTACCTTTCCAGTCTTCTTGCATTCTATGTTCCAAACACTCTAATGTATTAGATGTTTCCTGATTTTATTCTGTACTTTTCCTCTTTATACATTCATGCAAACTGTTACCCATGACTGCAACATGATTTCATATTTATCTCATAATATTCCTTTCTTTTAAAAACCAGTCAGGCAAGATGGCAGCATGAAGACAGCATTTCCCAGAAACTCCTTCCCCAAAAGACTCCAAAAGCCATCAAATTATGACTCTAGCCAAATTTAGAGGGGCAGAACCCACAGAAAGACTTAGTGATACATTTTCTCAGTCCGAGATAACTTAGAAGTTCCATGGGAAAGGCGTGTTTCATAAGGACCGGGGGATGGAAAAAAGTCCCAGCTCATCCCAGCCCAGCCCAGCCCAGGGATCACTGGGAACAGCTTGAAGGGGAGGTGAGTGAAGTCTACTGCACCAGAATGAGTTTGGAGTGAGGAGCCCTAGCCTCAGAGCAGTCCTGCAGTGAGAACCTGCAGCAGGAATCTGAGGAAACCAGCTTGCACTTCCAGAGCACAGTCCACAGACACTAAGGGGGTCAAGGGAGACTGCAGAAATCTCTCCACTCTCCCTGGGGCAGGACACTGCTGTTTGCCCACATTCAGATCCAGGTTGCAGTTTGGCCTTCCATACTAAGATAGCAGGGATCCTCCTCACAGCTCCAGGGCAGAGGGGAGTGCCTGTGGTCATCTATATATCAAAGCACAGGCAAGAGAACATAAGACCTTGGAGGAATAAAGATCCCAGTGAGGGTGTCCCAAAAAAATCCCCCAAAGCGGCTGTCCCAATAATACTCAAAATCTCAGGAAGCACCCCCAAACCAAGCATAGGCTGGAGAAATGAGTAAACAGAGAAAAAGAAGAACACCATTGGCAAATACATTGTCTAGGATCCCAAGAAGGTCAAAATACTCAACCTGACAATGAGGAAGTACAAGCTTATGCATCTAAAGACTCCAAGGAAAAATGGAAATTGGGTCAGGCTATGACAGAGCTCAAAAAAGATTTTGAAAATCAAGTAAGGGAGATAGAAGAAAAATTGGGAAAAGAAATGAGAGAGATGCAGGAGAAACATGAAAAAAGAAGTCAGTAGTTTAGTCAAGGAGATCCAAAAAAAAAATGCTGAAGAAAATAACATGTTAAAAACCATTATAAGTCAAATGGATAAAACAGTTCAAAAAGTTATTGAGAAGAATGCTTTCAAAAGCAGAATTGGCCAGGTGGAAAAAGAGATAAGAAAGCTCTCTGAGGAAAACAAATCCTTCAAATGTAGAATGGAGCTGAAGGACGCTGCTGACTTTATGATACTTCAACACCAAAAGAATGAAAAATTGGAAGAAAATGTGAAACATCTCATTGAAAAAAAAAAACTGATCTGGAAAACAGATTCAGGAAAGACAATTTAAAAATTATTGGGATATCTGAAAGTTATGATCAGGAAAAGAGCCTTGACCTCATTTTTAAAGAAATCTTATAGGAATATTGCCCAGATATCCTAGAAGCAGAGGGCAAAATAGAAATTGAGAGAATCCACCAATCTCCCCCAGAAAGAGATCCCCCAAAAAAGAACCCCCAGGAATATTGTAGCTAAGTTCTAGAACTCCCAAGTCAAAGAGAAAATATTACAAGCAGTCATAAGGATACAATTCAAATATGATGGAGCTGCAGTCAGGATCACACAGGACTTAGCAACTACATTAAGGGTTTGTAGGGCTTGGTATATAATATTCCAGAAGGCAAAAGAGCTCAGAATGCAACTGGGAATCAACTACCCAGCAAAACTGAACACCCTCTTACAGGGAAAAAGATGGACTTTCAATGAACCAGGGGAATTTCAATTGTTCCTGTTGAAACAACCAGAACTGAACAGAAAGTATGATCTTCAAATATAGGACTCATAGAGAGTGGAGCATAGAGAGTGGAGAAGAGTAAAATATGAGGGACTTAATGATGATGAACTGCATATAGTCCTGCATAGAAAAATGATACTGATAATACTCATATGAACCTTCTCATCTAATAGAGCAGGTGGAACTTTTATAGATGAAGCACAGGAGGGAGCTGAATTTGAAGATACAATATATTGTAAAAATGGAATCAATGGCTAAAAGGGAAATGGGAGTAAGAGAGTAAGAAAGGAGCGGTGGAATAGGCTAAGATATTTCATATAAAAAGATTTTTTTTTAATTACAATGAGCTATTGCAATGATATCGAAGGGGGGAAGGTGAGGGGGAAATGAGGGAACCTTCGCTCTTATAAGAGGTGTCTGAGAGAGGAAAACAGCATATATACTCAATGGGGTATAGACATCTAGAGTAAAAAGGAGAGAAGGGGGAAAGCGGAAAGATGAGGGATGTGGATGATAGAGGAGAAGGTAGATCATAGGAGATAATAGTCAGAAATAACACATTTTCTTTTTACTTCTTGCAAGGGGCTGGGATTGGGTAGTCATGGGGCTGGATGGTTGCTGGGTCTCACGGGTGGTATGTGGGTTCGGGGTCTCTTGACCCCAGCGCTGGTGCTCTGTCCACTGTACCACTCAGCTATCCTACAGTACATTTTAGAAGAGGGACAAAGTGAAAGGAGAGAGACAAAATAATATATGGTAGTGGGGAGGAATAGATGGAGGGAATTACAATCAGCAACAGCAACGGTGGAAAAATATGGAAGTAACTTTTATGATGAACTTTTCATAAAGTATGTGATCTATGCAAGACAGAGCTGATGGTATCAGAACATAGACTGAAACACATTTTTTTCTCTTTCCTTTACTTTATTTCCCATGATGGTTTATATTTTTTTTGGGCGGGGAGTATTATATTTACTCTTAAACAAGAATATTTAGTAATGTATAAAAAAATCACTTGTACAAAAATGTTCATAGCAGCTCTGTTTGTGATGGCAAAGAATTGGAAATTAAGTAAATGTCCTTTAATTGGGTAATGACTTCACAAAATGTGGTATATGTATGTGATGGAACACTATTGTTCTATTAGAAGCCAAGAGGGATGGGAATTCAGGGAAGCCGGGAAAGATTTGCATGGACTGATGCTGAGTGAGACAAACAGAATCAGAGGAACATTGTACACCCTAGCAGCAACATGGAGGTGATGACCAACCTTGATGGACTTGCTCATTGCATTAGTGTAACAATCAGGTAAAATACTTTATTTTTCTCCCTTAAGGATATGATTTCTCTCTTATCACATTCAACTTAGATCAATGTATACCATGGAAACAATGTAAAGACTAAAAGACTGCCTTCTGTGGGGGGTGGGGGGGGGTGGGGGAGGGAAGCAAGATTAGGGGAAAAATTGTAAAAAAAAATTCAAAATAAAAAAATAAAAACCAGTCAGTATTTTTCTACTTCTGTACATTCAGATAAACTGTCTCCTATGACTACAATATATGATTTCATTTTTGTCTCCTAAAATCCTTCTCTTCTTTTAAGCATTAGCTTGGGTTCCTCCTTAATCAATTAATCTATCAATGAACAAATATTTCGTAAATACCTACTATGTGCTGGCAACCAGGTGGTGCAGTAGATAGAAAGCTGGGCCTGGAATAAATTCCAGAGTTTAAATCTGGCCTCAGACACTTGCTAGCTGAGTGATGCCAGGGAACTTTATCCTGTTTGTCTCAGCTTTCTCACAAGTACAATTAGCTATAGAAAGAAATAGCAAAGCACTCTTGACTAAGAAACCCCCAAATAGGGTCACCCAAAAAGTCAGACACAACTGAAATGACTGAACAACAAAAATGACCATTTATTTTTATACATTCCTCTTTTAAGTATCTTAAGGACAAGGACTGTGTTGTTTTTATTTTTTTTTTTATTCTCAAGTCCTGGCACAATAACTTGTGGTTAGTAAGAGTTTAATTTTTTTGTGTGTGAATTGAATCCAATAAACATCGAGTTTTAGTTATTTTTATATACCTAGGCTGAAATTTTTGACAAAATGACAGCCTAGTGGAAATTTTGCTTCTCCTTTAAAAATTCTTGTCACCATTTATTTTTAAGTACTGGCATTTTAACTCTCCCCTGCCCAAAAATTGTGAGAAATGCTCATTAACATTAAACAGCAATGCTACTATAAATGAACCTCTTTGTCACATATTAAGTCAAAACTCTCAAGGAAATGACTTTCCACACATAGTTATATAAGTGAATGTTTTCCAAATGTTAACTCCCATTTAAAAATTAAGACATTTAAATGATAAAAGAGGCAGTAGATTGTAATGGATAGAGTTAGTCATTAGGTTAGGAAGAATATAGGTTCAAGCCCCAATTCTGTCATATACTGGCTATATGAGGCTAGGCAAATCATGGAAACTCTCAGTTTATTGGACAGTTCTCTAAGGCTATATAAGTTACAGAGCAAATATGGATATACAATATTGATAAAAGGTTTTCTTCACATTGAAGTAATCACTGGTTTCTTAAAAAAATGAAGAGGCATCTCTGAACTCTCAAAGACAGTCAAAAAAAGTACAAAGTCTAGCAGGTCTTAAGCTGTAAAAATTTCAGTTGTGGATTTGAAGGTAAATTATCATATGAGGATATGTTTGAAGAGACTCTTTTATTTCCCAAAAGATGGTGGCCATCTCTTGGTCACTACAGTGATGAATTGTATTGGTTAAATTAGATGATACAGAGGACTATGATCAGGACTTGCAATAATGATGATAATGATAATTATAGTAGATATTATAATAATCTTAACCATGTGCAGGCTTAACAATTATTAGCTCATTTGATTCCTTTTTTCCCTTTTGCTTTTTTGCAAGATAATGGGGTTAAGTGATTTACTCAAAGTCACACAGCTAGGTAATTATTAAGTGTCTAAGTTGGAATTTGAACTCAGGTCCTCCTGACTTCAGGGCTGGTGCTCCATCCACTGTGTTCTATCCCAGCTCATTTGAATCTTACAACAACAGCCTTAGTACTGAGGTAGGTGCCAATTTATATGAGGAACCTATGGCAAACTGAGATTAATTTTTTTTTAGGTTTTTTGCAAAGCAATGAGGTTAAGTGGCTTGCCCAAGGCCACACAGCTAGGTAATTATTAAGTATCTTATAAAGGCCGGATTTGAACCCAGGTACTCCTGACTCCAGGGCCGGTGCTCTATCCACTGCGCCACCTAGCTGCCCCTCAAAGCAAGATTAATTGACTTGCCTAGACACTTTCACAGTTAATACAATCTGTGGCTGGATTTGAACTAAAATTTTCATGACTATATCCTTAACCACCTTGCTGCCTAGGTAATAATTATTACTCAAATGGATCTATGATTTCACCAATATGAGTATTTCTACTTCAGTGCTATAGTCCACAACTCATTTGTCTTTTGTCATACTATATTACTCTTATCCATGCCTCTCAATAATGATACTCTTGATGACAATAATATGGAAGCCAATACAAATTTACAGAGTATTTTAGCATTTATAAAGAATTTTATTTGCATTATCTCATTTGATCCTCATGACAGCCCCTGAGATTGATGCTATGGTTGTCTTCATGCCCAATTTATAGATGAGGAAACAAGCATGGTTATATGGCTACATGAAATGCCCAGGATGAGGTAGGTAAGAAATGCTTCATTTTTGTCATTGTAAATAAGGACTAGGATAAGTTTTCTGAGCATGCAGGTCAAGATCAACCTGCTTAGTCCACCTGGGATTAAGAGTTGGCTTTAGGGCAGCTAGATGGCGCAGTGGATAGAGCACCGGCCCTGGAGTCAGGAGTACCTGGGTTCAAATCCGGCCTTTATAAGACACTTTAATAATTACCTAGCTGTGTGGCCTTGGGCAAGCCACTTAACCCCATTGCCTTGCAAAAAAAAAAAAGAGTTGGCTTTATTGGTACCCCTGTATATTTTTTTGATTGATACCCACAAGTAAAGATAGTGGATATTCTTTTTTTGTTGGCTGCTTTGCCAGTTTTACTTAAGCACAGGTGCTAAGAAAAAGTTGGCAGCTTGTTTCACAGCATGCTCTATCTCCACTGCAGGAGACTTCTTCTGTGGCCAGCAGGGATCCACTGCCATCACATGTCTCTTCATACCTGATTGCACAGGCCACTCTAGAGAAGAGGGTTTACTAAACAGCTAAGTGGTAAAATGGAAAACCTCATTACATTTAAAATTCTCAGCCCTAGTTAAGTTGGGAAGTGAATTCGGGGACTCCGTGGACCACAGACACAAGAGATAGCACACTTGGAAAGGAGGAAGCCTTGCTATTTGAAAAGATACAATAGAATCCTGATATTTGTTGTGGTGAAGAATGAATAGTCATAAAGGGAAAATAGCTTCACTATCTAGAGAAATGACAATTCAACATTAAAAGTCAAGCACTAGGGGCAGCTAGGTACTTTGCAGTGGATAGAGCAAATCATCCCTGGCATCTGGAGGACCTGAGTTTTTTTTTTTTTTGTTGTTGTTGTTTTTTAGGGCCTGAGTTTAAATCTGGCCTTGGACACCTAATAATTACTTAGCTAGGTGACCTTGGGCATGTCACTTAACCTCATTGCCTTGCAAAAAAAGTAAAACAATTAAAAAAAAGTCAAGTATTTAAGGTTATTATCTCCAGTGTTAAAACAAAGTTGATCCCTGGGACCAATTCTCTAAAGGCATCAGATAAACAAACAAACAAAAACAAGTGATGACAATATTTTGGGTGAGAGGACTAACTCAGACTAGAATTAATTTCTTTTTCAAAACTTTAATCCATGGGTTCTTGACTTTCCTTAATAAGACCAAATTACTTCTCTTTAAACAAACAAAAAAATTGCACCTATGAAAGATGACAGATGAATTTTTGAGGACATTTAGATAAATACTGTATTTTGTGGGGGCTTATTTTTTATTTGCCTGAATTCTTTAGAGAGTTCCTCTTTAACAACATTATAATTATTGAGAAGCAACAGGAAGGAACCCATCTTCTATATTATGAGTATTTTTTAAAAATTCTAATTAGAAGACCTCTATCTCTTGATATTTATCAAAGTTACCAAATGCTCTTTTTAAAGTGCAGGATATGTACTTTCTTCTATAGCAGAAACTCTAAATTTGGGGTCCATGGACCTTACAGGGATTAAATCTTATTTCAGGATGATTATTTTGCTCAGTAATCTTATGTATTTTATTTTATGGTTATGAGGAATCCATTGATTTCACCAGGCTGCCAGAGGATGTGAGGAGCAAATGAGATAATATCTGCAGTGACTCACAAAAGGGTTCACTTTAAAAATGCTTGTTCTTTTTTCCTTCCTCAAAGGGGTTTTGAACCAAAAGCACTTAAAAAACCTTTTTCTATATCAAGAAAGGGTTCAAATCTATACTGAACTAATATTTCTTACAAGTGACCCATATTTAAATGAAATTTGTTCCATTCTCATTTCAATTCAATCATGTAGCAAAGTCTCAACAATAGAGTTGTAATCTTCACTTCCCATAGACCCACTCAATTTATGATCTTTTATTATTTGCTTATTGCTGTTCTCATGTTTCCCATATAAAAGTGTTCTAACCCTATTAATTATAATGCTTCCCCTCTGCTAATTATTCCCTAATTTTCCTTCATACAGATTACTTTATAATATGTTTTCATGTTCTGTACCCCATTAGATTGTAAGTTCTTTGATGGCAAGGATTAACTTTTATCTTTTGCCTCTTTTTGTATCACTGTCACATAATAGAAAATCAGTGTTTATGGTTGGTTATTATTTGAGAAATATTCTCACAAACAAGATGAAACTTGTAACCTAACTGTAATGTAATATTAATTCCTCAATTAAATTCTTACTCTTGTGCCTCACAGGACAAGGAAATAGCTATGAGTTCTCAAAAGATTATGTCAATGAACCATAGTCTCTGGCAAGTCCTGGAAAAAAAAACTGTGACTGTCATTGGAAGGTCCTTCTAGCTAAGTACAGTGATGATCTTCCTAAAGGTTGGTCGTTAGTTAGTCAATAAACATTTATTAAGCATCTATGTGACACATACTGCTAAGTATTAGGAATACCAAAAGAGGTAAAAGACAAATATTACAATAAGAGAAAATTTCATTTATTATATTGATCATCCATCTTTCTATTCATTTTTTCAATCATTCATTCATTTTCTTATTCTTTGCTTATAGCAACTCACAAAGTTATTCAATGCCAAGATAGTGAGGGGCACTATCTTAATCAGAGGAACTATTCTACACATTGATGAAATCAACCAGTTAAAGCTACATTTCATCCATTTCATCGATGTTGCTTGAGTTTACTATTAGAAAATGTATACAGCTTATTCAATAATGTTTACATTTTACACTTAGTTTAAAAAAGTTTACATTTGGTTAAGAAAGATTAGCTATAAAAAATTTCTTTCTCAGTCAAATACTTTGTTTCTATTTTGGGGGGATTAAGATCCTGAAACAAATATGTCCTATTATTTAGGATATTGACTTATTTCTCGGTAGTTTTAATGGAATTATTACAAGTTACCTCTACCTGAAGTAAAGAAGAATTTCAATATCTGTCTGATCCTGACTATTCTTGAAATGAATAACTTTAAGAGCCACTTTTGAGGTGGAAGTTTTATTTAACTATCAAGAACTCAAATGACACTAAGTATTTCACAGTATCTCAGTGGTGCATGCTATCCCTCCAGATATGACTGAAAAAGAGTAGAGGTTAGGTGATTAGTCTGCAACTACTCTGGATGGCAGTAGTAGAGCTCAGATGGTCTGATTCCCAGGATTATGCTTTAAATCTACTGAGTCATTGGAACTCTGACGTCTCTATCTGCTTGCCAAATTTCCCATAAAGTTATTTCAGAAGCATTTTGTTTTTCACATTAGACATAAAACATGTAGAATTCCATCCTGAATATTAGCCTTGCTTTCCTGGTGTTATATTATGACATATTAATGTGGGGAGTAAAAAAATCAAAAGAAGAGGAAGAAGAAAAAAGAAAGAAGATAAAGGAAGAAGGAAAAAAGAAGGAAATAAGGATGCATTCAGTTTAGTTGGATAAATCTGCTAATGTAATTCAAAGTCTCATCTTTTTTTCACTATTTCTTCCAAGACTCCTGAGAAAATAATCAGTGCCAGACTTACAAGAAAATAATCACTTGTATGATGACAATATGCAAATAAGAAGGCATTAACACATTTCCTTTCACTCAGACTATTTCCATTTAATACTCCCTGTCCTAGATGTTTCCCTATTTGTTTGCCACTCAGATCATAGTCATTAAAATTGTGTTCCTTTTCCATCACTGCATGGAGCTGCATCACCTATTCTCCAAGTTTATTTCTTAATTATTCAACAAGTATTTGCCTCTCAGCTGAGATCCCTGCCTCATATTTTAGTGAGAACTCCATTTCTGCCTCCCCTTTCTTTATTTTATATCACTCAATCACTTTCTCCCACCTTCACTTCACCCAACTCACAAGAAGAGGTGATCCTACTCTGTCAAGGAAAACACTTATACTGCACAAGTGACCCTATTCTATCATCTCTCCTCCAAAAGCTTACTCCCTCTGTCATCCCTACTTACTGTCATCCCCTACTTCTTTTCTTCAGCCTCTCTGTGTCTACTGGCTCCTTCTTTATTGCCCACAAACATGTAAAGTCTTCCTCATCCTTGTACCACTGCTGTCATCTTGTATTTCTTCTGCCCTTTATGGCTAACTCCTTGAGATGGCCATCGACACTAAATGCCTTCACTTTATCTAATCTCACTCTTCTGAAGTCCTTACAACCCAATTTCTGATCTCATCATTCTACCAAAACTAATTACTAAATTCAATGAATTCTCAATCATCATCATCATTTTTTTTCAGCTCTCTGCAGCCTCTGACACTATTGATTACCTTCTTCTTCTTGATGCTTTCTTCTCTACTCTTTTGTAGGCACTCATCTGTGCATTAGTCATCTCTCACAAGTTCTAAATATGAGACCATATAGAATAGGGAAAGAGAAAAAAATTTCAAGTCAGGACGCCCTGGGTTTAATTCTGTCTCTGACAAATATGAACTAGTGAGCCCAGCAAAGCCACTCAAACTCTTAGTGCACATAGAAACTCTTTAAGAATCTAAGTTGCAGGGGTGGCGTAGTGGCGTAGTGGATAAAGCACCGGCCTTGGAGTCAGGAGTACCTGGGTTCAAATCCGGTCTCAGACACTTAATAATTACCTAGCTGTGTGGCCTTGGGCAAGCCACTTAACCCCATTTGCCTTGCAAAAAAAAAACACCTAAAAAAAAGAATCTAAGTTGTGAGAATTGGAAATTAAATGAATGTCCTTCAATTGGGGAATAGCTTAACAAATTGTGTTATATGTATGTGATGGAACACTATTGTTCTATTAGAAACCAAGAGGGATGGGAATTCAGGGAAGCCTGGAAGGATTTTCATGAACTGAGGCATGAGCAAGATGAGCAGAACCAGAAAAAAACATTGTACACCCTAACAGCAACATTGGGGTGATGATCAACTTTGATGGACTTGCTCATTCCATTAGTGCAACAACCAGGGACAATTTTGGGCTATCTGCCATGGAGATTACCATCTATATCCAGAGAAAGAATTGTGGAGTTTAAACAGACCAAAGACTATTACCTTTAACTTAGGAAAAAAAGCCCTGTTATCTTATTATGTAATTTTGCTATCTCTTATACTTTATTTTTCTTCCTTAAGGATATGATTTCTCTCTCATCACATTCAACTTAGATCAATGTATACCATTATACCATGGAAATAATGTAAAGACTAACAGACTGCCTTCTGTGGGGGTTGGGGGAGGGAAGCAAAATTAGGGAGAAAATTGCAAACCTCAAAATAAATAAAATCTTTCTAAAATAAAAGAAAATGTATCCCTGAATGCTTGTAAATTTGAATTATATTTAATTTGATTTTTTCTTTATGAATCTAGTCATTCTTTCCAATTTCCTCCCAATTAATATGGCCACTTCTCCATAGAACATATATCAGGTATTAAATGCAGAGTCAAAATGTTGTATTTCCATTATTACTGTTGTTGAGAATTAGTCACTGTAGATATGCTCATAGTTCTGTTCCATTAAGTCTGTTTGTTGTCCTAGTTTTAATGGGTTGAGAAGGATCTGATTTAGTTGTTCTCATATTAAAGCTTTGTAGGTCCTTCACAACTGCTTTTCATAGGAACCTCCTCCTTCATAATGTTTAACAAAACACTGAGGATCAAATTGCCCCTGTCTGTTTAACAGAGACAATATGTTCTCCAATGAGGGTTTCAGATTTGGGAAGCTGGTTGTGTGGAGTCAACAGTTTATTTAAGCACATTGGGTTGAAGTTGCTATAATTGTATATTGTGCCTTATCTTTTCTTATAATTTGGCACTGCTCACAGACAGCTAATTCAGAAACGACTTATACATATTAGTAACACATATTTTCTGTCTGTTAAAATAGTCAATTTGATTTTTGTGATGGTAGGAATGTCAAACATACAGTGGTTTCATCATAAACAAACATATAAACTATATGTACAAACATATCTTTTACAGATACATATATACACTATATATATATATATACTGATCTTAAGAAATCTCATAAATGCATACATAAAATCAGTATATACATACACACATATACATACATATATATATATATATATATATATATATATATATATATATATATACCTGTATCATACATAATTACATATTTATTTTATGTATACATGTAAGAAGTTTCTGGCAATTTACAGCCTATGGTGTCATTGTTTGTTAGATTCAAAAACATATTTTTCTAACATTCTTGTAATCATCTTTACCTGCATCTATCTTTGCATCAAGGTTAATATTAGTTTGAAAATTGTTACATTCTTTGATTTTTTTCTAAAAGTCACCCTAGAGAGGACCTTATATTATGGTTTTACACATAAGGAAACTGTGGTTAAGATGGAATAGAAGACAGATTATAAAATTTTATCTCATACTTACTATTTCAAACAAGTAATGCACCTAATAAGAAAAAAATCATTACCAAAAGAAAAGTGATGAAATTTAGTAACTACCCATAAGGCAATTCCTACTCAAAAGATAGCAAAAGATTTCATTATCAATCCACTCTAATTCTATCTAGTGCACACTGCTCTCTAACCATCTTGCTTGGCTCAGATTTTGAGTTTTTACAACAGTGGTGACTATCTGGTTCCCTGAAAGTTTTCTTTAAATGATTATCACACCTGACCCTCTCCACTCATTATAAAGGACAATATCAAAATCACTCAGCTGTAGTGAAGAGAAAGAAGTCAATTGTGACCGAGGAAGGGCCCAATTCGTATAGTTTTACTTAGAATGTTATCTAATGCAAAAAAGGGAGCTCTATAAGAATGGCAAAGGAAAGAATTCAGAGGGATCACCTGAAGTTTTCTTCTCTTAGACACCAACAGTGAAACTATCAAAGTATCCCTAAATGGTAAATGAATTAAAGTCACCCAGGCTTGATAAGAGAGGGGAAGGGCCAAACAATATAAGGCTTGTATCATTTTTCTTTATTTTTATGTCCCATTTTTACAGAAGAAGAAACCAAAGCAAATAGTGGTTAAGTGTTTTGTCCAGGGTCACACAACTAGGATGTGTCTGAGGAGATAGCTGAATTTATCTTCCTAACTCCAGACCCACTATTTTATCTGCTTTAACACCCAGATTCACTAATTAAACACAAGATTTATGAGTTGATAAATATTAAGTTTACAAAATATAATAGTGATTTTTTTCCAAAACAGAAAAGACTAAAACATAGATTGGCAAATATGGAACTGAAAAAACATCTAAGTTGAAAGTAATTTTCTGGGGAGGAAAGATAGAAGCATGAAGCTTTTCCCTACCAAAGATAACTGGAACCTCTGCATTGACATTAAAGCTACAGATCCCACCAAGAAGAAGAGAAGATCCAGAGAAGTTTTCAATGGTAGACATTGCGGAGGGTCTTCAGTGAAGGTCTGTTTCTTTGGGGGAAAGGGGAAGTATAGTCAAGTGAGACTAGAGGCAGGGAAGACAGCAGGAGGCTTTAAGTCACAGTGTAGTACAAGTCCTGACAGTTTGACAACAGCATAGGTTCAGGCATCTACATGGTAAGCCAGCATGGAGGGCCAACCCCAAACAAAATCTAAACCTTTGGAATACTGGGGCAAATACAGGACTGGGTTGAGAACAAAGCACAGCTTAAGCAGAAACTGGTCACAAAGGATAAAATAAACCTTGGTAAAGGCAGAGACTAGACTGAATAGGCAACATCTTCACCAATGACAAGCCAGGGATCAGACCCCAGCCCCAGCATAAAAGTCTTGGATCTATACTTTCCATATCCCAGGAGCACAGCTAAAACGACAAAAATGAGCACAAAAGCCAAAAGAAAGCTTACAATAGAAAACTACATTGCAGATAAAGATGATAACAATGTCCTGTTGGAAGAAGAAATCAGTGAAAAAATTACAGGGGAAATCTCAAAAGAGACTATGAATTGGACTCAAATCCAAAAGCACACAGAAGAGCTTAAAATTAAAAACGAAAGAAGAGAGGAAGAAAAATGGAAAAAAGAAATGAGAGTCATGCAGAAAAATTATGAAAAATTGACCAAAGTAATCAACTCTATTTAAAGTAAAAATAATCAACTGGAAAAGGAAATGCAATAGCTAATTGAAGAAAGTAAATTGCTAAAAATTGAACAAATAGAAACCAATGAATCTACAAGACTACAAGATTCTATCAAACAAAATAAAAAAGGCTGGAAAAAACTGAAGAAAATGTAAAGTACCTTTTTGGAAAAACAAATGACCTGGAAAATAGATCCAGCAGAGATTTTTATGAATCATTGGACTAACAGAAAGCCTAGTTCAAAAAAAGAACCCCTAAAGCATCATGCAGGAAATCATCAGGGAAAGCTGTCCAAATCTATTAGAACAAAGAAGACAATATAGCCATTTGAAAAATACACAGAACCCCTCCAGAAAGTGATACCAGGATAAAAACTACAAGGATTGTTATAGCTAAATTCCAGAACTTTCAAATAAAAGAGAAAATTCTGCAAACAGCAAACAGGAAACAATTTAAATAGAAAGGAAACACAATTAGACTCACAGGGGACCTATCAGTCTTAACACCAAAGGATCAAAGGGTATGGAATACCATACATTGAAGGGCAAAGGACCTGGGATTACAACCAAGAATTTGATACCCTGCAAAAATCAGCACATACTGTCAGGATAAAAAATGGCTGTTCAATGAAATAGAGGACTACCAAAATTTCCTGACAAAAAGACCAGAATGGATCAGATAATTCAATTGTCAAATATAAGACTCAAGTGATGCATAAAAAAGTAAATGAAAAAGGAAATGTAAAAAAAAAAAACCCAAAACAAATGTTACTCAAGACCATCGAGTTGTATACAACCCTAAAAGGGAAGGTATAATGCTTATAATTCTTGAGAATTGAACTTCTCTCAGGATAATTAAAGGATTGAATATAATTGAAGAGATTGGACCTAGAGGATATGGATATGGTTGGATCTTTTCTCTCCATTGAAGAGGTCTAAGATGACATCACTGTGTCTGAGGTAAAAAGCCCTGATGAAAAGCATAGGAGGTGTTTACTCTAAACTTATGTGTCTCAGTTTCCTTTGACCTACTCTAATTCTGCTGTGCTCACAAAGCTTAGCACTTTCTCTGAAGAGGCATCATAAGCTGGGTGGTCCTGAGTCAGTGTCTCTCATAATTTACAACCAGTTGGAAAGTTCTTAAGTGAGACATTAAGAGTATCACAGTACTGAGAGCCCTTTGATATTCTTATAGTTAATTAAATCAGGTTTGGACTTAATCCATACTTTACTTAACAAAAGGTTAAGTACCCTGGGTGGGAAGGGGGGAAGTGTGGGAGAAAATATGCTTGGGGGGAGGCATACAAATCATTCATGAAGTAATCTGGTTTTGGATGATATCTTGGTTGATGAGGATTCTGTGTCCTTGGAGGGTAATTGAAAAGGGAGTAAGGTAAAAAAGTATTATAATTTTATGTAATGCAAGACTGTGGAAAAGTATACTTCTAATGAGACAGAAGAAGGGAGGGTAGAGACTTTGAGGCAACGTTGCTTATCAAACAATCAATCAATCAATCAATCATTATTTTTCTGGCAAGGCAACAGGGTTAAGTGACTTGCCCAAGGTTTCACAACTAGGTAATTATTAAGTATTTGAGGCTGGATTTGAACTCAGGTCCTTCTGATCCAGGGCTATTGTTCAATCCACTACTACCACCACCTAGCTGCACCTCAATCAAATACTCTTTGATGGTAGACTTCCAGGCAAGATGGCAGAGAGAAGACAGGCACTGTGCTAAGGTCTCCTGATCTTCTGTCATACATAATATGAAATAAACTTCTTAACAGAAATCCAATCAACAAAACCCAGAAAGAGAAGCTAGGAGAAGAACACCTACCTCAGGGTTTGCCTTCTGGGATCATGGGTGAGATGGGTACAGAGAGCAGAGACTCTGCTGGGAAGACAGGACAGGGTGAGAGCCTGAGAGCTGGACTAGCCTGGGATCAGCCTTGGAGGCATTGACTGTGGTAGCTGTGGTCTGAGAGTCAACTTGGGGAGTGGAGGCATTGGCTATGAGTCTGATGACCTGGTGCTTTCTAGCAGGGCTGGAGGGTAAGTTCTAGTGTTTGAGAGTTGCAGACATCAATCTCTGGGCTCCTCTGGTCTGGAGGACAACAGAATCCATACCTTCATTTCAACTGATGCCTCTTCCCATAACAAAAACAATTACAGCCCCCTCCCCCAGGCTCAGGCATGAGCAGCAGAGCTCCATCAGCTGTGAATAGGGAGAGCAATTACCTTACACCAGGGCATAGCCAACCACTGTTAAAAGATAGAAGTACTCAAAGTACTCAGCAGCCTTAACTACGCCCTACACACCAAGGGAGAGGGGCTCAAATCCAGGTCACAGACACTCCAGAGAAAGCAACCAACACCCACTATTGGTGTGCCCATTTAGAGTTACTGAACCCAGTGAGTAAAGCCTCTAGGGATCCCAACACCAAACCTCTGAGAACCAGCTCCCCCCAAAAGATCTTAGGAAAATGAAGAAGGACCCATGGGAAGGCAGGGGTCCATAGAAAAATTGCTAGAAGGAAAAGACTTTAACTTGGAGAGACCTAGAACCTCTGAGGAGAATAGGATTTTGTCTCTAGCACAGAAATACTTCCTTGAAGAGATCAGGAAGGAGTTTAAAAATCAACTGGAAAATTTAGGAAAAGAAACCCAAGAGAAGATTAACACCTTGCAACAAGAAAACAAATTCTTGGAAAATACAACTGGACAAATGCAAAAAGAAAATAATTCTCTCAAAACCTCAATTGATCAAATGTTGATCAATTTGATCAAATAGATCAAATTGATCAAATATTTCTTTCAGAAATAGAATTGATCAATTGGAAAAGGAGTTTCAAAAGGTAAATGAAGAAAATTCTCTAAAAAAATGAATGGAGCCTGTGGAAACTAATAACTTCATGAGCCAATAAGAATCTGTTAAAGAATACCAAAAAATTAGAAGAAAATGTAAAAATACTTCACCAGGGAAAAAACCCACCAGGAGAGATAATATAAGAATTATTGGTCTTCCTGAAAACATTGAAGAGAAAACCCCCCAATATAAATACCAAATTAGAAATTCTAAAAACTAAAGGAGGAAAAAAAAATACAGGATTTAGTGATGTAAATGCCCTGATATCATGGAACCAGAGAGCAAAATAATTATTGAAAGAATACATCAATCCCCTCTGGAAGGGGATCCCAAAATGAAAACATCAAGGAATATCATGGCCAAATTCCAGAACTATCAGATAAAAGAGAAAATCCTGCAAATAGCCAGAAAGAAACAATTTTAGATACCAAAGAGCCACAGTAAGAATTACATAGGACCTGGATGCATCAACATTAATGGATCCAAGGGCCTGGAATGTGATATTCCAAAAAGCAAAGGAGCTTGGAATGCAGCCAAGAATTCATTATGTGGCAAAACTGAACCTTCTCTTCCAGGGGAAAAGATGGACATTTAATGAAATAGACTTCTAATTTTTACTAATGAAAAGAGCAGAGCTTAATAGAAAATCTGAACTTCAAACAGGAGATTCAAGGGGGGGGGGGTGTAAAAAAAATAAAAATCCCTGCTATCCACTAAGATGAAACTGACTATATCCATACCTGGGAGAAAGACTTTAATAACTCTCGAGAAATGTAACTCTATTAGAATATATTTAGCCAGAAGTGATGGACACTCATGACTTATTCATGAAACTGCTATTCAATAAGATGAAACTGGTTATATCACTACTTGGGAGAAAGATTCTAATAACTCTCAATAATTATAATTCTATTAGAGAGAATATACTTAGCCAGAAGTGATGGGAACTCATGACTTTTCTGTGACTCAGATAGAATGATTTATAAACAATACCTCCTTAAAAAGGGGGACAGAAAAGAGACAGGAAGATGGAGGAGATTGTATAGGGTAAATCTCATTACATTAAGAGGTACAAAGGACCTATTGCAATAGAGGGGAAGAAGGAAGGGAGGAGGTGAGAACCACTTGAATCTTATTCTCATCAGAGTTGGCTTAAAGTTAACATACAAACACTGAGTTAAGAAACTTATCTTACCTTTCAAGGAAAGATAGGAAAGAGGGAAAGAGCGGGGGGGGGGGGGAAGTGGAACCAACAGAAGGAAAGGAAGGAAGAAGGGGTTAAGGGAAAAGGGAAAAAAGGGGAGGGGGGTTGGATATAAGAGGGTGAACACACTGAAGTTGGTGGTATTCAGAAACAGAATACTGGGGAATATAGTAAAGGGAAAAGAGGGGGGAAAATACAAACAGAGGGAAGATAGCATGGAGGGCAATAAAGAGTTAGTAATTATAACTTTGAATGTGAATGGGACGAACTCTCCCTTAAAATGTAAGTGAATAGCAGAGTGGATTATAAACCAGAATCTGACAATATGCTGCTTACAAGAAACTCATTTGAAGCAGATAGATACTTATAGAGTAATGATAAAAAGGTGGAGCAAAATATATTTTGCTTCAGCTGAAGTGAAAAAAGCAGGGGGTAAGCAATCCTTATCTCAGACAAAGCTGCTGAAAAAATTGACAGCTCTAAAAGAGATAAGGAAAGAAACTATATCCTCCAAAAAGGTACTATAGACAATAATGTAATTTCAATTCTAAATATATATGCAACAAATGGTATAGCATCCAAATTCTTAGAGGAGAAGTTGAAAGAGTTAGAGGAAGACATAGATAGCAAAAGTCTATTAATGGGAGACCTCAACATCCCACTCTCAGATTTAGATAAATCTAACCATAAAATAAACTACAAAGAAGTTAAAGAGGTTAGTGGATTGTTAGAAAACCTAGATATGATAGACTTGTGGAAGAAATTGAATATATACAGAAAGGAATATACTTTATTTTCTGCAGTATATGGAACTTATACAAAAATTGACCATGTCCTAGGGCATTAAAAACCTAATAATCAATTGCAGAAAGGCAGAAATAGTGAATACATCTTACTCAGATCATAATGCAATAAAAAAAAATCACATGCAATATTGGGCCAGGGAAATATAGATCCAAAACTAATTGGAAAACAAATAAACTCATTTTAAAGAATGAATGAATCAAACACCAAATTATAGAAAGTATTAATTATTTAATTCTAGATAATGACAATAATGAAACAACATACCAAAACCTATGGGATACACTCAAGGTAGCTGTCAGGGGATATATTATATCTTTAAATGTTTGCACGAGTAAATTAGAGAAAAAGGAAATCAATGAATTAAATACACAACTAAAAAAATTAGAGAAAGAACAAATTAAAAACCTCCAATTAAATACCAAATTAGAAATTCTAAAAACTAAAGGAGAAAATAATAAAATCAAAAGCAAAAAATTATTGAACTAATAAATAAAACAATAAAAATGATAAACCTCTGGTTAATTTGATTTTAAAAAAAGAAGAAAATCAAATTACTAGTATCATAAATGAAAAAGGTGAGCTCACCCCATAAAGTAAAGAAATAATTTGGAATTATTTTGCCCAACTCTATGCCAATAAATGCAATAATCTAAGTGAAATGGATGAATATTTGCAAAAATATTCATTGCCCAGGTTAAATGGAGAGGAAATTAAATATCTAAATAATCCTATCTCAGAAAAAGAAACAAGCCATTATTGAACTCCCTAACAAAATTCTCCAGGGCCAGATGGATTCAAAAAGTGAATTCTATCAAACATTTAAGGAAGAACTGGTTCCAATTCTATATGAACTCTTTGGAAAAATAGGTAAAGATGGAACTCTGCTTAACTCTTTCTATGACATGAATATGGTGCTCATACCTAAACCAGGAAGAGTAAAAACAGAAAAAGAAAACTATAGACCCATCTACCTGATGAATATAGGTGCAGAAATCTTAAATAAAATCTTTGCAAAATGACTACAACAAGTTATCACTAGGATAATACATTTATGACCAAGTAGGATTTATCCCTGGAATGCAGGGATGGCTCAATATTAAGGGAAACTGTCAATATAATTAATTATAACACTAACAAACCTATTAGAAATCATATGATTATATCAATAGATGCTGAAAAAAGCTTTTTGACAATGTACAGCACCCATTCCTACTAAAAACACTAGAGAGTGAAAGAATAAATGGATTGTTCCTTAGAATAATAAGCAATATTGGGGTGGCTAGGTGGCATAGTGGATAAAGCACCGGCCTTGGAGTCAGGAGTACCTAGATTCAAATCCAGTCTCAGACACTTAATAATTACCTAGCTGTGTGGCATTGGGCAAGCCACTTAACCCCATTTGCCTTGCAAAAAAACCTAAAAAAAAAGAATAATAAGCAGTATCTATCCGAAACCATCAAGTGTTATATGCAATGGGTATAGGCTAGAGGCATTCCCACTAAGATCAGGGGTGAAACAAGGATATCCATTATCACCAATACTATTCAATGTCATATTAGAAATGGTAGCTTCAGCAATAAGAAAAGAAAAAGAAATTGAAGGAATTAGAATTGGGAAGGAAGAGACAAAACTCTCACTCTTTGAGGATGACATGATGGTACACATAGAGAATCCCAAAATGTCATCTAAAAAACTACTAGAAATAATTAGCAACTTTAGCAAAGTAGCAGGATATAAAATAAACCCTCATAAATCTTCAGCATTTATATATATATATATATATATATATATATATATATATATATATATATATATATATATAACTATCAAGATACAGCAGAAAGAGCTAGAAAGAGAAATACCATTCAAAGTAACTTCAGCCAATATAAAATACCTGGAAGCATACTAGCCAAGGAAGCTTTAGAAACTTTTTGAAAACAATTACAAAATATTTCTCACACAAAATCAGATTTAAATAACTGGGAAAATATTAACTAGGCCAAATTAATATAATTAAAAATGACAATTCTATGAAAATTAAAAAATGTATTTAGTGTCCTACCAAAATTACAAAAAATTATGTTAATGAGTTAGAAAAAAATCATGGACACACATGGACAAATAAAAAAATCGAGAATCTCCAAGGATTTAATGGAAAAAAAGTACAAAATAGGTGGCTTAGTCCTATCAGATCTAAAATTACATTATAAAACACCAGTCCTCAAAACTGTCTGGGATTGGCTGAGAAAGAGCGGTAGATCAGTGGAATAGACTAGGTGCAACAGCAGGAATTGATTACAGTATCTCATACCCTATACTAAAATAAGGTCAAAGTGGACAGAGGATATAGACATAAAGAGTTACATTATAGATAAATCAACAGACTAATACATACACTATCAGATCTATGGAAAGGGAAGAAATTTGTGACCAAACAAGAAATAGAGTATATTATAAACTGCAAAATGAATGATTTTGATTATATTAAATTAAAAACTATTATTATAATAATAATAAATTATTTTATTACAAATAATGATTATATATCTGTACCATATATTATACTTATATAATATATTATTATAATTATTATTATAATAAAATATTTATTAAATTTAAAAGTATGAATTAAAGAATATTATTAAATTAAAAATTTCTTGCACTAATAAAATCAATGCTGCCAAAATTAGAAGGAAAGCAGAAAGCTGGGAAATAATCTTTACAATTAGGAGTTCTGATAAATGTCCTATTTCTAAAATATATAGAGAATTGAATGAAATTTTATAACATTGCAAGTCATTCCCCAATTGATAAATGGTCAAAGGATATGAACAGACAGTTTTCAAATGAAGAAATTCAAGTTTTATATAATCATAAGGACGTGCTCCAAATTATTATCAAAGAAGTGCAACTCTGAGGTATCAATCACACCTATCAGTTTGACTACATGACGAAAAGGGAAAATGATCAATATCAAAAAGGTTGTGGGAGGATTGGGACATTAATGCATTGTTGGTGGAGTTGTGAACTGATTCAACCATTCTGGAGAGCAATATGGAACTGTGCCCAAAGAGTAATAAAACTGTTCATGCCATTTGCACCAGAAATTCCAATTCTAGGTCTATATTTAGAAGAAATCATAAAAAATGGGAAAAGTCCATATGTTCCAAAATATTCATGGCAGCTCTTTTTGCTGGCAAAGAATTGGAAATTGAGGCAATGCTATCAATTAGGGAATGGTTAAACAAGTTATGGTACATGAATACTATGGAATATTATTATTCTTTAAGAAACCATAAATGGTGTCTCAGTGGCTCAGTGGATAGAGCACCAGTCCTGGAGTCAGGAGTACCTGAGTTCAAATGCAGTCTCAGACACTTAATAATTACTTAGCTGTGTGGTCTTGGGCAAGTCATTTAACCCCATTTGCCTTGAAAAAAAACTATTAAAAAAAAGAAACCATAAATGCCCGACTCTAGAGAAGCATGGAATGACTTTCAGGATCTGATGCTGAGCGAAGAGAATAGAACCAAGAGAATAATGTGCATTAACAACCCTCATGGATACAGCTCCTCACAGGATTTCAGAAAGCTAGTTTTAGACCGGCTGTGGACAATGCTATCCCCATCCAGTGGAAGAAAAACCAAACCAAACAAAACAAAAATCCTTCAGAATCTGATAAACACTATATTCAGTTTTTAAAAGAATCTCTTATATATTTCTTTTCCTTAATCCTAATTCCTCATACCCGAAAATGACTAATTTGTAAACATGTTTAACACAAATGTGTATGTACAATATTCCCCTGACTGTTTAATGCTGAGAGGGAAAGGGATGGGAAGGGAGGGTGGAAGGAAATTTTGTAACTTAAAAATATACATAGCTATATGAATGAATGTTGAAAAACTTTCATAACATATATTTGGAAAAATAAAATGTCAATTAAAAAAGTAATTTTTTAGAACTGAATTAAAGTTTTAGAAAAAAGATGAGAATAACATCAGTTCTATAAAATTGAAAAGAATGGATTTTCAATTACATTTGCTATGTGCTAGGCAATATGCTACACATATAGATGTGAAGATGAAAATGAAAAAGACCCTGTCTCAAAGAGCTTTACTGGCATTAAGCAACTTGTAAATAGATACACTCAAACACATATACACACAGCATCTTTGCCAAGAAAAATCATAAATGAGTCAGAGTTAAATGAGACTGAAAATGACAACAATATTATAGATACTTCACATGCATGTACAAAAATATATGAAATAAAAATATACATTAAAGTATAAGAGTTCAGTGTGAATAAGAAAACACTAACACCTTGAGTAATCAGTAAAATCCCAGTGTAGAAAGTTGTACCTAGCTGAGCACTGAAAAGAGTTAAAGATTTTACAAGGCAGAAGTAGAAGCAGGAGTATCCAAAGACATAGGAGATAGTGTCATGGCAAGTGGCCCTATTTGATTAGAATGCAAAGTAATAGGAGCTAACATGAATTGGAAAGATAGATTGAAATGTGATTGTGTAGGATTTTACATTTTTAAATATTAGTTTATATTTTATTCCAGAGATAATAGGGAATCACTGAATTTCTTTGAGCAAGGGAAAAGCATGGTCAGATTAATAGTTTAGGAATTCCAATTTAATAGCATAGTGGAAGATATTGATACAACCAACAATGAGATGTTTTACAGAATCAGGAAAAATTATATCAACATTTATTTATAGTAGTAACAAAGGTCCAGAATTTCAAAACAAATAACAAAAAGGCACAAGAATGAAGGGAGCTTAACCCTTAGCCTATATCAAAAAAGCAGTCTTTTATGTTAGCTAAATTAAAAAAAATCATCAATTTTGGACAAGTTTTCATATGAGACATATGGATTTTTAAGATGTATAATTCTATGAAAGCTATTAGCATCAATCTTTGAATCTGACTGAGTTTATGGTCATCATAACCTAAGTCCTTAGTTAAAGGTTTCTAGGCAATAGGTTGAGGTAATCCAGCTTCTCAGACATTCAAAATTTCACATCTCGTTCTGTAACCTTGGACAAGTCTCAATTTTTTGATCAGTCAGATGGTTCATCTGACAACTAGCAATAAAATATATTAACTGCCCTAACAACTTTACAGGGCTGTTCTGAAGAACTTGATATTCTACTTTGTCCGGAAGTATTATTAAATCCTTCTTATAATCTAAGCTCTAGGGTCAAGTCAACAAATTTTAATTTATTAACATATTTATTAACTATCACATATGTGTCTGGCACCATGTGAGACAATAGAGAAGCAAAGAAAGGTAAAAGACTTCCTTGCCCTCCAGGAACTCAGTCTAGTAGAGGAGCCAATATGCAAATAACTGGGCACCAACAAAATGTATCCTTGATAAATTGGAGATGTGCATTAAAATTAGAAAGGATTAGGAAAAGTCTCTTGAAGATGAAACTTTATGATAGACTTAAAGGAAGACAAAGAAGCTAGGAGGTAGAAATGAGGAGGAGGAAGAAAATTCCAGAGATGGAAGACTGCCAGTGAAAATGCTCAATGTTAAGAGATGGAGTATCACAGGAAAGAGAGAAAAAGATAACACTGTCACTGGTGGATATGAGTCTAGTCTTGAAGGAAGCCAGGGAAGCTAAGTGTCAGGAGGAAGAAAGGAAAAGCATCCAGGCAATAGAGAACAGCTGATTAAACATATAGTAGGGGGATGGAAAGTATTAGCATCCTCAACAATTAGCACAGTCCCTAATTTTAAGTGCTTAATAAACATCTATCTATCTCTCTGTCTCTC